>NW_024425563.1:44566337-44648310 GCF_017311325.1 Ursus maritimus | reverse complement strand
AAAAAAAAAAATCTCTCTCTCTCTCCTGGGGAATCTTGTGTGACCTGCTTCGTAGAAGTGCCCCTCCAGATAATTTTACATTGCTTTAGTTAGGTGTGCTGGGATATCCCTGGCTTGGGAAAATTTTGTGTTATAGTCTGGATTCTTGTGCCGCACGAGTGGCGTCATTTCAGACTCCATTCACGCTGGGTTCTGAAGTGCCGTCAAATGGAATATATGGTAAGTGGGCCCTATCTTTATTCCCACGGGACCCCTTTCTTTCATACTCCGTGACTAATTTAGCCAAGTATCCAGTGCCAAGCACTGAGGAAGGAGCATCTCCTTGTCTTTTCATGTTAAGAGCTAGTGAAGTATTCTGTCTGCGGCTGCATAAGCAAGACAGCGCCTTCAAAGCTAGTGTGGCCCAGGCACTTCAGGCCCTGCAGAGCCCCTGCACCCGGTCGTGTCCCACAGTGATGAGCGTGCCCAGGCTTCCCCCGAGGGACAGATGAGGCACGTGATGCTCACAGAGGGGAGATGACTTGCCCAAGAGCACATGGGGGTTGGGGGAAGAGGGATAAGAACTCAGGTCTCTGAGTAGCTCCTCCCATCCGGCCAAGATTCAGTTATCCGGGATTGAGTCCAGGTCCCATGGAGCCCCAGAGACCCACAGTGCCCTGGCCCTGGCTTCTCCCTTGGGGCCACAAAAGGGAGTTTGGGTGGGAAGTGGTGACCTCAGACACGACAGACAAGCTGGGTGGCTATGGCCCGGCTCCCACAGATTTACTAGATGCACACTATGACACATGTCTCTGGGTTATCTGCACCATCAAAAGTGTTTTGAATCCTTAATTTATCTTTTTGTCATTGTTTTCTGTAATAGTTTTCAGTCAAAGGCAAGAACATGCTTTTAAACCGACCTTTTAAACTTTGTAATGCTTGTGCCACAAAGGGACACATGAAAGGAACAATAAGCACATTCCCTAAGTGTGAGCGTAATTGAAGTCTCCTCTTGATGAGATCTATGGGAAACGGGCACAAAGCATCTGAACTGGGCTTCAGCTGATGGATGGTGCTCTGGGTGGGAGTCTCATGACCGGGGAGAGACCCAGCTGTGCCCTCTGCGGCGGGAACGGCATCTCCACCCTCTCGCCGTGGCTCTCGGCCACCCATGTGCCCCGTGGCTTTGCCCTCAGGAGCCAAGGGCGCCACTTGGGAGGTTTGGATTTTGTCCTGTGGTCTACAGGAAGCCATGGAGGGTTCTGGGCAGGGCAAGGAAGCATAACATAGAAGAAGGAACAGAATAGAGCATTTGGAGCCAGCGGCCTGGCTGGGAGTTCTGGCTCCGGTGCTTCTAAGTTGTGTGACCTTATGTGAGTTGCATGGCTTCTGTGAGGGTCTCTGTGGTCCTTAGCTCTATTTGTGGAGCACTGGCCGGGTGCTGGGCACGCAGGGTACAGAGGTGACCAAGGGAATCCCATGGTCGCTCGTGTGATTTCTTTCACCATGTGTATTAGTCTCCCGTGGCTGCTGAAAACAACATGAATATGTTATCTCACTGTTCTGGAGGAGCAGGGTCTGAAGTCAGTTCCACTGGGCTGAAGTCAGGGTGTTGGCAGGGCTCATTCTCTCTGGAGGCAGCAGGGGAGAATCTGTTTCTGTGCTTTTTTGGAGCTGCTCATGACCACCCCCATCCGTGACTTGTGGCCCTCCTCCGTCTTCAGAGTGCAGCCCTCCAACCTCTGCTCCTGGCATCATGCCACCTCTCCTCTTCCGTGTCACATCTCCCTGTGCTTCCCCCTTACATGGACACTTGTAATTACATTGCTCCCACTTGGGTAATCCAGGATACCCTCTTTCATCCTAAGATCCTTAACTTAGTCCCATCGACAGAGTCCTTTCTGCCATGTAAGGTACCATTCGCAGGATACCTTTGGGGGCCATTGTTCAGCCTATCGTACCATGTCAAATTGCAATTTATGTCTGTTTATTTTACTTGCCTGGGTCTCCCTTGGGCAGGGAGATGGGCCACAGGTTTGCTGGATGAGAGGCTGAGGAAATGAATGGATGCATGTTCAGAGTTGAAAAGGAAGTGGCATACCACTTGGGCTGTAGGGGATGAGTGTGAGTTTGCCAAAGGATATTCTAGCCCAATTGAAGGGCTTATGAAAAGGCATAGAGGCATATGCCCATGGAGGCATAGCTCAGCATTCAAGGAATGTGCGTGGAGTGTGAGGGTGCAGAGGGAGAGGGGGCTGGAGTGGCAGGTGGCCAGGTCAGAGATAGCCCGTAGGGCACCCTAAAGGGCCTGGATTTTATTTTATTTTAGTTATTTATTTTGTATTTTTAGGTAATCTCTACACCCAGCATGGGGCTTGAACTCACAATCCTGAGATCAAGGGTCGCATGCATCACTGACTAAGCCAGCCAGATGGCCCATCCTGGATTTTATTTTTCAAGGAAGTGGTATATGTGGTGGTTGCTGCCTTTGTCTTTGGGGTCATTGCCTGGGTTCAAATCCCTGAGCCACCACTGACTCGCCGTGTCCTGGGAGAAGTACTGGATCTCCGTGAGGCTCAGCATGACACCTACTTCATCAGGCTGTCCTGAGAAGCAGATGGCTTTTGTTGCTTGCAAGGCACTCAGCCCGGTGCCTGGAACAGCCAAAGGAGTGAGAGAGTATCTGCTGTTATTATTGCTGTCGTTTTTATAAATATTATTGTTGGTGGTGGTGATGATGATGGGGAACCCTTGAAGCATTTCAGCCAGGCTGTGGCGTAGTCAGATTTGTTTTTTAGAAAGATGCCTTTGACACTCATAGGAAGATGTGGGGGGCCGGCGTGGGGCGGGGCATCACACTGGGGGTCAGGAAACCAGCGACGAGGCTGTTCCAGGGATGTGGGTGAGGGACCAAGAGGCAGAGAGCAGAGACGGGTGTGAGAGAGAGGTTATTGTCTTTGGGATGTTCCAGAGATGTCTCCTGCTGTTCCCTGCTTGGCTAGAATATCCTTTGGCAAACTCACGCTCATCCTGCAGCCCAAGTGCTATGCCACTTCCTTCTCAACTCCGATGTTAGATGTTAGAGGCCATTTAGCATCATGCCTCAAGCCTCGCTTTTCAGGAAGGGCTACTGAGGTGCAAGGGGGAGGCATCTTGCCTTAGTATCCGGACAGGATAGTGACAGAAGGGGCAGATAGAGGTCGGACTTGGGACCTCGGCCTTTAGTGGCAGAGTCAGTGGCAGTGGGAGAGGTACACTGACAGAAACTTCTGGTGAAGGTGCAGTCTCTCATTGTGATGGCTGTGACACAGCATCTGCACTGCCTCCCCCTTCACCCCTCCAGGCCTTAGATCCCCTTTCCAGCATGTTCTTTTACCAGTCCCCAAGAGAACACTTGTCTTGCCGAATCCTGGGAGCATAGAGACATAGGAATTTTGCGGTTTTGCGTTGAGGAAAATGGGCTTGACTGGGTGGGGGAGGGTTAGGGCTGCCTGGGAGGGTGGGGGAAGGAGCTCTGTGTTCCAGCACTCCGGGCCAGAGCAAGAAGCTCGGAGTCCGAAGCAGTATGTGCTCGCAGATTTGGTACCGTGTGTCCTCCACGGTCTTCCACTCACACCCCTTCATACATCTTCAGGAGGAAGCCAATTCAATAGAACAAGCACGGCAAGATTACGATTGTTACTTCAATCATATCTTACTCTGCAAGGATGTTGGAGGAAAATATATTTCAATGCCACGTTCAAAAGGGCTGTCATTTTTCAACATAGTAAATGGGTTTTCAGAGAGTGATGTAATATTGTTATTCTTAATACATTCTTCTAAAAAAAAAAGATTTTGTTTTAGTCCAGATTGATGCATGCTGGAGGAAAGAAAATTTCCAAAGAGAGCGAAAATACAGGTGGGCCATGTTGAGAAAGTTCCACATGTACATACCTGAGCTTACAAATCAGGCTCACAGTATAGGTTTTTGGTACATTTTAGAGGTTTCTTAGAAATGGCTGCTGATGGTTTTACAAGAAAGCTGGGAGAAAAGAAATAAACAGAAAGGAAAATAGAGAATGCGATAAAAAAAATCCGTGCAGTGATGACGAGCACTTGATTTGCGCGCGTACATGCGTGAGTGTGCGTGTTTTCTAGCAGTATCACAGTGACATCAGTAAGACACGCTTGCATCTGGTCCTTGGCAAGTGTCAAACTACAGGGTTTATCCCCGTGTTGGCTGGTGTGCATGTGTGTGCGTGTGCTGGTGAGAACACAGAATTGAAAGGCACCCGGGAGGCCATTTGGTCCTGTCCAACAAAGGAACCTGTGGCGCAGAGAGGGAGAGTGACTGTGCGAGGCATACATGAACGACAGGGCTGGGCTGGAGAGAACCGTCCCCTGACCCCCCCATCCAGTGCTCCCCGCGTTCTTCTCTGCTGTTTGTATTTCAGGGTCATTTTCCTCTCTGTACATTGACTTTTTTTTTTTTTTTTTCTAGGAAAAATCAGTTGCCAACGCCCAACAAGGCTGATGGCGAGCTGGGTGTCCTACAACTTGGTAGGTGTCGCTGCTGTCTCTATGCTGTGCCCGGCAGGGTCAAGGGGGCTCTGTTTGCTCCGTGTGGAAGGAGGTGGGTGGGGGCTCCTTTCCTCCCACCAGACCTTAGGAAGGAGGGGCTGGCCCAGTGAGTAGAGCAGACTTCTCTCTCTGTGGTTGTGGTAGTCTGCTTTCTGTCTTTCTGTCTTGGAGAAGGAAGACTGGGCATTTCTGGACCCACATTGGTAGGGGGTTGGGGGGGTGAAGAGGAGCCTCTTTTGCATTTGGGGACTCTTTTAGGGCTATTCAGAACCTACAAAGGTCTCCAGAAGACAGCTCTGCCTGGGGGAGACCGTCCTTTAAAAAACTTAATCACCGTATTATTGAGGCATAAAATAGTGTGAAAATGTGTAAGTGCACACATCTTCAGTGTTCAGCTCCGTGTAGTTTCACACGCGTGTACATCCATGTCACTGCTCTCCCAGATCAAGATAGAGAACATGTCCATCCACTCTTAGTTTTCAAGCCATCTCTGGTTTCCCCTTTCTGTGATTCTCTCCTCCCTGAAGACTGCTGTGTTTGCGGGGCTTGGCAAAGCAGCCGTACAACGGATGGTGGCGACCCAGCCACCAGACTTGAAAGGATGAGGCTTGAGTGCCGTTGACATTTGCTCTTCTTCCGGAAGCCAGTGATTTACCTGTCGGGCCATTCACATACTTTTCCTCTCCTTTCAAGCACCCCTTTTAAACGGAAGGAAAAAAGCTGTGCACTCTTTAGAAGTTACTTGTGCGAGAGGTGCGGTCTGACGGTTTGCTTTGATGAAGTTGAAAGGCAGGGGCCCCTCTCTGAGTGCCGAGGTAGGGGTTTGTTTGTTCTGCTCAGCTCACTTCAGACGTAACAGTTCCTTAGACTTGGAATCATCCGCGGTGGCCGGTGGGGACCGCTTGGCCAGCGCAGGAAGGGGCAGAGTCGTGCACGCGGCCACGCAGATGCGTGGAGCCAGCACGCGTTGGCCTCTGAAGCCTTCTGTAAAGCACCGCACTTTAAGATTTTCCAGTGAGAGCCACTCCTGTCTGCACATAAAACGAAGCACTTCCTGGCCTTCAGAACCCAGCGGGCTTCTGTTGGAAGGAAGGCTTTTAGCAATTCTCTCAGAACCCATTGTTTGAAGTGTGTGTTTTCCAGAGGGAGGCAGACCCCTCTTTGCTAGTAGCCTAGCTGATGATTTAGAAAGGGGGAGGGAAATAAAAGGTAGGAGATCATGGAACCCAGTCATCAAAGAAAGGGAAAGAGAAGTTTTGGGGTGACGCAGAGACAAGGAATACAATTTGGCTGGAGGAACAGCATTTTCTTCCCTACCCGATCCACTTTCCTTTGGTTCAGTACAGCAAACTTTTGTTAGCAATTACTTGCCAGGGCATAGATGAGGCTGTTGAAAGTATGTGAAGGTGAGTAGAAAGAGGCCTTGCTCCTAAAGGGGATCCCTCCTACATTGTTGGTGGGAATGCAAGTTGGTACAGCCACTCTGGAAAACAGTGTGGAGGTCCCTTAAAAAGTTAAAAATTGAGCTACCCTATGATCCAGCCATTGCACTACTGGGTATTTACCCCAAAGATACAGACGTAGTGAAGAGAAGGGCCATATGCACCCCAATGTTCATAGCAGCAATGTCCACAATAGCTAAATCGTGGAAGGAGCCGAGATGCCCTGCAACAGATGACTGGATTAAGAAGTTGTGGTCCATATATACGATGGAATATTACTCAGCTGTCAGAAAGAATGAGTTCTCAACATTTGCTGCAACATGGACGGCACTGGAGGAGATAATGCTAAGTGAAATAAGTCAAGCGGAGAAAGACAACTATCATATGATTTCTCTCATCTATGGAACATAAGAACTAGGATGATCGGTAGGGGAAGAAAGGGATAAAGAAAGGGGGGGTAATCAGAAGGGGGAATGAAACATGAGAGACTATGGACTATGAGAAACAAACTGAGGACCTCAGAGGGGAGGGGGGTGGGGGAATGGGATAGACTGGTGATGAGTAGTAAGGAGGGCACGTATTGCATGGTGCACTGGGTGTTATACACAACTAATGAATCATCGAGCCTTACATCGGAAACCGGGGATGTACTGTATGGTGACTAACATAATATAATAAAAAATCATTAAAATAAAAAAAATAAAAATAAATAAAAAAAAGAAAGAGGCCTTGCTCCAAGGGGAGGGCTGCGTTGGGTGAGACAGAGGAAGAGAGGTGTCCTCTGATAGCAACACATAAAGAGGATGGTTAGCAGTTCATCATTGCTTCAAGAGACGTAGAAGCTGAGTTCTGTTGTGCATTCCAGAAGTTTCCATAGTGAGGAGGTATTTAGACTGGGCTCTGAAGGTTGAGAAGGTCTTGCCAGGTAGACATGTGTAACAAGCCTCATGGGCAAGGCAGGGAGAATGAGAAAGAGTGATTGGCTTGAGGCGACTGGCCCATAGGAGAAGGGCTGGGGTCAGGGGGAGCCAGGCTGGGAACGAAGGTGTGGCAGGGCCAGGATGACCTTGAGTGCTGTACTAACGAGCCTGACTGTAAATCATTAGCCAGTGAAGAACACTTGAAGATTCTGTGCTGGTGAGTAATGTGTGCAGTGCTGTGGGTTTAGGGCTACCTCTGGGTATGTGTGGAGGATGGATTTTAGAGGTAAGGGCCTGGATGTTGGAAGACCAGTAAGGGGGCTCTTGGAATAGTCTAGAAAAGATGTGATTGTCCCCCGTTCTGTCTGGCAAAATCCTCTGGGTATTTCAAGACCCTGCTCCAATAGTTAGCTCTAATGGAAAGTTTCTCTGACCCTCTAAGGCAGAACTATTTGCCTCTTCTCCTCTGCTCTTAAAACCTTGCACTATCTCTGTTTTAGTACTCATGTTACATTATTTGTTTGGAGCTCTGTCTTTCCTTCTAGGCAGTGAACTCCTTGAAGGCAGGGGTGGTGCTTTACTCATCTGTGGACCTCTACTGTCCCACTGTCCCACACAACCCCTGGCACATCACGGATGTTCAATGAAGTGCTTGATGAACAGATAGAAAAAGAATGACATATTCCTGTAATAGTGGAGGGATACAGGGTGGCGGCGAGGTGTGAGACATCCTGGGGGCAGAATGATCTGGAGGCCGGATCATCGTGGTGTGTGAGACAGGGCTGAGGTCTCATCCTAGGTCCCTGGAGGAGGAGGGCTGGGGAGATGGAATCTGTTATCAGAACTGAAGTTTGGAGGGGTGCGGTGCTGAGATTCCTGAATCTGGGGTGTTGGCGCACTTCAGGGGAAGATAGCTGCAGTCAGTGGGAAATACGGATCAGGCATGTGGACAAAGACGTATATGGACCTCTGTTATATATTGCCATATGTTTTCCTCCAAAGGGTAAATAAAATGGTATGGGAAACAAACTCCCTCGCTTCTTTTCAACCAGATACTTAAACCAGGGCCTTAAAAATAGCATCCTCAAACCACCGGCATTTGCAGATGGTTTTGTCTGCTTGGCCAGCATGTCATTCTGGAGTGCTTTGTTTTTCCTTTGCATGGCGGTCCCACCACATCTGGGCCCAAGGCCTTCTATGTGGTCCTGAACCAAATCCCTGCACAGGGGCCAACTTCCTCCTGGCAGAAGCCGAGGATGGCTGCCTCCTCTTGGGGGGCTCCTCCGGGTCTGCTTCCCCTGGGCCCCAGCTTTCATTCTCAGATTTACTTCATGGAGCCCTGGGCAGAGAACGTTTCAGCCCCAGTTCCCTCCCGGACAAACTCAGACTAAACAGAAGCCTCCAAATAGGCTTAAATACTGCCCCTTCTGTGCCTCCAGGAAACAGTCTGGCCTGAGGCATTGCAAGGAGCCCTTCTGGGCCTGGTAGAGTCACTCAGGTTACTCTTCCCATCTGTTCTGGGCCTCAGCTGCCCAGGGTTGAATCAATCACACATCTCTGGTCCTCCAGGGAACATTCTCAGTATTGATCTTTGCAAAGCCTGCCCATCGGCCTCTCTCCCTTTACCTCCCTTCCTCCTCCCTTTCCTTCTCCACCCCCTCCTTCTCTTTTCCCTCCTCCTCCCTCCTCTTGCCTCTCCTTCATTTCCCTGTAGCCCCACCCCCACACTCCCAAGACCTTCCTCTCCTCAAGTCACCATTCTCAAGTATTTAGTCGATATCTGTCTGCTTGTGTGTGTTCTTGCAAATTGTGTCGTGTTTTTTGTGTGTATGTATTTGTCATGGTTGTAAATCATATTGCCTTATATATCTCATTTGCATTCTTGCTTTTGCTGCCCAGCACCATGTTTTTAAGACCCATGCACGTTGCTGAGGGAACATCTATTGGGTCGTTATTTCAGGGTACTTTTATAAGGCCATGGTCACAGGGTGACTTTTTCAGAGGCCCCGACTAAGAAGAGTTCTCATTTAAATTCAGATTCCCATTTCAATCCCAGACTCACTTTTAATTTTTTTTCAGCCTAAAGGTGGAAGGGTCTCCTTTTCAGTGGACTAGGACTCTGGGAGTTGGCCTCATCCTGTGCCTGGTCTTCCCCCAGGGAAGAAAAGGAAGCTGCAGAATAGGATATAAGACGTGTCCTGGGGATGTCAGCCTCTGGATAGCATCTCCAGAAGATGTGGGGCAGGGATAGTGACATTTCTATAGTCCCAGATGTACAGAATTCTGGGAGATAATGTTGATTTCTATGCAGTGTAGTGTACTTTTTAAATAATCATTTAAGCTTGGGAAAATGAGGAAAAAACATGTTCAACAAGCTCTCTGGAGACTGGTCCGCTCAGCTTTGCCAGCATAATTACCCTGGATTGTTTTCACTTGGGTTCCTCTGAGTGTTCTGGTAAATGCTGTAGCCGTGGGTACAGTGGCGGGAGGGAGACTCAGCCGGCTGGGAAGGCACAGGCCGGGGCTGCCCAGACCATGCTGGACCCTCTCTGGGCCTCCATTGCTCCAGCTGTAGGAAGACTGTGTGACATGTGACTTAGTGTCCCCTTCTGGCTGGAGGTCCAGGGGGGTCTGGCTGGCAGGATGGCAGAACGATTAGGAGTTGGCCTGGGTTTTATCCTGTCTCTGCCACTTTTCCATCTGCATGACGTCAGGCCAGTCCTTTCACTTCTCTAAGCTCAGTTTCTCATCTGTAAATGGGGGTGATGATAATTGCCCTGACATGGGGCTGTTACGGGACTTAGGTGCTAAAACACAAGTGGCTGGTGAGTGAAAGCCACGACAGTGATAATCGGTTATAATTGTTTTATCAGGAATGGTGGCATTTTCTTTCCTCATTCTGCCCTTTTCATGTTTGTCCTCGGGCATGGGTTTGTGTGCTACACCCACCTTTTGTAAGAAACAGGTCTGGGTGAGGGTTTTCTGGGCCTGCCTCCATGGCTCCAACCCTAGGCTCTTGGTTCACTGCCTGTCCACAAGCAGAACTTTCTAGTGGGCCAGTAGCCAAATCACGCCCACCAGCATCCTTGTGCCACAGACCAGCATGGGGCTGTGACAAGAAGTGAGGGCATTCGGTCTGCCTTTTTTCCTTCCGGTGAAGGTCTGGGAGCCCCAAAGGGGAGAGGCGGGTGGAAGATAGGGAAGCCCTCCTTTCATTCCAACTCATCCATGTCCTTGGTGTTAAATGATTTTTTTTTAAGATTTTATTTATTTGTTTGTTTGTTTATTTATTTAGAGAGCTGGGGAGGGGCAGAGGAAGAGGGTGGGAGAGAATCTCAAGCAGACTCCTGCTGAGTGTGGAGCCTGATGTGGGGCTTGATCCAATGACCTGAAGATCATGGCCTGAACTGAAACCAAGAGTGGGACTTTTAACCCACTGAGCCACCCAGGCACCCCAAATGATTTCTTATTCTGTTCTCCATGGGTCATACCAAGGAGCTCACATGCCCTGGTATTCTTTCAGAGGATGTGGACGATGATTTGATAAGGGAGGAAGTCATCCTGTCTCCAGTCCCATCGATGCTCAAGCTGCAAATAGTGTCAAAGCCAATCGACTTCTCAGTGGCCAAGGTAGGCGTCAGCTTAAAAGTGTGCATCGATACATCTTGATTTGAATTGGTGTGAATCGGTGCGGTGTGAATTGAAGCCATCTTGGTGTGAATTGGTATGGGTGAGGTGACTTTGATCTCTCTGGCCCCATCCGTCTTATGTCTCAGTTATGGTTAAAGTGGAAATTGGGGTGTGGTAGAGAAGGGCCGGAACTGAGAGTCAGGACAATGGGGGCCTAGTCCTCTCCAAGAAGAGGTGAGGGTACAACCTCCTCCCATTCAGACATTCCAGGGTCTTGTTCTTCTTTTGGCCCAGAGCTGCTTCCCCACATGTGCAACGGGCACTTCCAGAGTTGTGACGGCAGCGGGAGAACCGTCCTCATTAGACCTGCTCTTTAGTGCTCGTGCCCCTAGCTGGGCTCAGGCTGGATTGCAGTGAGGGAAGGACAGGTGGGTGTTAATAATTCCTCAGCACCATCCGGTTCACACCAGTGGCCTCCTGGAGGGACCTGAGGTCATAGGACTTAGGGAGCAGGTTCCTGGCCTTGTCAGCCTCCTCTGCACGGATGTGCTGGATTCCTCACCATCTCAGCTGCCAGATGGCCTCACCCCTTCCCTTGGTCAGCAGTTCCTGGGGGATGGAATTCCGCTCCTGCTGTCTTCCACTGGCTCTTGAGCCAGGATCCAGGAGGAAAAGCTAAAACTCCTGGGAACACAGTTGACCCCCTTTTCTTCCTACCTATAAATATTTACTCAGCACACAGATAAAAAAATCAAAGATTTTTCTAGAAGTTTTATCCTTTCCCATTCCTCCTCTCCTTTTTCTTTTCTTCTTTTCAAACCATGGGCGGTGGGGGGTGGGGGGTAAGGTCAGACACTTTTACATGGCCCCAAGCCTGGGAGCAAGTGCTCTGGCTCTTTGTGGCCATAGGGCTGTGATTCTTTGCAGTGAGCACTCCTGTTTTGGGAAGGGCCCTTTGAGACCCCTAAATTTAGACCACCCAGCAGCATCTCCAAAAGCAGCTGGAAAAACTGAGGCCCACCCAGAGAAAAGGAGGGCCCATGACATCCATAGCACCCAGGCTTCCAAGCTCGCAACTCTGTGACCTAACGGCCACACTGTGCCTAGCTGGGGGCTGTTCTGTGATTAAGAGGATAGAAGTGGGCTTTAGCAGAAAACTCCAGTCCCTATAGTTTCTAGGCTCTTGAAAAACTCAGTTCAAATACATGGGTTGTTGTTGGTGCAAGAAGGGAAATCAAGCCCCGATGGACGAATTCATCCAGCCTTCTCTCCTGTGTGCCACCAGCCCACATTTGGTGACCTGTAGACAAATGCTTCTGTCACTGAGACTTTCCTGTACTTAATGAAAAATAAAAAAGAACCGATTCTGAAAGATAGTAATCTGAATCTGTAGGAAAGATCTGACCTGGAGAGGTGGCAACAGAGCCCATGTGTTTGCCCTTCTGAGACCTTGGATGTAAAGTCATGGTGGAGAGAGAGGAGGTAGCTGGCATAAGGAGGGGGCGTCCAGGGGTAGGCTGTGCCTTCCAAGGTGGGTCAGGGGGAGTAGTTGGCACTTTCCAGGGCTTGGGGGTGGTGCTTGGGCTTATGCAAGATGAACAAGTGAGATCAGTATCAGCCAGAAGTTTAGAGAAGACAGAGCTGTGAAGAAATGGAGGTGCTGCCTTGGGAGGTGGTGGGAACCCCTTCGCTGGGTGTTGGGGTTCAAGTTGAGTTCATGGGGGACCACTTATGGGTGATGGCATAGAGGAGAGTCTTACATGTAGTAAGGGGTAATGCTAGAGCAGGGGCTGACAAACTTTTTCTATAAAGGGCCAGATCATATGTTTTTGGCTGTCTGTTGCAACCGCTAAACTCTGCCATTGTAATGTGAAAGGCAACGTAGAGAATATAGAAGCAAATGGGTGTTGCTGTGTTTCAGTAAAACTTTATTTACAAAACATGTATGGGGCCAAATTTGGCCCTTGGGTCATAGGTTGCTAAGCCTGTCTCACGGCACTGGTTCTCCAACGTAGCTGCACATCGGAATTGCCTGGAGAGCTTTTAAAATTACAGCCACTGGAGTCTGACGCCCAGGGGTTCTGATTTCGCCGGGCTGGCATGTGGCCCAAGCATGAGGATTGCTAAATGCTCCACAGGCGAGTGTAGTGTGCGGTCGAGAACCTCCAAGGTCCCCCCCCCCTTTTTTTTTTAAGATTTTTAAAATTTATTTGACAGAGAGAGAGAGACAGCCAGCGAGAGAGGGAGCACAAGCAGGGCGAGTGGGAGAGGAAAAAGCAGGCTCCCAGCGGAAGAGCCTGACGTGGGGCTCGATCCCAGAACGCTGGGATCACGCCCTGAGCCCAAGGCAGATGCTTAACGACGGAGCCACCCAGGCGCCCCTCCAAGGTCCCTTCTAAAACTAAAATTTTGTGTTTCGGGTTTCCTCTAAGGAGCCTGAAGAGTGTTGGGCCTGGGTCAGCACAGGCTGGTTTGGTTTGTGGATGTTCCAGAGCTAAGACCCTCAGGGTCGCTGTTTCTCTTTTCTCAACTATGAGAAGAATGAGTTTGCAAAAGAAAAAGAAAAATCGATGAGCCTGCTGGAAACCGGGCTGCTCTGCTAGAGTGCGAGACCAGCTCCTGAGGGAGGACAGACACCGAGCAGCGTGTTATTCTTTGCCTTGAAGACAACTAATGAAATTCTCTCTTCTTTTGACAGGACATAAAGGCCCTTCTGTTCGGCTCCAGCTTTTGCTGTTTCAATGAGGAATGGAAACTTCAGAGTTTTTCCTTTAATGACAAAGCCTCATTAAAATATGGCATCGTGCAGCACAAGGCAGGTTGCTTTTAACGTTTCCAGGGGACGTCACTGCGGGCCCTGCACAGGGAGAGCCGGGTGTCCCGTGGTTTGCTCAGCCCCGGGCGCGTTTCTTGAGCTATCCAGTGCCGACTAGCCCCGTGCTTGCCGAGGTGTCACTTGGTGCTGGACCTTCACGCGGGGCTGGCAGAGCAAGGGCTGGGGAATGGGGCCCTTCCCCTACAAAGGCTTCTCCTCAGTGTCCAGAATCCTCTCTGAGAGGGGCGGAAGGAGGCCCTGTGTTTAGTTGGGGGCATCAGAGAGGGTCCTCAGGCAGAGTCTTGGGAAATGGTTTTGCAGGTCAGGCTGGAGAGAGGACACTTGAGGCAGGAGGCAGCATGAATGAAGGGAAGGCTTTGAGAAGACGTGCATGAGGAGGAGGTGTTTTCTAAGACAGGGAAATGTAGGTACACTGGGGCAGGATTTGGACATGGTGTATACACTTTAAGGGCCAGAAGATACTCTAAATCCAGGAGCCCAATGGGGTTCCATTTCTCAAGCCCCAAGAGCCTCCCCTTACCCCTCACTGCCTGTGGAAGAACCCGAAGACCATTTAGCCTCTGTCCCTAGTGTGGCCAAGCTCAGCACATCTTCTTACACCCCAGTTCAAGGGTACCCATGCCTGCTACTCTGATAATCCTTGTACTTGTTGAACAGGATTGAACCCCTCAAGGAGTCTTCTTCCTCTAATGTGGGAGTGCAGAGGACAAAGACACACCTAATGGGTGCTGAGGCAGGCCACAGCTGGGCAGAAGATTGCTAACATAAGCAGAGGCTGCTAAAGTGGCTGCTGAGATGGTCAGGGAGGGCTTCCTGGTAGAGGAGGCCTTTAGGATGGGCCTTGAAGGCTGAATAAACCATTGACGCCCTCAGCCTGTGGACATGGAAGCATTTCCTTGAATGACTGGGTGACATACTTGGTTTTACACCTGACTGACTGTGAAGGCCTGCTTTCCTCCTGTGAGATATGCAGACTTGCTTCTTTGTCCAGTGCTGGGCACCGGGGCCTTTGTCACCCCTTCTCTGTGATCAGGCTCGGTGCTTTGTAGAGGACTCAGCATATCAAAGGCCCATGTTTGAGAGGCCCTGGCTTGGTGGCCCTGTGTCTATAACCTGTGGGCGGAGGCTGGTTCTGGAGGAACAGACAGCTCTGCCTTGGGTCGGTCCTCACTGGCACTAATGTGTGTCCTTCTTTGCAGGGGGGTCCCTGTGGGGTTCTGGCGGCTGTCCAAGGCTGTGTCCTACAAAAACTCCTGTTTGAAGGAGATAGCAAAGCTGACTGCGTTCGGTAAGTCAGCGCTCATTCTGGCAATATCTTCTTTTCCCAAGCCTTCTCCTCAGTGTCCAGAAAAAACAAGCAAGGAAGCGTGTGTGTTCCCTGATATTTCCTGTCTTCTGGAAAGGGAAATGGCGACTGGCTCACAGGGCCAGAGCTGCCCAGTTTAAATGACCCGCATGCATTTGTCTCTAAGTCCCATTCCACGTGGCAAGTAGCTGCCGGAATGGCATCGCAACTAAGGCCACCCCCTCCTCAGCAGTTAAGCGCAGCAGCTGCCCAAATCCCATCCACACCCACATCAATCTGCTGACCCTTCGCCTGAGCCCAGGCCTCCCCTCCCTCCCCATGTTACCTCACCTCTGCCAACAGCCATTCCCACACATTCCGGCCGGCCCCGCAGTGCATTGCTTCCACTCCCTTCGGCCATTTGTTCTCCACCTCACACATTAAGTGTTTGCACATGGGCATCTCCTTCTCCTTCTCACTCACTCCACAGACTTTTCTGGAACATCCCTGTACAGGCAGAATGCTCTGTGCAGTTGAGGGATGGATAGAAAACCTTAATTGTATACCGGGTTGGTGCTAAGATAGAAGGATTGGCAAGGTGCTGGCCAGGGCCGGGGCTAGATGGCCCATTTGAGGAGATGGCCTTCTTTCGTCTCCCCATGTGCCCAGTGACTAGCTTGTGCTCAGTTACCCCCAGAGCTACAGAACTGGCACGTGTTCTTTGCTCTCTTTCTCTCTCTTTCTTTTTTTAGTTGAAATATAACACGCATACAGAAAAGTACAAGTCTCCAAAAAGTGCACGGTTCACATGTGTTCTGCTCAATGAATTATTGCAAAATCCCCCACCCATCATCCTATCAGTCAGATAGAGAAAGAAAAATATTTCCAGCACCCCAGAAGAGTCCTCCTGCCTAGTAGATACCTCCGTTCTCCTCCCCAAAGTTGGGATTAAACAGATTCTAGCATCACAGCTGAGTTTCACCAGTTCCTGAATTTTAATCAAACGGACTTGTTCTTTGATGTAGGCATTTCAGTGCCTTAAAAAAAAAAAAAAAAAAGCTTAGGTGTTATAAAGACAACAAGGCCCATTCTGCATTTGTCTGCGTTCAGATTCCTGGGAGGGACGCTGGCTCCCCAGATATCCTGCCAAGCCCAGGAAAAATGAAACATCTTTTACCAGCTTAGAGGATTTTGCCTTAGATAGGTAGCTCTTCATGCTCAGCATTTTAGAATTTGTCTAATAATATAACTTGTCTAATTACAAAGTAATCATCAAGGGGTTTTGTCTCAAGCTAAAAGATGCTAATTAGCAGCATAGCCCAGCTATATACCCAGAGCAGAGTGACCTAACATTTCCACAGCAGGATCTCACCTCGTCCTTGTTCTTCTCCATACCCGCACTGCCCCCCCCAACAAACCAGTGCAAACATAACTTCTCCTGTCTGTGCAGGGCCTCTGAAAGGCCAGCCAGCAAAATGCTGCCCACAGTGTGGGCAGAGACCGTGCTGCTGACTCTCCTGGAGAGCCAGCACAGTGCTTGGTGTTCTGGAATGCTCCCAACCGAGTGGAACTTGCTAAATGAGGGACCTCTGGCTGCCCTCAAAGGGTGCAGGGACTGTCCTCAAGTGCACACGCACCTGCCTGCCCACCTGCCTTCCTTGCCCTGGAAAGAGCATGCCGGGAGGGCTTGGCAGGTGCTTTGAAGGAATCCAGGGCTCCAGAGGACAGCCGAGGCCTTGCCTTCACAGCACCTACGATTGAGCATGAGAGCCAGACAAACAGGGGGCTCCCCGGGGGTGTGCCAGACGCTCAGCGTTCACCTGGACCTGAACGGGGTGGGGCAGGCCTGTTGGAGGGCTGACATTCGAATTCCGCTGAGGTCTGGAGATCATCAGGACTTCCAGCTGGCTTCACACACACCCTTACATGTACTCGTTCCTCCCTCAATTTCCCCCTTCCCAGCACATCCCTCAGACTTCTTCCTGGGTTCTTCACCACGTAGAGGCCTTGATGTCGGGGAGGCCTTCCCTAGTTGAGATGCACCCCGGCCCGCTCCAAGGCCTCCCCTTGGTTCCCTTGTTCCCTGACATCATTACCTATCCACCGTCGCACCTCCAGCCCGCCACCCCCTGGGAACACCAGCCCCATGAGAACAGGGGCCTTCCTGGGCTGCCTGGTTCACAGGCTGTCCCTGGCATCCAGCCCAGGGCCTAGTCCACAGAAGAGGCCCTCAGAATTTTTGTTGAATGAACGCACGCACAAATGCATGAGTTATCCAGACTCACAGGGAGGGGAGGGAATGGTGTTCCAGTAAGGAGAACAGCATGTGCAGAGCAAGGCCCGAGGGCAGTGAGAGCAGGGCGGGGAGGGGAGTTGAGAGCTGACCTGGGTGGCCGGGGCAGAGTTTATGGGGGGGCAGGGTGAGACCTAGGGCTGGTGGATGGGTCAGGGCCAGGCTGCCAGAGGGGCCTCAGGGCCTTCACCAGCCACTTGGGTCCAGCTTTGGCCTTGGCCCTCATGGGAGATGTCTCATAATTCATTTCAGCCCTCTTCTCATCCAGAGCTGCTTTTGAACTTGGACTTTGTACTTGGGGGGAAGTTGTGGATTGTTTCCCAATGGTTGGGATGGGTGTTTAAGTTGGTTCCAGGAAGGGCTGTTTCTGCCCAGGGCACACACAAGGCAGGCTTGATTCTTGTTGCCCACTCCACACATGACTGAGGGGATGTTCTAGCCTCTGGATTCACAGGTACATTCTCCGGGGAGTGCCCTGCTCTCCACACCAGAGAGGGGAGCCAGGGCTTGGAAGGAAAAAAAGCCATCTTGTTTATGGGTACAAGTTGGGCTGTAGGTAGAAAGAAAACCAGGTCAGTGGGTGGGAAGTGAGGTTCTCTCCACCTCCTACCGTCTGTCAGTCAGCCACTGGCCAAGCATGGACTCAGACCCCAGTTTAGGCTGACAGGTGTCTATTTAAGCGCCAGCTAGATGGAGAGTTCCATCAAATCTTTGCTGGGAAGGTGGGGGGCGGGAGGGCAGCCTTGGCTCCCATGGGCTCCCTGTCAGCTGGGACTCTGACAGAGGAGTCGGGGCCAGCCTAGATTGAAAGCTCTCGGTGGCCAAGCTGGTGGGTCTGAGCTGGGTCGTAGGGGCAGTGGTGGGTAGACAGAGGGAGAAGGGGGAAGAAGGAGCTGCTGGGGGGTATATGTAGGGGTGCGGCAGGTGGGAAAGAGCCCCAGTCTGGCTGCCTGCCTCAACCAGAAGAGGTCTGCGTGGAGTATCCAGGGAACTCGGCTTGCTGGCCAGGGCCCCCACCTCCAGGAAGCATGGAAGGATTCATGCCGCAGAAGAGTGACCTCAGTTTTCTTGGGAGCCCCACAACCTTGGGTGCTCCTGGTAAGTCCCTCCCCTCTCTGCCCCCACCCCCTGCTGCCCCAGGTGCTGCAGGCAGGCCCCATCTCCATGCAAGCCGAGCGCAGTGGGCTGGCTTTTTGCCTCCAGCCACTGGGGCTCTAGCAAGGGCTCAGGAAGAGGTAGCTCAAGGGGGGGGACCAGCTAGGGGAGGTCCCAGTGGTGATGGGCTGTAGGCAAGGGGCATCAGCTGCCCCCCCGCCCCCCCACCCCCAGTCCTGTGTTTCCTTCTCCCATTTCCTCTGCCGTGGGGCTGGGTTTGCTGAGCTTCCAGCCTGCCTCAGGGCCTGGAGGGCAATTCGGGGTGGGAAGGGAGAGTTCTTCTGGCTTCAAGCTAGGACTTGGGTCAAACAAAGGCCAGGGGAGCAAGGGGCTGGTGGTGCTCAGGGCTGGCAGCTGAGGAGGGAAGTGAAAGCAGTGTCTGGGTTGTTGCTCTCTGTGGTGAGGCCCTGCAAGGCTGGGTCCAGAGACCTGGGCTGCTGAGCCTCCCCTTCTCCATTGGTGAATCTCTGTCTTGCCTGAGTTTGGCTCAACAAGGAAATGCAAACACAGTCCTTTGTAAATCATCAAGGGCTGTGTAAGCAGGCATAGGGGAAACCGAGGCTCAGAGAGGGAAGATGCTCACCCAGGGTCACTCCTGGCATCTGCAGCTGAGCCCTGTCTGCCGTCCCACTCTGCTGTGCCCCAGCGGAGACTCTGAGCAGCGGGAGAGCCTGAGAGGTCAGGAGGGGCTGGCGCCAGGAGGCTGATGGCCTGTGTTTGAAACACTCACATGCTGGACCCCGAGACGGACTCTCAGTGACCAGGTGCGGCTCTGTGTTTTACAGAGGCCTTCTGGGCACCCCCTCCCCATTTCCCCTAATTTGGAAGAACGCAATACAGAAGCACAAAGAGTAATACAGCAAACACCTCGTGCGAGCAAAGGCTGACAGCCCTGTAGGGGCCCCTCTTCATGCCCAGCTCCTCTGGTTTCATTGATTTATTTGTATAATCTTAGTATCGACGGGTTGGGTCTTTGATGTTTCTGCATGGGCGGTGTGTGCTGAGCTGGGTTCGAGCTTTGGTACTTCCTTTTGACTCTGAAATTCCAGGATTTCAGAAATGACCAACTTAAAAAAAAAAATGCAGGTGGCTCCTCTTCTCTTCAGGAACGCCATGGTGGCTCAAGCTGCCACACTGAAGTAGCATCTGCAGCTGCCCAGCTCTGGGCCCTGGGGGCCCTTGCAGGACCTGGGGGCCTTTCCACGCTGGGGTTGCTGGTAGAGAGCCCCTCCTCGTGCCCTCCGCCCGGCCCCGATGGGGAGCGATTCTGTGAAAGCTGCGTGGGGGATTGACTGCGCCCTCCAGGGAAGTCATGCTGAAATAAAGTCCTCTTGGCAGGGGTGCTGTTTTTTCTGCGGGGCTGTCTGGCTTCATTAGGACCCACTCTGTCAGGCCAGCAGCTGGCCTCTCCTCAGTCAGGGAGGACAGAGCCAGGCGGCAAGACTCTGTGTTTTTCCCCTTGAGGAGGGGTTGTGCCGGTGGCTGTGGGAAGAGACGACGAGCCTCACTCCCCTGCAGGCCTGGAGAGAGCCACAGACAAGGATGTGGTCCCCCCACCTCCTCTTCCCTTTGAAATTGGGAAATTCAAGGCCCAGAGAAGGAGGGGCCCCTGTCTGAGGCCTATCTGAACACCAGTGGCAGAGCCAGGCTTGGACCCCAAGTCCGCTGGTCCCTGGACCAGGCTTTTTTCCACGGCCTGCAGCAGCTTGTGAGCCTGGCAGGGAGCAGAAAGGCTACGGTCATCCACCAGCCTTCCTCTGGGTGGTTGGTAGGCTCGGACTGCTGGGCTCCTCAGAGTGGACGGGTAAGGCTATCTCGAGATAGTTAGGATCAGAACATCTCTTTAATCTGAAGGACTTGCGTAGTGTGGGCAAACATGCAGGCTGTGTTACGCGCCTACGCCCCCCAGCACCCAGAGACAAATGTCCTCATCCTGCACCCCTCCCATGAGGAATTAGACGCTTAAAGAAACTTCTCTTGGTTGGAAAGCCTGGCTGGGTGCTAGAGGCATGGTAGGAGTTTGACGAGGGTGCGTCTGACCGAGGAAGGCGATACAGGACCACCCTCGTCATTGGGGTTTTGCAGGCCGAAGCAGGGAGTTTGAAGCTGGAGTTTGGGTGACTCACCACAGCGCCCCCTTGCTCTCGTCATCTGCGCGGACAGCCCTGGGGCCAGTTACGCGGCAGAAATGGCAGTACTGGAATGATGCCTGGGGGCATGTGGCTGGGTGTGCACATCTGTGTGGGAAGGTGAAGGCCGGCGAGGGCCAGGGGCTTTTCCAAGGCCCGGGAGCCAGGAACCAAACCCAGGCCTGACCACTGCACTTTCCCATTGCGTCTTCTGGAAAGATGTGTCTTAAAAGAGCAAACTGGGGCCCAGGGAAGGATGGAGAGACTAGAAGAGTTTCTAAATGGAAGCCAGTGAAAAGAATGAGGACTTTGGTGTAGAAACGCAGAGGTTCAGGGGTTCTGTAACCCGTCTGTGAGATCAGGAAGACATGGGCCGGACGGAGGAGCCAGATCGCTCTGTAGTGTTGCATGGTGCCCAAGAGACAGGCTTGAAGGCAGAGGGGTGCTGGTTCCTAAAGCCAAGAGCTCCAGACAGTTGGTTCCACTTCCTCAAGCTCTCCTTCCCCCCTCAATGCTGTGTTAACTGTTCCAACTTTACTAACTGTGTGACCTTGGGTGAATCTCTTAGTCTCTGTGCCTCAGTTTCCCCATTTAAAAGCAGTAATACTGCCGCCATTATAGGGTAGCTTTAATGGTTAATGAAATAATACATGTGAAGTGTTTCTAATGGTGCTTGGCACATGATAGGTCCTCAATATATGTTGGCTTTTCAAATCTTATTTGTGACTACACTGAGAAGCTTTCAGTCAAGCACATGACTTGCTTTAGCCGGCTAGTGTCGAACACGGCGAGTGTGTGAAAGGTGACCTCTTAGTTCCATGTCTGCGGGTTTCCCAGCACAGATGTTCCAGGCAGAGTTTGCAGTCCTGACACAAGTTTGCACAACTCCTAGCCCCGGTAAGGGTTCTAACTGGGGGGTACCCTGGTCACACTTGTGTTGTAGGAAGAGCCCACTGCGACAAGATGGAGCAGAAATGCTGGTCAGGGACTGGCTGTAACAACTCAGCTGGGGAGCAGGGCACCCTGGTCCCTGGCACGGGCAGGAAGGGGATTGACAAGGGTCCTCAGGAGGTGTGTTTGACAGGATGTGATGGTCACCTGGGTGGGGGCAGGGCAGGAAACAGGAGCTGTGGGGATGACAAAGCCGACTTTCACAGGTTCTGAATCCAAGGGGATAAATGTCCAATCCTTTCTCCTTTGTCCGACAAGCCCTGTTTTCCAGGCCCCTCTCCGTCCTTGGCATCACCTCTCCGGAAACCCAGCACATCATTTCCTCACCTTTGTTTTCATAGTCTATGGTGACCCGGGCCAGTGCTCTCCCCACAGCCCAGGCTGCCTGGTTTGGTGATGGCGTGGTAACCATTTCCTCGAGCAGCATGGCGGGCTTCCAGAGGCTGCGCAAGTAGCAGGCAGTCTGCCATTTCATTTTTCAAGTGGTTGAGGACTTATTTGTCTCATTAGGTTTGAAGGATGGCCTGGTGTCAGGGGCTTGTTGTCACTTTCACACCAGATGGTAGGACTTCACCTTCCTGTCACCACGGCCAAGGTGGGGACTTGATGTTTCCATAAAGACAATAGTGATAAGTGTCCATTATTGAACATTCGCCCCATGCTAGGCACTGGGCTATGGACCCTACACATGTCACCTTGTTTAAAGCTCCCGATACTATGGAGGATGTACTAGTATCATCTCCAGTTTATGGAAGGGGAAACTGAGGGACGGTTATGTTGTTTACCTCCCATGTTAAAGGCATCGGGACAGCCTAGATGCTCTGTGTCTCAGGCACTGGGAAGTGACCACATGCTGCCCATCATGGTGACCTGTGTCCTGGTCTCCTGGTTCCCATTTCTTCAGTTTTCTTTCTCCCCCCACAGCTCAGCATGGAGCTCAGGTGTTAGTTGGCCACTGAAAACATAGAACCCCCACCCCCACCCCTTGCCCCCCACCGTGTATTCCTTTGTGCCCCAGCAGGGTCTTCATCAAGGCACCTTTGTTTGTTAGGAAGAGCCTAACACTCAGGCTGCTTTTGTAAGAATTTAATTTTTCTAAGAATTTAGAAAAAATTCGTAGACTCCAGTGGTGGGCAAGAAGTACAGCTCTGGGAGCCCTGGAAAAGCCCTGGAAACTGAAAGAAGTGTCTCTATCAGGCTGTTGCCTGTTCTTCCCTGTTGCTTATTTTATGCACCAGGGCTTCTGTGTTACCATTTCTATCATAAGGCATCTCTCTGCCATTTTTGACATTGCTGACTGCCTGTTTTGCTCAAAGCCCATTTGCTCCTAGGACTGTGTAACAGCACCGTCTCCCAGCCGTGCCCCTACTGCCGTGCCCCTTCCTGCCTTCCTCTGCGTCCCTGGTACACCAGAGTCCTGTGGGGTTTCATCCTTGGCCACCACCTCTGCCCTTCCTCATCCTCTCTCTGGGAAATCTTAGCCCCTCACAGTGGCAAGGACTCCTCACGTGCTGGTGTTGTATAAACCTATCCTCAGCCCCGATGCTCTCCTGGGCTTTCCGTGTGTCAGGTAGCTTCACCTAGGGGTCCCACGTGCACCTCCAGCTGCTCCCCCAATCCTCCTCTCTGCTCTGTATTCCTCATTTCAGTTGGCAGCCCCACTGTGCACCACTAACCCCCCAGAGATTACCCTGAATCCTTCCTCTCCCCCATCCCACACCCTATATGTAAGTGACCAGCAAGTTAGTCTGCTTTCCCCTCTGTACCCATGATCTCATTTCTTGTGGCTGGTGGGAGTGAAGGGCACCTGCCTGCACAGCCGCTGTCTCCAGGGGCCTGGATGCTGGGCGTGGCCAAGGCTGGGTCAGGGCAGTACCAGACATCTGCCTGGGATGGCTACCTTGCCTCGGGAAGGCAGGAGTTCCCAAGTACATTCAGCACGGCCTCCTGGGCTCCGTCAGAACTCACGGCCCTGCCAAGCCTCCAGGGTCCCCTCTGCTCCCCTGGGGCCGTTTCCTCAACCTACTCCTCCTCCAGCCCCACCTGGGGCCTCTCCCTCAGGACGCTTCCCTTGGCCCTCGTAAGAGGAGGCCCTGCTGCATGAAGTCCTTGGGATGCAGGGCCCTCTCTATGTGGCAGAGGAAAGAATAGGCCATCTGCTACAGGGCTGCCCTGTCCTGGCTTGTGTCCCCACAGGCATAAACACACTCTCTTTTTCCTCTGCAGGCAGCTGCAGCCTTCCAATGCCCGCAGGACCCACTGCCTCGCTCTGGCCATTGCGGACATCATATGGCGGGCCGGGGGCCGTGAGAGAGCCGTGGTCACACTGTGAGTGCTTCCCAGGGTGGGGCACGGGGCCCACTCACACGCTGGCCCAGCTGCAGGCAAGCTGGCTGTGTGCTTTACCATCCTCGGGGCAGTCATCTTCCCACCCAGCTTGTCTGTGTGTCCTCCCGGATGCCGGCCCTGTGTGCCACACCAGCATGGGGAGAGGCCCGGAGAGACCTCCACGCAGCTCCAGGCTCTTCTTTGCTGGGGTCGTGTGCCTGCCTGGCCCTCCTCCGTGGGAAGCCTTGGGGGACACAGCCCATCAGAGGAGACCTCTGGCCTAGGCAGCCTGCTCCCCTATTTCTCTGCTCCGGACCTCTCAGGAACCAGTCACCCTCTGCCCCATACCTCTCTCCTAGTCCCCAGAGCATGCTCCCATTCACTGTCACTTGGACCCCCGTTCCGTGGAGGAAGAAACGTCCCCTGCCGCTTTATCATGCTGTAGGTAGAGGACGCCATCCGTGGTGCACATGGGTGGTTTGCCGGCTCTTCTGCCTGGCCCTTCAGAGTGGAAGCATCACTTCATCCCAGGCCTGTGGCTAAGCTTAAGTAAAAGGGGTGCCTTTTGGGGCCAAAGACTACACTCTGGTGGGGTACAATGGTCAGTAGAGCATACTGCTTAAGAGAAGGGGTTTCAGAGACTAACTCCCAATGCTGGGAGTTTATTGGCTGTGTGACCTTGGGCAGTTGACTCAACCTCTCTGTGCTTCATTTGTTGACTCATCTGGAAAATGTGGATGATAGTAAGGATTATCTGGTAGAGTGACTGTGAGAATTAAATGAGTCGATCTAAATAAATTGTATATAATAACTGATAATATTATCTATCCATTTAAATCATTTATCCGTATAAATAAAGGGTATGTAATAATAAACATCAAGTGCTTAGGACAATGTCTGCTGTTCGGTATTATTGTCATTGTTCCTATGGAGTGCTTAGTCCTTGGTACTCGTGTTCCAGTGAATACGTTTCTATGCATTAACCCTGGCCCTTAGGATCTGCATGGCAGCCCTGAAGGCAGATGGGGCAAAAATTCAATTTCTTCCCGTTTTCCAGATAAGCAGACAGAAGGCCAGAGAGAGGCAGCAGCTGCTCCCAGCCTACGCAGCAGGCTAACGGCACCGTGGGCCCCCCACCCAAACCCGCTTCTAGTGCCTGCCCCTGGGCCGCACACGCCCACTGTTGTGTAGACAGATGGTGATGGGCTTGGGGTGCGGAGTCCCAGGCCAGAGTCTGGAATTCCTCACGGCCCTGAAAACGAAGGGCAAGTCAGCATCCCTTCGTCTGGAAATCTGTTTGTCAGTTGTGGGTGAGAGGCAGACTCGCTCCTGCCAGGCCCTGGGTTTGGTTACCCCGAGCTCTCCTTCTGCTGTCTTTTTTCCGTTCCTTTCCCCACCCCCACTTGTGGCGTCCTCTGGGCCCAGCCCAGTGCGTGAGGTCAGACCGGGGAAGAAATGAGAAACCCTGGGTCCCGTTCTCTCCCCCGGAGCCACCTTCCGATTTGTGCTCAGTTAATGGCACATGTGGTTTCGCCCTGGCTCAAGGGCACGTCTTCTCTCCATGCAGAGGACTCATGCATCTCCCTTTCCTTTTTAGGGCTTCAGGAACACAGCAGTTCAGTCCAACAGGGAAATACAAAGCAGATGGAGTCTTAGAAACAGTACGGCTTTCTGGAAAATTATCACGCAACCTTTGGCTTTGTTTGGGGACAGTCTCCTTTCATATAAGTAAATCCTCCCTCCGCTGGGGATGGGCCAGCCCTCCCTGCAGCCCAGGCTAGCAGATCCTCCACCTGGGATTGGGGTGGGGGCCGGGTTGGGGGGCTGGGGAGCGGGCTCTCGCCAGAACTGCTCTTGTGGCCAAAAGGCTGATGGGCACCCTGTCACATGGAGGCTGTACAGAGAAGAGCGGCCCCTGCGTGATGCCTTCGGGCAAAGCCGCAGCCGTCTCTGTCCCTCTGTGTCTCCTCAGCACCCTCGCTGGGGTCGTGAGAGGGCAGGGGAGTGGCGTGGAGACAGAGCGGGGGTTAGAGAGTGGGGGAACAGAGCACCAGCCATGAAGCCAGACCAAGAAAAGGAAAGAAATGGGAGACATGCGGATTATATCCTCACACAGGGACATTTCCCACAAACGCGCCTCCTCTTCACGGAGGGTTTTTGTTTGACCTAGTTTGTTCCCTTTGACCTAAGTTTGGGCACATGTGGCCCTAGGATCCTAGTTAGGGGTCTCACCTGGTTGGGTGTTTTCTCTACAAGTGGCTTTTTTCCCCCGAGCTGCCCGACAAAACAAAGGAGACAGACTCACGCTTCCCGCTGAACTCAGGAGCTGGCCCAGCAGTGGCCTGTTGGATGGGATGCTCGCCCTGGCCCCCCTGCGCCCCCAGGTGCTTCTCGGATACCTGTGACTGGCCCGCAGAGGTGCAGCCCCACTTGTCAGGGCGGGCCATGCGTGATGCTGGCTCCTTTGCTTTAGCTCCCCGGTGTCTCCATTCCTGGGCTCTGTAGGCCTGGTGAGGCTGGCGGGGCGGACTTGACCCCAGAGACCCCAGCTGGGCCCTGTCCGCCTTTTAAGTCGCACATAGGCATGGGGGTGCCTCACTGCCCAGCTCTTGGGGTTGCCACTGACTGCAGGGACATTCCCAAGTGGGGTCTTGTAGCTACTGAAGCCGGGACGGGACACGGAAGTGTCTGTGGGGCTCGGGCGGCTCACGCTGTGGGTTCGTGTCTCCCCAGCTCACAATGTATAGTTTGACCTGCTATGAGGAGCTGGTGACTTTTCTTCAACAAAGCATCCATCAGGTATGGCCCATGGTTTATTTGGGGGGATGTGCGTTGTTAAGCCATCTGCTTTCTTTGGTGGGGACCCTGCTGGACACAGGACCTTGCTTGGTGTCCTGGCTGGCTGGCTGTGTCCTCCAGCACCGTGTCTGCTGGAGGGGGTCTGTGCACCCGCTCCTTGCTGTGAGATGGGGTGGGACACGTCCAGGGCCTGAACAGCACAGAGTGCTACGGGGATTCAGAGAAGGGCTGTAGCCTCGCTGGCTTTGTGGAGGAGGGAGTTGAAGCCTCCATGGTAAAGGATATGATCTCTGGGGCCTTCAGCCTGGGTTTGAATCTAGGGTTCAACCCTTACATAGTAGCTCTGTAACCTTGGGCAACTTCTTTAGGCCCCCTGTGCCTCAGTTTCCTCATCTGTAAAATGGGGCTGATAACAACTGTACTTAGAACTAGTGCCGGGCTCGATGTTGTCATTGACTTTAGCTTTTGTTGTTGATGTTATATGATCACCATTATCATGATTATTTAAGGCCCCCTTGAGACTGTTAGCTGTGGACATGTGGAAATGAGGGGGACGCATTACAGAGGCAGGGTGCAGCACGAGCCAAGGCCAAGAGATGACCTCTGAGATCCCCAACCGCAGGGTCTCATTTTCTGATGTCTGTGTGTCAGGACGGAAGGAAAGAAAGAGCGCTGAGCCCTTCTCTCCTGGTGTGCTAGCAAATGCTCCGTGCCTCCTCTGTGCCTCTCCTTCAGCCTTCTGAGCTGTGGGACCAGCTCTTTTAGGCTCTGGAGAAGGCAACAGAGGATTTGCTGGTGAGCCCAGAGGGTGGAGAACTTGCCAGAGGTGGGACCAGGCTGGACACTCCTGCTGCTGGAATATTCTCCTCTTGTTCCCCGAAGGTGCTGACGGTCTGAGCATAGCCTAGGAAGAGTGCCAGCCCTGACGGCACAGATGCTTCTTGGGTAGGAAAATGGGGCCTGCTCGGAGTCATCTAGGCGCTGATTCACCCCACATTTTCTGCCCCAGAGCTGTTGCCTAGGGATAATTCAGCCCAAGGACCCTGGCCCATGTCCTCAGCTTATGACGCTGCCTTTTCTGCACTGACTGTTCTGTCTGGCCTTTCTGGGAGGTGTGAGGGAGGGGCTCTGACGTGGGAGGGGTCCTGGCCTCCGCCGGCCATCACTTGCTCCCTGTCCCTGGCTCCCTCTGGTTCTCCATGGGCGTAACCCAGTGGGCTGTCTGCTGATGCAGCATGCTCACGGGCTGGTCCGGAGCAGCTGTGGGGGCGTGGAGCAGGGGCCCGGGCACCTCCTCTAGCTTATCCCCCGGCCACATGTGGCCTCAGGAGCATCACGGCCTCAGTTGCCTGGCCCAGAAAACGGAGGATGGAGCAGTTAGCAGATACTTCCCGCTCTTAATGGTCCAACAGAGGTTTTTAAAGAAGAAGCTTAAACTCATGGAAAAGAACGTCTTCTAAACGAAGTGCCAGGAGTGATCTAAGTAAGCAGGAAGGCTCCTACTCTTAACTGCTCTCAGCGTTGTGAAAATGCAGCGGTGCGTCCCCGAGCCGAGCGAGGCCCACTCGGACGCCGTGCGTGTCATTAGACCAGGGGATAGGGCCCTGGGCACCTGTGCTCACCCCCGGGAAGTGCCCTGGGAACCTTCTAGGGGCAGAGGAGGGCCCTGGGGCAATCGCTCACAGGCTCCAAGGGCCTGTCCTCACCCACCAATGGCCCCGGCCGGGGTGGTACCTCAGCAGCAAGGCTTTGTACGTCCTCGTCTGTGAAATGGGGTCCCCCTCCTCCCTCGGTCCGTACCCCAGGGTGTCGGCGAAGCCCAAGCAAGACAGCAACTGTGGAAGCGGTTCAGAGAGTGGGGCTGGTGCCAGGGGAGGGGCTGCCTTCTTCCTGTCATTCCTCGGGCCCCAGAGCGACTCCCCCTCCTCACTTGGCTCTGGTCCCTGTGTGCCTGCGGTCAGTCTTTGGCCCTCCTCACCCGGGAAGGTGGTGTTTTCCCCCACCGTTTAATTATGTTTTTGCTGGAAGCCGTTGAGCTGCCTCAGCACTACCCTCACCAAATCCATTTTTCATGGCTTGGGCCTAGGGGTTCCTCGTGCCAGGCCTGGGAACGAACACTGAACCATCTCTGCCCAAAATAAATAGCCTCCTTGCTGTGTGTTCATTACTGCTCCCCCTCCGGGAGAGATGTCTGGCCACCCCCCGCGAGCCGGCAAGGCCCCCACCCCTGCCTCCGATTGGGGTTCCGTGGTGGGCTTCGGTCTCTCCAGGGCCCGAGCAGGGCTGGAGAATGGCCCTTTCTTCCCAAGCGGTACCAGACATTTTTCCGGACCCTCTGGTGGTTTCCGGCCCAACCGCCTGTCTGGGGAGCTCTCCTTTCAATGCAGGCACCTTGCCCTGTGGCCTCCCATGTCTTGGCAGTTTGAATTTGATGAGATAATTTTAATAAAATTTTTTTTTAAACAAAATGGAATATTGGTGCCATTCAGTCGTGTTTGGCAGGGGCCAGGAGCCCCAGGCAGCGTCTCCACCCCGTCCCCCCCCACCCCCGCCCCAGTCGTCTCACTAACCAGTCCGCACAGAGGGGCTCGTGCGAGGCTCCTGGGAAGCTGTCCTTGAGGGAATCCCAAGGACTGTGGACAATGTTGGCCCGCATACTACCAGTAGTCCTCCATGTTTACACAGACGCAGGGCGTGCAGCAGGCTCCCGTGTCCCCTGCCTCATGCAGTCCTGCAGTGACACGCATGGCAGAGGGGAACAGACCGAGAAAATGTCATGGCTCCCCCAAGACAATGTGTGAGTCCGTGGCAGCAGTTGGGTGACCTTTCAAGGGGAAATGGAGATGGAGAGCTCTGTCACTCCCCCAGGCAACACGAAAGTCTGCAGGAGAGCTGTGACAAGGGTGCCAGTCCTCCCAGGCCTGTGTCCCCCTGTGCAAGGATATCACTAGTACTCTGCAGTGACCAGAGCACTTCCACAGACTCGGTCTCATAGAATGTGCACCAGAACCCAAGGAAATATGCCAGGATGGGATTCATCATCTTCATTTTGCAAATGGGGAAACTGAGGGCAACAGAAGCGAAGTGACTGGCTTGAGATCAGAGAATTATGATGAGGTTGATTTAAGATTGTTGTCGACTCATTTATTCCATTTGTAATCCCCCCCAAAGATTCTGTTATTGATAAATTTTATAAAAATAAGTTAATTATATAAAAATGATGTCCTCAGGGCTCTTCTGTGCTCCAACCGTAGTAAACCTGCCCTCTCTTGCCTCTGGGCCTTTACACGTGCTTTTCATCTTGCCTGGAACAGCGTTTCCTTCTCTTCTGATTCTTTCTCGTCCTTTGGGTTTAGCTATCACTTCCTCCAGAATGCCTTCCTTTACGTTCCTTCTTTCCCTTAACCTGAGTCTGCTTGAAGTCTCTCTCTGTGTGTTTCCAGAACACCACTCATTTCCTGTCAGAGCAGAGCCCTTCCTCCACTCTTTTCTAGGTGCTTCTCGTTCTTTCTTCCCTGAGTTACTTTCCATGAAGACAAATCCATGTCCACCTTGTTCACAAACATAGACTCAGCAGGGAACCATCCTCTTGGCACAAAAATTCACACAGAAATTTTTTTTAATGACTAATCGAATTACTGTATGAAAATGAAGACTATGTTTTGAAGGAAAGAAAAGATAATTTTATCAGAAGCTTGAGCTGAAATAATTACCACAGTTGAGGACCATATTTGGCTCAGAGCTTCCTGGCAACCCAGGCAAAATGGAAATATGATAAATTATATCATTCTTACTGTTTTGGAAAACAAGTTTCTTTAGGTCTGGTTTCAAGTCCACAAAGAAACTGACCACACATAAGGAACGCTGACTCTGGGAAGACAACATCTGCCCTCACAGCTCCCAGATGCGGACGGGTGTCATCCCCAAAGTGGTATAAGTAAGGTCTTCACACTGCACTGCAGTGGGGGGCTGACGTTGCCCTAGGGAGCCCAAGTGACCTAGCCCATCCCCGGAGGCCATGCCCACCACACAGATGGGCAGTGCAGAGCCAGCATTATACTCACGGCGCTCCCGGTGTCAGGCCCTGTTCTATGGGCTTTACAGGGGTTATCTCACTGACTCTTCACAACACCCTGAGGAGGGTAGGTCCTATCCTGTCATCATCCTCCTTGTTTTACAGATGAGAAGACTGGGGGACAGGGAGGTTAGGAAAGGTCGCTGTGCTAGGAGTGGCACAGCCAGGATTTAAAAACCCAGGCAGCTGGGCTCTGTGCGGTGGGCTCTAACCCAGAGTTGGGACTAGGGCGAGACGAATAAGCTGCTCACCTCGGGTGCAGAATTCAAGGAGGTACCCACATCCTCAGTAATCAGCAAAAGTAATATTTTAATATCTAAATTAATCCAAAAAAATCCACGATGAACAAAATGCCAAACATTTTTGAAAGACGGGCTCTGTCCTTGTACTTGCACGGCTCACCTCACTCTCCCCTCCTAACCCTGACTCTGTCCCCCACCCGCTCTCTGCTGCTCTTAACACAGTGCAGGTCTTTGGAGTAAGGGATTTGGAATCCGATGGAGCCTACCAGCGGTTTGACCTTGGGCCAGGTGCTCAGTTTTTGAGCCTGTTTCCTTGTGTGGCAGAGGGCAGTATTACCCATACTGCCACACAGGCCTGTGACAGCTCTCAGTGTGACGACGCCCATGAGACAGCCGCGTGGGGAGGGAGCTTGCATGGCAAGCTTCCAGGCCTCGGACGTCACGGCCATGCTCCTTGGTGGGCAGCATGTCCGCTCCTGCTATCACTCAGGCTGGTGTGCTTCCCATCATTTAGGGGGCCTGCCGGGGAGTCCTGGCAACCTCTGGGACCGGGCTAGTGGCAGTTGGCTCAGGGTCAGGCTGCTCCCCGGGTGTGTCCCCCGCCCCGAGGAGGTGAGAGGGGGTGCAGACCTGGTGGGTGCTCATCGCTTTCTCTTCTTCCCAGTTTGAGGCGGGGCCCTACGGATGCATCCTGCTCACGCTGTCTGCCATCCTGTCCAGGTCCACGGAGCTGTGAGTGTCCTCCTCCCTTACCTCCCGGGCCACACTTGTCTGTCTGGTTCCCTATGCCCCCGACCAGAGCCCAGGGCCACGCGTGCTGCGCAGTGGGCGTGTAGTGAGCAGGGTTGAGAGGGTGAAGGAAGTAGTGGAGTGGGGGACGGTCAGCGGTTCNAGAGCTACCTTGTCAGTCTCCCTGTGTGCTCTGGGGCTGACTGGAGAGACACCCCTACCCATGGAGCTTTTGGTCCCCCTGGGGCCCCCAGTGGGACAGCGGCGTGTGCATACTTAAGCACACATCTGGATGCCCCTGGTACATGTGCAGGGATGGACAGTTGAGGCAGAGGCCTGGGAAATGACTGAGGGCCCCCACCAACTCAGGATGGGGGGTTCACTGTAGGCCATGGCAGTTGGAAAGCTGCAACGTTTGTGTCCAGGGCCAGCCCTGAGGACACCTATGGGCGGGTGCCTAGGGGCCTTGGAAGCAAGAGGACTTCAAATCCATGCATCCTTATCAAGTGCAGCCTCCTGAGCTGCCCAAGAGCTGGACTTTCTCCATCACACTCATCCTCCACGAGTTTTCCAGGCCTCTTACCCGTATCTGTCACCTGGGCATTATGTCACCAGGGAGGGCAGCAGATTAACAGCACAGTAACAATTTCGTAAGTACAATTGATTACTGCTTCCTTTTCCAAGGAGAGAGCAGACTCCAGAGGGCATGGGGGACCCAGGGAATGAGTTTTCACTTTGGGGGGTGCTTGCTGTGGGGGATGATTTGGAAACAACCCCAAGTAGGTGGGCCCTGAGGAGTGGGGAGGCAGAAAGAATAGCTGTGTGGTGTCCAGGCTGGGGAGGCCCCGGGCAGAAGGAGAAACTTGCTCCGCGTGGCTGGGCCTGGCCAGGGCCTGTCCTATTCCCTGCAGGCTCTGGCTTGGGTGGGAGGAGGACGTGGGGGCTCTGTGGCCTCGTGCCGCCAGCCTGCCTGCTGCTTGCTGCTACTGACCTTATTAAATGTGGTGCACGCACAGATTTTCTAATGGCATTTTTCTTCTAATCCTGCCATAATGATATGATTCATTCCTGGCCTGGACTCACGTGCATGGAGACCATAAGCCGCACCGCCTCCTCCCCAGGCCTGGGTTTGCTAATCCCTGGCTGCCTGGGTTGGGTGGGGGTCTCTGGGTGTGTGGGTGAGACCCCTGAGCTCATGGAGGAGAAGCTAGGCTCTCAGGACCAGGCTTGGTGACATCTGACTGTGTGATCTCCTGGGCCTCAGTTTCCCCATCTGTATGGGGGACCCTCTGGCTCTGGAGGTCTAGGACTCTGATCAGAGTGTCTCTGTTCTGGAGGTCACCGGGTCAGCTCTGCAGGTCCTGCTTGCCAGTCTGGGAGCTGTTTACCTGTGCGCCCCTGTAGGGAGCAGCTCTGGCGGCCTTCTCCATCCGCAGGGGCCTTCAGAGCCCCATACCCAGGCTACTCTTCCCATTGTCCGGAGCTAGAGGACTTGGGCTGCTTCTGCCCCCTCCCTGCCCCATCCAACCAAGCCAGGCAGGGGTAAGTCCCTGCCCAGGGTGTGGCACCTGGGAGGCATCTGTGGGGGGAAGGCTGCCCTGCTGGGCCTGCACAGCCTCATGTTGATAGGCCTGAAGTCTCACGCCTGCCACAGTCCTCCCCTCCACTGTACACACGCAGGCATGCAGACACACAGACAGACAGACACACAGGTACTACATACACAGTCATGCTGATAATATACAGACACACAGACATAGGCATGCATATACACGCACACACAGAGACCCAGAGATACACAGATGCACCTCCACAGACACGCAGACACATACGTGCACGAGAAGACAGACAGACATGTAAACCCACGCAGACACATACACACAGAGATATACGGACAGACAGACACGCACACAAACACAGGCACACGGACCCACAAGACCTGCCCGGGGTCACCTCCTTCCCCTTGTTCTCAGGACAGAGCAGTGAAAGTGTGTAAAGATGAGCTCCCTCCCACTCAGGCCTCCTGAGGACCCTCCCTGGGTCCTGGAGGCCGATGGTGTCGGAGCCCCCAGGGGCAACGTTGGTCAGCCTGTCCTCTGCCTTCCAGGAGGACCGGCGTAGAGGCCTGCTTTAGCACTGGACCCAGCAGGGCACTGGTTGGGTTTGTCTTACTCCTGGGCCTCCCCTCCCCTTCTGAGAAGGCAACACAGAGGACACCCTCATCAGCAGTGGGAACGAGAGTAGGCAACATCCAGAAAGCTTCCCCTGTACCCAATCCCATGCTGCAACATGTTACACCGGAAATGTGCCTCGTCCCCACACAACCCTGTTAGGTGGCACCAGTGACTCCCATCAGCCTCCCCAACTTTCAGAGGAAGAAACAAGACTGGCCCCAGGCCCACACAGCTCAGCCCAGACAGCCGGGCCCCAGACTGGGTTTGCCGCTTGGTTTCAGGCCTGAGTCTCTACTCCTTTGAGCCTGAGTTTCTCACTCTGTGAAAGGGGGATGATAATTCCTGCTTTACCAGATCGAATGAAGGTTTATAGGTCGAGTGCTTGGCTCGGCTGCTGGTGGGTAGCAAGCCTTCGATGATGGCCACTGCTGGCCTGACCCTGTCACAGCTGTGCTCATCCTGTCGTGTCTTGCCCTCAGGCTCAGCTTGGTGCCTGGCGGTGGAGACATGGCCCCAGGGATGGCCTGCAGGTGGGGGCTGGGTCCCGCTGTGGTGGTGCTCACCCAGCAGGCACGTCCTCAGCGGCCCGGCGGGCTCCCGGGGTACTGTGTGCAGTTGCTCAGAGGGTCAAGAAAGGGGAGGTGGGAGAACCAGTCCCCAGCCTGGGAGTGCGCCCTCCAGAGACGGGCTTGAGATGACACTCTCCTCTGCCTTATTTGTTCAAGTTCAAAACCACTTCTAGATAGACTGAGAGCTTCGGGTGGAGAGTAGGGCAGGCTTTGGGCACAGGGCTGCTGGTGACATGGAGTGGAGCCAGTCACTCCTCCCTGTGGTCTGGGGGGCTCCCTGAAAAGGGTGGCAGTGTGAGGTAAAGAGACAGGCCTGATGGTGAGGAGGAGAATGGCCTGTCGAAATGGTGCCCGCGTCCTGTTGAGAGATTCACGCTGACATTACTTATAATAACACGGTAGCATTCCTGGCATTTCCAGGGCTGCTCTGAAGGAGCTGTTCTCTGGCCTTAGAAGGGGAGCTTCTGGAACAGCCCACGCCTCCTCTGTGCCCATCGCACACTCCAGAGGTGCTTCTCCGCTTCCGACAGCCTCTGGTCTCTGTTCTCAGGATGGATGCCAGACCTAGCTGCAGGTTCGCTGTGATTCCCTTGGCAGTGGCAACGTCCTGGGGTGGTGAAAGCCCATTTCCTCCTGGGGCTGAAGTGCAGGGGCTGGCAGCTTGCAAAGACCTTTCTTTAGGGACACTTGGGTACATGGGGGCAGATGGTACCTAGCACAGGCTTTGTATGTCAGGCTGAGCTGATAGGCTTGTCCGGGGCAGCCCAGTGGGTGACAGTTCACATGAAAGCATCCCACCTGTTGGCTGAGATATAGCTTCAGGACGCCTGGGTCCCCGTCTCTGCTCTGGGGCCAACACGCCTATGGCTGACCCAGCCTGCGCCTTAGGCCCTTCACCTCTAATGGGAGGCAAACCAGTGCTTCTGAAACTCTTTCTGTAGTGAACCTGGAATCTGACTTTTTTCCAAATAAACTGTATCCCGAAGCTCACTGTAAAAAGCAGACGCAGCAAGACTAGGGTGTGTGTGTGTGGTTGGGGGATTGGGGAGGCGGAGACCTCTGCAAACCCCCCCCCCCCCCCCCCCCCCCCCCCCGTCTCCCAGCCTGGCCCCAGGAGACCCCTGTTTGGAGAAGCCCCAGCTCTGCATACACAGCTTACCAGCCGTAGGACCAGACGATCCCTGAGGGCCTTCCTGCTCTGGAGTTCAGGTTCAGCCTCGCCAAACCCTTTGATGCCGTTTCAGGGTGATCTGTTACTACTTTGAGCAGTTGCAAACATGTCCTGGTAGCCCGAAGAGGGCCATCTCTCAGATCATGTGCTGCGCAGCAGCAGGGGAGAAGCCGAGTGGGGGGCTGGGAACCCCCTGGATCTTTACAAGTACGGCGCATGCGTGTGCTCTTGTGCTGGTGTGCGCGTGGACGAGGGATCCGTGAGGTTGCAGGGCTGGGTGTGAGATGACGTGGGTGTTGGTGCTGATGTTCAAGATTGTGTGAAGGTGACTTGGTTGTGTGAGTGTGTGTGTGTGTGTGTGTGTGTGTGTGTGTGCCTGAGGGCATGGCCATCCGAGCAAGGGCTCTCAGATGCCTGCCCAAGGCCCAGGGGCAGGCCTTGCACCCATATCAGTGCCTCCTGTCGTGGGCTGTTCCCAGCTCTGTGGGGAGCCAGGGTGAGGGTGCCAAGGGCAGATGCGAACATAGCCGGGCACAGCCTGGCCGCTTCAGCCTCAGAGGCCGGAAGAACAGTAGCGAAGCTGGCCTTTGAATTTTGTTTACTGGTGCCGACTGCAAAGCCTTGTGAAGGTTTTATTTTTTTCCACTTGATTTCCAGCCATCTATTTTCCTTCCTAAGATCTTGAGTTGCTTACAGTAAATCTCATACAGGCTTTCATGCTTACCTAGCTCTATCGCTTTCCAAACCGCATGGCCTAGAACTTTCCCCAGCATGCTCTCACAGGTCTCAAAGATGCTTGGGACCCTGGGATTCGGGGGACACAAGGGAAGGCTCCGGAGATGCCCACTTGGTGGCAGAGGCCCGGGTGGTGGGGGGGACAGCTTGGGAAGAGACCCTTTTTGTGCCTCACACCCGTGGCACTCATTGCAGTGGCAGCGTGGGCCGTCCAAAGGCAATCTTGAGAGTCCAAAATAGGCAGTAGCTTGTCATCTGCTGAAGTAGTTTCTGAACAGCACAATGCAGGCGCTGAGCGTGAGGGGCAGCACCCACACCGTGGTGGCTTTGTGGCTCTCTAAAACTTTCTCCAGGAGAGGAAAAACAACAGCAGTTTCTTTCTTTGTGGAAATAGCCCTGAAAGAAAGCCATCCGTGAGTGTTGGCGATGCAAGGCAAGTGACAGAACTTGCTTCTTAGCCAGTATAAGCAGAAAACAGCACTGTTAATTGATTCATATCAAAAGCCCAGGCCTTTAGGAGTGTCTGGATCCAGGAACGAGACAGCGTCTTTGGGACATGGTGTCCCTCCTTCTGTCCTGTCATGCTTCTTTCCTCTGTCTCAGCTGTATTCTCAGGAGGGCCCTGCTGTGTGGTGGGCTTCGGTGAGCCCTGCAGAGAGGAAGTCCCCCCTTTTAGTAAAGATTTTATTTATTTATTTCAGAAAGAGAGAGAACAGGAGCCAGGGAGAAGGGCAGAGGGAGAAGGAGAAGCAGACTCCCCACCTAGTAGGGAGCCCGATGTGGGGCTTGATCCCAGGATCCCGGGATCAAGACCTGAGCCAGAGGCAGACCCTGAACCGACCGAGCCACCCCAGTGCCCCGAGGAAGCCCTTTCTCCAGTGCCCCTCAGCCTGCTGGCAGCCATGACCCCATTCCCAACACCTCATGGTGGCCAGGCCTGGGCTGCACCCATCATGGGGCGTGTGAACACAGAGGGCCTGGAAGGCAGGCAGAACCCACAGAGGGGTGCCACACTGACAGGGAGAGGGGTGGGCTGTCTAGTCAGGAACTGGGAGCTTGGGATTCATCAAAGAACAGGAGAGCAGATGTGGGTTTGGGAGTGGGTCAGATCTGGGCCTTAATCGAGGCCCCCACAGGCTCCCCTCAGAAACAAAGAAAAGCAATGACAAAGCTTCCAGATCTGGCAGAGCTCACCGAGGCAGAGACCACCTTAGTCGTGGGCTGGGCCAGTGGCTTGTGGCATAAGGATTTGAGCAGGGGGCTGTCCTTGTTGAGAATCCCAGGTTCTTGGTGGTCCCAGATGTGCTGTTGTGACAGGAGGGGGTAGATGGGATACCCCTCAGCTTTCTCCCCCACCCTCCTGCTGCACCCACCTGGACTCCTCCAGCCCAGAATAACGCGGCACACACAGAACCACCCAGACCAGGCCTGGGGCCGTTATCCCATTTTTCGGATGTGGGGACCAAGGCTCTAAGAAATTAGGGCAGGTTGCTGGCAAGTTGAGCCCTCTCTGTGTGGCCTGGCCTCCAGTCTAAGACCCTGTGCATGCATCCGCTTCCTGGGCTGGGGGAGGAGTGACAGGCACTGCCCTGCTGTGTCTGCCAGCTTAGAAGGAGAAGTGGGAAACAAGTGGGCCAACACCAGACCAGGGGCTTGTCCACCAGCTTCCTCCTCCATTTCAGTTCAGCCGGCATTGTCTGGGCCAAAGCAAGGCCAGCCCCAGGTTGCTGAGGTGGCATGACAGGGCTAGTGAGTGTCGGCGGGGTGTGGTTGAGGGCGACACCCCGAGCCTCCTGTGGCAGAGGGGGCGACTATGCCCAGTCCACACTGGCATTAGTGGCAGAGCTAGGAGAGTCTCCTGACTCTCGGCGCGTCTAGCAACCCTACCCACTTACCCAACGGCTATCCCTCCATGTTCCTCGAAGGGCCTGGGCATCCAGGTAAAGAGGATGGGCCTCAGGAGGAGGGAGAAGCAATTAACTTTCTGGAAGAATCTTCCATTCCAGGCCTGCCTCCGTTGCTTGGGTGGGAGGCTTCCTTCTGCCTGCCTCCGCACACCTCCTGGGATCCAGCTTCTGGAGGCTGTTCCTTCCGGGCCTTCCCTGTAGCTTCTCCTGGGGTGGGGTGGGCCAGGCTCCCAGAATTTAGGGCCCATTTGCTGTGTATCTGCAGAGTTAGAGACCAATTCTGAGTGCCAGGGGGCCAGATGGACACAATGTAACCCTGGCTGTCAAAGTCCTTGCTGCCTGGAGGGACAAGGCGCGAAAAGCCTGGGCGGGTGCTCTGAGAAGGGCCCGGCTGAGGAGAGATGGGCACATCTGTCCTGGGGCGAGGGAGGTGTCTTTGCGGAAGAGGCAACATTTAGCAGGGCTCTGGGAGATAGGTGGGAAGGGTTTTGGCAGGCCACAAGAACAAAGCAGGTGAAGGCCAGTGGTGGGGGTTTGCAGGGAACAATCGCACTGAGTCTGGTTGGGAAGGAAGGGCCGGCACGTGGGGAGAGGTCTAGCGGGTGGTGAGGCAGAAGACAGCTTGAGAAGGGCTTGGGTACCTCTTTGTTCCCTTCCTCCCTCCAGGCCGGCTCCTTTCTCTCCATCCATGCGCCTTGCCCTCCCTCCTAGACCCCACCTTGCTCTGTCCTGTCCCGGTCCCTGCCTGGAGAGTGGCAGTCACAACCTGTGCCTCCAACCTGGGGAGCTCTGTGCTGTTTGTGAGACCCTTTCAGGGCTGGGCCCTTGTGGCAACAGCTCGTCGAGGTGCACATTGTTAGCCCCATTGGGGATGACACACTGAAGGCTCAGAGATGGAAAGCAATTTGCGGAAGGTCACACAGGGCAGGTGGCAGCGGAGGCCTGCCATGCAGGTGTACTGACTCATCGCCCACTCCCTGCAGGCCTTCCTGGGAAAACAGTCCATATCCGCTCTACCCAAGTCCTTTATAGATATTCATAGTTACATTTCAACCGCTTGCAGGCCCCCATTTATTCTGGGTTCTTGGCCATGACACGAGCAGTTGAGGTTGCGGGAATCATGACCTCTTGGTCATTGTGTTTTTAGTTGTTATTATTGTTGTTATCGTAGGAAAAAGGAAGTGACATTTACTAAATGCCAGATGCTTTATATAGTTCACCTTGCTCTCCCAGCAGTCTATAGTAGAGGGAGGCACCGTCCCACCCCTACTGCAGGGGGAGGCAGCCTCAGAGAGGGGGACAGCCAGTAAGTGGCAGTGACTGGATTCGAATCCAGGGGCCCCCTGCCTTTGGAGCCCAGGTTCTCTTAGTCGTTGCACAGATGCCCTTCGCACTATTGTTTGGTCCTTAAAAGTCAATAGAATTCCCAACGGACGGGGCAGCAGGGAGGCCCGTCCAGAGCGGGGTGTGGTGCCGCTCCTGGGGCCTGGTGCCTTGGGGTCAGGTGCCTTGGGGTCAGGGAGGTGGCTGGCCGGATCCTCCCGGGTTAATTACCACCTATTTTAGGCATGATGTTTTAAACATCAGAGTCACGAACCAGGCACACTCGTTCACATCCCAGAAGGTCCCCAGAGACTCCTGGCTCCAGTGCTCTGGTTTTATAAGTGAAGACATAGGCTGAGAGCGAGGCAGGGACTTGCCTGAGGTGACTCAGCCAGTCTGAGGCCGAGCTGGCCGCTGCCCCCACCTTGCGGACGTTGATTTTAGGTGAGTGGCTTTGACTGTAGGTTGGAAACGTGTGTCTGGGCCAACTAGACCTACTTTCTTCTTATTCAGAAACTTTGGTGCCAGAGACCCAGATTCACATGTTCAGATGCGTGCTGGGGAGGCTTTAGGGTGAAGGGACGTGGCATCAGGAGTGGGGCTTCAAGGCTCCTGGGCCTGCCTGGGGCTGGCCAGCCAGGTGGAGCATCGCATGTTCTAGGCCACAGTGGACACTGTGTGGTGTTGGCTCTGGGACGCAGTCCTGGCCTGCTCTCTGTATGATCACAAGCCCACGAGTCCCTTCTCCTTTCTGGGCCTCAGTATCCCCCGTTGGTGAAATGGAGATGGTGGTCCTCGCTCTTCTGGCCTCACGAGGCTTTCAAGAGGATGGTGTATTTGAAAGTGAGCTTCCAGGGTCTACAGAATCAAAGCTCAAGCCCTGTAAGCTGCTCAGTGACAGTGCGTCTGCCCCTTGGAGACATGTGACGAGGAGCGACTGGAGGGAGGCCGCAGAGCTCTAGCCCAGCTGTGGGCGCCGAGTCTGGGCTGGCACCTGTCACGAGCCCTAGGCTGCTGTGTTCTTTCTCTAGGCATCCATTTTTCCCACCTGCGAACTGCTGAGCCCTGAGGTCTCTGCCCGCCCTGGCGTCCTCTTTGTTCTGTTTCTTGGTACAGTGCATGGTCTCTGGGAACCCTCGATGGGGGCACAGCTGGGAGAAGCAGTCCTTGCTGGCATCCTAGGCAGAGCTCGCTGGTCCTTTTCCACTGGATCCTTCGGAGGCGAGCTGTCACTCTGACCATGGGTCCAGGTTCCTGCCCTTGGCTCCCAGAATGCTGAGGAGGCCGGTGGCAGGGCAGCCAGGGTCAAGCCACTCCTCATAAGTTTCTTGGCCCTGGGCAAGTCCATTCAGGCTCCTCCCACCCTGTGCTTCTCAGAATCCCAAATCCAGGCAAGCTCCTGCTCCCTGAAGGGGTCCCTGGTGCACGATAGCCTCAGGGCACAGGTTTCATCAGGTCCAGGCTCCTGCTGGCTCCTGTCACCCAGCCTGGTAGCTGGCCCCAGGCTGTGCAGAAATTTTTTAGAGCCCAACATTGTCCATTCCCCAGGTGGACGGGGGAAGGGACAGCCTGCCTGTTGGACCGAACAGTGTCAGTCCCAGGGAAGGGCTTCTCACAGATTGTGGCTCACAAACCCAGCAAGTGTGGGGACCTCAGAGCCCAGGCAATCCCTCCTCTGCTTTGGCCCCTGCTCCCAGGACGCTGCATGACCTTGGAGACCTGGGGGTTCCCCAGAGGAGCTCTAGGGGCTGGAAGAGGGAGAAGGATGGGATGCCTTCGGCCAGAGCAGCTCTGCCTTTATGTCTTACATATTTGGCTTCTGCCTAGAAGATGACATTTGAAGAAGGAGCTCTGAGTCTAAACAAACGTTGGAGGCCGCTTGGTGTGTGTTTGCTAGGGTTGCCGTCACAAAGTGCCACAGCCTCGGTGGCTTAAACAGCAGAAACTCCCAGTTCTGGGGACTGGACGTCCAAGATCATGGTGTCAGCAGGGTTTGTTTCCTCGGAGGCCTCTCTCCTGGGCCTGCGGGCAGCTGCCAGGCTCTGTGTCTTTCCTCTGCAAGCTCGCATCCCTGGCATCTTCTTCCTGCAGGGACCCAGTCAGACTGGATTAGGGTGACCCTAATGGGCTTGGGGAGCTGAAATCACTCCTTGAAAGGACTTGTCTCTGAACACAGCCACATTCTGAGGTACTGGGATCAGGGCTTCAACATATGAATTTGGGGGAACACAGTTCAGCCCATAGCACCATGCATCTTGTGCAAGGCCCTCATGTCACAGAAGGGGAGACTGAGGCCCAGAGAGGAGAGGTCGGCCACCACACAGCAGGCTGGAGCTGGAACTCCGACCTGGTGACAGCCCTGCCCTTTGAATTGCCCTCTCTCTGAGCAGGGTAGAAGCAGTTTTCCTTTGCTCAAGGACTCCTCACACTCTGCTCTCCAGGGAATTCCCCTAGAGGGAGGTCTGGGCATCTAGATTTGCCAAAGTTGTAAATCTCTTAAGCCGTAAACTGCTCCCTGGCGTCTCGCGAATGCCCTAATGTGAAATGCAGACGTTCCTCCCTTTCAAGCTCCGCGCTCTCTCCTGAATTTCCCATCGTGTTTGCACCTAAGGATGCAATTACCATTTCCTCCCATTGTCCTTTCTGCTTGTCCCTCGGCTCTCAGCTGACGCAGGCTCTCAAACCCGCTGGGTGAGCACGAGGCTGTGAGATTATGAAGATCGGACCGCTTCTGAAAGCTCTGGGCTGGCTCGGGACCAGCGATGCTTATCAGTCCACCCAGGGCTCCTTTGAGGTTATTTTCTTCTCCTCAGAAGATGCCCGTATATGCTGCGGAGAGCGTTTCCATCAATTCTTCTGCCTGAACCAGCGCCAGTCAAGCACTGCCTTCGGCCATGTGGCGCCCCAGCCGGCTCCTTCCCAGGCCTGCTGGGCTGTCTCTGGTAGGGGAGCCTCCCAGGCCCTTCCCAGGACCCCCAGGCCTCCGTGCTTCTCCGCCGGGCGCCTGCAGTGCTGACCCGGCCCATCTTCCTGGGTGGACCCCAGACCATCCCCATTTAGCCATGGTTATTAAAAACCACAAGAAAGCATTTCTCCGGCAAAGGTCATGGAGCTTGAGTTTCTAAACTCGTTTGGGAAGGAGACGGGGCCAGGGTGTTTTAGGTTTGTGGACTTATGGCAGATCTTAGATTTAAAGCATAAAATTGAGACCAGGTTTCTCTTCTCTTCCACTAAAAGGGAAAACAAACATTGTGATTGCTGAGCTCTTTCCTCTGGGCTGTCCGTCTGTGGTCTCTTTGGGGTGGGGCCGGAGGAGGCAGGCTGGGCGGCGGGCACGGCGCTGGGCTGGTAGCGTGCCCCAGGGCATGTGCCGCAGCCTCCCGTCACCCCCAGCGATGCCCTTCTGAGTCTTTCCATGTCTATAAAATATAGTAAGCCTTACTTCGCCGGGGGTGGGGCTGCGTTCCAGAGATGCTGGCTCCTTTCCTGTTCACTCGTCCACAGTTCTGATCAACAAGGATTTACGTGGGGCTAGGGAAAAGGTATTGTGTCCTGGTGGTGGGCTTTCTAGCTGGTTGGAGAGCGCTGAGATTCATGGAGGGCTGGGGTTGCCTCCTGGTGCTGGCCTCACCTGTGACAGAGCCATGCTGACAGTGACTCCTAGTCCCCGGCTCTGTACAGCTCTTAAGAAATCGGTTTCTTCTGGTTTGAGGGATGCGTTTTGGCCAAGGGGCTTTGCACCTCGTGCCTTTTGGGGGGCCCCCATCTGAGGGTAGAGCCATTGTGGTGACCTGGGGTTGGGAGAGCACAGGCTTCCAAGATGGGCCGTGGGGTCCCCCTCCAGCTCCATAGCCCATAAGCCCCCTGCCCTGGGCAAGTCAGCGCTGCTCTGAGCCTTGGTTTTCTCTTGGCATTTGACCAATCGTGTGTGTACAGGGCCTGGTACACGGTCTGTGCCCAGGCGATGGCAACTATTATTTTAGGACTCCCATTGCTCCCATTGAACAGACTCACAAGCCGAGGCCTGGAGATAGAAGGGGATGTCCCAGTGCCCAAGTTGGTAAGCGGCAGTCGGGGTGGGAATGGGGGGTGCTGGATTGCAAATGCAGGGACCTCCCTGCGGTGTCACGCTTCTGTCACCCTTCTGCATGTTGGTAGTGGCCCCGGTGAAGCCAGAGCGGAGGCCACTGCCCAGAGCAGAGTGAACGGGAGCTGCGGAGCACTGGGTTGCCCCCAAATCCAGAATTCTGGGCCTCAGACTGGAGCCTGAGAGGAGCCCCTGATCACCCAGAGAGGTTTGCTGGGGAGGCCCGAGTCAGGCAGAGGCGTGCTAATACCACTTCGTCTGTGTCTTCTAGTGTCCGTCAGGACTTCGATGTCCCCACCAGCCACCTGATTGGAGCACATGGATACTGCACCCAGGTCAGGGGGTGTCGTGGGGTGCCGGATAGCTGAGTGCTTCTTTTCCTTCCTCCTCCCTTCTTTCTTTGCCCCTGCCAGCCCTTTCCCAGCATGTGCCAGCCTCTGGCATGGACCTAGAAAGGCCACTCAGTTCAGCTTCTGCTTCTGAGAGCTTGCTGTGCCCGCTCTGTGTGCTGGGCTCTGCAGGGGGTACCAAGGACAGAGCCAGGCGCCACACAGCCCAGCGCCCCAGTCAGAGCCCCGAGGACAGACTGGGGGCTCTGGGCCAGCTGGGGAGATGAGGACCATGGCACCCTTTGTGTTCGCACAGGGCACCAGCTTGGCAGTGACCCTCCCCAAGCTGAGCTGATCTTCTTCCCGTCCCCAGGCCTCAGTTCCCTCACTTGTAGAATGAGGAGTTTGGACTAAACCAGTGCGTCCTAAACTTTGATGTGCCCTAGAACCCCCTGGGAGTCCTGTTGAAGAGCAGGCTCCGATCCAGTGGGTCTGGCCTAGGGCCTGAAGTTCTGAATTGCTAACAGGCTCCCCAGAGAAGGTGATGCTGCTGGTCCACGGACCACACTTTAAGTAGCAAGGGGCTACCTGACCCTAAGCTTTGCTACTGTGTTGATTTTGAGTCTTGGGGCAGGAGCAGCCTATTTCCCCTTTCTCCCCCATTTCAAGAGGGCTTCCTGCGCTGAGGAAGGTTTGAGACGGATGGGGAACAGGAGCCTTTTTCTCCCCCTTGAAAATCAGGTGGGAAAACTCAAACCCATCTGAAAAAGGCCGCGCCTTTCTTAGCCGCCGCCCCTGAGGTGCAGTATCTCAGAGCAGACATTTCCTCCAAATTCCTTCTCATTTCCTCTGCAAGGACACAAAGGGGCCCCTTCGCTATCTCCCTCCAATGGGGTTCCCTCCGTGGCCATCAGAGGGGGCCTTTTTTACTGTCACCAGGGCAGGGGTCTTGGTGTTGACGGAGGGATTTATTCACTGGGGCATGGCTTTTATAATTCAGGGGAAAACTCTTCTGTGAACTCTTCCCTCCAAAGTTTATGTTGGGAACGGCCTATCCTGGCCATTCCCACGTACCATGGGGCGATTGCTGCCTGCTGGCCTTCCGCGCATGCCGGCCCTGACAGGGTGGGTCAGACGGAGGGTCCTGCCTGCCCAAGTGCGAAGGCTGGGCTCACTCGGATCCTTCCTCGGTGGCACAGCAGGCACTTAGTGGCCAGTGTTCCTCTGGGATCTTCGGCGGCCAGGTGGTACCCTGCGGGTAACAAGTGAGGAGAGAGGGGAGGGCACCAGGCAGGATGCTGAAAAATGTGGGTGGAAATCCAGCTCTGTCACTAACTAGCTGTGTGGCTTGGGGAGATCCTCTCCTGTCTGTGAGCCCCAGGGTCCTCATTCCTCCCAGGAGGTTGGACCCCTAGATGCCCTGCTGCAGGAAGGGCCCTTCCCACCACCTCGATGCAGGAGGCCCTGGCTGAAGGAGACGGCCAGAGGAACAGGGCTCCACATGTCACTGATCACCCGGTTCTGGGGTCAGCAGGCTTGTCGCTCTGTCGGCTGTGCGGCACAAGTCACGTGGCCCCTGAATGTGTGATGCCACTTGGTTGATGAGGGCAGGGACAGATCTAGAACCCAGTCTGGGGCTTCCTCGCCTCCTCCTGTCTGCCTCTGCAGGCCTCCACTCTCCCTCCCTGCTTGAAGACCCTGCCATCTCCCGTGAAATCCAAATAAGGCCTAGAGTCGCTTTCTTGGTGTTTTTGCACCATTGTCCGCTTCCTGGTGTTGATAACGGGCACTGGTTGTGTCAGATGTTATTGTTGGGGGAAGCTGGGTGAAGGGTGCACAGGAACTCTCTGTACTATTTTTACAAATTCTTCTGAGTCTAAAATTATTTCAAAATAAAAAAGTTTATGAAAAAAATGCCATCCTTCAAGACCCACCCAAATGTGGCTTCTCCACAGAGTGGCTGTGACTCAGCCATGTGGTCCCATGTCTGCCTGGCCCCGGAGGGCTGTGTGCACACATTGTTAGAGTCCCAGTCACATCCTACACTGTGCTTCAGCCATGCAGGGACGCACCTGCTCCCCGCCCTAGGCCCGGACGCCCGAGGTCAGGAGCCATTCTTTCCCTGCCGCCGGGCACCCCCCTCCCCTGCTGCCACCTGGGGCTCAGGCCCGGGGCCCGTGCGTAGCTGGCGCTCGGTGAGAGCCTGTGGGATTGAGGTCACAAGGAGTTCCTAGAGTCGCTCAACTGGGAACCGCTGGCAGCTTTCTCTGGGGGCCGGTGGGAACTCCCAAGTCCCAGCCCCCTGTGATTTTGGGCTCTTTCCCTCCTTGCTTTCCTTCCTTTTCCACCCCCACTTTTTTTGTTCCCGATCTCCCCTGGACAAGCCTTTCCCCTTTCTTTCATCTACAGGAACTCGTCAATCTGCTCCTGACCGGGAAAGCGGTGTCCAATGTTTTCAACGACGTGGTGGAGCTGGATTCTGGGAACGGGAACATCACGCTGCTCAAAGGCATTACTGCGCGCAGTGACATTGGGTTCTTATCTCTCTTTGAGCACTACAATGTGTGCCAGGTACTGGGGGCTCAGGGCTCCCGAGACAGAGGGGCCCGGCGCCCGGGCACGAGAGAGAGGGAAGGCGGGGACAGGGAAGTTCAACTCCAGTTCCCGGAGCCGGTCAGAATTTGGCCCAGTCTCAATCACAGAGGGTTTGGGAGGAAGTATGGTTTCACTGCCGTTGAGTACTGGCATGGAATTCATACCCAAAGCCAGCCGAGGGACTCCAGTGTGACTGTGGGTCCGAGCAGATGCAGTTGGGGTGTGTGTGTGTGTGTGTGTGTGTGTGTGTGTGTGTGTGTGTGTTGGGATGGGGTCTTCTCCGGGGATGGGGGACCTGAGGTCTTAGGCCATAGTCCTAGTTTCCTAGGTCTACCACAGCAAAGCACCACAAACTGGGTGCTTAAAACAACACGAGTTTGTCCTGGAGCAGAAGTTCTCCTAGCAGAAGTCCAAAATCAAGAGGTCAGCAGGGCTGTGTCCTCGCTGACACCCATTGGGAGAATCCAGCCTCATCTCTTCTAGCTGTTGGTGTTTTCTGGCAGTCTTTGGCATTCTTTGGCTTGTGGATTCATCACTCTAGTCTCTTCCTCTGTTGTCACGTGGCCGTCTTCACCCCGTGTGCCTTTTCCTTTTCTCAGAAGGATGTCGGTTGTGTTGGGCTAAGGGCCCACTCTACTCCGCTAACCTCATCTTAACTAGTTACATCCACAACAATCCTAATTCCAAGTTGGTCACATTCTGGGGGCTAGGATCTCCACGGATCTTTTGGGGAGGCACAGTTCAACCCTAACAGGCCTCTCAGTCTGTTTGCTAGTGTACTGCCCCCTTTCCTTCCTCTCTCCCTGCAGCCAGGGTCTTGGAAGGGGCCAGGCCCCTGGTGAAGCTGGGCAGGGTAAGGTGACTGTGTGTCTCTGTAGACTGCAGTTGGTGCCGGGCCCCATGTTCCTGTCTTAGCCTGCTGTTAGGCCTTTTCTGAGCCTTGGTTTTCGTGTTGTCAGAGAAGACATTGTTCTCTGGCTGGTGTCATGGTGCCCTTTCAGCTTGATCACAAGTTCAGGCTGCTTGCTGCCCCATTGCTAATGGGCCATGTGGTGTGGCTGCACCCCCAGGTCCTGCCCCCACAGACAGGAAGCCGACCTCTGGGCTCCACAGACTTGGGGAGGAAAGAATGATAGTGCTCCCTCCCTGATTTGCTGGTGTCAGGAGGGAGCCCAGGAATGTGGCCACGTGGGCCAGGAGAAGCGTCAGGGCCCCTGAGTGTCGAGCCCTGGGTGGGCTCTGAAAGCATTCAGCACGGAATTCCATGGGCTGAGAGAGGGAACCTTGGCCAGGCTCATGGAATCCCCAGGCTTACCATGAGCCCTGGTTTCATTCTTGCGTTGAGGGTGTTGGTCAGAAAGTAAACTATTTTCCTTTGGTCTGTGGAGGGTAATTGATGGGAACATCAGTTGGGGGTTGTCCTTCCCTTGGAATAAAATGCCGATTGAAGAAATTTAGGCCTTACAAGGATCCAAATTCTTGAATCCACACAGACCCCCGTCTGCTGATATATGCTTGGCTGAAGACTGAGGCTTGTATCTCTCTGCAGCAAGAGGATGTTTGCTCCTCTGCCTTGGGGCGGCAAGCTTCTAAGGAAGGACCCTCAGGCCTTCTCTCCTCTGCAGAGTTCACTGAGGACTGGGCATCTGAAGGAGAAGGCAGAGGTCTGGCAGTATAGACAAAGCCTGTCCTCTCCCTTACCACCACCTGCCATCCCCTCTATCCCTGAATTCCTCTGGTCCTACATGGTTGGCCGTGTTGGATGTGGAAGGAATCCAGGGAGATTTAGCATCGGTGCTCAGAGCTGGTCCCCCTCCACTGGGCAGCACCAGTGTGACAACGGGGAAGATCTGGCATTTAGGACAGCTTGGGGCTTGGCATCCATGGTGGGGCTGTTCTTAGGCTTAGGCTTTCTCTCACAGATGGCAGAAGCGGGCCTGCCCATCATTCAGCCTGTCCGGGGCTTCTCACGGCAGCCTCTGGCTGGAAGCCTGGTTCTAGAGCCCTCACTGAATATGTGGGGGCTGAGGGTAAGGGAGGTCCTGCCTATCGGTGAGCTTATTAGATGAGCCGCACTCTGGATGTGCCTGGGGGGGAGCAGAGGAAGCTCTGGACCAAGAAATGCAACTAGCCAGCCTTCTGCCCCAGCCTGGCTGTGTGTTCTGGACCTCCATTGGCTCCCCATGACCCCCCTGGACTGGTCTTGCCCATCGGACTTGCACCTCACTCTCACCACCCCAGACCCACTAATGAGGGCTGCAGTGGGAAGGCCAACCCCTCTTGTCTCCCGGTGATTGTGGTGGGGGGTACCGGCAGTCCAGGGAACGAAGGCATGGGACCAGGAGTTTAACTTCAGCACTTCTCCCATGCCCCGCAGGGCCCGTTCCTTGCTGCCTTCATGAAGGGACCTGAGCAAAGACTGAGCTTGGCAGGAAGGGCTCTGCCAGCTGCGTCTTCCTCCCGTTTTCCCCAGCTCGGCAAACAGCACCATCCACCCACTTTCGCAAACCCAGGAGCGTGCCCAACCCATCAGGTGGTCATGTGGCTCCTAGCCTAAGTCGTTTCTCTGGTCCGTCCATTTCTACCATGGTCCAAGCCACCAGCATTGCTGGTCTGGACACCTGTCCCCACCCCCATCCAGTCCTTCACTGAAGACACTGTGAGCTTTAAAAGAGTAGACTGAATCTCATCATGGCTTTGCTTCACACATCTCAGTGGTTTTCCCATCCTCTGAGACCGTTAGGGGCTGAGTTAGGTCCCCTCACAGATTCACACGTTGAAGTCCTGACACCCAGTACCTCAGAACGTGACTGTATTTGGAAACCGGGCCTTTAGACCCCATGAAGACAGAGAGAAGACGGCCATGAGCAAGCCAAGGAGAGAGGAGGCCTTGGGAGAAACCAGTCCTGCCCACACCTTGATCTTGGACGTCCAGCCGCCAGGCCTGTGAGGAAACAAATCTGTTGTTTGAGCCACGTGGCCTGTGGGACTTTGTTCTGGTGGCCCCAGCTAACTTATGCAGAGACCGGAAGCGCCAACTTAGCACGGCCTACAAGGCCCGATGAGACCTGCCCCTGCCATTTCCTCCCTTCACGCTTTGACTTAAATATCACTTCCTAGGGGAAGCCTCTCCTGACCTAATCAGTCCGTCTAAATAGGGGCCTGCTCTCATGGTCCCCTGCCACCTGGTCCCCCTCCATCACAGAATCTTAGTGCTTTCCTTCATAGGCCTCCTCTTGGTTCCAGATGTCACATTTCATTGCTTTTGAGATGCAAACTTTGCGTGCATTTGAACGTTTCTGAGATTTTGAGGCACTGTTCCAGTCGCTGGTGTGTCAGACTTCAACTGCCAGCTTGCTTCTTCATGAAGCAAACATAGTGATTCTGATGGCATCTTAGATTCGGGGCAGGGCAGTGCAAATGCGTCTGTATGACTGTTTGATGACTATCTGTCTTCCCTATTAATCCAGTGAGCCCCCCCCCCCCAGGACAAGACTGGTCTTGTTTCCTTCTTTGCTGTAACGCCATCATCGAGCATAGTGTCTGGGACTGGCACATAAGGCGTGTTGAATGACCGTTGCCCTTACAGATGACGGACGGCGATTCTGCCAGCGGTCAGATGTTGGTTCTTTTAAATGAGGGCTTCTGAGCTGGCCGTCCACCGCTGGGTGCGGGGGCATTCACTCACCTCGCCCCTGCAAAAGATTTAAGAACCCCCCCCCCCTTTAAAAGTGATTCCTAATGGTGCTGTCTGGTCCCCTCCCTGGAGAAAGCCTCAGACTGTACTGAAGGAAATGTGCCCCCCACCCTTCCTCCTTGCCCTGGGCCTTCGGTCACCTACCTCTGAACCCAGAGGAAGTGAATTTCATTTTTGGAAAATGTCACCCACTTGGAGGGGGCTCCTGAATGAGAAAACTCATTTATAAAGTCTCTGGGCAGCTTTTTTTTTTTGCCCGTAATCTTTTGACCGTTGAATAAATGGCAAGCTGCCCTTTTGTCCCCTCTGCTGGAAAATTCGGGGTGGCTGATTATGTAGACGCCTGCCCCCTGGCAGGTTGCATGGCTCTTTTTCCTGCAGTGAACGAGCCCTAGGTCCCCGAGAAGGCTCCCTGTTCGAGGTGAGGCCCTCACCAGAAAAGCCTCTTCTGAGCCTGGATTGGGAGCCAAGTTTGCAGTGGGGTTTAGGCACGTCCAGCCGCGTGCTCTAAGGCATCTAATTCCCCCACATCCACCGAGGAGAGAGCTTTGTCGTCACGTTTTAATGTCACAAGGGGCTGGGGTTGAGGGCCCTACTGGCCAGGCGGGGGCGGGGCGGGACGCTTGGAAAATGGGAAAGCGAACACGTTGTGAAGATCGCCATCCTACCCTCTGGTGGAGGCACCTGTTCATGGGCAAGTGTTTCACTAGGGACCTGAGCACAGCCCCCCTGCGAGACACTCCAGCCCAGAGTCAGCTTCCAGGAGGGCTCCAAGGGGCCCCAGGAAGACCGCTCGGCCACTCTTCTGTGACAGGCCGGAGAAAGTATGCCCTTCTCCCCACTGGAAAAATAATTCCCATTCTTTCCTTAATCCGCAGGCTGTGGCTGTAAATACCTGAGCATGCAAACATCTCCGTGAGGCTGGTGGGGATTAGGCCAGAGTCAGCCTGGCCCATGGCATGCACAGAGCTGAATAAAGCAGGGCCTGGGGTAGGGAGAGGTGCTGCCCCAGGGAGTCACAGGTGATGGGGAGAGAGCACAGATAGGACCAGCCAGCCTGAGGGGCAGAGCCAGCCAGGCCCATGGGCGACTGTGCAGTGGGCCCCCACCGCTCCAAGAGCGGCAGCACTGCAGGTCCTGGGGCACGTTCCTTGCCAGCTGCCCTCCCTGAACACCCCTCGGCGGGGTGCTTTGCAAGGGAGTCTCTCATCAGAAAGTCCCAGCTCCTTATCCTCCTCTTCTCCCTGTGCTCTTTCCCGAATGCCCTGCTAGTCCCCGGATATCTCTGGACAGGCCTTCCTGGCACCCCCCACAGACTGCTCACCCAGAGTCCCCCCTCTCCCTTCTCCCCGTGGCTCCAAGCCCACCTGTCTTCAAGGTAAAGTCCTACCTATTTGGAGTTCCACTTCATGCATGAGGACTCTCACTCGTCAAACATTTGCTCATGTCGACTTCTGACCCCTGCCCTTGGTGCTGAGGGCATAGTCCGGTGTGCAGGAGGCAGGCCGGTGCATCCTGGGGAGGCAGTGATGCGCTGCGGGAGAGAAGGTGGGTACCTGGTACCTAGTACCCGCTACCTAGTAACCCCCACCGGGGAGCTAGAGGGAGGTGAGTCCTGCTCCCTGGTTGGGTAGTTTGGGTGATGCAGGACCTGGAAGGGGAGGAGAGGTGTCCCAGCACTCTAGATGGGGGACAGTGGGTGCACAGGCCCAGGGGCCGGCCTCACTGGCGTGTTCGAGGACTGGTGAGAGGCTGGTGCGGCTGCGGGGTGCGGGTGTGGAAGAACAGGTGAGAAGGTCATCGTCTGGGGAGGAGCAGCTGGCTGCAGACGGGATGGGCAGCCCCGTGAGCCAGCTAGGTGTGGGGGAGGAGCAGCGGGGATGCCCGGATTTCAGGCCGGGGTACCTCGCGGCGTGACCGTGGGTGAGAGAAAGCCCCTGAAAGTGGTGGGGACGGCTCCGGGAGACAAGCTGTGTCTGTGAGCTGCGCAAGGGGCTCCCAGCCTGGTTCAGAGGCCGCGATCCCCAACAGAGCTCTCTGAGCTCAGCCCAGGCCTGGGTCAGATGGAAGATGCTCAGGCCCTTTCCCTGGGGCTAGCACGTGCGTCTCTGACCACTCCCTGTCCCTCTGGCAGGTGGGCTGCTTCCTGAAGACGCCGAGGTTCCCCATCTGGGTGGTGTGCAGTGAGAGCCACTTCAGCGTGCTCTTCGGCCTGCAGCCAGAGCTCCTGCGAGACTGGAGGGCCGAGCGGCTCTTCGACCTGTACTACTACGACGGCCTGGCCAACCAGCAGGAGCAGATCCGGCTGAGCATCGGTGCGCCGCCCCCACTGGCCCGCGTCCTCGGCCCTCGCACGTCCTCGGGGCAGTCAGAGAGCAATGCAGACCCGCAGACCCGTGTCTGCACTGGGGGATCAGAGAGCGGGTGTAGGCGCATCCTCCTGCAGGACGAGCCAGAGCGGGGCCCTGAGAAACTGGTGGCATTAGAGGGGTACGGTGAATGTGAGACCACAGAGTAGGGAGCCCCGGATACCATGCCGGCAAGTTTGGGTTTTCTTCTGCAGGCAGTGAGGAGCCATGGAAGGTTTTGGAGCAGGAGAGTGATGGGATCTGATGTGTTTTTAGAACGAATTATGCTGGTAGCTGATGGAGAGCAGGGGGGAGGGGTGGAGATTGGGGGTGGGAGGCTGTGAGGAGAGTGCTGTTGTCCAGGAGAGAACCAATGAGCAGGAATAAGGATGGGTCCAGTCATGGGGAGAAGCGGGGCAGGTGCCAGAAGAGTCTGGTCCCAGGAGCTGGGTTGTTGGTGATGACCTTAAAGCAAGCTCAGGCCCGGGGCTGATGAGTGTGTGTGTGTGTCTCTCTCGGCCCCCAGACACCACCCAGACCATCCCGGAGGACAAAGACAACGACCTCGTCCCGCCCCTTGAACTCTGCATCAGAACCAGGTGAGTCGGGTCTCGCTCTGCCTCTGGAAGCTCACTGAGTGGCTGGGAGGTGTGGTGGGGGGTAGTCATACCTGCAGGAAGGAGGATGGGTTTCTGGATTGCCCCAACTAAGAGTCTGTGGTGAGGCAGGACCTCCGCAGACTGGAAAGACGCAGTGCTTGGGGCTGGTTTGTATGTAGCATTTTGTGGTCTCTGTGGCCCAAGTGGAGAAGTGCGTGGTCTGGGAGGGGACTGTGTCTTCAGACAGCTTCTGAGGCTGCCCCTGTGGCAGGGGCGGTAGTGTGAGTAGCTGCTACTTGAGGTCTGTCCTTGCTCACGGCAGTCCCCAGCACGTGTGGTGAGGGCTGTTAGGCCCAGTCAGGAGGAAGGACAGGTCGCGGTACAGGTGGGGGAGGGGTGGGGTAGGAGGTGTTTGAGCAGGATAGGAAGGTGGGAGTGCCTAGCTCCTCAGTGGCCCCCAGGGTGTAGCTCTGAGATAGCTTCCTGCAGCAAAGGCGCCCTCTGCGTCCGGGACGAGCAGCCCCAGTCACTCTGTTGGTGCGGGTTGGGCCCTCTGAACCCCAAGCAGAGGTGCCCTGTAGCCTCAGACACAGGGTGGGGGGTTCCTGACTCCCCAATTCCAGTTCAGGCTCAGCGTAAGTTGGAGCTCACTTCACTCACGAGCCCACTGACCAGGCCCCAGTGCTGGGAACAGTCCTCTGGAGGGCTATGGGGTTGGAGCTCTGGTCCCTTTCCCCCCAGCCTCAGGCAGGCCCTTCACAAAGCCTTTGGGTAATGACTTGGAGGCCTCAGGATGCAGTGGGGGGAGCAGAAGAGGGAGGGAGGAGGTCTGCATTCCATTGCCTTCTGGGGGAAGCTCTAGAACTCACACGTGGTGAGTGTGGGCTCTAGAGTTCGAATCCTTTCCACTTTCTGGCCATGAGCTGTCGGACTTCACCTATGTGTCCCTCACACTGTCAACTGTAAGACTGGGAAAATGGGAGAGCCAAGTGCAGGGCTGTTGTGAGAGCACCCGGTATCCCGCCAGATGCTCTGTAAACAGCTCTCACTGTTACTGTCTTAGTGGCCTGTGCCACAGTGTGACCTCAGGCAGAACCTTGTGTCCCTGACTGTGAAGTGATTAACTTGGGGTGGAGGACATGGATAATGCTGAGGCCCTGGGGCACTGACCACCTGCGATCCAGGGGGTTCGCTTGCAGCCTCCGGGTGCTGCTTACCCGCAGGCTAGTGAGCCCTTGACTGGAGCCACGATCACAGCGGAAACACCAGGGAGGGGATGCGGGAGACGTTGGGACATCCTCATTAGGCCCCATCTATTCATCCATCTGTTCATCCGTCCGCCTGCCCGCCCACCAAGCCAGGGACAAAGCATTCTTGTGGGGTCATGTGCTGGCTTTTCTTTCGTCGGGAGGATTAAAGGCCCATGCAGGCCACTTTCCTTTCATGTACAAAGGGCCACTCATTCCAGGTGATGAGAGAAGGGCAGCAGTGGAAAAAGGAGGTGACACTGGCCTTGGCACCCTCCGCAGGATGGGGCGGGAGGCCACAGGGCATCCTTCCTGCAGGTGGGCCTGCCAAGCAGGGCTGGGACCACACCCTGGGCACAGGGTCCGCCCACCTCCCCAATTCCGAAGGCCTCCATCTGTCTCTGTAGGGGGGATGGGGGACCACCACCCGGGACCTCTCCATGACCCCATCTGGAATAACGCCTCTTTTCCCAAGAATGGTTCCACTGCAGGACTCACCAGTACCTCCAGTGGGCCCAGGGGTTGGACTTTCTGGGCTTGGCCCTTACTGTCCAGTGCTTGACAATGACTCGGGGCTCTGGTCTGTTGGGGAGCTCAGTCCAGGGTCATCTGAGCATGAGCGTCGTTGGCCCAGAGTGCCTCTTCCTCTGTTGTCAGCTGTCCCCTTCTGCCAGGGCCCTGCCTATCCCAGCTGTAGCCGTGTGCCATGAAATGATGGGGGAAACTGGGGTCACTGCCTGCAGCCAGGAGCGAGTCCTTGGCCTGGGGCATATAGTCCAGGCTGAGTCCCTGCCCTGCCCTTTTCTGTCCCTGCTCACTGTCAGGGCGTGGGGACAAGGCTCTAGCCATGCTTCCTAGTTCTTTGTCACAGATAGAAAACCACATGTGTGCAGCACACAAGGTTAGGGACAACTGTCCTGGGGACTCTGTTGGCCCAGAATCCAGCCAGCCCCCTGATGGATGTAGGGATCGATACTCTGACACACCTGTCTCCATCTGTGGTTCAGCCATTGGAAAGATTTTCTCTAGAGTGTGGTCCTCAGGCTTTAGCAGACATCCCTGGAGGGTGTGGTAAAGCACGCATCAGTGGTCCTACCCCCAGGGGTTCTGGTTCAGCAGAGCTAGGTGGGGCCTGGGAATCGGCATATCTGGGGAGTGTCTGGGAATTGCTGGTGCTGCTGTCCCAGGACCACACTCTGAGAACTTCTGGTGCCTGGTGAGGGCAGTGCCTACCCCTCTGTGGCCCTTTCTGGCTGCCTTGTGAGGCAGATGTCAGGTAAAGTGCTGAGCCTCTAGCACCCGGGCTGCTGTAATACTCCTGGCCAGGGGTCCTTCCTTCCCATCCCACACCCTCCCCCAGGTAGGAGTATCCATCCTCTGCTAGGACTTTCCCAAAACCAGCTGCCTGCCTCTTCTATGACCTCTGTCACCTGCCCCACCATGGTGGGGCCACCTGGGCAGTTAATGTGGTGAGATTTTTCCCAGCGTTATTCTCAGAAAAGCTGAGTGGGTGAGTGAATAGTGGGAATGCTGGTTCCCCCTTCTCCCCCCAGTACCCATCAGATAACATACCACTGTAATGGGAAACAGCAGGCCCAGCCTCCTGGAATCCTGTTCCAAGGGGTTGGATTACAAAGGCTTTGAGTTTTGTTTTCATCCCAGATTCTCGAACAGCTCAAAGGGAGAAACTTGGGAAAGTGGCCTTCAAGGTCAGTGAAGACCCTGGGGAGAAAGGGCCCTGCCTCTTGGGGGATGAGCCCTGCTGCCCATAGGAGGTCCCCACCCTGACAGGAAGGGGGTACATGTGGCACCATGGCCTGAACTCAGGCCATGTCTCAGGTCATTACCACAGGATCGACCAGGCCCCTGAGCCCATCACTTCAACTCATGGAATCCCTGGGCTGGACTCCATGGAAGAAACAGCCAGATAAGACCCTGGGTCCTTGCTCTCGGAGAGTTCATAATTGAATAGAAGTCAAGTTCATGATCCACTGTGTCCTAATCCAGGCAGAGATGTGCTGCCTACCCTTAAACCTAGCCATCTTACCCCCAAAGGATCTCTGATGCTCATCCGGACCGATCAGGAAGCACGCCACATCCCTGGCCGTCTGGCAGCTTGCTGAGATCCACAGAAAGGCCCTTAGACACTACCTGATATGGCCCTTCTTTTCACAGAGGGGGGTCTCCAGAGTGCAGCCCCGTGCCCCCGGCCATACCTCGAGTCACAAACAAAGCAGGTCCTGAAGCATAGGCCTGTACCGTCCCAGCCCAGGGGAAGGTCACTGAGCGGGCAGTGTGATTTCCCGCCACCTGGCTTTGTTGCCACAGTGACATTACACAAGACAGACTGTTGGTTTTGCCTTTGGGGAAGAGCATCCTAAGTCGAATGGTCCCAGGTCCCGTGCCGCCTCTGCTCTCAAGTGTGACTCACATCTGGGCCTCAGGGAGTCTCCCATTACCTATGCTTGTGTCAGGAATGTGGGGTCTGTCCCCCACCACCCCCCGCCCCCCAGTTCCTGCTGTTCTGTGACCATCACAGCAAAAACAGACTCATTTATGGTCATTTCCAAACAAGACACACACAGTGACCTCTCGAGCTTCCAGCCTAGCCAGAGTGGGAGAAAATTAAACAGTTGTCAGTGGTCCAGAGGAAAGAGGAAAGAACTCATAACCAGGGCCTGGGGCTGGGCCACAGATGTTTCTGTTTGGAGGCTCAGACAAGAAATTGAAAATATAATTTCAGCTGGGAACAGTGTCTTCCAGGGGCTGGAGCTGAGTGCCCAGGTCCCTCAGCTGTATCCCCACCCGCCGGGGGAGGGGGGGTGCTGTGCCAGTCTTCATGCCTCAGCTGACACCCTCTTTGCCCAGGTACCCTCTTCCCAGTACCTCTCACCCACCAAAGGAGGGTTCCCTGGGTGCCCCCATGGCCCCAACTGCCCTCTTCCGATTCCCTGCCCTGCAACCCACACACACACTTGCCCATTGTGTTCCTTGCCCTGGTTGGGTTCACAGAACACTCAACGCCATGATGCAAGGGAAGAGTACAGAACAGGAGTCTGGAGACCTCAGTCCCTGGCTCTGCTGCCATCATGGTGTATGACTCCCAGAAGGCTTGGTTCTGCTCCAGACCTCAGTTTCCTCATCTGTTGGTGATGTAGAAGGATCCCTTCCCTGAGCTGTTGTGAGGTTGAAAAAAGAGAGGCAGAAGCATTCCCTTTCCCTTGGAGACCACAGGGGCGCACGGGGGTATGTAGGGAGGAGGAACAATCAGGAGGAGGCAGAGGGGAGGGGACAAGAGAGGACAAGGGCCGTGGGCTGGGCTTTGTGACTGCCCTGGTCAAAGGCAAGGCAGAGTGCAGTGTGAACAAAGATGGGCTTCCCCACTGGGCTCCTGGGGGCTCCAGGAGGAGCAGCTGCTGTGGAGGGGTGTGTTCATGTAGCAAGACCCCCGGGAGCCCGTGTTTTGGCACTAAGAGGTCTTGGAGGGGACAGAGGCGAGTGACACCAGCTCTGTCCTTGAGGGGATCATGGTCTGGTGCGGGAGGGAGGCCCCATGACAATATGGTGCTGAGAGAGGACCCCCAGGCTGCTTGGGGGTCAGAGCACACTTCTGGAAGGAGGAATCCTGGATCTGATCATGAAGAGTGGGGGTGGGGGTGGGGATGAGGGATGGTGGTTCCAGGTGGAGGGCACAGCACAGGCCAAGGCCCGCAGGGGAGAGACAGCCTACGGGGCTCATTCCAGAGCGTTCTGGCTCCCAGTGGCTGGAGCACAGGAAGGGGAGCTTGCACAACAGATGCTTGTCTGCAAATCTGTAGTGAGCAAGAGGAGTTCCGTGGTGTATTTCTACTGGTCAGCTCTGGGGGCTTTAAAACCTGGCCTGTGCCCTTCTCCTTGCTGATATCTACTAGGCATCTTCCCCCTGAGATACTCGAGTGTCATCAATGCTGAAAGTCTGGGGAGGCAGGTAACTGCTGTGCTTTACGGCCCTGGGGAGGGACGGCAGGGCCTCATTTGTGGCCCCTCTGTGTGCCCTCTCTGTGATGCTGAGCCTCCCCAAGCTCCAGGGACCACAGCGTCTTCACGGAGCTCAACCCCTAAGCCAGTGGTCCTCAACCAGGTGATGTTGTGCCCCCAGGGAGTATGTGGCAATGTTGGGACACATCTTTTAGGTATTGCGGCTGGGGAGGAGGGTGCCAAACATCCCACAACGCATAAGCCCCCAGAACAAAATTTACCTAGCCCACAGTGTCAGTGGTCTGAGGTCGAGAAAGCCTGCTGGAAACTCTCATGCTCAGCCTCCTGAACTAACCCTGCGTGAGTGAGCTTTCGTTCTGCCTGCTACACTGCGGGTCCGTGTCATCCCTGCCCTCCCTCTGCCAGCCCCTAATTGTATCCGCACAGCTCTGTTTACTGTCCTTGTAATTGGCCGTGGACTTTCCTGCCGGGGAACCATTCATCCCCACACAAACACAGCAGCCTTGCATCTCAGCCCTTGCCATTTTAAAAACATCTCTGCTTTGATTTTCTATCAACTGTAAACTGCTCTTCTCTGCTGCTTCTAATACTCTCCCCACCGTTGGCACCCGTTGGCTGGGCTGGGGTGGGTTAGTTACCTTGGTAAAAAGCCTCAAAACTAAGCATTAACCCCCACCGCCTAACTGTAAGACTCAGTGGCTGTTGGTATGGAATGGATGTCTCTAGTAGTAGACAAATATGACTCACCCCTACACTGAAGCCACACCCCATGTTGCCAGGATCTGAGATATTTGCAGATTGGGAGCTCGTAGGAGGAACTTCTCTCTGCCTGTCAGAGTGGGGAGGGTGAAGGCTGGGAGGGTTGGAGAGGGATGAGAGAAGGGTTTTGGGGGCCAGGCTGAGGGTAGATCTTATAGCAATACAAGAAGTCTGGTGTATTTCTGACTCCCGTCTCCCCCCCCCCTTCCCCGCCCATTCTTGCCACAACTGGGGCAAGAAACCGCTCTGGTCTGGGCAATAGTTTTCCCTTTGCAATCTGGGACCTGATGCCTGCCTAGAGCTGGGCTACAGGCAGAATGTTGCTCTCCTCCTTTCTGCTGCTTTCTGGGGGTCTGGATTCAGGATATAGCCCTAGTGTCTAAGACTTTGATAAGAAACTTACAGAGGCTGAGGCTTACCTATATAGGCTTACCTATAAATTTTAGTGACATGCTTCAAAACTGCAAAGATGATGAACAGAGAAATAAAATTGAAAATCTCAAGTTGTATGGTAGACCCGACTAAGGCCCGAGTCCCATCGCTGCGTATTGCTGAAGCACTATTAAACCACTTGGTGCAGTAGGTCAGCCTAGACCCTTGGAACCTGTGATCGGCACAGTGCCTTCCCAGCCTGTCTTACCCTCCAGACCCTGCTCCGTTGTGCAGCTGACAGCTGCATCCATCTTCCCTACTGACTGGACCCTGTAGGGGCTACCCTGTGACATCATCAGTCTCTAGCACCAAACAGTGCGGGCAATGGGCCCTTGATGACCACGGTGTGGTCTGACTTCTTGCAGCCACATTGAGTAGTCTCCAGATACAGTCCCAGTGCCTCTTCTCCGAGCAGTGATAGATGCTTTGACGCTGATGGAGTCCATCAAGTAAGTGGCTCCACCCCAGAGCATCTAATAGATCCGTCTGGGTCTGCCCCAGTGCTGACCCCTAGCAGCTCAGAAAATAGTTGAAAGCACCTGGACACCACAGGATCACTTAACCCCCCCAGCCCCCAGCCAGGGGAACAACGGTGCCAACCGTTTCGATTCCCATGACACGACTGACGATGAAGGGGATGCAGTGTCGATGGCTATGTGTCTTGTCACAGGTTATGTTTGGAATATGTCTTGCTAAGGTAGTTCTTTCAATGATTAGTCTGGAGAAAAGACTGAGAAATGTGAGCAAACGTTTTTGCACGTCCGGACCTGCTTCCGAGCATCTGTGACCAGAAGGATCCCAGGGGTCGAATGGCTCGGGTATGAAAGTTATCTCCCAGCCTTTCACACAGAAAGGAAAGGGTGGGCTGTCAAAAAGCCATCCCGCCCCACTTTGGATGGGCTCTCTTGGCGTCACAGGGCATTGCCAATGACTCTGAAGAGCACGCAGAGCTAGTTTTGAAGGACTCGTTTTCTAAAACAGTGTAGCAGTCATGACTTGGCAGGTTTTCTTCTATCCACCTATTTGAGCCTTTTATGCTGAGGATTTTAACGAAAAGATGCACTTCAGCGTTCATATATAGACTGGATAAAAATGTCTCAGGACGTCAACTGGCGTGCACAACACAGGTCAGGGCTGTGTCTTGCGTCTAGACTGTGACGAACACCACATTTTCATGTTCCGTCTATCCTCACATTGTGCTGGGTGGAGCTAGGAGAACAATGGAATAGTAATTGTTCCAAAACAGACGATACACAAATATCTCCCACACCAAACCTTTCCGTGGGAGCAAGACACACGGAATTGCCGCTAAGATTTTTTGTCTTCAAATGACAAGAAATCTTTTTGCTCATTCGAAGAGGAATGGATGGTCTAAGGTGTGCAAAAAATTCAACAGTGGAAAATACAGTCTTTACAGATACCCGGAAGGTGCCTGTAATCCAGAGGACAGTAGTTGGGTAAGAGCAGAGTGAGTATGAGTCCCGTTGCCTCTGGAAGGCTGTGCCCCTCAGCCTAAAAGCCAGAGACTTTGATGCGGCAACTGAGGCAAGGCTCGGACGTGAAGAAAGACAAAGAGCAGAAGCCTGCGGAAGGAAGGAGAAAGAAGTTCAGAGGGAGTCTGGTTCTTCGTGAAGGTGGAGAAGGTTGGGTTTAGAACCAGCACTGAGACCTCGTGGTGCTTCTGAGCATTCAGTTGGGAGGTTCAACAGTCTTCCTCTGGGAGACCCTGTTCACTCGCCTGTCGCGGGTCCCCCCTCAGGGAGACTGGAATTTCCAAGGCAGAAGCACGGTTAAAATGAGGAGAGCTTCCTTTGTTCCCCTCTTCTGTCGGCCATGAAGATGTCGACTTCGGTTGGAAGAAAAACTTCAGGTTTTGAAAAAGTCTGCTCCCTCCCCGAGCCTCACGCTGTGGAAAGCATTTCGGGAGCCCGGTTTCGAGCCCTGCACCTAGCACTGCTGTGGGTGTATGCAGCCCTGTAATCTCAGGACGTATGTCTGTGTATTACATACCCAAGGCCAGGTCTTGCAGGAATATTCCATCCGCTAGAAATGTGATTCCTTTGAGTTGCTTTAGAAAACTAGTGTGCCAGGTATTAAAATCAGGTGTTGGGGGGGCACCTGGGTGGCTCGGTCGGTTAAGCGTCTGACTCTTGATTTAGGCTCAGGTCATGATTTCGGGGTCGTGAGAGTGAGCCCTGCATTGGGCTCCACGCTGGACGTGGAACCTGCTTAGGATGCTCTCTCTCTCCCCCTCTGCCCGCCCCTCCCCCAACTCAAAAATATATAAATGAATACAAAATTAAAAAAAAAAGTATTGGGTCATTCTGTGGTCGCACCTCCAATAACTTTTATTTTGAATTGAACCAGTATTAAATTGTATCTAGCCCTGGACTATAGTTAATGATACTGCTTCTTAAGACTTCATTGGGGCGCCTGGGTAGCGCAGTCGTTAAGCGTCTGCCTTCGGCTCAGGGCGTGATCCCGGCGTTCCGGGATCGAGTCCCACATCGGGCTCCTCCGCTGGGAGCCTGCTTCTTCCTCTCCCACTCCCCTGCTGTGTTCCCTCTCTCGCTGGCTGGCTGTCACATAAATAAATAAAATCTTAAAAAAAAAAAAAAGGCTTCAAGTAATTAAAAAAAAATGCAAATCTGTGTTTTACTGACCTGATCCCAGCCCTTCATTGGCTTCCTGTGGCTCTTAGAGCAAAGCCCACAATCCTTCCAGGTCCTGTGTGTGCTGCGTTGCCTGCTTCCCACCCTGGGCCGCGCCTCTCTCCCTCCTTTTCTAGGCTCCAGCACCTGGAACACTCCAGGATTCTCCCTATCTAGGTCTTCCCATGTGCTTTCAAGTACCACCATCAGGCACCGCTGGGAGGCGGCTGGATCCATGTGCGTGTGGATCGCTCCCATCAGCTCAGGGCCCTGCAGTGCCCAGCACAGAGGAGGTTCTCGGGAAACACTTGTGGCATGAATGGATGAATGAATGAATGGCCTGCCACTTCTGTCTTCTCTGCGGCTCTCTGGGGTCCTAGGTGTATTTGTGTTGTGCAAGGGCCTGGTGTATATGTTCGTGTGTGAGTGTGGAGAGGAGAGGTAGGGAAGTTGGAACCAGAAATCCTCAAAGCCCCTGAGACAGGAGCTTCAGGTGGGTGAGGGCAAGAGTTGGCTCCTTTGTGGGCCTCTGCAGCGCTAATGCTTTATCTGTTCCTCTGCTTGTAGGTGGAAGGGGGCATCGGTGAACTGGAACGGCTCAGACCCCATCCTGTGACCCTTCCTGTGGGTTAAGCCTATGGCTGCACCGCTGATTGCTGGAGGTGACAACTGAGCCCCAGGCCTCAGGACAAGGCTCTCAGAAGAGTGTCACCCCCATCTGGGCCGACAATGCTGCAGAAGCATCCAGAACCTCCCTGCCCCTTCCATGAAGGGCCCCCAGGACTGTGATGAGGGCCCAGAGTGCTGCTATATGGCTCCCTCCCAGCCGAGCCATGACTGCCAAGGATTGGACCGCCTCTGCGCTTTTTGTTTGCATCCCTCCCTTACTCCCCGCTGGGCCACCTGTCCTCTCGTCAAGCCTGTGATATGGTCAGCCCAGGTACCCTGGGCTCGTTATTTCTAGTAGTTGGCTTTCTATAAAGCAGGACTCAAACCCATGCCAAGGATGGAGAGACTCATTCGTTCTGTTGTGGCAAAGGAAGCATGAGGTCTGGGTGGTTCATGGCTGGCGCGGGAACAGGGCTGGTGGAGGGGCCCCAGGACCTGTGAGCTAAGACATCACCTACCTAATGAGGGTCTCTGCGGGCGTCGATGCCCTCTGGTCTAGCAGTGTCACTGGCGGGGCTTCCAGTCTAGCCTGTGTTCTCTGGATCAGCCCCAGGTCTGAGGCAGCAGGCTCTGTAAGCCGTGCTGACCAGGAACAACTCAGGCCACCTGGGAGCCTGTCTCAGGACAGATCTGGATCCCCGTGAGGCCCTGGGAGGATGGTCTTGTGACCTGGCCGAGTGGATGTGGGGGGAAAAAACCTTCTAGGGAGGAACCTCTTGGCCACAGAGGGTAATAAGATGGGAATGAGCAGAGGGACCAGGTGTGGTCCCTCCCCCCGGCCCCGGTGGCTACAGTAAGGCACTTGTGAAGAGAACGGCCTGAAATGTGGGTGGGCAGAGCCTGGGGAGACCCTCATGTTCCAGAGCAAGGTGGGGATAGATGTGAATGGGAGAAACACAATCACTTATAAAGGGAAATTTGTATAGTTGCAGCCTCCTTAATTCCATAGGTTTACATCCTACTGGTTTTGAAAGGGAATATGAAGTTAAGGACCCGACTCTGCAATGGCTCCCAATAGCAGGACTGAGCAAGGGCACCCAGAGGCAGAGCACTGGCTTCCGGGAGCCTCTGGCACGAGCCTGTCCATGGGAGGAGCCGGGAGCAGCATGAGGGCAGAACGCTCAACAGTGTGGCCCAGTGCTGGCCTCGGCTGCGCCCCCAAGCACTTGGGCCGGAGCTCAGAGCAGGCCCTGCAGAGGTGGGTGTTTGCATGGAAGGACTGGGGTGTGAGCTCCTCCCGTGTCTGCCCCGGCCCAGGGAGAGGCCCGGGAAAGTCGTAGACACTGGATGGTGGCTGGTCCCCAGCCTCTGTGTGCTCCCCTGCCCCCCCAGTGCTCAGGATGCGAGCAGCTCAGGGACCGTGTTCCCTCTGCAGCGCTGGCTAAAAGGAGACCCCTTCTCTTTACGTGCCAGGCGTTTGGTGGTGACAACTTAAGGGCCTGTTTTGCACTCTTGTGGGCTGGGCGTGAGTTGCGGCCTAGGCACGAGTCGTGGCCGGATTGTTGTATTATCTTATTGTGGGTCTTTGGGGAGAAGCAGGGAGGAGCCGGGAGGGAAGTGAGAGGGCAGGGCGTGCTTTGTCCAAGCTGTGCGGAGGCCCCGCTGGGGTTTGCTGTGTAAACTCCTGTGGCCATTCGCAGCAGGCGTCCAGCAGAAATGCTTCCTATATGTCCCCGAAATGTTTATGCATTTGTTTTCCTTGGCCAGAGACAGGCCGCTCCAGCTGAGCACCGGTGGAGGAAGTCAGTTGCCTTGCAGCAGGCTTGTTTATCAGCCTGGGAAGGAAAAGTGTGTCTTTTCAATGAAACTCACTTAACCTCCTGACCAGGGTCCCCTTGGCAGGGCTGAAGAAATCAAAATATTCCCAGCGTTGCTTGAAAAACGCAGTTCCAACAAATTATAGAAATGCTTTTCTAGAAGCCAAGATGCAGGTACATGCACAGTTTGACGCCCCGTGCCTGGGGTTTCCTGGAACGGAAGATGAGCAAAGCCCCAGCACCACCCTCTCCCAGGTCCAGAAGCAAGAGAGGCCCCACAGTACGGCTCCAGGTCTGCAAGAATGAAACAGAGGCCCGTGCCTCCCTGCGGGCAGGTGTTCTCCACCCGAGACCCAGAGTTTTCTAGGGAGACCTCTAGGTAGGTCCAGAGACTCCGTCCCAAATTATATTACAATCTTCGTGTTCATGTACGTATGTGTAATTTTCCAGGGAGAGCGTCTACTTGACCTGAACTAACAGCCTCCTGAATTCCCCAGAATAAGTGAAGAGTCCTAGAGTTGAGTGGCTTCCCCGGGACCGGCCGGGGCGTGGCCACCCATCTGTGCTCGTACTCGGGCTGGGTTAGTGAACAAGCAAATCTCAGGGAGGTGTGAATTCTTGGTCTCAGGAGGAAAGAGCCAGTCGATCCTGCTGCCCTTCCGGCCGTTAAGAGCCGTCTCAGGGCCACTCAAGCCCATACTCTCCCATTAGTGGCAACTCCCCCGCGCCCTGCTCCTATGCGGGCCTCTGGTCCCTAGGGACCTCTCCCGAGTTGGATGATTCACGCCCTGGCTGCTGCTTCTGGCGGCTCCCGGTGCCTGCTCCCACCCAGCTTCTGCTGAAGTCAACCGCCTCCTTCCCCTTTTAGGAAGACCCGCGTCTTCCTTCTGCAGGATCCGCATTTGAACATGCAAAGCACCCTCATGTCTTTGCCTCCCCAGTTCTGCAGGTCACACCTTTCCCACCTCAGCCTGCCTGTCTGCCCAGCCACCCATCGGGAACAGCAATGTCTCCTGTCCTCAGGTGGGCGGCAGGGACCATCGCACGCTGCAGGTGCACGTGGCAAGCTTTTACACAGCTTTCTGGAAGCTTCCCTCACGTGGCTTTAGGAGAGGAGATGCAGACCTCCGGGCCCCATGGCTGGGGGAAGGGATCCCAGCACACTGATGCCTCTCCAAAGAATTCTTCTATAGCTACTGGCCTCTTCCACAGTCAGCCCAGTGCTTTCTTCACCTTCTTCCACGGCCAGAGGACGTGCTGTCTGAATGGTGGCCAAGCCATTTGCACCTCTGTCTCTGTAGGTGCTTCGTGGCGACAGCACAGGTAAGAAGAGCAGCTTCCAGGGGGGTCAGAGCTGGGCCAAGGCTTGCGGGGGCGGGCTTTGGGGGAAATCCTAAGGCAGATTCATCCGGACCCCATCCCACTGGTTGTTTCTGAGCGGAAGGGAAGTTAGAGGTGGGGGCCCAGCCTGAGCACCAGTAGCAGCAGAGGGACAGCGGTGGGTGCAGCCTCTGGGCAGGGCCGGGGATGGGGAAGGACCAGGCTTCGGCTCCCACAGGCCGTTGGCTCTGCTAAGCCAGTGATAGCAAGAGGAGGACTTGTCTGCCCTCATGTAGACTCTAGCCTTGCTGCTCGATGTGTGGGCCTTAGACCAGCTGCATCAGCAACACCTGAGAACTTTTTAGAAATGCGGAATCTCACGCTCCACCCCATGCCCCCGATTCAGAATCTGTACTTTAACGAAACCATCAGTGAATCCGGTTCAAGTTTGAGACAGTTCTATTCTAGAGCTTGTGATTTGTGGGGGTGACAGTGTGAGTCCCCATAACAAAGTACTGAAGGGATATGTGGGAGCAGTGTCCAAGGAAGCAGCAGCAGCAGGGCCAGAGGCCTGAGTTTAGTCTTGCCTCAACTGCTTTCTGCCTGTGTGACTGTGAGCACCTGACCTGGGCTTCAGTTTCCTGCTCTGTAAAATGACCACCCCATAGGGCTCCATTGAGGCCTAAGTGAGTCAGTGCACAGTGAGGTGTGTAGAGTAAGGCCTGGGACATCACAAGGACTTGCTACGTGTTTGCTCTTGAGGTTTCCAGTGGGGTGGGGGAGGCTCCTTGGTGGTGGTAGCATCTTATCTAGGCCTTGATGGATGGGCACGGTTTTGACAAGTGGAGAACTGGATGGAAGATCATTCCCGGTGACATGGTGAGATGGTGAGAGCCAAGAGACCATGAAAGTCTGTGAGGTCTGTGGGTCTCATCGGGGGGTGACCCAAGAGCTGAAGTCCCAGAGGATTAGGGGTGGAGGCACGGAGTGGGAGAAGGCCTCAGATGGCAGGCCCCAGGCTGGGACGTGTTCCTGGGAGACAAAGTCTGCTCAGAGCCTGACTTTGGATCTCTCCCCCTGGCCAGCGAGTGGGTGTGGAGAGAGGCGAGGGGCACACTGAGGGGCTGCTGCGCTGCTCCCAGGAAAGTTGGGGGGGCAGGGGATGGTGGAGGTGACTGATGGTGATGGCCTTTTGCTTTCCAAGGCCCCACGGATGATCCTTACCGGCCGCTGAGCCCTTCCGGGAGCCTAAACTTGCAGGAGGCAATCAGGCTGCCGAGTCTATTTGCAGGTATTTCTCTCCATCCACCAGAGTCCTCCCTACTCCCTAATCATGCCCTAATCCTCATGGGGCTGTGGGAGCTGTAATTACCAGGCAAAAATGTCAGGCATTTGCGATAATAGAGATTGCTTAATGCAGGCCGAGGGGCGGGTTGGCGGGTGGGCGGGAGAGTGGGCAGGCAGGCTGCCCGTGGGTCAGGGTGGCCCATGGCCAGGGCCTGCACGGTGCTCAGGGATGTTGCTGCAGCAGACCTGCTCTGCACAAGAGAGGAATTCGAGCCCCACCCCGGTCAGGGTCTCCGTGATCACAGCAGCCCACCGCTGGCCTTTCCCGCTGTCTCAGGACTGTAGGGCTTCGTCCCATTGTCCTGTCTGCCTTCCCTGGAGAAGCCTATTCTATGTTCTGTTCCCTGGGAAATCACTGAAGGCCTTTGTTTTATAGTTGGGGAAACTGAGGCCCAGATAGGAATTCTTAGTTAAGACGCCTGCTGGGACATTTCTCATTCATGGAAGGGTCTCTTGGAGACCAGACAACCAGATGGCCTTTGGACTGAAGAGAATACATCTGATGGGAGGTCTAAGGGGGTGACTCCTACCTGCCTGTCATTCTGCCCCCCCCCTTGCTCCCTCCTCCAGCTCCATACTCCACCCACCCCAGACCAGAGCAGCTGCTTCCCGGAGAAGCCCCTCACTGCTGGAAGCCTTTGCTCTTTGCTGCACCTGGGTGCAGACCCTCAATCCTCTCTCCAAGGCCCCTCCTCTAGGAAGCCAAACAGACCCTCAAAGCCTCTCTCCAAGGCCCCTCCTCTAGGAAGCCCTCTGGGATTATCTAGCTGGAAGTGCAGGCCCTGTCTTCTGAGTGCCCTTGATCAACTCCTCTCTCACGGCCCAGATCCCAGTTGGTGGTTGGGACCCAACTACAGGTTTCTCCCATTACACGTGTGCATGTGAGTGTGTGTGCACACCCTCCCCCCTCTACCCCTCCCTGCCACAGCACCCTGTTTCCTTGTCCCTGGGCCTGGGGCCCCTCATCTTCCCTCCCTCCCACCCTTCCTTCCTTCCCTTCCCTTGTGTACCTGTCCCATCCTGGGGGATGAAGCCCAAAGTTCATTCCCCATCTTTGAAGAAGGCCTTCCCCCACCCTGCCTCTAGGCATAAAGCCCCAGTCACTGGGTGCTGGGGTGGGGAGGCACTGCCCGAAGTCTCTAAACCGTTGATTCCGGGTGCGGTTTTGAGATTAAACCTGGCGCCTTTCCTGTGACCCTTGATAAGGGCAATTCTGGGTGCTTATCTGGCATTTTCTGTTTTAAGGCCCCTTGACATCTGTGAGGTTCAGCAAAGTCCCACCTACCTATGGAATGGAGCCCATCTCCGTGATAAGCACCCACTTCCTTGTGTCCTGCCTGGGTGTCCACTGTGAGTACTCTCGGGGCACTGGAGACACTGGTTGTCGACACCATCTCTGGGCCCTGCCCCCTCTGCCTCACCCCTCCCTTGCTCCAGCCCTGGGGCTGAACCTGAGGGGGTACTATTAATAATTACATCAGGACAATTGTATAAACACACAGTGCTGTGTATGGGAACTTTACTCTAAGGAAGGATTGTTCTATTATTGATTGATTTCCTGCCTTGATGTTCTCCAAACTCCTGGGCTGAGATCCTCCTTGGATTTCATTGGGGGCATAGGGCTCGGATGAGGGGAACTTGTATGGGTTGGAGCAGTCAGGGAGGCTTCTTAGAGGGGGGGAGGATTGAAGCTGAACCCTGAAGGAGGGTAGTGGAGGAGGAGGGGCAGAGGTACCCCAGGCCAATGGGCAGGGGCAGAGCTGCCAGGAGGAAGGGGTTGGGGCGTCTGGGTGGCAGGAAGTTAAGAGCTGCCATGCCGGGTGGCAGGAAGTTAAGAACTGCCATGCCACCCAGACGCCCCAACCCCTTCCTCCTGGCAGCTCTGCCCCTGCTTGCATGCCAGGCAGAGCTGCTCACGCTGCCTCCTGAGCACTGGGCAGCCATGGGGACGTTCCAGAGCAGGGCAGAGGTGGCCCCACGCTGCTTTAGAAGACTCTGCTGCAACGGTGTGCAGTGGGGCTCACAGGGCGGGTGCTAACCTCTGAGCGAGGGCCCCGGGGAGAAGCAGCAGTGGGAGATCGCTTGCATTTCAGTGATTCAGCCTAGGGAGCAAGGTGGGGGGCCCCGGGCTTGGAGTCAAGGGCCCTGTCTCCCCTGCTTCCTGGCAGGCAGACCTCGGCCTTGAGCAGCCAGCGCCCGTGTGCGCTCCCCTGTTGGCACTGGCTGCCGCAGCTCTCCCGGGAGCAGTCTTTGCAAAACATCCCTACCTCCTGATGAAGGCTTCCTCCGTCTCCTGTCTTGGCAAACCATGAAGGAGGGGGCCTCAATGCGAGGAAGTACCCAGGCCTTTGTTCTGGACCCGGCTACGGCTGGACCCACTGCCTATTGTTTTCAAAGCTATTGGTGACCTTGGGCCAGTTGGATGGGACCAGCTGGCTCCCTTGGGTCTGGCCACCCCCGAGGGCAATGGAAGACAGCCAGGCTGGTGGGATGGCTCCCAGTCCCTCGGTGGCCTTGGGGAGGGCCCCTGCCCGTGGGGTGCCCCGTCTGTGTTCTCAGAGCTTTGGACCCCTAAGCTTGGCCATCTGGGGTGTTCGTGGGCCTTAGGGAAGCTGCTCATCTCCTGGGAACCAGGAGTCTCTCAGGCAGGAAAGCACAAAGAGAGCTCCCAGCCCCCGCTCGGAGACTCATGCTTCTCCCATGCGTGCTGGTGCCGGGGCCCAGGCTCTCCTGAACCTGTGGTCGGAGGCCCAAGCTCTTGCCTGCTGTCCTCTCCCCGGGTTTGGGGGATCCTTGCTGCACCCACCAGGGGGTGTGCACCGTAAGACAGGGGACTGTGCAGCCTGCCAGAGTGGTTATGAACTTGGACCTGGACTTTGATGACCTGGGTTTAGATCTTAGCTCCGACGTCTCGGTTGTGTCACCTAAATCAAGCAACAAAACAGAATTAAAAACAAAAAACAAAACAAAAAACCAAACCTTTCTGGGCCTCAGTTTCCCTCCCTGTAAAATGAGCATAATCATATCCTGTACCGCTTCAGGTTGGCATGGGGAGTAAGTGCACAGTGCTTGGAACAGGGCTTGGCACCCAGTCTGTGCCCAGCAGACATTGGCTCTTTCATGGGGAGCTGCATGGGAGGGTGCAGGAATTGGGGTGGGTTGAACTCACTGAGAGGCAAGAAGTGTGACCGGGTGGAATGCCATGACACAGTGAGGCCAGCTCTACCCCTGGAGGTCAGTCCCTCTTCCCCGATGCTGCCCCACCCCCCAAGGCAGTCCCTCCTCTCCTTTCCCCAACTCTCGCTGGTCCCATAGCAGCTCCTGGGCTAACTGGATATGCGCTTTCCTCTCCGGTCACCCCATATGGCCCTTCCTTTCTGCTCTGGGCTTTGGTCCCACTTTTGTAAAATGAGGGGATTGGACGAAGTGGCTTTACATAGCAGTGACCACTCCTGAGACCAAGATGAGGGCGCCAGCGTCAGGCACTGTGGGCAGCACCTGACAGGCCCCACCCTCAAATCTTCCACTTCCAGATGGGGAAACTGAGTCTCAAAGAGCCAAGGCACTTGCCCAGGGCCTCCAGGCTAACAGATGGCAGGTGTCAAGTTCTTATTTGCTCCCCTGCCTCCTGGGAGGCCCCCACACAGGCAGAGGAGTGAGAGGCTTCCTGGAACCCCTGGTCCCCTATCTTTCCTGAGTTCTTTCCCAGTCACCAGCCCAGGCCTGAGACATCAGGGCCTTTGGAAATGCCTGTGAGTGCCCTGGTTTCTATACCTGCAAGCTAAAATGGGAGCCTAGCCTTCCCTTCCATCCAGACGACTCCCTGTGAGTGGCCCAGAGAGAAGGATGGGTCAGACCCCCTTTCTGCCCTTCCCAGAGGAAGCCTGGCCAGCCAAGGTGGGAGCAGGCAGCCAGCCTCAGTGTCTCCTGCAAACCCCACTTCCTGTCGTCCCCCAGCCCCTATGGCTTTGGCAACCACAGAAAATGCCAAGCGCTTTTTTCCTTCTTCCCCACTAACACAGACACACCTTGGGTTTATTTGTCTAAAGATTTTCCATTTCCTTTTCTGGAAAGTCATCAGGGTTATGCACGTCCCTTTCATCACAAAGGAGGCTGGGAAGAGGGGGGTGTGTCCTTGGTCACCCTGGGAAGGAGTAAGTGAGGGAAGCCGAGACCCGAGCACCGTGTGACCCAGCTGTGCTCTCCCTTGATGCCCTCTTAGGCTGAGATGACTGTTCGGGTTGGCCTTTCATAGGAACATACCTGCTTACGAGTGAGGAACCTCTGGCTGGGGCAGTGACTTCCCAAGGCCATGTGGCACAAGGCTGACCGAGTCTGTCCTCTCCCGTGTCCCATCCAAGGCTGTGCCATAGTCATGTTCAGAAGCCTCATTGTTCAAGCTCCTCACTCGGCCCCAGCTCCCACCCGCACTGGTCTGGACGAGGAGTTCCCTGAGGGCGGAGCCCCTGTGCCTCTAGCCTGGGTACACCTGGGGCCGGCAGGGCCCAGGCCGCCTCCTCTGCACCCGAGATTCAGGCTTTGAGACATACAGCGTCACAAAGTGCACCATCCCTCTACCACCAGCCCCTTTCTGAGGGTCTGAGTCAGCCCTGGAGAGAGGGGCAGTGAGGGACCCTCCCCACCCCTGCCATGGCTGGAAGCCCACCCGTCTATCCCTCCTTCTGCCTGGCCTTTCCTCTTCCCAAACCACCTCCCTTCCTTCACATAAACAAATCTGTCTGCCATGTCCCCTCCTCTAGGAAGACTTTCCTGATTACTGGAAAGAGGTGGGGTTCTTCCGCTGCCCACAGATCTACCTCACCCCTTCCTGAGGCTCAGGCCTAGGCCTCAGTGGCCCTCCCCTGAATACCCAGGGCTGCCTGGAACCCCTCTCTGTAGTGGGGCCCGCTCGAGCCAGCTCGGGTCTGAGCCAGCGCCTGGTGGAAGGATGGTCTCCTATGGGCATTGACCATGGTGCTGGCCCAGGCTGGGCACCAAGGGACACTGTCTTATCTACACTGAGCTCCATCAGCGGTGCACCCCATTAAGGTGCCCAGGCTCAGCCTTTCTCACAGAAAGGCCCAAATGCCCCTAAAACACAGCCTTCTGCCTGCCGCACAAATCTCCTTTAATAAGGTCTGCTCGATCCCTGCACAGCCAGAATCGGGGGAAAGACTTTCTCGTGACCATAGGTAGCGGCCTCTGTGACCATAGAGGAAGCTTTGGTGAGAACATCTTCCTTTCTTGCCATGGCCTCCAGGAAGCTCAGATGGAAAGTGATGCTCAATTGTAATCTCTCTCTGGCCTCATGAGAAGCTTCCTCAATCTCTGTGTTTTTGTTTTAACTAGACCATGATCAGGAGTTTGTTTTGTTTTGTAAATCTGACCCTTGCTGCTCAAAGTCCTGAGACTGGGGAGCGTTGGTATCACCAGGGAGCTTGTTAGAAATGCAAAAGCTTGGGCCCTACCCAGACCTACTGAGTCAGAAGCTGCATTTTAATAAGACCTCCAGGGGATTCATATTCACATTGCAGTCTGAGATGCACTGATGGAATCCTCAGATGCTTTCAGGACAGATATAAAAGGCACATGCAGTAAGACCTGTAATGATTCTCCCCTCTCCTACCCCGACTTCTTGACCAAAGAAATGAACCCTTGCAGCGGCCCTGCCCAAGCCGAGCCCACTCCTTCAGACCAGTTCTGCTCTCTGGCAGGGTCAGGTCCCTGAGGGGTATGGGACGGAAGCCCTCTTAGGTTGTTGTCTATAGGGATGAGGCAGGTGGTGGGCAGGTGCCCAGGAGAGGGAACCTTCCATGAGCCAGTTGTTTGCTCCCTCATGAACCAAGGTCGTCTTTCTATAGTTGGGCTCTTGGCCCCTCCTGGGGTAATGGGATTGTCCTGGTATGATTGTGTCCAGCACCCCCCACCCCCACCCCACTACTAGGATGGAGTGGAGCACAGAAGGCCTGAGAGTCCTGGGGTTGGCCCGCCTGAGAAGTGGTAGCCCTCAGAAAATGGGTCCTTGTGTCCATGCATAAGCAACTGTCTAACCATTCCCATGAGCTGTTCCAGTGGGGAAAGTACACATGTGGAGGGTCATAGCCCTCTGGAAGGGATGATAGCAAGGAGCATCCTCGGTCTGATGATATGCAATATTAGGCAGCCTTTGAGATCCCTTCCGATCCTAAAATTCCATGGTTCAAAGTCCTGCCTCTTCCAGGAAGGCTTCTATGATTTCTTCTACCCTCACTGATCACTCCCCTACCCCCAGCTCATAACCTCGCCTGGGCTCTTCTCTGACTGTCTTATATTTGTGAGTCTGGGCCCCCAACCACTAAGAAACCCATGGCCTGGGTCTCCTCTGTCCACTTAGGCTGGCAAGATGGGGATGAGTGGAAGAGGTAGGCAGGGAGCTAACCCAGGTCTCTTTCCTGGCTCTAAAAACGGCCGCTTCCAAGGGCTTCTGGCTCTTGAACATGGAGTGCTTGTGGGGAGGCCTCTCACCCACTCCTTGGCTGCTGCCAACCCTGTATATTTATCTTCTTTCAGGCCTGGGCCTGAGGCAGGATCCCCATAAGGGGACCTAGGCTTCCTGAATTCCAGACACTGTATCCCCAACCCCTCAGGTCCTGGCTCTGACGTTGGAGAAGCCACTCTAGCCCATGGCCTCAGTTTACTTTTGTCTTAATGACCTGAAGGCCCTCCTGTCCTAATGGTCTAACACCCTGGGTATTCAGAGGTATCCAACCCTTGGTAACAGGAGGGGCCCAGAGCGGGTAGCCCAGGGGCCCTGTGTGTTGACCAGTGTACACACCTGCAGAATGATAGCACAGAGCGGGAGGTGTGCATGTGTTGGGGTGAAAGCGGTGGCACTAGGGGCTGGGGAGCCAGAGCCTGGCTGGGCGCAGGGGCCCAGGGCAGGGGGCCATGTCATCATTTTCTCATTAGGCAAGACAGCGATCTGCCTGTGTGAGATGATCTTGCTGGCCCCGTGGGCTCCAGGAATGTTGGCTTCACATGAATAGAATCGCCAGAGCAGACCACAGGGGGAGGGGTCTCCAGTGGATGGGGACAAGGGTGGGCACCTCCCACCTTCCTAGACTCACCCCTGCCAGCCCCAGCCCACAGCATCATGACATTGTAGGAAGCCACAGAGTGAAAGAGGGTGGTCCCAGAGGTGAACCTGCCCATCCCTGCTCCTGGGGGGCCCAGCACACCCCTCCTGACTCTGGCTGGTGGGCTGGCAGGCGGCTGGCTCTGCTCACCTTTGAAAACTTCCCTGAGCTGCTCCCCATCTGGCTGTGAGCAGAGAGCTGGGTCAGATCCAGCCCCCGTCCCCGCCCAGGGTGGGGGGTCCTGGCTGGAAATGAAGAGACGAGGACACACATTGCGTGTTCCCAAGAGAGGAACCTCGGAGCGTGCAGTGACAGAAATGTCCACCACTGCATTCCTCTTGCCCATGCCTCCTCCTCTCCACCGTTTAAAGTCAGCTCCCTGCTAAGGAGAGGAGAGGAGAGGGGCCCTGGATCATGAGCCGCGCCGGTGGCGGTAGCCGGGGGCGCTCAGAGCTGCCTGAGAGACTCCAGAGCCCCTGGCGTTCAGGGTGCAGGCAGCGGAGTACACAGCAGAGGAGGCACGGGGCTTCACGGCTGCCATGTGTGTCTTTCATCTGTGTGGGCACGCACGTGTACACGTGAGGACATGTGTGCACTTGTGCATTTTGAGTATGCACACGTGTTTGCATACATGTACATACATGTGCGTGTGTGCTATGTGCCGTGCAGGTAACCAATGTATATGGTGTGCATGTGTGCACTGCCCGTGCGTGTGTACACGTGTGTGCGAGCCCATGCCGTGTGTCTGTGTGTGCGTGCCCGTGAGCGGGAAAGCCTGTGCCCCCTCGGGGGGGCGGGAGGAGGAAGGGACAGCTAAGCCTCTGTGCTGGCCCCCCGGCCAGGTGTGGCTTGGCAAGGGCGGGCAAGGGGACGGAAAACTCATCGTGACGGAGAGGGCTGGCGACACAGCTCAGCCCAGGAATATGCTGTACTTGCTGAGGGGGACGAGCTGAGCTCAGCCAGAGGGTGCGCCTCTCTGTCCCTGCCCCGTGCGCTACTGTCGGGCCGCGGTGGCCGTGGTGGTGGTGGGTGTTGAGTGGCTGTGCTGGGGGTCAGGCCACATGATGACTTTCATGGACCCTGGGCTCTTTTGCTTTCATGGGCCTCTTCCTCCATAAAAGACATTAAAAGCTAAATTTTATGACTGCGTTGGTATGAAGATGAACATATTAATCCTGGTGGTGAGCGGTGAGCCTAGCCACTAGCACAGAGGAAAAACTTCCCTGAAGTTCTGGCAGCCGCTGGCATCTAAGCAGTCCTGCTGTGGGGCCCAGGAAGGAGCATGAGGCTGCATCTGGGCCGGCACCTGCTCTGACTGCTGGAACCCAGCTGGGCTTTGCTTGCAGGGAAAAACGAAAGAAACCAGGGAGGCTTTGGCCCTGGGAAGCACCCAGCTTGCCCCAGTCGCGGGACCCAGAGGAGGCAAGGGCAACCCAGCATGGGTGATAGGACCAAGGGGGCACCTGGGGCAGGATCCGGCAGCCGTGGCGGTTCTCAGGAAAAGACCCAGTCGAGGAAGACACAGCAGAGAGTGGCGGCAGCCCCGGGACTCCCAGGAGGGCGGTGAGGCCAGGGGGCCAGATGGCATGGGGGCACCCAGGAGAGGGCTGGAGCAGGAGGAGACGGAGCATGGTCCCTGCCTGCAGGACTTGCTGGAAGCACCTGGACACTCCTTCTGGGGACACCGGCTATAGGTGAGGCGTGGGGTGGGACAGGGGCAGGGTAGCATGGGATTTCACCAAAGTTGAGCAGACCTCAGGGATAGACCCTCTGGGGACAACAGCATTGCGGGTGCTGACGTGCCTCTACACTGGCTCAAGCCCTGCTGGGAGACAGAAACCTCAGGTCCTGGGGGCTGGGGTGGGTAGAAGGCCGGTTCCCTCGTGGATACTCTCTGGCTGCCCGGGTCTCTGGCTTCTTGCTCAGGGAAGACACTTTTCTGAGTCCTTGCTGGAGTCCAAGGAGCAGAGAGCCTCTCACCAAGCAGAGAAGGGAGAAGGAAGAGTCTGAGTGTGGCTAGCAGACCAGGCCTAGACAGGAGCTTGGAGACCTGGACTCCAGTCCTGGCTCCCCCCGACCTACAAAAGGACACTGGGCATGTCACCTTGCCTCTCGGAGCCTCAGTTTCCCCATGTGTAAAACGAGGCCATCAGATCCAATGCTATCAGAGCTGCTTTTCCCAGTCTTGATGCTTTATGATCTAAGAAGGGGTAGATAGGAGATTTTTTGAGGGCCCAGGCGGGGGGCTAGGGTCTTGGAGAGGGAACGACAGCTGCGGTGGCAGCCAGGACAGGGGAGGGGGAAGCGCATGTGTGCCCAGGGCGAGGACATGCTCCAAAGTCACTTCTACACATAATGAGGACTTCCCTTCCAGGGACCCACACTGCAGAGGCTGGCTCCAGGCAGAGCCCTCTGCCCCGCCTGGCCCCCAAGGGTGGGGCTGGCAGCCAGGCAAAAATGCCACCACCAGCATTTTCTGGAAGAGAGGGATGCCGCCCTCCTGGCCCAGTAGGGCCTCTGCCCGCAGGGCAGGGCTAGGGAAACTGTGACTTCATTCTCTCTTCTCTCCTCCAGTCTGAGCAGAGCTGGGGGTGGGACAGGGGGCAGCCTTGTGTCCTCAAAGCGCCCTCATTCAGGCCTGGGAGCCCAGCCCATTCTCGAATCCCTGCTCCCATCTTTGGATGTGGCGTGTCAAACGCTCATCGACTCTAGCAGGGCTGAGGGCATCTGTCCCCATCTTGTCTCTCTGGCTCCTCCTCTGCAGCAAGTGCGGCTTTTGCTGGAGAATTGGTAAAACATCAAAATAGAAAATGCCATTTTCCAGAAATAAGCTTGACATTGGCCCCCAGCACCCCGGCCCCAGCACATACAATGAGCCACAATACTGCTCAGGGAAGGCAGGGGTGAGGGAAGGCGACGAGAGGAGAAGTAGCTTAGAAAGTTCCTAAATTGTTCTGCCTCTGGACAATCACTGGTGGCCCACTAAATCCGGTTTTGATTTAAGGTGGATCGTGTGACGCCTAAATGGCCAGGAGTCCTCTGTCAGGAATTCACAGGCTTTGGGAGGTGGGTGCTGGTCTCTCAGGGAATCGGACACCTCCTGGATCCTCCCCCTGGCCCCCCCATGCTCAGCCCCGAGCTCAGCTCTGCTGGGGGCAGGGTGGACAGGGAGGGAGAAGACCCAAGCCCTGTTCTCTAGCCTGGCCTCACCCGCACAAGGCCATCAGGGGACGGAGGCGAGGGTACATGGCCTTGACCTCCACGGTCACCATGGAGGAGGGGGTCAGGGGAGGTGGTGCAGCTGGGAAGGGGAAGGAAGGAAGGTGGTTGGCAGGAGGAAGAGAGCACACGTAAATATCCGGGAGCAGTGAGCCTGGGGGCACAGGAACCAGGGCCCTGGTCTGGAGTTGGGAAGGGGTGGTGGTGAGTGGGGAGCCTTAAGGACTGGGCTGAGGAGTGTGGGGGACATTCTGTCTTCTTTTTGGTCTCTGTGGTCTGGACCTTGGTCCTTTCTCTGTTCCCCCAGGCTCAGGGGTGGGAGGCTGGCTGCGCCTCATGGGAAGCATAATGCCACACTATGCCAAGTCCCCGCTTTGGCCCATGCCTCCCTGGCCCATGTCTCCCAGGCTGTGGTGGCGGGGGGACAGGCCTCATTTGTGCAGCCAAGAGCCGGGCCGGCAGGTCCTAGATCAAGGTCAGGGGAGGGATAAACCGAGCGCCCTGGTGAGGGGCAGAGCTGGGAGGTGGCAGAGGGATTCTCTGGGAGAAGGCATTCTGTTATTTTTCACCCCCTCCCTGGGGCCTTGTCCTGTCTTCCAGCCCCCATTAGTGCACTCTGCCTCCGTTCAGGACAGCCTGAGAGATTCTGGAAGATTCACTAGCATGCTGGTGAGCTGATGGTGACTGCATGGTCACTGCCAGTCTGCTATCAGAGGTCCTTTCCGCCTCAAACTGCATCTTCCTGGTGGGCCTCCCGGAGGGAATGAAGTCATTGTTTCCCACAACCAGGCCTGTGGGTGGGAAATCCCTGCCCTGCCCAGTAGGGAGGGTCCGTTCTGCCCCTCAGCCCCTCTGTCCTATGCTCCACAGAAGCTTCTGGCTAAAAGAGTGACAGCCTTGGCCACACCTGTGGGCGTCTTCTCCCCACACAGCCTGAGGTCCCAATCCTTAGCAAGCATCTGAGGACCTGTGCGCCCAACTCTGGACAAAGCCTGAGGTTCTCCCATGGCAGCTGGGTGGGGCTAGAGCCCAGACTGTCCTGGGACCAGCCAGCTCTGACTGGAAAATGGGCCTCGCTGGGCACGTCAGGAATAAGGCACATCTGGAAAACCGTTTTCTGAGACCGTTGCTCCAGGAGGGCCAGACAGTGCCCGGGCCTGAGTGGCTTCAGGCCCCGCCCAGGGCTCAGGAGTTGGGGCGGGGGGCAGTCCCCCCTTATTTAGCCTGGCTCAGGCCTGTGGGATCTGGAGGCTGGGCCCATGCCACTGCCCATGGGAGGGACACGTTGCTCACCGAGTCAGGCCACACTGGAGGAGGAGCTGGGGTGGAGGCGGCACCCTGCCCCAGAGCCCAGGCTCCCGGGGCTGGTGGGGTTGCACGGGTGGCTCTGGCCTTCCCCGGCTTCTCTGTGTGTCCACGCTTAGCTCAGTGCTTCCTTCCCCATCCGCCCCTCACCACACCCCAATTATGCAGAAAAGTTGGGGATGGTCCTCTCATTTCTACCCCACGTCCCCTGCCCATCCTGGGGCCTGGGTCTCTCAGTCCTGTATGTGTTACTGGGCCATGAGAACTCGAGTTTCCATCTGGCAACCAGGACCATCAGGGGCCTCCCTGACAGGCGGGCAGAGAACCAGAAGGGTTCGGGGACTGAGGGGTCCTGAGTTCTGATCCTGGCTCCTCCATTCTTTGGCAAATCATTTACCATCTGAGCACCACAGGGTTGTGGCGAAAAGGAGCCCTCAGCCAGAGACTGTTTCCTTTCTCCCTCCCTCCCTTCTTCCCTCCCTCTCTCCTTCCTTCCCTCTCTTCGCTGCTTGGCCAGGATTTGTGGCAGACCAGGGAGAAGGTCATGGGGTTTGAGGCCTTCCTGGATCTGGAGCTCCGTGCCAGTCCTTCTCCCTTTCACATTGACATTGTCAGGTCATGGCTACACAGGCCCCTTTGCATTGTGGCAGATGGTGGGTGAGGGAGGAGGTTATCATCCTAGAGAGGTCTACATTTGGACAGTGCCTCCTGGTGATGGCAGTGCCTTTGCCCAAAGGAACAGAACTATAATGGTGGGTGGCATTTAAGGCAGAGGCCATGCTGGCATGGGGGAGGGGTGGGAGACACAGTGGGTGTCCAGGGTATTGTCCTGATGACCCTCACATCATCCTGAGATTGGGGGGGACTTAATTTGCCCTGACCAAAGCACTTTGCCTCCTCAGGGTCCCCCAGATCCTGCCCTGCTCCAGAAGGACGTGGGCCTGTGGCAAGTACGTACTCACCCACGTGCCCTGCACGGTTACAACTGCACCACCCCGCACACAGAGCCTGCAGGGGGACGAGAGCTGGGCTGTCTGGTTTGTAGCTGTCTCCCCGATGATCAGAACAGGGTGGCACATGACATGTGCTAGGTAAATATTTGGTGGGTAAGTTAGTACGTCCCACGTGACTCTCTCCCACACAGCGCATCGTGCGGCCTCAGGTACATGGGTCCTGACCTGGCCCATGGACCCTGTCACGGAAGACTCCTGTTGTCTCTGAGATGCTGGACACCCATGCTGGCCAGAGTCCCGTGGTCCTTGTGGGCCTGCTGCCAGCCTCAGGCCTCCAGGCTGAGTCCTGGTACCTGCCAGACCCCTCATCCCTGCACCAAGAGGGGGGCCCTGTCGGGGCCAGGAAGCTCAGGGAACAGGAGGACTCTGAATGTCCAGGGCCAGAGCATGAGGAGCCCACTGGGGCATGCAGAGCCAAACAGGTGCTGCCTGGAGGAAAAGACAAGGAGGGTTCTGGGAAGGGGCCCAGTCGCGCTGGGTCCCTGTCTTGGATGGTTACTAAGGCACAAATGACCTCCGGTCGCTGGGGCTGTCTGAGCACACAGGGCTCACCGGCCACAGTGTGAGCCCCTGCCCTGCGTGCACACCATCCTGTACTTACAGGCCCTTCGGTGTACTTAGGTGGCCACGGCTCCCCCTCCTCCACCCCCGGTGGGCCTCCCTGGGCTCTTCGTCACCGCTCTGGGGTGGCTGTGACGTGTGCTGCGGTGGGGCCAAAGGGCGGCCCGTAGGGACTGGTGTCAGATGGCCTCCGTACAAGAGGCTTAAGACCCGCACGCTCATCCTTGCCCTGCCCTTGGCACATGCAGAATTTCGAGCTGTCCCTCCCTTTGCTGAGCCTCAGTTTGCCACCTGTAAACTGGGGAGGAGCCAATATTGATGGGTAGGACTGAGGAGGGGCGGGCTGGAGGTGGGAGGAGAGGGCCAGAGAGGGCCCTTCCCTCCCGGGCTTGGCCTCGCCCTCCTCCCCGGGGCCCCACCTGGCTGCTCTTTCCGTCACCACACACCTGGACAGGACCGCAGCAGGCTGGGGGACTGGCAGGAGCTCCCTGCCTGTGGGAGTCCAGCTGCTTGCACAGCTGATGCACAGGGAAGGACCCCCATGGGGCCTCTGGCTTGAGAATGTGCAGGGCACAGGCTGGACCCCAGGGGTCTGAAGAATGGCCACTTCCCTCCCCTTTCCCCCTATCTTTTCCCTTTTGCTTCTTGCCTCTGGTTGCAGTCACGTCTCCTCTCTTTCCAGTTTGTCTCTTCACCCTCTGTGCTCTCTGGCTGTCTCTCCCTCTCAGGCTGGCCTGAGATCTCTCTCTTTCATTTCCATTGTGGTGGGGATTCTACTTCCCTTTTACTCTTTCATTCTGTCCGTCTGTCTTCCCCTGTCTGTCTGTCTTCTCTCCTCTTCCCTTCTCAGGCTGTCTCTGCCTCTCTGTCTTGGGTCTTCTCTCTTTCTCTCCTCTTTCCTTCCCATCCCCAGGCTAGCTTGCCATTTCTTCCCTCTCCCCTGTGGTTTGCCAGCATTCAGCTTTTGAGAGGAAAATCCTGAACTGCCCCCACTTTCTCCATCTGCCCTGAAATTAGTTCAAATTGCTCCAGAAGCATGAAGGCTCCCAGAGTGGGTACTTCCCACGTCCTTGCCTATCTCAGGCCTGCCCTTGACCATAGAGTGTGGGGTGGGCCACACATGAGCTCTCTGTGCCTCCTAATGCCTCTGTGCCCCCATCAACTGGGTCAGTGGTGCTGGGGCTCTGGGACATCCCTAAAGTGACATCCAGTGGCCAGGCCTGGGCCGGGGGTGCAGGAGGCCCAGAATACCCTGGGGACCCCCGGACTTGTGGTCTCTAGACTAACGCCACTGTGCAATGGGATGGGGATGCCAGGCAAGCAGGATCATCGTGCCCCGCCTCCAGGGAAGGCAACGTCCACCTGCTGAGTCCAGCCCCCCTACCCCGCCCCATCCAGAGCTCCTGGCTCTGCCCATGGGCACCCCCTGAGCTTTGCACATAGGGCGGGGATACCTGGATTTCTCTGGCCCCTGAGTGGGGCCAACTTGGAGGAATTTCCCAAAGCCTATTAGAGCTGTGGCTGCCTCCTGCCTGCCTCCTCGAGCTGGGCAGGGCTGAGGGCGGAGGGAGAGAGGGAAGGAGGGGGGAGAGGAGGGAGGAAAAAAAGTTGGCAGGCCGACAGCAGTGTCTGCATCCATCGCTGAGAGGAGGCCCGTGCAGTGTGGGGCGGGCCAGGAGCAAGGAGAGGCCTTCCTCCCTTTGTGCTCCCCCC
>NW_024425563.1:44513432-44566327 GCF_017311325.1 Ursus maritimus | reverse complement strand
CCCCCCCCCCCCCCCCCCGGGCCCTATAAATAGGCCCAGCCCGGGCTGTGGCTCAGCTCTCAGAGGGAGTCGAGCACCAGGCAGCGGTCTCAAGCCAAGCCCCCTGCCAGCATGGCCAGCGAGTTCAAGAAGAAGCTCTTCTGGAGGGCGGTGGTGGCCGAGTTCCTGGCCATGACCCTCTTCGTCTTCATCAGCATTGGTTCGGCCCTGGGCTTCAATTACCCGGTGAAGAACAACCAGACGGCAGGTGCGGCCCAGGATAACGTGAAGGTGTCCCTGGCCTTCGGGCTGAGCATCGCCACGCTGGCCCAGAGCGTGGGCCACATCAGCGGCGCGCACCTCAACCCGGCGGTCACGCTGGGGCTGCTTCTCAGCTGCCAGATCAGCATCCTCAGGGCTGTCATGTACATCATTGCCCAGTGCGTGGGGGCCATCGTGGCCACCGCCATCCTCTCGGGCATCACCTCCTCCCTGCCGGACAACTCGCTTGGCCGAAACGAGGTAAGGGGGTGGGCCCAGGGGCTGGGGCTCTGCAGCGGAGCCGAGATGGCAGAGGTCTCCTGCACCCATTGTGCAGATGGGGACACTGAGGAGCACAGAGAACGAGAGGTGGCTGGAGGTCACGCAGACTGGGGCTGGAACTCAGCTACACCTGCCGCCCGGAGCCCGTTTTCTGCCAGGCACTGTGGGAAGCTGAGACCCAGAAAATAAGAGTCTTGCCAGTGTCCCCTGCGGGCGTGCATTGCGGGGACTCAGCTCTGGAGGCAGCTAACGCTGGGTCCAGTAGTTCCTCACCCGTCGGCTGTAGTTTCTTGGCCCCCCTCAGCCTGGCCGGGGCAGCCAGCTCCCTCTTCCTACAGCCGTTGTCCCCAGCCGTCCTGAGCCAGGTGCCCGGCGTGTCTGCCCCAGGTCAGCAAGTGTGCGAGCAGGACCCAGGTGGGGCCAAGGAGTTGGGGGGTGGTGAAAACACTCTCTGGGCTGTTGGCAGGTGGTTTTCCTGGATTACAGTGTGGGGTGGCGGCCAGGGTGGGGACATCTTGCCTCCCGTCTGCGCTGTACTCTCTGTCGCCAGGCACTGTGAGGTGTGGCACGTGTGTTTGTGTGTGTGAACGGTGTGTGCACGTGGATGCTGGCATGGGTCTCCGAGCTTGTGCAAGCTGTGCGTTCCTGTGTGTGTATGTCTGGAAGTGTGTCTGCGAGGGTTAGTGCTGCGGTGTGAGTGGTGGGGGTGAGTGTGTACCTGTGCGTGCCCACTGATCCTGGCTCTGATGGGGTCTGGGCCGGGGGCACTAATGCTAAGCAGACGTTGGTGAGTGGGTGGCAGGCTGCTGTAAAGAATTCCTCCCGGGCCGCTTAGCACAGCTAATTGGCCGTTGGCGGCGGTTGCCTGCTGGTCACAGACCTGGGCTTTTCCAGACCCTCGGCCAAGTGCAAACTCAGACCCGGCTTGGGCCACAGCAGGGGGAAATTTGGCCCGAGAGTGGCTGAGGAAGGCTTGGAGGGTACTTTCCAGGGAAGGGGAGAGGCGAAGGAGCGCACAGGAGGAATCAGATCTGCAGAAAGGAGGCGGGCCGGGCCAGGGCAGGGCAGGTGGGCGTAGGGACGGACAGCAAGGGGGCCGGCCGAGGGCTCCTCAGAGACAGCGACGGGTGATGATAGCGGTTTTTCTCTCTCTTCCCAGCCAGAGTTCAGAGCCTGGCGCTGCAGCCGGGGCAGGCTGGGTAAGGTCTGGTGCAGAGGGCAGCTGGCACGGCCTTGCCACCGGGGGATTAGCACTTCTGGTGTCACAGTGACCCCTTACCCGGCCCCCTGCAGAGCCAACTGCTGCTCAGCCCAAGATTGAAGATTAGCCTGAAGGCTGGAGTTTAGACTTTAGTCAGGAGAGACGGGCCGAGGTGGGTGGAAGAGACGGGAGCTCCGGCAGGCCAGTTCCTCCAAGCCCCAGTCTCTGCAGAGAGGCAGAGCCAGGTGACCTCAGGGAGTGCCCCCTGGGTAGGGTCGGGTTCACAGTGGGGTTCGCTGGGTATGGGGGGGGGGAGAAAAGGTCCTCGTAAGGTATGTATTGAATCCCCACAGGCCTTCTGCTCCGTCTTGACCCTCCTTCTCAAGGGACGGGGGGACAGGCATCTGTTGGCCTACTTTGTGTTCTGCCTCGGGCATCGCAGGTAGAGGCGGGGAGGCCGGCCACCTACTGTGGCATTTTGATCTGACCACACCCTCCTCCAGGGTCCCTTCCCTTCTCTGGTCTCCATTTTCCAGAGTTACCCGGATGCCTGGGCTGGGCAGGTTGCAGATGGGGGAGAAAAAGGGACAGGCTCTGGCTGGGGCCAGCCCTGGTCTGGGACACAGGCACGCCAGGTTCAAGTCCTGTCTGCTGCTAACCTGTGGAGTTTCCTTGGAGCTGAGGAGCCTGAGACTCCAAGAGGGAACCTGGGTCTTTAGATGTGTCTTGGCCCCACCTGTACTACCAGCGAGCTCACTTTGCGGACTTGAGTGTATCATCACCCTTCCCAGGAGGGTCCATGGGGGGAGCCCAAGAGGGGCCATGCTGGACATAAGGGTACTGAGTGTTGTGGTGGGGTGCAGGCACTGTCCTGTCTGTATCATTGAAGTTGGGGCTTCAGAAGCACAAGTCCTGGGCCTAGAAACAGAAAGCCTCTCTCCCAGGGGCTCCTGTCAGACACTGGACCTGGGATCTGAAGGGATCTGAAGGGAGCTGGCAGGTGGCCCCAAGGCCTCAAGAGGGGCAGAGAACAGTCTATGCAGCAAGTGACACACTCTTTCCTCTAGGCTCTGAGGGAGGCTCCTGCAGCCCCTTGGGCCCTGGACCCCACCCTGGCCCAAACCTGGGAGGAGCCCTTTGTTGGCATGGAGATTCCTAAGGAAAATAGGGACAGAAGAGGCAGGAAGTGGTTGGGGTGAGTCAGGGGGTGTCCCCGGGGGCATGGTGGGGACAACTTTCTTCTCACTGAGTCAGGGCTTAGGATACGCCCTGGAGAGACCATGGGCTTCTGTCCCGCCCATAGGATCCTGGCTGGTTCTAAGAGCCAAACCCCCCTTTTGGCCCAAAGTGAGAGTGTCAGAGGCAGGGGTTGGTGGCCCTGTCTGCCCTTGCCCTAGACAGACGCTAACACACTTCGTGCCACAGCCTCGCGTGTGCAGCCCCAGTTTCCATCTGTGAAATAGGCACAGAGCAGGGTGTGGCTGGGCCCTGGGAAATCAAAGATGCTCAGGAACCTGGGAGTCCTGACTGTTAGCCCGCTTTTTTCATTCTTTCCTTCTCTGGCTCACTCACCCATGCTCCCTGCAAACCGGACCGCGATGGCTGGGGCCTGAACAGGGGCTGAGTCAGCCAGCTCCCTACCCCTGGACGACCAAGGCCCCTGGCGGGCAAGATAAGCCCCTCGCACAGCTGCCTGTGATATGGGGCAGGAGGCAGGTGTGATAAGAGGTGTCAGGGCGGCAAGGGAACTTCTGCCTTTGAGTGGTGGGGAGGGCCAGGAGGGCTTCATGGAGGAAGTGCCATGGGAGCTTGAATGTGGAGACCGGGACAGGGGCATCCAGGCAGAGAAAGGACGTGAGCGCAGGCAAGGTGGCAGTGGGAGCTCAGGGCCTGGGAGTCGCAGGGTGGGGCTGATGGGGGGTGGTCATGGTGGGAGGCTGGGGTTCTGGAGAGTGGAGGTTGAGGATTCAGGCCAGTGTCTGCCTGTGTCCGAGAGGGGACTGGATGCCTGGCTGTCCTCGAGCCTGTGATTTCAACCCCCAGGGGGGCTCAGGCAGGGCATACCTTTCCTCTTTGGGGTCTTCTCTCAGCCCTGCTGATTCTGGGCCTGACTGCCTGGGGACTGCTTCTATCTGCTACATCCAAGTCCTGACCTCAGCCCTAAGCTCTCCCCTTCCCCAGTTTCCTGGGCTCGGTTTCCCCAACCACAGAGTGAGAGGGTTGTCCCTTCCCTGTTGGCCCCCTTCCCCCGCACTGGCCACGAGTTCTTCCAGGGTTGAGGGCACTCCGCCTCCTCCAGAGCTGGGGGTGGCTTGGGGAAAGGGAAGCCAGTTTTCAGACGGATGTGCCCAGAGAGGGGCCTGGGGGCTGGGTGGTGGTGCCCTAGTTGGGACATATAATTACTGTTTCCAGCCAGAACCAGATGAGGGGGAGGGCATAGAGAGGCAGGAGCTTTGTGGTGGAGACTTCCCTCACCACGGAAAATTCTGAGGCGGTTTCCCCTATGAGGGCTCTTGGAGCTCCCCTGCCAGTCCCATGCTGCCCACCCCAAAGCCTGGCCTTACGCAGGGCTCACTCTGGGAACCCCTTGTCTGAAAGGGCAATGCCATGAGAGGGGACATAGACTGCTGGAGCACCCCAGTCTGAGGGGACTTGCCTTCCCCCCATGCCCCTGGGTCATGGCCTTCACGCCTTGGGCCCTTAGTTCATTGCAGACCAATTCCATGGAGTGCCCCCCCCCAACCTGAGCTCAGCCCCAGAGTGCTCGCCGCTTTCTCTAGGGTCCCACCCAGTGGGGGTTCCTTCAGCACCAGGCAGTCAAATATGCCCCATGCCCACCCCTCGGGGATTGGCTCGGGAAAGCTCTCCCCAAGAGCCTCCTGTCTTTGCTGGTGGGGCTTTTCTGGGGGCCGTGGTCCCTGCCCTCTGGAAGCGCCAGTGGGTCTGGGGCCTCCTGAGCAGCTGGGGCTGAGTCAACACACCTGCAGGTGTGGGCAGGAGAATGTCGTCATGGTCAATGTCCCCTCAGCCAGGCTCCTTCCCGGGGACCAGGCCAAGAGGGGGGTGCTCCTTGCCCCACAGTGGTGCTTAGGGGGCTAAGTGAGGGGCCATCTTCATGTTACCAAGGAGCTACAGTCTAGGGGAGTTAAGAACCCCAACTCAAAAGAAGGTAGAGAAGACTTGAAAATGCCCCATTCCCATTAGCAGCTCCTCTCGGTGCCTGAAATCCCACCACGAGGACAATAGAGAGGCAGATGGGCTTGGGAAGGGGCTGCCCCCGCGTCCGTTTGTAGGCTCCCTGTCGCTAGGGCTGCCGCGGCTGCTCTGCGGGGGAGGTCCTGTCACAGGCCTGGTGCCGTATTGAGAGCCCCGTTCACATCCTGCACAGGCGATCCTGGCTGGGAGGGTGACTGCAGGTCCTGGGGGCGGGGGTCCCAGGTCAGGCAGGGAGGAGTCCTGGGGATAACAGCCGGGCCAACACCTCCATTTTACTGTTCGGGAACCTGACGCCAGGTTGGGATTGCTGGGACTGTTGGCCGGCGTAGCAGATCAGCGCAGGGCAGCCCCGAGCCCCCAGCCTGCCCCCTGGCCCTTGCTTCTTTCTGCTGCTCTGAAGTGCACACGCTCACACACACACACACACACACACACACACACACACACACGGCACGGAGGTACACACAGGTGGGTGTAGAGCACCTTCGCCAGCCTGGGTGGTTCCCCTCGGGCCCTGGGATCCCAGCAGGGTGGGGTAAGTGCCCCGCAACGGAGCCTCTTCCTTTCCCGGGCGGGAGGGTGGGGACTGCCCTGGCGTAAGGAAAAGAAGGAGGGAGGGAAGGAGGAAGCCATTGCTTTGTGTATTGTTTCTTGTCAGGAAGATGAAGTGGCTTCTGGGAGCAAATAAGGACCCTCTGAGAGCCGCTGCTCGCTCTCTGTCCCTCAAGGGGGGGCCTCCGTCCCTTCTCTGCCCCTCTCCCCAGCCAACAGTGGCACCTGCGATGCCGAGGGACAGGACGACACACTCAGAAATGTCACCAGGCACACAGTGCGGTCACGCAGGGTCACGTGCCGCAGAGAGACACCGAGACACACAGAGCCCCCCGTGGCAAGAGACGGCTCCTGTGTGATCCGGGTTCTCAGAGACAGCTGGGCCGCCCGGGCCAACACACGACTAGTTGGTCCGCGTGTCCACATGGGGGCTGAAAGAGAGTGGATAGGCTCAAATTTGGGGTGCAGGGCTTTACGCATTTTCCTTAAATCAAGCTTGTTTATTATGTGGCTCAAATCCTTCCCGTTGGTGCTATTTATAGCGTCTGACTGTTTTAGTCCATCTGTTTCTAAGAGGGTTGGTGAACCCTTTCACTCTGATGGCCGATTCATCAGATTTGCCTTACAATTCTGTCAATTGTCGTCATTTTTTAAGACTATCTTGTTTGGTGCATACGGGCTTAGAATTTATGTAGCTCTTTGATAGACTTTTCATTCAATTATGATGTAATAAGCCTCTTGATGTCTAATGAAAAAGAAAAGGAGTCACACACGGACACATACGGTCACCCCCAGATCTGGCAGACACCAACCTACAAAGATACACAGAGGCACAAAGCCGTGGACACCAGGAGGGACATGCACGCAGGGATACCCATCAAGGGGTGACACGAGGGACCAACTGAGGTCTCCCTCTCTGTGAGTGCTGAGTCCTGGAGGCAATGGGCAAGCAGGGAAGGCCTCCATGTCTCCCTTCCCCTGTTCTTCGAGACTGGATGCTCAGAGCGCTGCCAGGCCGGTTCTGGAAGCTGCTGTTCCCCAAGGGTGGGACACCCGGGTGCCCAAGTCGACTTGGGGCCCTGGGCCTAGGAAGCGACCTTGGTCATTCTGTCCGTGGGCAGCAGGGATGGGTTGAGGCCCACTGCCTAGAGAGGTCTGCCCCGGACGCCCTCCCTCCCTCCCCTGCCATCCTGGTGCCTGGGTCACGCTGGCAGCTAAAGAGCCGTCTTCCACCTGCTCCTCAGTCCAAGCTGGGAAGAGCCAGGTCCCTTGGCTGGACCTGGAGATAGTCAGGATCCTTGGCTGCGACAAGATGGCTCTGCTCTCTCCTCCCCGGGATACAGCCTCCTCATCCATTACCTCACGGAGGCTTGCACGGGCAGCCCTGTAAGACCCACAAAAACTCATGATGGGCCTCTGGTCTCCCAGCCAGAAAGCAAGTAAACCAGCCCTGAATCCAGAGAGCTTCCCTGGAGCCAAGCTGCCTCTAGAGAGGATGGAAGTTCTAGAAAATGAGCATTATCTGCTACTTCTGTCACTATGTCCCCTCTGAGGTCTGGGAAGGGAGATGGGAAGGTCTCCCCACTCCGTCCTCACCAAGCTCCCAGGCCAGGGGTCCGAGGTACCCACAGAGGAGGCCAGAGGGTTATTTCCCCGTAAGAGTTGCAGGCGGTTCCATGAGAGCGTGATGGCTCGGCCGCAGAAGTTAATGCCAGCCAGGGACCGGAGGAAGCTTCTTGGAGTTGGTGGGGTTGGAACTGGGCCTTGAGAGTGGCCTTACATGGGTTTGGTGTGCAAATGGAGAGCCTGCTTCTTTCTGATGCTTCAGATTCAATGTGGAGCTTATTCTGTTGTTCATACTTGTATTCATAAAACTGATTGTTGTTTTTTTTTTCTTGGAAGGGGGCTTAATCAGTGACCTATAAGACGTAGGCTTGGCAAAACTCCCTGGGGATGTGCAAACATTTTTTTTTCAATACCAAGTGGCCATAACTGAGATTAGCACTATTTAAGCAATTGTTTCAAATTTAGTGGGTTGTGAACAATAATATATTTTGAATTTTTACCTGCTTTCTTCTGGACATCGACTTTCAGCAGACCTTTAACCATCCCTTTTTGTTCTGAATTATCAAGTTTTACCAGATGTAAGTCACACAAGTGCCTTGGTGTCAAAGGAGAAGTGGTCAAGAGACACTTCAAGAAGCAATCAGGGGAGGCTTCCTAGTGGTGGTGGTGATGGTTATTGGGAGAAGAAGTTCATCAACCTGTGTGGTTCTGAGCTAAAGGCTCTGGGAGGTCAGGAAGGGGGTATAACGCAGAGTTCCCAGGGCAGGTGGCCACCCCCTCTGCTTCCCGTGGACTCAGAGTGCTGGGCCTGGCACTGGGCCCCTGGCTCTGCTCACTTTGTGTGAAAACCTGTGCCTCTGGGCAGAGCAGGGGCTGGGGTACTCAGACCTGGTTAAGAACTGAGGGAGGAGAGGAGCTTGCCCAGGCCACGTCTGTGAGAGGGTGGGGATGGGGGAGGCTAGGAGGCAGGAGACACTTAGAACGATGGCTCCATGAATCAGCGTGCCAGGCCTGGTTTCAGGACTCCCGCCAGCTAGCAATTAGGCTGAGCCTAGAGAGCAGAGTTGAGAGCAGGAAGAGGAGCCTCGAGCTTCCCGAAGGCTGTCAGGAGGGCAGCAGCAGGTGTGAGTGTGGTTGGGCATCTGTGCAAGTCGGCCCAGGCTCACTGGCCTCAAGTTTGTGGAGCCCGTCCTGGCCCCAGGCAGGCCTCACTTGGGTCTCCACAATCCTATGCAGGACACCTCCCTTCCACCTGTCTCCCAGTCCTGGGGAGAAGGTGAGAAAGAACCAGAACAAAGCCACAACTGTCCCGGTTCCTCCCGCCTCAGCAGCCCTTCCCAAATACCCTAAGACCCTCCCCCCATCTTTGCCTTTGAAACTCTGGCCAGTCTGGCAAGTGGGCAGGGAAAGCTATTTTACAGATGGGGAAACTGAGGATCAGACTGGAGAAAGGCCACGGCCATGGCACCCACAAGTACGAGAATCAGGACCTGAACACAGGGCTCTGCCTCCACCACCCGAACTTGGGACGGGAAGAAAACTGGGCATTGCCCAGGGGCCCGGCTGGGCTGGGGGGTCACAGTTCTGGGGTCCGCCAGAAAAAGCCTAGAGCTGGGGCTGCAGCACAGGGGAGGGGATGTGAGTCACTTTCCCTGTGACCCAAGACTGCAGACAAAGGCGGGAAGAGAATTGTTCTTGTAAGATGGCCTCAGGGTGGGGCTGAGAAAACTCTGGGGGTGGGGGGTGGAGGAGGGCCCCCCACCTAGGGTTTTATAAAATGCCCTCCGACTTTGGAGGACCACCCCCTCTCCCTGTGTCCCCAGGATGAGACTTCAGGTTCAGGCTTATTTGGACACACCAGCTCTGCCTGGGGGTAGGCAGCCTATGTGGCCACATCCGGGCATCTCTGCCAGTGGGCCTTTGTCCATGTTGTCCAGCTCCCCTGTGTGGGTGCCCCTGGCCCCTGGGACCCCCACAAAGGGGAGCGTGCGGGGGCTCCCTGGGGAGGGGGCTCCCTGTGCAGCTGCAGGGGGAGGGCTCTGGTGACCTCATGGCAGCTCCCATTCCCTTCTTTTTCCATGAGTCATGTTTCTAAAAGTGGCCCAAGAGCAAGTGGCAGCCAGACGGTAGTGGCGGGGCCTATGTGGCCAGGGAGAAGGAGGGGGGCTGGTCCAGGAGGGAGAGGGGGAGGGAGGGGAAGACAGGAAGGGCAGAGGAGAAATGGGAGAGACAGACAGAGGTGGGGTAGGAGACAGAGGGCAGGGCAGCAAGGGAGACAGGCACAAGGAGAGAGACTAAGGCCGCTGGGCCAGCTAACTGAGGAAGACCCTCCCCAGCTCTGGGAGTTTTTGATGCAGCAGGGGATGGGGTGGAATGTTCTGGACTTGTGGGGTGTGAAGCCATGGGTCTGGTGGGCCCTCCCACGTGTGGGGCTTGCCCCTCGCCTCAGGTACGCTGGAACCGCGGATGCTCTGGCTGGATGGAGCTGGATGCCGGAGCCCTGCCTCCCGCCAGGCTTCTCTGGCCTCTAGGCAGAGTGCCACACGGTGGAGGCAGGAACCAGGGGCGGGGCTGGCACCTCCTCGAAGGTGTGGAAGGGACAAAGCTGGGCATTCCCTACCAGCAGTGTGTGCTTGGGTGGGGCCTGGTCCCCTCTGGGCCCAGCCAGGGGCTGATGTGATGGGCTCGGAGGGCACTGAGGTGCCTGGGCCTGGGGGGCCTGGGGGGCCTAGGACACAGTGCCCACCTCGCCTGCTCACCGAACCTTGCTGTCCCTCTTTCCTACAGCTGGCCCCTGGTGTGAACTCCGGTCAAGGCCTGGGCATCGAGATCATCGGCACCCTGCAGCTGGTGCTGTGCGTGCTGGCCACCACTGATAGGAGGCGCCGGGACCTCGGGGGCTCGGGCCCTCTCGCCATCGGCCTCTCTGTGGCCCTGGGACACCTGCTGGCGGTAAGTGTGGGACCTTCCCGGGTGGGAGTGGGGGTGAGGAGAACAGGGCCACAGGGGTACCCTGTCACGGGCAGGGGGCCGGGACAATCGGCTCTTTGGGGCTGGGGCCAGTGTCCTGCTCTGAGAGGGTAGCGCAGGGACCTCCTGACCATCGTTCTGGGTCCATGTGCCCCTCTCTTTCTGGGTCTGATTGTCACCTCCCTGTTTTCTCTCTCTCTGTCACTGTGTCTCCTCTCCCTCTGTCTGTTTCTCTCTCTCCCCCTTCTGCCTCCTGCCCTGCCCCTTGCAGATCGACTACACAGGCTGCGGTATTAACCCCGCTCGCTCCTTCGGCTCCTCGGTGATCACGCATAACTTCAAGGACCACTGGGTAAGGGGTCGCAGGGATGTTCCCTGGAGGGGGCAGGAGGTTTGGGTGCCGAGTGGTGGTTCCGACTCCACCCTGCGGCATCCTCTCCCATCACGGAGGCTCTGGGAGACAGACAGGGCCGAGGAGATCGGGAAACCAAGGCCTGACCCGGGGGCGGTGGGGTGCGGCATCCCAGCAGGCCTGATGTGGCTCCGCCCCTTTCCCATCAGTGTGACATGGGGGGGGGAGCAGGGCTGGTCTGGTCACACCAGGCACCCCTAAGCTGGGGCACACAGAGGCAAGAAGAGACCCACTACCAGCGTCCTGGCTTGGGCCAGCTCCAGGGGCACTGGAATCAGGACATCGGGGTTCACCACTGCCTGCCTCTAAATCCAGGCTCAGGTGGGGAGAGAGCCCATGCCATGGGGTGGTGGGGGACGGTTCTCAGGGCAGGCGTCCCAGGAGAGGAGGAACTCAGGGCATTGGTGGACACCCCCTGAGCGTGCCTGCTCTGTTCCTAGATTTTCTGGGTGGGTCCGTTCATCGGGGGAGCCCTGGCCGTGCTCATCTACGACTTCATCCTGGCCCCACGCAGCAGCGACCTCACGGACCGCGTGAAGGTGTGGACCAGCGGCCAGGTGGAGGAGTACGACCTGGACGGTGACGACATCAACTCGAGGGTGGAGATGAAGCCCAAATAGAGAGGCCCTGGCCCGGGCACCCACGTGGGGGTGGGGCAGGGGCGGGCGGAGGGTGGGGAGGGTGAAATCATGTTGTAGACACTCTGACAAGCTGGCCTACGTCACTTCCCAAAGACCCTCCAGAACTGCGTGGTCAAGCCTGGTTCGGGGCTGCTTCTATCACTTTCTTTCTCTTTCTCTGTTTCCTGGCCTCTGGGCTTCCTGGGGACCAAGATTAACCAATCACTCACTCCCTTGAAGTCACGGAGGAAGTGAAAGAGAGGGACCCACCTGCTAAGCTGTCCCCTCAGAATGTGCCAGAAGGTGTGCCAGGAAGTCCCACTCATCCCAGAGTTGCTCCACAGCTCACCTGCTGCAGGTGTCTGGGGCGCCACAGTGATTGCTTTGTGCCTTTGGGCATGGCCCTCCTTCTTCTGGAACATGTCCTCCGCCCCGGGGGTGCTCTGAGGGGCAGAGATGGCAGGAGGTATGTGGTAGGGGGCAAGCGGCAGACAGGCTTCATTCCTGCGGTTCGGCTCGTCTCCAGCCCCACCTCTGCCCCCAGACTGACTGCATGACCTTGCGATCGTCCGTATCTCGGGGCCCCTGTGACGCCATCTGTAGAGGGGCAGGGACAGGGAGAGCTCTACGGGCCCGAGGCCTCTCTATTCTGTAAGTGTAGATACTCCGTGGGTTCTAGAAGATGTAGTATGGACCAGCACTTCTTCCTCTTGCCCTGGTTCTGTCCTGAGGGGAGAGCGACAGTATGTATCTGTGTGAGCACACGGACATCTGCAGACGTGGCTCAAAGCAGAGACCAACAGACAGTCCAGGCCATGAGAAGTCCCTGTTCCCGGAGAGCAGAGCTGACCCCTACGCAGCGGGGACAGGGTCTGCTGTCGCCGAACGGTGCCAGATGGAGCGCGAAGGAGCAGTACCCGTGCTCCTTCATTGGGTGTTAGTTGGCCTTTCCCACTTAACATTGCATCATCTTAATCGTCATGTGGTTCTCTGCGTCCTCCTGCCAGTGTAGACACGGGTCACGCTTCTGCAGATGTGTGTTTATTAAAGGGCAGTTGGTTATCTGAGCCCCAAGCCCGAGGACAGATAATCGTGATGCGGATCAGCCCACGGAGGCTTATGGGCCTTGCAGGACCCTGAGGGGGGAGGAGGAGCAGACTCCCCCCGTTATTGCTGAGCACCTGGTTGGATGCATTTGGGGCAGCTGGGTGACCTGCACAGGCTCCCTGTGTGACCCCAAGCCACAGCCTTCCCTTCTCATTTACCTGGAGGGGACAGTCAGCCTTGGCCTGATGACGCCAATGCACCCCAAGGATCCTTCAGAGGACAGAGTCTGCTTTGGGGGCAGCTGTCTACACAGTCTCTTCAATCCCATCAGGGCCAGAGCAGGTCCCCCAGCATGCCTGTAGCCATGATGGTGACAAAACTCAAGTGACTCCATCTGCAGATTATCTGGAAGCAGCAGGACAGCCAGGTAACCCCTAATGGTCACCGACCCATCATGACATCTACACACTCTCTTCTCCATCCCTAGCAGGGACTTCTAGCTCATTTAACAGATAAGGAAACTGAGGTCCAAGGTCCCACAGCTAGGTAATGACTTGACCAGGCCTAGCAACCAAGGCCATGTCTCTGGCTACTCCCTGGACCATGAGACTGACCCGTCTTATTCCCAGCTGCTCGGTTTCTGCCTGGGCGGCGGTCAGAAGCCAGGAGGGGCGAGGGGCGTGCTGGAGGGGAGAGGAGGCAGACCCACTTCCTGCCTGGTTCTGACTGCTGTACGCCAGACCCTGCATCTGTCTGCTCTGCATATATGTCTCTTTGGAATCGGAATTTCATTATATGTTAAGAAAATAAAGGAAAATGACTTATAAGGTCATCTAGGCTTCCTGTAGTTTTTCCTCTTTGGGTACCGTGTTCCTACGAAGGGTCCCTGGGTCGGAGAGGGGATTGGTGCCAACACTGCAGACCCAGGCTGAGGGGGAGCCACTGCCTGCCCTCCTGCCCCAGGGATCCCTGGTCTCAGTGGGTGGACACAGCTTCACCCCAGAACTCCACCTGAGCAACACAGGGCCCTGCCCCCAGTAGGGACCATTGTTGGTGACGGAGTGTGAAAGACACGGGGGAAAGCAGGACTGAAGCGTGACAGCCCCATCAGCCCCTCTGCCCTCCTCAGAGCGTGGCCTAGGGAGCACCAGGGGCTGCTCGGGTGTCTGTCCCTCTGTCCCTCCACTCCCATTCCCGACCCCACCCACATCTGTGTTGGGGTGTGCGACCCAAGGTTTTGCCAGGAGCTCACGCATCAGAACCGAATGAAGTTGTGCCGGGCACAGGTGGTGCTTAGCTGGCTGGGAAGGGTGACCTGTGGTAGCTGAGGGGGCAAGAACAACTCAGTCCCTTGAGGCCTGGTGGGACCCTCCTCTCTTGGAAGCAGGCACCACACCTGGTAAGGATGTGTATTTTCCTGTGGAGGTGTCTGTGGCTTTAGTCAGATTCCTAGCATGTGTGCTCAGGGCAGAAGAGAAGAGAGGTCAGAGTGGGCCAGCCTCTGCTGGGTGATAGAGAACAGAGAAAAGGCCACGCTGTCTGCACCTGCTTTTCCATTTGTCACCATGTAGTCCGGAGGCTCTTGTGGGCCGAACAGGGCTCTGTCCAGCCCTCTTGAATTCACAAAACCCCTTCCCTCTCACAGCCTCTCTTAGAGTTGGGGACACAGCAGGTGTGGTTGTTCTTATTTGACAGAAGGGAGATGGATACCCAGACTTATGGGACAAGTCTGTGTCAGGCTAAGACTTGGACACCGGCCCCTGCTAACTGCCTCCCTGCTCACCACTCACACGCGTAGGGCTGGCTTCTCCAAGCAGAAACAATGATATTAGGAAACTGAGTGCCCCATAATAGGGCACAGGTCCTATTGCAGTGAGCAGGCATGTACCTTCCACAGAGGCCTAGAATCTGGGAGACTCTGAGAACCACCAACCTTCTAGAAATCTCATCAGGCCACAGGTGCACCTGTCACCACAGGTGTGGTCTGATCAGGGGAGAGATGTCTGGGAAGGTCCTGGTGTCCCGTCACTGCTCCTGGGAGACATGTGGGTCCTGCTTCCCTCCGATGGAGGCCTGGCTGATGGTAACACGAAGGCACCTAGGCAGGGCCAGAGGCTAGTTCACCCCAGTGAAGGCTGAGTCAGTGCTGTTGGAACAGGCTTTCTTCCCCCAGTGTCCACAGGGTCCCTGTGAGGGGCAGTTGGGCTGTGTCAGTCCATGCAAAGTGCCCCTGCACCTCCCAGGCTGAGCACAGCCCCGTGTGAGTGGAGAGTGATGGCTACACTATGGGAACAGGATATGGGCTAGCCCACTGCAACCCAGGCCCACCTGTGAGGGTGTGCCAAGGCTATCTCTCACAGCCCTTCTTGGCTGATCGCTTTATCTTGACCCATCCTCCCAGGTTTGAATCCCTCTAACTCCCTGGCCACCCCTACCTCAATCCTGGCTCTTCATTCACCACCCCTGGCCAACTAGGACAGAGCCTTTCTTACAGATTATTTAGTTATAATTTCCAGAACCCTAGTGCCAAGAGGCAGGACCGAAAGAAGAGATCAGGGAACGGGTATTTCTTTGTATGAAGAACTTCCCCGGGTTGTCACATATAGTCCTTCTGATCTTTACCACACTCTTGGAAGGGAGAGGCGACTGTCCCCATTTACAGAGGACACTGAGGCCCCTGAAGGTGAAATGATTGGCCCGAGGCCACACAGCAGGTTGGTGGCAGAATTGGGATTTGAACCTGCTCTGCTTGGCTTCAAAGATTGGGCTCCTTCCACGATGTGGTGCTGGCCTGTTTTGTCATGACCTCCACGAAGTTTAGCTCCGGGCCAGCCAGGCAGCCTGTCTTCCTCTGCCTTAGGGTGTTGAGAGGGGGCAGCAGGAAGAAGAATGGCAGGCTGAAGGGACTCCAGCGCCAGGAGGCGTGCATCTCATTCTGGGGCCAGCTGGACTTTGTGTCTGCTTCAGACACATGGGCACCCCTGGACCCCAGGCGGCTCCCCTGGCATTGGCCCCACCCCAGCCTCCCCGGAGCTCTCTAGGCCTGACTGCCCCTCTATCTGGAGGAAAGTGTCTGATAAACCTGCTTATCCAGAGGTTGCCCCCTCCCACCAGCGTATATTGGGAGGGGAAGGGCAATGCTGCACCCCGAGGGAAAATGATGCATGATGAAGGAGCCTCAGATGCCCTTTCAGGCCTGGGGGCGAAAACTTTGGGGTGAGGCTGCCCCAGATGTCCTCTCATCTTCTGGGCCATGGGTTCAGGGCCTCAGGCACCCTAATTCCCAAGGGTCAGCCACACTCTGCTCTGCTCGTGTTTTGTCCAGCCCAGCGCAGAGAAGAGGTGTTGAGGGATAAACTGGAACTGGAGCGAGGCTGGTAGAGCAACCAGAGCCCTTGTCTGTTTTCTTCATCAAACTTTAACGAAGAGAGTAAATTTCCTGCAAGAGTGCATGACTCAGCCTTTGCCCCCCGGCTGCCGAGCATTCAGGTGACTACACACGTGAACTGCTTTGGTGGGGGACATCTGTCACACCCCTTCAGCTGCGTGCCCGCTGGGACTCCTCCGTGGTCCAACGGAGACTTGCACGTGGGGGCGGCTCAGCGGTCCTGGAAAGCTGTGCCCTCTGCACTTGGCCCAGGAGGAAGCAGGATGTAATCTAGTAGCCATTGAATCCTAGAATATCTGTTCCTTCATTAAACTCACAAGAGCAAACAAAACATTGTGGTTCCACCATTGCCCCACTGGTTCTGGGACCAAGGATCCCTGGCCCGGATTGCTTGATTTTCCAATGCCTTTCGGGGGGAACGTCTTCCAGAGGCCTGGGATGAATGCTCAGATCAACCTGAGATCGCCTTTATGCCACACTTATATAACTGGGTCGACTCGTTCTGGGTTTCCAAATATCCAGGAATCTGGGATCCTTGTAGAACCATAGTTCCCCTTTGATAGTTTTCTTTCTCCTCCAGGATCAAAGGGATTCCTCTTCCCAGACCCTGGAGGGGTGCGGAGTAGTCCAAGGGAGAAGAATTGATCTTTGAAGCTACCCTGGGATTGGGGTCAGTGGCAACTGGTTGGACATAGGTGCCATGAAGCCTCAATGGGGCTGGCGGCCTATGACTCTGGCTGTCATCCCAGTGTCAGTATCCATCTCAAAAGCTCACATGGGCTCAAAGAGGGCCCAAATGAAAGGGTGTGGATGTCTCAAGGCAGCCATTTCCACTTGGCCCCAAGGACCCTCATGCCTTTTGGGGAATTGGTAGATGCAGGGAGGGTTCTCTTGCTTTGGGGGCTCCCAGGCTGGTCCTCAGCATCCTGGGAAGCAAAGGCAGGAGCTGGTCTGGAAAAGCACTGGAGGAACAGGGGCCCCTGTCCTTGCTGTGGCCCAGCCACGTGCTGACCCATTAGGATTTTTCCATCCCTCCTGGAGGTCACACCTTCACCGGTCAGGAGCCTCTCAAGGAGGGGGGATAGTGATTAATGTTTTATGGACGAGCTGCTGGGCATGACGCCTTGTTTTGTTTAGGTTTAGAATACAATGAAGACGATGAATGGAATTTGCCTTGAGCTGGGGGACAGGATGGGGGCAACTCTTAGGGCCGAGGACCCACAGGTGGTGATGTTTTACTGTCCTTCCCTCCGTGCTGAAAAGCAGGCAATTCTGGAGGTGTGAAAGGCTGGAGATGATGCAGGTGAGGCTTATGCCTGCGGGGCCATCATCCCAGCCCTCAAGTGACAGTTTGCTCGCACCAACACCTTGGGTCCTGGTGTGTGGAGAGCCACCGGTGAACTGTCCCCAGAAACGTTAATGAGTTCGTTCTGCTCAGGTGACTCGACTTCATTCCACTAAAATCACATTCTCTGCATATAGGATTCTGTGCATTTTTCTGTTCTTCCCAGTGTATTGATGGGGAACGAGGTGAGGACACAACTCATCTTCAGCCATACGGGTCAGTAGCGCCTTGGCACTTCTTAAATGTCAAACTGCTTTCATGTGTTCTGAGCTCCTCAAGTGTCCCTCCCCACGGCCGGCCTCCTTGGCTACCCTGGTCCTTCTATTGACTCTAGACTCTCCATGGACCTCTCCATGACCCGGCACTTAAGAGGTTAACCCTGTCAAAGGCAGGGGGCCTCAAGGATCCTATTCAGCCCTGAAGACCTGGGGGCGTGCTGGTGAATTGCCACACGTGGCTGTAATATACTTGGCGTATGAACTCTAGCTGGGAGAGAAAACATGCAATTCTCATATATATAGGCCCAAGGTCTAAGTTCGAAAGTTTACGTGTGTGTGTGTGAGAGAGAGAGAGAGAACTCACTCCTGTAATACTGCTATATTTGGAGTCCACGGTCCCCTGATCTGCCCTGAGGACCTTTGCCGCAGTTCTCACTCACAGCTCTGTGTAAGTACGCAGCACTCTGCCAACTCCTGCAGCCTAGCCCACCATCAATCTCTGTAACACAAAGGCTGGAGGAATGTCTTCTGCCCACAGTCCTGTTGTTACTAAGAGAGGTCCCTGCCAGCTGCTATACTTGGTTTGCCTAAAGCCAGCCTGCCCCCATGCAGAATATTAGCTCGACAGGCTGGCCTGGCTTGTGTTCATTAAGGGGGAACCGCCATGCATTTTTCTATAAGTTACCGAGTAACAAATAGATCTATAATTTGGAAAGAAAAAAGTATTGTCTTTGGGGAGAAAAATGAAAGGGATGGAGGGAGGAAGGGAGGGGAGAGAGAGAGTCTCAAAGAATTTAATAAATGAGTCCACCCCCCCCCAAAGTAAACCCGAAGAATTCATAAAGAGGCAAAAGTTCTCAAGGATGGGAGCCCTACCATTCATAGCAATCTTGAACATTCTAAAAGTGGCCACTATGTCCCTGGCACCTTATTTCACACTAGCTTTATTTTTAAACTTAGCTTGTTTTTCATATAATGAAATACAAATAGATATAAGTAACTTATGTCTTTCAGGAACTCCAACAGAAAACCCAAACACACTAAACCTATAATACCAAGAAACTTAATTTTAATCACATAAGACTAAAGGTGCTGGCTGAGGAGGATGGTGTCCGGCAAGGTATTACCATATTTTGAGTATCTCTTTGGCGTGCGTGTCGGGGGGACGGTGAGGCAAAGCCCCTATAGTAGGAATCAGGAAGGTCTGAGCTCCCTGAGGAACTTGCCACCAGGTCTTCCCGATCGCGCGGCCTACAGCCCCAGGGGACGACGTGCCCAACTCACAACTTTTTGTTCCTTGTTTGAACTCCAAGGAAACCTCCCTTCAGTGGAGCTTGAGTGTTTGAACAATATGAGGGCACTTTAGGCAGGTCCGCAGAGCAGCCCGGGCACCTTCTAGATTCCGGGCAGTGGCTGCCGAACTGCATGCTGGGAGGGTGGTGGAGGCCAGGCCCCCTTCGTCTCTCTCCCCACATCAGGTCTGCTTGGTTGCTTGGATAGATTGTCGACACAGGAGGTACTGTGGTGGCGGGGGGGCGGGGGGGGCGGGGTGTTGTTTTTTGTTTTTTCTGGTCAGTGAGAATTTTTTCTCAGTGAGAAATGCATAATAAATTAGACATTTGATAAAAATACTAGCCCCCTCTATTTTCACATATTGTTCTTTCTCAGCTGGTGTTCCTGGGGGGCCAGGCGCGGGGAGGGGTGTTGCATGCAGAAGAAGGTGCGGTGGGGGCGGAGCTGGGCTCGTGGTTCGCAGGCTCAGGTCACTGACCCCGGCTGGCTTTGGAGGCAGCCTCCCCTGTAGTCACAGGGCACACGGCTCCTTGGTCGCAGCTGGTCACCTGGCATGTGTCAGCTGTCAGGCAGGCACCTGCCACTCTGGGATAAGCATTCGTGACTTCCTGCTGCTGCTCGCATTTGGTGCGTCCACCTTGATTTCTGGGTCTCAGCAAAGACAGGGACACGCAGGCTTTTCCTGGTCCCCAGGATACCTGGGTCTTTCTGTTTCCTGCCTTCCTTCGCTCCTCTTTCCATTGGCTTCTCTGCAGACCTGAGGACGTGTCTCTGCTCCACACCCTGCGAGCAGATTCCTGGGCTCTAGGGAGAGGATGGCTCTGTTCACCTGTTCGTGAAGTTCCGGGAGGCACTGATGCACCTGGATCGTGACGGATGGGCCAGTAGCACCTTCCATCCGAGACGAACTCCAAGAACTTCCGCTGCTGGCAGTGCCTCCCGGGCTGGGCGGGACAGCTGCATCTGCCTCCAGGAATGTGGGGCCTAGAGTCACCGAGCCTCGGAATGCCTCCGTGGGGTCCAAAGCTTTAGTTCTAGAAAATTCCGAGGGCTCCCAGCTCCCTGCCCATGTCCCTCCTCCCGAAGTGTGAAGTCACCTCAGGCTGCCCTTGAGATGTTCTGGAAATGGAAAATGAAAAAGCCTACAGAGTTAGATTTGAAACAGAATTTAGTGGCCACGGGAATTTCACCAGCTGGTGCCACCTATGTGCCTGGCCAAGGCTTTGAGTGAATGGCTTAGGTAGGTCACCCAAGCTCAGGTGAGTCACCTGTTCCCTGTGGTCCTCTCAGAGAACCCTGGCTCTTGGAGTTGTTGACTGTTTTTCACGGGTGATGAGGTTAAGTTTGGAAACCATATCACCCTCTGGGAAACTCATAGTCATTATAGTAGAGGCTCTGACAAGTCCTGCAATTAAAAATTCACTTATCTAAGCCAGTGTTCACCAAACCTATTTGTTCACAGGACTCTCTTTTGGAAAAAACTCATATTATTGTTTTGGGGGACTGGTTTTCTATAGAACACATGGTAACTGTTAGCCTGAGCACTATTTCTGAAGGCCCCGCAGCTTTCAGATTCTCCTGTTCAAACCTTCAGGATGGCTTAGTTTACCAAAACCTCTCCTGAGGGCAGGTGTGAGGGACGAAGGAGGAGAGAGAAGTTCTGAGTTTGGAGCGAGGTTCCTGGGTGGGGAGGAAGAAGAGGCAGACAAGAGTCTGTGCGTGCCATTTCCATGGGAGAGAGACAGAGAGGGAGTGGGGGGAGGTGAGAGACAGAGATGGACAGTTATCAAGAGAGACAGAAAGATCACGAAGGTTGAGAGTCACAAAAAGAGCAAAAGAAGGAGAGGAGCGGGGACTGGGGGTAGGCTGTGTACTGTCTGGGTGATGGCTGGGAGGACCTTCCTCCCCAGAGTGACTCTTCCTCTGGCCCATCACTGATTAATCCCCACCTGCCTTGCCATGCCACCCTGGGGAGCTTGTATGGGAGTCAGGGGTGGGTGCCTGGGTACAGCCAGAGAAGGCCTCCAGGAAAGGAACCTCCATAAATCATTGACTGGCCTTCCATTGTGCTGGAACCAGCTGGTGCTTGTTGCCAGGCCAAGCTCCTGGAGCTGTGGGCAAAGGTGGCACAGGCTGGGGGTGAGCCCAGGCTGAGCCAGATCTCATCCAGAGCCTCCAGAAATAGGCCAATCTAGGGCTGGCAGGATGGACTCGGAACATCGGGGGAGGAGGGGGTGCCTCCCAGCTAGAGCAGGGCCACAGCACCTCAGATGAGTCCCTTCCCCTCTCGGTGCCTCAGTTTCCCCAACCATACCATGGGGATTGCATTTGAGAGTCCTGAAAAGCCCTCCCAGGTCTAGGATTTTGCTCAAAAGCCTTTAAAGCCTTGCACCTGGAAGCCTCTCCCCATGTGTTGGCTTTGGGGTCTTACTTATACCCCAGCTCATATCTCTGCAGCCTTGCCCTCATGCTGCCTGGATGCTGTGCTTGCTTAGCTCCGTTGTGGGGACAGAGGCCTTGGGGAAGCCAGAGAGGCCCCTTCCCAGGACTGAGCACTCCAGGACTGTTTTCAAAGCCCCGCTCCCTCTGCCCCATCTTCCTCCTGTAGGCCGCTGATCTCTTGTGGGCCTCACAGGGCAAATTGTGGGGCCTGATGGAGTGAGGAGAGGGTGGGAAGGGGGCCCTGGGGATCTTTAGCTGGCCAGCCTGTGAGTCCCAGGACAGCCATTACTACACGTGGAGACGGTGGGTACCCAGGTGTGATGCTAGGAGGCCAGAGAATGGCCAGGGGTGATAGGGAATTAACCCAATCCCCCACACCTACACCCCCATCCCCATTAAAGAGCTGGGAAAACTGAGGCCAGAGAGAAGAAGCCTTCCCTAAGTCCCCTGGGGGTGCCTTCTTAGCTGGGGCTAGACCTCTTCCTGCTGCTCCGAGCCTGCTCTGGCCCTCATCTCTGGTTGCGTTTTACTGAGGCCATCTCTTATTCTGGCCTTTCCCTGTCCCTGTGGGGCAGTCCTAACCCATCTCTGCAAAGGCCTTTACAGCCCCCCGAGTTGCCCTGAGCATTGTAGGTCCCCAAGGCATGGCTGCCAGGCTCCCTGCTCTGATCCCAGCCCCCTCAGCTTGCCTACCAGTGTACCTCCCCTGGTTACAGGGGGGAGGAAAACATTCCCTGAACAAAGGAAGGGAGAGGAAGGGGTATCCAGGGGATGAGGCCTTGCAGGCTGGACCCCAATGGGGAGCCAGGGGCACTATTTCCCCAGGCAGCAAGCAGAGGGACCACAGGGTGGGCAGAGGATTGGGGAGAATGTGCTAGAGGGGCTGCTGGAGAGGAGGCTGGCCTGGGGTGCTGAGCAGACTCCTTAGGCTGGGGCTCTTGGTGCCCGAGGATTTCAGGATGGATCTAGGCTTTAGCCATTGGGATCCTGGGTTGGGGTCAGAGGGGGAGGCTGGAGGGAAGCCCCTCTGTAATGTCCTGCTGTGTGTTTGGCGCTGTATGGGAACTTCACGTATATTGCTTTGCTTCTACTCACAAATGAGGGAGAAGTAGGGAAGCACTCGTTCATTCACCTGAGAAATAGCTCCTGAGTTCCTACGAGGTGCGAAGCACTCTTCTGGGTACCGACTATTGAACAAAACAGACAACGCTTACATTTTATGGATGAAGGAACTGAATCAGAGAGGTTAGGCAGCCAATTCAAAGAAAGGGCAGAGACAGGATTCAGAGCCATGCTCCAGGCCCAAGTGCTTTCCCTCTCTCCGCGCTGTCTGGGTGGAAAGGCAGGGGGGTGAGGTAGAGGGAACTTCAGACTGCCTTGCTGTGTGTGCGGGCAAGTGGCCTCCCCATTCTGGGCCTAAATTTCCTCAGTGGATTTTGAGGGGTTTAGCCAAGCAGTCTGGAATTGGTTCTGGGGGGCAACAATGGAAATTACATTTTAAAATGGGGACAGCTACCAGTTTTTGAACAAGGTCTAGGCATGAAGTCCTGAAACATCCACGGGGGCCCCTGAAATTTCCTGAGCAGAGGGAGGGGCCCAGCTTAGCATCTCTGAACTGCGCTTGCCCTGGGCTCCTCCCAGTTTCCCAGGACCTCTGGTCCTCAGGTTATCAGGGGAAGCAGCTGAAGCCTTGGACAAACAGGGGCAGGCAGGGACACTGGGACATATGGTTTATACATACGGGGTCTGGGCGGGGCCAAGCTGGTTTGGGTGGGGATCGAGGGTGCGGATCGAGCTGTAGAGAGGCCAGAAGAAGGCCTTGGGGGACGTCCGGGCCCTCCTTGCCTTCCCCACCCTCTCTTACCGCAAGGGCAGGCCCTGCTCAGATCATAAGAGAGCATCAGCGCCTCCTGTACCAGCCTGTGGCTCAGCAGCTCTGAAGGAGGCCCTAGGAGCAGGGCCCAGCGCAGCTTCCTCCGCATGTCTTCCAGGCTCGGCCCTGCAACGGGCAGGTCACATTCATTTGCACCCCCGGGTGACCTGGTGTCAAAGCCCAGGATCATCAGTACTGGGTGCCCAGAGAAGAGGGTGGACGGCTGAGGAGGTGGAGAGGAGGAGAGAGAAGAGGGGAAGGGAGGGGAGCAGAGGAGGCAGCGAAGTGGGGGGGGGGTTATCTAGGGAAGGAGAGAGCAGGTGGGGACACCTGGAACCCAGCGGCAGCCTCCTTTCCCACCTCTCCCAGGACACTTTACATTTTTAATTACAGAAAAAATAACATAGTTACACAATAATATACGCAGCTTGGTGGAGTGGTTTAGACCATGGGCTTTGAATAAGACGGTCTAGGGTAGAATCCGGGGTTTCGTAACTCCAGCAAATCACTGGGGCCTGTTTCCTCATCTGTAAAAAGGGGACGCACCCCATAGAGCTCTTGTGAGCTTTAACTGAGCTCACGTACGTGTTATGCTTTACTAAAGGGTCTGCACGTCGTAAGCTCTAGGGAAGTAGTAGTTATTATAGACGTAAATTGTAAATATATTTAATAATATAATAGACCCCGACGAGCCCATCCCTCACCCCAAGAACTAGAATGGCGTGTATACCGAATTAATCTATGGTTTAAAGCTTCTCTTTTTGAGCTTTATTGCAATGGTAGCATATCATAGATGATTTTCTGGAATGTTCCCTCCGTCGTTGCTTCTGAGACTCGTCCCCGCTGCTGCGTGTCACAGGAGGTCATTTATTGTGGAGAACTTGCCGCCATCGGTTTCTCCCAGCCACTCTCGCCTCCTCCTGACCAGGCAGGGCTCTGTGCCTGCCGCTTGGATTCCAAGCGCCGCCCTCTGACCCCCTGTCCCTCCAGCCCTCCACTCTGCAGCCCTCCACTCACGCCTCCTCAGCCCCCAGCCCTGTCCCCAGCAGATCCAGAGCCGCATTTCACAGGCACTGCCCCTTCTGCTGTTGCTCTGGGAGGAGGGAGGGGCTGGCTAGGGAGCACCCCGTGTTGCTCCTGACAGGCTGTGTGACCCTGGGTGGGTCTCCTGCCCTCTTTGGGCCTCAGACTCCCCACCGGTGAGGAGACCCTTCCTCTGCCTCGAGGTGGTGCTTTGCCTTGTCCGGGAAGTCCAGGGAGTGGCGCAAGGTGGGGCAGTGTGTGTGGGGACAGCCCTGCTCTGCCCTGTCACCGGGGAGAGTGCTGGATGGATACCCTTCCCCAGGATGCTCTCACAGAGATCCGGGCTCTGCTCGCAGAGCCTTTCCGTGTGTCATGACCTCTTCAACCCCAAATAAGCCACCAAAAATTTGAATCAGAATCTTCTGGTGAACTATAGTATGCAACTCGGGGCATGGACAGCACCTGGGGCTGGAAACCAGGACACCTGCATCCCAGTCCCAGCTCAGAGAACAATGTCCCATGCAACCTCGGGCACCTCAGTTTCCCCTTCTGCAAAACAAGGACGATTATCCATACTGGGTGCGTGTTGGGGACAGCTGGGCCTCTATCCCTCCCAGGCAGCCCCTCTCGTCAGGCCTGGCTAGAGAGAGCCTGTCTGAGGAGAAGGAGAGCAAAGTCTGGTGAAGTTTAAAGTTTACAAAGAAATGAGTTATCCATGCATGAATCAAAGCACCTTCTTCGGTTGGAGGAAAACAAAGTGTCATATTGTTCGCATGTTGCCTGGCTGAAAGCCAGAGCTCCTCCCGCACCCCTGACAGTCCACGCCTCACCCTGCCCCACTCCACCTTGCCCCTCATTAAGTCGATGCCCCTGCGGGGCCATAATTTCTGTTGCGCAGAGAAAGCACTTTGGGATTGTGAGATTGACCTAAAAGCCTTATTAACAGAAACCGACTTACCATTCAGAGCCCAAAGAATCTAAGCATCATTCTTAGTGGTCCCCTAAGAATTCTCAGCCCTGGTTTTCTTTCTGACCTGACCAGAGATTGAGCCTTGACCCAGCCCCCCCCAACTCAGCCCTAACCTTGACCCCCCGATCCGAGCCTCATCTTTGGTCTAACCCAGACCCCAAAGAGATCTCAGGCTGAGCTCTGACTCTGGCCCCATGCAGAGCTGGGTCATGGGTCTGAGTGAGAGCATCTGATGGCTTCAGGCAGCAGAGTCCCTGCAGAGCTCCAGTTAGGTCAAGTCCCCTCTCAGAGGGCCGAGGATGGGGGCTTCTGTCTAAAGGGATCCATTCTGAGGCCCCAGGATCTTAGCTCCCGTGCTCGATTGTTTCTGTCCCTGAGGGAAGGGCACAGGGGAAAGGCTCCAAAACTCAGGCAGGGATAGGGCTCACTCTGGCTTTGCTCTGATACCCTCTGCCCTTGGCCCACCCCAGAAAGCAGATCGGGGCCACATATCCAAAAACAGCTGGTCCCTGAGGCCCATCCATCAGCTACAAGACCCAGCCTCAGCTATGGGCATGCCCAGAGCCACCCTGAGACATTCCAGCCCAGCCCAGCCCCCTGGCATCAGAAGAGGCCATGGTTGCTCAGCATGACCACCAGAGGGCACCAGACAGGAGGGACGGATAAGTCTCTGCCGCTCTGTATCTGAGCCTTGTGCTGCAGGCCAGAGGGGCTCTCCAGGAAGACCCCATCCGCCCCTGCCCTCAAGGAGCCCACCTGCTTGCGGGGCAGACAGACCTAATAGGTGACCAAAAAAACCCCAAAACACTAGGTACGTGACCTTTTAAATTTAGTTTTAATTGTATAAGTAGTGCCCCCTCCCGCATTTTCGTAAACACTAGTATACCAGAGGTAAGGCAATGTTCCTTTTGACTACTCCCCACATTCCATTCGTATGAACCTATGAACATTTGGGTTCAAGCCTTTGTGTGAACATATGTTTTTGTTTCTTGTGGATAAATACTTTGAAGTAAGATTATTGGATCATATAAGTGTATGTTTAACTTTATATGCAACTGCCAAGTTCTTTTCCAGAGAGGCTGTACCATTGCACATTCCTGCTGGCGATGTCTGGGAGCCGCAGGTGCTCCACAGCCTTGCCCGAGCTCACACTGTCAGTTTCCTTACTTGTTGTTCTAGCGGGCGTGTAGTGGAGCCCGTGGTGAAACGTGGGTTTCCGTAACGGCTGAGGCTGTCCGACATCTTTAAAGGTGCTTGCTTGTCATTCATGTGACGGTTCAAATCCTAACCATTCTTTGAAGATCTGGTTGTTTTCTCTTAAGTGGTGGGAATTCTTTGTACACCCTAGGTGTGAGTTCTTTATAAGATATATATTTCAGAAATATTTTCTCCCATGTAGCGGCTTGCCTTTTCTTTTCTTTTTTAAAAGATTTTATGTATTTATTTGAGAGAGAGCAAGAGAGAGCATGAACAGGGGGAAGGGGCAGAGGGAGAGGAAGATGTAGACTCCCTGCTGAGCAGGGAGCCCAATGCAGGACTCGATCCCAAGACCCAAAGGTCATGAACCGAGCAGAAATCAAGAGTCAGCGCTTAACTGACTGAGCCACCCAGGCGCCAGTGAATTTCTTCTTCTTCTTTTTTTTTTTTTTTTTTAAGATTTATTTATTTATTTGAGAGAGAGAGAGTGAGAGAGAGAAAGAGCACAAGTAGGGGAGAGGGGTAGAGGGAGAAGCAGACTCCCCATCAAGTGGGGAGCCCGAGGTGGGACTCGATCCCAGGACCCTGGGATCATGACCTGAGCCGAAGGCAGACACTTCACTGGCTGAGCCATCTAGGTGCCCAACCTTTGCATTTTCTTGATTTAACTATGTCTCTTTTTAACTTCATATTAAAAAAATAATTTTAGGCATCCAGGACAATTGCAAAGGTAGTGCAGAGAGTTCCTCTAATTTTAACATATAACTGTGGTGCAAGTATCGAAAATAAGAAATTAACATTAATACAATACCATCACTAAACTGTAGACTTTATTCACATTCCATTGATGTCCTTTTTCTGTTCCAGGATCCGATACAGGATGACACTTGGCCCTCTCACTGGACAGAGCTAGAAGATACATAAACATGTACTCACCCATGTATGTGCATATGTACATGTATGTACGTATCCACCCATCTACATACCTACCTTTGTTCCTCTCTCTCTATATCGATCTCTTCAAGGAGAACATGATTTTATCCCAGTACCCGTGACTCCAGGTCTGTGGAGCACTGTGTATTCATTCGGGCATTGTTTCTTTACTTATGGGTAACTTCTCTGGCTTTCCTTAACTGCAATATCTTTATCTAGATGCCATTAGCTACACTTTATTTTCTTATTTGTTCCACCCTACTATGCATGCAATATATGTTCAGGATTGTTAACTCATACCTTTGTGAAAAACAAATTTACCAAATACAGTAGAGAATTTGCGTACAGTTCTTTTTATCTTTAGCCGCACGATATCAAGGCAAAACACTGAGGTCAACCCCTTTCTTTCCCACTCCCCGGAGTGTGGTTGTCGTATATTTGTAATACAGTCAGATGCATTTGTCACAGTCTGCATGACATCTTTTTTTTTTTTTAAAGATTTTATTTATTTATTCGACAGAGATAGAGACAGCCAGCGAGAGAGGGAGCACAAGCAGGGGGAGTGGGAGAGGAAGAAGCAGGCTCCTAGCGGAGGAGCCTGATGTGGGGCTCGATCCCAGAACACTGGGATCACGCCCTGAGCCGAAGGCAGACGCTTAACGACTGCGCCACCCAGGCGCCCCAGTCTGCATGACATCTTGAACACCCCCGACATCCTGGCTGATTTTTTAAGTAGGCTCCACACCTACATGGGGCTTGAACTCACAATGCTGAGATCAAGACCTGAGCTGAGACCAAGAGTCAGATGCTTAACCGACTAAACCATCCAGGCGCCCCCATCCTGGCAGATTTTTTTTAAAAAGAATTGCCTGTAGTAAAATTCATTCCTTGAGATGTACAGTTCTGTGGGTTCTGACATGCCTGGAATCATAGAGCCCACATTATTATACTAGACATTTCCTTGATCCCCCCAAATTCCCTCATGCTGCCCCTCTGTAATCAGACTCTTCTCTGACCCCCAAGCCTTGGGAATTAGATCTGCTTTCTGACTCTATAGTTTCTCTTCCCTGGTATGGCATGTAAATGGAGTGATAGAGTGTGTAGCCTTTTGGGTTTGGTTTCTTTCTTTCACCCACTAAAGTAGATTTACGATTCAGCCACATTGTTGCATGAACCAATAGGCTGTCCCGTTTTGTTGATGAGTAATTTCCTATTGTGTGAATGGACTATAGTTTGTTTACCAACATCTGTTGAAGGACATCTGGGTCTTTTCCAGTTTTGGGTGATTATGAATAAGGTGCAATCCACATTTGTATACAGGTGGACAGAAGTGTTCAATTCATCTGGATAAATAGCTAGAGTAGGATTGATGCTAAGTGTATGCTTAACTTTAAAAGAAACTGCTAAGCTGTTTTTCTAAGTGGTTGTACTATTTTGCATTCTCACTGGCAACATGCCAAAGTTCCAGTTGTTCTGGATCTTTGACTGCACTTAGTTTTGTCAGTTTTTAAATTTCAGCCATCCTAATACATATGTCGTTTGTGGTTTCCGTTGCTGACCTTTTAAACTATCTGGGCTTTATATTAAAATGAGCTTCTTTTTCTTTTTCTTCTTCTTCTTCTTTTTTTTTTTTTTTAGATTTTATTTATTCATTTGTCAGAGAGAGAGTGCCCAAGCAGGGGGAGCAGCAGGCAGAGGGAGAAACAGGCTACCTCTGCGGAGTAAGGAGCCTGACGTGGGACTCGATCCCAGGACCCTGGGGTCATGACCTGAGCTGAAGACAGACGCTTAACCAACTGCGTCACCCAGGGGCCTCTAAAATGAGTTTCTTGGGGCACCCGGCTGGTTCAGTCGGTGGAGCCTGAACTCTTGATCTCAGGGTCGTGAGTTCGAGCCTCGCGTTGGGTTTCATGCTGGGCGTGGAGCCTACTTTAAAATACAGTGAGTTTCTTGCAGGTAGTATGTAGCTGGGTCTTCATTTTTCTCCCGATCTGATGATCTCTTTAATTACGGTGATCAGTCTATTTACATCTAATATATTTATTCATGTTGTTGAATTTACATCTTCACTTCTGCTGTGTTCTCTTTATTTGTCCTATCTGCTCTTTCATTTTGCTTCCTTCGCTTTTCTTCTTCTTCTGTTTTTTGATTAACCAGTTTTTATACGATCGATTTTATCTCTGGTATTGGCTGATGAACCGCCCCTTCATTTTATTGTTTGATGTGGGAGCTCAAGGATTTCCGGTCACATCTTTAACTTACTACAGTTTACCCTCAAACTACATTATGCTGCTTCGCACAGCGTAGAAACTGTACAAACATACACTTCGGTTTTCTTCTACTTTCATTTTTGCTCGTTTGCATACTTTTTACTTCTCTATATACCATAGATCCTACAGTATATTACGATTACTTTTGCTTTAATTAATCAATTTTTTTTTCATTTTAAAAATCGTGGTAAAGTAGACATAACGTAAAACTTACCACTCTGGCCTGAATGGTGTACAATTCTGCGGCTAAAGCACCGAAGTATTAGGTATTCACGGTGTTGTGCAGCCAGAATTACTATTTATTTCCAGAATTGTTCATCATCCCAAACAGAAACTCTGTGCCCATTGAGTAACAGCTCCCCGTTCCCCCCATTGCCCCGGACCTGGTTACCTCTATTCTATGTTCTGTGTCTATGCACTTGACTCCCCTAGATCTCTCATCTAAGTGGAATTATGCAGTCTGTGTCTTTCTATGTCTGGCTCCTTTCACTTGGCAGAATATGTTCAAGGATCCTTCACGTTGGAGCATATGCCACGACTTCATTCCTTCGTATGGCTGAGGAATATTCCACTGCAGGCGTGTGCCACATCGTGTTCCTCCATTCATCTGTCGATGGACCCTTGGGTTGTTTCCACCTTTGGCCATGGTGAATAATGGTGAATAATGCCCTGATGAGCCTTGGTCTACAAGCATTGTTGAAGTCCCTGCTGTCAATTCTTCTGTATATATGCTTAGGAGTAGAATTGTTTAACCCCCTTTGTAAAAATTGTTTCGCCTTTTGAGAAACTGCCAAACTGTCTCCCACAGCAGATGGACCGTTTTGCATTCCCACCAGTAGTGCCCGAAGACCCATCTCTCCACAGCCTCATCGACAGGTGTTATTTTCTGTTATTTAAAATAATAGCCCTCCCGTGGCTGTGAAGTTCTACGCCACCGCGGTTGTGACGTGTATTTCCTGAATGATTAATGAGGCTGAGCTTCTACTATTTGATGCGTCTAGCATCTTTGAAACATGTCTTTTCAAGTCTCTTGCCCGTTTTCGAATTGGGCTGTTTATTTTTTTGTTGCTGAGTTGTAAGAATTTTTAAATTTTTTCACTATTAGTTCTTTATCAGATATAGGACTTGGAGATATTTTCTCCCATTCTGTGGGTTTTTTTCATTCTTTTGATGGTGCCATTTGCTGCACAAAAGTTTTTACTTTTAGAGACATCCCATTTATCTACTTTTCTTTTGTTCCCTGTGCTTTTAGAGTCATTTTTTTTAAAGATTTTATTTTATTTATGTGACAGAGACAGCCAGCGAGAGAGGGAACACAAGCAGGAGGGAGTGGGAGAGGAAGAAGCAGGCTCCCAGCGGAGCCCGATGTGGGGCTCGATCCTAGAACGCCGGGATCACGCCCTGAGCCGAAGGCAGACGCTTAACGACTGCGCTACCCAGGCGCCCCAAAGAGTCATATTTAAGAGATCATTGTGAAATCCAAGGTAATGAAGATTTTCCCTTCTGTCTTCCACTAAGAGTTTTATACTCTTTGCTCTTAAATTTAGGTCTTTATCTATTGGAGTTAATTTTTGGATATGGTTTGGGTAAGGGTCCAACTTCATGTTTTGCATGTGGATAGCTAGTTTTCCCAGCAGCGTTTGTAGAAAAGATTGTACTTTCCCCATTGAATGGTCTTGGCAGGATTGCCAAAACCAATAGACCATACCAAGGAGAGGTTATTCCTGGGCTCTCTCTTCTGTTCCATTGGTTTATATGTGTATATTTTTGCCAGCACCATATTGTTTTGATTACCATAGCTTTGCAGTAAGTTTTGAAATTAGGAAAGGTGAGGTCTCTAATATCGTCCCCCAGAAATATTGTTTTGACTTTTCAGGGTCCCCTGAAATTCCATATGAATTTTAACATAATTTTTCTATTTCTGAAAAAAATGCCACTGAGATTTTTATAAGGGTTTCATTGAATCTGTGTATTACTTTGGACAGTATTGGCATCTTAACAAATTAAGTCTTCCAATCCATGAACTGAGACGTATTTTCCTTTCTTTAGATCTTTAATTTCTTCAGTAATGTTTTGTAGTTTTGGGGTTTTCTTTTAGTAAAAGCTACCTCCTTGGTTAAATTTATTCTAAAGCGTTTTATTCTTTTTGATGCTATTGTAAATGGATGGAATGGTTTTCTTAATTTTCTTTACAGATTGTTTATTTTTTAGTGTATAAAAGGAACAACAGATAGATTTTTGCATGTCCATTTTGTATCCTGCAATTTTGTTGAATCTGTTTATTAACCTTAATAGTTTGTGTGTGTGTGTTTGTGTGTGTGTGTATTCTTTAGAGTTTTCTGCAAATAAGATCATCTGCAAACAGATAATTTTATTTTTTCCTTTCCAGTTTGGGTGCTTTCATTTCTTTTCTTGCCTCATTATTCTGGCTAGAACTTCTAATACTATACTGAACAGAAGTGGCGAAAGCAGACACCTGTCTTGTTCCTCATCTTAGGGAAAAAGCTCTCCATCTTCGTCACTGAGCATGGTGTCCACTGTGGGTGTTTCGTTTATGGCCTTTATCATGTTGGGGAAGTGCCCTACTACTCTGAGCATGTTAAGTGTTTTTGTCTTGAAAGGGTGTTCAAATCGGTCACCTGCTTTTTCTGCATCAATCGAGATGATCCTGGGTGCTTTTTTTCTTCACCTGTTAAAACCCACAATTTTGTATATTTCGTTTGGATTTCCTGTCGTTAAGGCATGAAGAGGGTAAATCAGTCCTGCTACTTTGTCTTGGCTGGAAGCAGAAGTTCCTCACATATATTTTAAAAAAAAATCTCTCCATGTTAATACAAATAGATTTAGTTCACCCTTTATAATAGTATTTTAATAGTATTTAATGGTATGCTCCGTAGTATTCCACTGTATGAACATATCACATTTTATTTAGCTATTTCGTGATCCTTGGACTTTTGGGTTGTTCTCTGGTTTTTACTACATAATACTTTTCTCTGGGGCAAATACTCAGAAATGGAGCTTCTGGCTTTTGAGTATGTTCATGTATATACATTGCAAAGATCATATCAAGTTGCTTTTCAAAGTCGGAAAGTATCATCTGCAAAGTCGAAAAGTATCATTTCCTCACGTTATTTTCCATGTCTCATATTTTTAGATGTTAACATTTTAGGCAATGTGATAGGTGGAAAAGGGTAGCTCATGATTAGTTTCATTTTCATTTTCTTGAGCGTGAGTCATGTTGAGCACCCCCTCATCTGTTTATTGGCCCTACATCTTGCTTATTTTCTGACTTGCCTGCTTGTATCTTTGCTCACTTTTCTTTTGGGTGGTTTTTCTCTTTATGGTTGGTTTTGCAGGTATTTTTTAAAAAAATGTTTTTGATATTATCTCTTTATTTGTCATTATTGGTCACAGACATTTCTTTAGGTGTGTAGCTTGCTTGTCGTTTTATCTGTGGTGTCCTTTCTTGAACATACTTTTTTTTTTTTAAATGTAGATGTGGTCAAACTTATTAATCTTTTCTTCATGGCTTTTATTTTTTTCTATAAGGAAGTTTCCATTCTTCTGAGGTGTTAAAAAAAAATTTCCCTTCTGGAAAAAAAAAACACCTTTTTTTTTTTTTTAACGTAACGTCTTTGAACCTGGTAGAAGCTATATTTCGTAAACGTGAGCTAGAGAGCTAAGCTTATTCTTTCCATACAAAGAACTGATTGTTCTAACCTTACTCGCTGACAGTCCGTCCTTATTACACGCTGCCATTCGTGACTGTCCACTGTGAGCTAGGTCCTCTGTAAGGTAATTTATACGCCTGTTCTTGTCTACTTATCCTGGCAAGCCAGAAAACTGGGGCTCAAAAAAGTTCCGTAACGCCCAAGGTCACAGGGCTGGCCAGAGGCAGAAGGTGAACTTGAGTAGATACAGAGGAAGTTAGAGAGGAGTGTTCAGTGACCTTGGTCTATTTGGAAAGACCATGGGCCTCGAGACTCCTTGGATCAGGGTTTCTCAACTTTAGTTCCATTGACCTTTTAAACCGGACAGTTCTTTCTGGGGTTGCGGGGGGCCGTCCCGTGCCCCGAGGGTGTTCAATAACAACTCTGGTTTCAATCCGTTATACGCCAGTAGCGCCTTGCCACCCTTGACCCCTGGCTGCAATACTGACAACTGTCTCTAGGCATCACCAAATATTCCCTGGGGGATGAAATCGCTCCCTGTGAAGAGGTACTCATTTAGATAATAATTATTATTAAGTGTCAATATCAATTATTAACCATCATCCATGCTAATGACATTGGCACTGATTACCAACAGTGATTCACTGTAGTATGTATCCTTGGGCTGTTGCTTATTTGTAGCTGATGGGTGGAAGGTTCTAGCTTTCCCTTTAAATTACACCTTCTCCGTGCTCTTCTCTCCCACCTGTGAGTGCCGCCTGTCTGCACTGTTTTTACGGGCAAAGCGTAGGAAAACATTTGGGCAAGGGAAGGGGGTCTGGGGCTTGGGGTGGTTCCTGTTTTCTTTTCAAAATATTTTTCTTCAACGCTGTCGGTGATGAATACAAATGGAAAAATAAAGCCCTGCGGATGTAAAATGATTCCTCACTCTCCACGAGGCGGGGGTGAGGAGCCTTCATCATTCATGATTCATCTCAGGCTGTAAACATGCCTGTTGTCACCAGCATCCTGCCCGGCAAGCTCTGGGGATGCAGACCTGCACACACACACGTCAGGACCAACCAGGGACAGCGGCATCCAGGGCCCCGGAAGATACCGTGTGCTTCCAAATCCCCGAAGGCTGTGCGAGAGCCAGTGGGACTTAGAACACTGTCTTTAGCTTGGCCAATTGAGGTTCCATATTTTAAAGTCTAAAGCCATAAGAAAAATGACCAGGTAACAAATGTTCAAAATCATTTGAGCAGCTATGGTAAGTCCTCTAGTTGTCGCTATTGGTAGTCTTGCTGTGTTCAGGGTGGTCTAGCTCTGTGAGTCCCCTTGCAAACCTCCCAGTCAGGCTCATTTCCCTCTGCTGCCATGAAGATTTCTAGGGACTCTGACAAGCCCCCGTGTGAAGTCCAGAGCCTGATGCCTGCAGACCCCACCTTGCCTTACAGGCTGGCGTCCTTGCGGGGAAAGTAGCGGGGTCCTGCTGATAGGACTCCTTTGGGCCAGCCCACATGGGAGCTTTGTGATCTCGCTTCTTTTTCTGAGGTCATCCCTACTCTGCAACCCCCACTGACAGCCTACCCCCATCCCCGCTGTGTCCCCACAGCCTGGGGCTCACCCTGCAGCCCTGTGGAGGAAGCTCGGGTCACCAATCAAACTGGGGGCTCCCTGATGGCGGATCCAAGTCTTCTTCTCTGAGTCTCCTTCATCTGGGGGGCCTCTCTCCACTGTGGGCCAGCAGAAGGCGGAGCTCAGAGAAGGAAACGATAAAGAATAATGACCTGGTAGGGCAAGAAGTGTCCTGTGGCTATCACCTCTCTGGGCCCTTGCTGTCAGGACAGGCACACAGGCAGACTTACAGACACAGTGGAAGGGGGAGGGGTGCTCAGCCCCTCCCTGTTGGGGACACGGAGGCCCACTTCAGGACCGGGGCTGAGCTGGGCACGGTGTCCTGCAAGCCTGTGAATATTTAGCTGGTTCTATCCTCTTTGCTGGCTCCTGCCTATGTAAACAGCCGCCAGAGTAGGGGAGGCAGAAGCGGGTGGAAGCCGCAGCAGCAGGGGGCCGTGGGGAGGGAAGAGGGTCCAGGCTCACAAGGAGGACAGACTAGGTCGCTGACTGAGGGAGCCACCTCTGAGCCCCACCATGGACAGCGGGGCGTGGGGTGCCTGCATTCTCTGCTTGCTGAGCCCATTGCCAGTTGTGAGTAGCCCACACAGACCCTCCCGCCTCGCCTGCTGGGCTCCGGAGCCGGGAGCCCCGGAGCTATATGGGGGTCCAGCTGGAGCCTGGTGGGGTCCCCGCTGCTCTTCCCCAGCCCAGGAGTTTCTTCCTACTAAGCAGGTTACTGGCCATGGCTCAGAGAACCCCTGCCCCCTCCCCTCCGCTTCCCCTTTCCTCTTCCCCCCTTCTTCCCTCCCTCCCCTCCCCTTCCCCTTGCAGCTGCTTGGCTCTGGGTAGCTCTGACTAGGAAAACCTGGCTAAGCTGAGTTAGCCTCCCTGTTGCTGCCTTCCAGGCCCTGTCAGGGCCCTCTGGGGGAGGCAGTTAGGGCCTCTCCGGCTCGGCTCCTGTCTCCCAAGTCCTCTCTGAGCTACAGGTCTCTAATTCTTCCACAGAATCTCCAGACCCCTCCCTAATCCCCAGCACACCAGGAGCCACACCCTCCTTAGGTTGCTGCCTTTTAAGAGGGTGTTTCCAGGGGCCAGGTGGGCCTGCGCAGGAAGTGGAGGACAGCCACTCCCCTCCCGCACTGGGGGGACTGTTCCTCTCTTGATGTGCTGGGGGGGGGGTGCTGGAGGAGCTTTTGGCAAACTGACGTGCTGGAGAGTGAGGTGCCGGTCAGGGGTCAGGGGCCCACCCTGAATGAGCTGCGATTTCCCAGCATGTTTTCCAGGAGTTAGCTCAAGGGACACAGGGACCAGGCCAGGACAACAAGGTACTGGGTGGGAAGCTCGGTGCATGTGGACTGAGGTCCCCTTCTCGCTCTGCGGTGCGTGTGTGCACATCTGTGTGCAGGGGCCGCCATGCCTCCCAAGCACCGTGCCGCACCTGCCCCCGGGGGCAGAGCCCTGGGCTGGAACCCCAGCACCAGGAGCTGGTTATGTGGCCTGGGCAAGTCCCCCACCCTTCCTGAGCCTCACTTGACTCTTTTGTGAAGAAGGAGATCATATCTTCTCTCCGGGGCTGCTGTGCATTGAGTGGGATCTGATTTGTCAAAGGCTGGGAATAGGTAACTTCTTTTTTTTTTTTGTAATTTCAGTACAGTTGACACACCTTGTTACATTAGTTTCAGGGATACCGCGTAGTGATTTGACTATATGTCATGCTGTGCTCTCCGCAAGTGTAGCTCCCCTCTGTCCCCATACAGCGCTATTACAGTACTACCGACTTTATTCCTTGCGCTGCACTTTTCCTCCCTGCACCTTATTCATTCCATACCTGGAAGCCTGTGTCTCCCACTCTTCTTCACCTGTCTTGTCCCTCCCCTGCCCCCCCCTTTTTTTTTTTTGCCATACAAGAACTTCTACTGCTTTCCCTTCTGCAGTGAGGGAGTCTTCTTCCTCTCTTCTGTGTGCACCCCACCGTATCCATGCATGCTCTCTCAGCTCCCCCTCACCATTCCCCCCCCCGCCCCCTCCCCTCTGCCTCCTTCACATCTCCTTATCTGGCTCTGACATTCTTGCCACCCTCTTATAAGGACCTCCTGTCCACCCAGATAATCCAGGATAATCTCCCCATCAAAAGATCATTAACTTAATCCCAGCTGCAAAATTCCTTTGGCTCTGCTGGGTGGCTATTCAGTTTTCAGGGATTAGGATGTAGATGTTGTGTATACAGGGGCATTGTTCCACCTACCAAGGTACTTTGTGTAGAATTGCATCCAGGGAGCAGGAGTGCAGAATGGGGGGAGGAGAGCAGGGATGGAGGAAGAGCCCCACACAGACGAGTCGTGGGCTCAGCCAGCTCCAGATCTTCCAAAGACTTGTGTTCAATGTGTTTCAGAACTTACTCCCATGAGATGAAATTGGAAAGCATCTGTCCAAGTGTCCACCTTTCTTTCCTTCCTCCCTCCCCCCTTCCTCCCTCTCCACTTCCTTCCTCCCTTCTTCCTTTCCCTCCTCCACCAAGTGCCCTTGTCAGTGCCGTGAGCCAGGCCCTGTGCTTAGGAGCAGGGGCACAGAAATGCTTCAGGCTTTGTCTCTGTCCTAAGGTCTCTGGGACCAGAGAACCCAGAAGGAGCAGCCGATCGGCTTGGCCTATCCACTTACCTCCTTCCCGCAGGTATCTGGCCACGTGCACCCGGAATGTGACTTCATCGCCCAACTGAGAGAGGATGAGAGGTCGTGTCTGCAAGCAGCAGAAGGGATGTCCAACACCACCCTGGGTACGGCTGCTTGGGAGGGAAGGGGTGGCTTCTCGATTCATCTACCTCCTCTAGCCTCATCACTCCGAATGCGAAGGAGCCTGTCCCCCTGTGTCTGCTCTGCTCCCGTCTCTCTATGCAGGCTGCCCGATGACATGGGATGGGCTGCTGTGCTGGCCGATGGCGGGCTCTGGCGAGTGGGTGACTCTCTCTTGCCCCGATTTCTTCTCTCACTTCAGCTCAGAGCCAGGTAAGTGGTGGTAAGTGGGGAGATGAGGTGGTTTCGTCTGGTGAGGCTAGAATACCGCAGGCGCACCCTGGCTTTGGGGGCAGTAGATCTGGATTTGAACACCAACTTCCCATCTTCCTGTGTGCCCTTGGGCAAGTCACTCAACCTCCCGACCCTCAGCTTCCTGATTTGTGACCTGGGGAAAACAAGAACTTTAACCTCATAGTGGGTGAGGATTGGTGAGCAGAGCATGGACGTGCTGGACCCAGGGCCTGACCCCAAGTGAATGTTCTGTGGGTGTCAGCAGGAGGGCTGCCTATGGAGTGGAGGGGAGCAGAGCCTATCTGATGGTTCACATGCTACCAGCCCCCTCGTGGGGGCAGTGAGGAAGGGCTGGACCTGGAACCCAGGCCTCTGGAGGGAGGAACACCCCTCTCTGTCATTGAGAGGAGCTGTCTACAGACCCTGCCAGGACCACGGGATGGTCCACAGCTCCCCCACCCATCCTGGAAAGAGAGAAGGAGCTATAACCCATTCTCTGTCCCCATCTCTGCATTCCTCCCAGGGGCCGTGAAGCGGGATTGCACTATCACAGGCTGGTCTGAGCCCTTCCCACCTTACCCTGTGGCCTGCCCTGTGCCCCTAGAGCTGCTGACGGAGGAGGTAAGAGGCTCCTGGTATCTTGGAGGAAGGGTCACCATGGATGCTTGTAGGGATGGTAGACTGCACAACTGGAGGGGCTACTATTTCCATTGTAGCTAGCAGGTTGGAATATTAATTGCAGAAGTTTCCAGAAGATGGCAGTGTCTGGAAGAGAGAGGGCCCCATTCTTTTGCTAATTGCTCAAGGGTGATGCATGAGCCATGGTGAGGGAAAGAGGGGAGGCAGAGGCAGGGTGGGAGATGTGCCGGCTGCCCTCTCTGTGCCCAGGCCTCCAGGACAGGAGCTTTGAGTGGTTCCAGGGAAACAGAGGCTCCTAGTGGTCCTGGGCAAGCTCCTTCCCTTCTCTGGTCCTCAGTCTGTGGAGTGGTGTGCATACCCCACACTTCTGAATTGAGCAGGGCCTTTGCAAGGTGCTTCCGTACCCCCGGTCCCATATCTCTTTCCCCACAGCCCTGCAAGGGAAGGCATGAGTCTGACCATTTTTCAGATGAAAAGACAGACACAGGTGGTGATTGCCTGCATCAGGGGTCCTCAATCCCCTCCCTCGGGCTACATCCTCCATCTCCATCTTGGGGGTGGGAGTGGGGTGTCCAGGCTGGACTTTGATGGATCCAAATACTTGGTCATAGAAAGAACTTTTCCCTGTGGCTGTCATTGGCTGCCCCCTTTCTTTGGGGGATGTTGGGTGCCCAAGATGGTGAGGAAGTAGGTTGTCAATAAACAAGCCCCATTTCCTTGTGAGTTTTTTTGTTTTTAATGTTATATTAGTCACCATACAGTATTTCATTAGTTTTCAATGTAGTGTTCCATGATTCATTATTTGCCTATAACACCGGGTGCTCATTGCAATACGTGCCCTCCTTAATACCCATGAGCTTTTGTCATTCCTCAATGAATGACAGAATAGGCCAATGAATGAAGGAAGCTGTGGTTTCTCTGCTGCCTGTTGCGCCCCAGGAACAGTAAGAGTCAATCGTCTCCCTCTACCCTCCCCTTCTCCCCCACCCCCCCGCCACCGCCCACCAACAGGTCAGGTGCAAAACAGGCTGTAAGCAAACACTTCTGTTCATGAGGGAGCTTGCCATGGTTCCCACAGGTGCCCCTGCCCCCAGATGGGGCGTTCTGGGGTAGAACTGAGAGCCTTCACCTGCTCGGTCATCAAGCTTCCCCTTTTCTAAAAGTGCAGCCGCTGAGGCTTTCTCCGTCTCTACCCTTCCAGAAATCCTACTTCTCCACGGTGAAGATTATCTACACGCTGGGCCATAGCATCTCCGTCGTGGCCCTCTTTGTGGCCATTGCCATCCTGGTTGCTCTCAGGTTTGCTGTCCTCTTCACCTGCTCGAGAACCTTCGCTGCCTCCCTATTGTCCATAGCACTAAGCCAGATTCCTTGCTTGGACCTTTGGGAGGTTCCCAGGTCTAGGCACCGTAGCCATTCCTGGCTTTTCCTTTCCTTTCCATGGCGTGTTCCCTTCCCACCCCTCGTACTCCAGGACTCAGTGCCATCTCTACACCTTTGCTCACATGGAACTTACTCTATTTGCTTGGAATGCCCAGTTACTTTGTCCTTGATATATTTATATCTGTCAGAAGTTGAAGCCCAGCTCCCATCTGCTTTAAGAATCCTCTTTGCCTCCCCCCTGTGAAACCCTTCTTGACTATTCCAACCCTTTGACCGTTGCCCCTCTTGAGCACCCCCCAACTTCAGAGTCTGAGCCCCACCACACGGCTTGTGCTGTTGTCCGTCTCATGCGGCCGTGCCTCATCTCTCTGTGCACCTAGGGGGCTCCCCTGGGTGGTACCCTGCCATTTCTGCCTCTGTCCCCAGACTCTGAGCTCCCCGAAGGCAGGGACTGGTCCTCTCTGTCCTCTCACCTCTGCTGAGCCCGGGGTAGGGGTTGCTCAGCTGTCCTGCACAGACACCTGAAGCTCCAAGGGCAGCCCGGTCTGACTCCAGTCAGTCCAGCTCGCCTCCCACCATGCTCACCCTCCTCCCGCCCCGCTCCTCCAGGAGGCTCCACTGTCCCCGGAACTACATCCACACCCAGCTGTTCATCACCTTTATCCTCAAGGCGGGCGCTGTGTTCCTGAAGGACGCCACCCTCTTCCACGGGGAGAACACAGACCACTGCAGCTTCTCCACTGTAACCGCTGGGGCTGGAGGGCCCCACGGTGGGTGGGGGAGGGAAGGCTGCATTAGAGACGTAGAAGGGCCCCCACCCCCCACCAGCCTGCCCAGTCCTGTGGGCTGACCCTGGGGCTCTGCAATTGCCAATTACAGAACAGGAAACACCCTAACACCTTACACCCTCTCCCTTCCTGCCCCTCTCCGGAGTCTGGTCCTAAATCCCCGTGCCATTTCTCGGACGGCGGGGCCAATCCATGTCATCTCCCATATTCCACGTTCCCCTTTCTGTTCTTATCTGTACTCCAACCTAGCCCACACTTCACCCCAGCAGTCTTTGCATTTCCTACCTCCCCGAACACGCCAGCCTGTCTGTGGCTGCCTGTGGGGATGTGTGCGGCCAGGCAGAGCCGGGTCCCTCCCTCAAGAAGCACCCATGGGGCCCTGGGGACAGAATGCACCAGATTATGGGACCACAGAGTGGGGGAGGGGGTGTTGAGGGCTGGACTTCAGGGAGAAGGCAGCTTTGGAGCTGGGGGGGGCCGGGAGGGAGGACACGTTAACTGGAGGGACCAGGGTGAACAGACTCTCACAGACAGGAAAACATGAAGCCTGTCCAAGAACCAGAGAAGTCATACGGGGCCAGGGAGGTGGGAGAAGCAGAGGAGAATGAAAATAAAAGACGGTTGGGGGCAGCGTGGAGGCCCCGCACTCCCCAGGCACACTAAAATTGTGCTGGAAATGGACAGATACACAGACGGGCAAGGCAACAATGACCTTGAACAAATGAAAGAAATAGTAATAACGATATGTATTGAGCACTTATGTGGCAGCATTGGCCTAAATGCTTTGCAAATATTACCACTTTTATTTCCTATGTGTATTTTCATTTTAGTCCCATTTGTACATGAGTGGGCCTGGGGCCAAGCTCAGGCTCCCTGAGCTCAGAGGCAGTGCTCTTCACCCCGAAAGAGGAGCGAGTGCTGCAGTGAATGAGCGAATGCGGGGTGAGGGGGCTGTATGTTTGCAGGAAGGAATGGGGGGTCCATATGCACAGTTCTGGGGATGGACGTGGGTCAGGAAGGGCTGACCGAAAGTAAAAATTCATACGCAGCATTTCCATCTAATCCTCATGATGAGGCCATGCGATAGGTATTGGAAGTGTTTCCTTTTACAGATGAAAAGGCGAGGTCTCGGAGGTTACCCAGCTAACACATGCTAAATGTGAACCCGGACCCCAAATCTGCTCTCTTAACCACCACATTGTACTACCACGCAGCCCAAGGCGAAGGTTCCTGAGTGGGGTGGGGGCTCCCGTGGGTGTCCAGCTCTGAAGAAGCCAGGCCCCGGCCCACAGGTTCTGTGCAAGGTCTCTGTGGCCACCTCCCATTTCGCCACCATGACCAACTTCAGCTGGCTGTTGGTGGAAGCCGTGTACCTGACCTGCCTCTTGGCCTCCAAGTCGCCCAGCACCAGGAGAGCCTTCTGGTGGCTGGTTCTCGCCGGCTGGGGTGAGCACTAAGGCTGGGGAGGGCACCATGGGGCTAGGGGAAGGCTGGGAATGCACAGGGAGCTCACCCAAAGGTCCCTTCAGCTTACTGATGATGATGCCAGGCCCGGGGGCGGGGGGAAGGGAGAGCAGCCGGTAGTCCTACAGTTTCCTGGTCCTACCTTCCTGGTGCCCCATGTGGCCGGCAGTGGTGGTGGCAGGTAGGGGCAGGTCTCTGAGCCGAGGATGCAGACCCCTAACTTGTGTCTCCTCTGTCCCCCCACAGGGCTTCCCCTGCTCTTCGCTGGCGTGTGGGTGTGTTGTAAGGTGGCCTTCGAGGATGTGGCGTGAGTCTGGGTGGCTACCTCATCCCACGGTGCCAGGTCCCCCTGGAGTGTGGGCTGGACAGTCAGGCAGTGGGGCGATCCTCCAAGCTGGGGAGAGGCAGAGGAGACCCCAGTCCTGCCTTCAGGGAATTCGCAGCTTGGGCGCAAGATGGGAAGTCCATCGTGGACAGCGTGGAAGGGGCAGGACCTGGGGTGGGAGGGGGCCTCAGATTCTCGGGGTGCTGGGCTCAGGGAGAGGTGGGGGGTTGGAAACACAGTAAATAGGGGTCACTTGGAACAGGGGAGGTTTTGGGGCCAGCAAGAAGCAGGTGGGTAGAGAGAGAATGGGGGTAAGCCCAGCATGGATTGATGCGCTCCTTTGGAAGGGGGCCCAATTGGCTGAGAGAGGAAATAAGGGAGGGTGGGCATTTTTGGTGGCCCCCATCAGTCCCGGCCTGTCCTCTCCCTAGGTGCTGGGACCTGGATGACAGCTCCCCTTACTGGTGGATCATCAAAGGGCCCATCGTCCTCTCTGTGGGGGTCAGTCCCTGGGGCCAGCGCCGGCTGCTTTATTCTCCCTGGGTTGGCCGAGGGGGCTGTACTGCAGGAAACATGACTCCAGGCTGGGAGTCAGGACACCTGGCTTCTTCAGCCCGGCTCTGCCAGCCTCTCCATGAGGCCCTCTCTGGACCTCAGTGTCGCACTGGTGAAACTAGGAGGGTAGTCTCCACCAGCACTCAGGCTTCTAGCTCAGAGTTGTGAGGAATCCGGTGCCTGACTGTAGATCACATAGCCCTGCAGCGAGGCTGGCGTGCGGGAGCGGAAGGAGGGCTCTGGCGGAACCCACCTCCCCCCCGCCCCCCGCTCCCATGCTGCAAACAGGGCAGCGGGGGCTGGTGTGCGTGGCCTCAGGGAATTTGCACATGTCCCCCAACTTTATCAAAAGCGGGGGACACCGACTTTGTGTCAGAGTAGACCCTGGGAGGTGCTGGAGGCAGGATGACAAGGCCTGACTCCCACCCTTTATTCCAGGGCTGGAGAAGGAGAGGGACCGTGAGCCCCTGAGCTCCATGTGGGGCCCCCAGTCTCCAGCATACAAGTTCTAGAGCAATGATCTGTACACACCCCTCCTCCTGCACATCCCTGTGTTGGAAGGATTTGGGGTTTCTAATTCCCCAGAGGCCCCGTCCCAGGCCACCAGTCCATTCCTGACTCTTACCTTTTACCTTCCCACACCTCTATTTCCAGGTAAACTTTGGGCTTTTTCTCAATATTATCCGCATCCTGCTGAGGAAACTGGAGCCGGCTCAGGGCAGCCTCCACCCCGAGTCTCAGTACTGGTAATGTGTGTGCACACGCGTGTGCATTCGGGACGCTGGGGACACAAATGGAGTGGGAGTCGGTGTGGTTCTGTTTTATTCACTACCCTGGACTGTGCTCCTCCCTAAGCTTCCAGAGAGAGAATAGATCTGGTCCCTGCGCTCTAGGAGATCACAACGTGGGGAGGATACAGGCTCCAAATATCCAGTGGGGGGATGGGAGTGAGGTATGGTTAGGGAAGACTTCCTGGAGGAGGTGGTCTTTGAACTAGACTTTGATGTATAGATGTTGACTGGAATAAATTGAGCATTTGGCAGCGAGAACAGCAAGATCCATGTCCTGAAGTCAGGAAACCCTGCCTTGTACCGCACTGTGTTTGGGGAGCATGGTGTTTTCCAGGGTACCTGGTGCATAGCGTCTGTATGGGGAGCTGATGGGAAGTGGGAGTGAGCAGCGGGCATGCGGGAGTTTCTGATTCCAGTCTCGGGTGCCTAGGGCTTGTCTTCTCCTGCAGGCGTCTCTCTAAATCAACACTGCTCCTCATCCCGCTGTTTGGAATTCACTATGTCATCTTCAACTTTCTGCCCGACAGTGCTGGCCTGGGCATCCGCCTCCCCCTAGAGCTGGGACTGGGCTCCTTCCAGGTGAGGGCCCCCACAGGGACTCTTCCCACTGAGTCCTTGGGCAGGAGGGAGGTGGTGCTGCCCACGGGTCTGGTAGAGTTCATGGTAGGTTGAGGGTTACTAGGCTGGTTATTCTTTCTTTCATCCATCTCTCTCTCTCTATTCGTTCACTTCCCCTGAACCCATCTACTCAACCATTTACCCATCCATCTACCCATCATCCATCCATCCATTTATCCAACTATCCATCCATCCATCCATCCATCCATCCATCCATCCATCCATCCACCTACCTACCCATGTGTCCAGCATCCACTTATCCATTCATCCATCCATTCGTCATCCACCCACACACCTATCATCTACTTACCTGTCCATCCAACATTTACTGAGTGCCAATTATGTGCCAGGATCTGTGCTCAGTACTGGGGGATGCAGAAATAAAGAAAATCAGAGAAGCAGGATCAACAGTACGGCCTTAACAGGCTTGCTATGATGATTCCATGAGACAACGTGCCTGGCACATAGTAAGAGATGAATGCACCTCCTTCCCTTTCCCCAAAGACCTGGCCCAGGCCACAGCCTGGAGGTGGGTAGAGGAAAAGATAGTAGAAAGACTGTGGACATCTTATGGCCAGGCCACAGTATTCTGATGTGGTCCTTTCTCTTTGGCCCCACAGGGCTTCATCGTTGCCATCCTGTACTGCTTCCTCAACCAAGAGGTATATCACTTTCCAGGCTATCCTTAGTCATTAAGCCTTCCTTTCCACCAGACCAAGGTCACATCTCTCTTCTTCCCAGGCCCTGTAAATCCCGACTCAAGCCAAACCTTGACTCCTGTGGTCCTTTGGGAAGCTTAGTCTATCCTGAGCTTCTAGATCAAGCTGAACCTGATTGCTTCCTGTCAATGTCCTTTATCCATCCCTCCTCTGGGCTGGACTATATATACTACCCATTTGGGACCAGGAATGGTCTTAAAGGATCCTCCAACTCTGTGCTCCTAAAACTGAACAAAAGGGAGAGTGGAGGAGGGAATAAACCAGCTCTGGGAGAGATAGAAAACCGAGACAGGAACAGAAAAAGCCAGGAAAGCATAAAGGGAACTAGGAAAATAGAGTCAGGAGCAACAGGGGGGAAGATGGAGAACAGAGCCAGGGATCCTGAGAGAAAACACCTGGAAGAGAGGGACTGATGAAGAGAACAGACCAAACAGAGGAGGACCCACCCATGACTAGAGAGTGCCGATACGCTTGCAGAAGTATGGAAAGATGGCAGAGAGAGGAAAATGAAAACATCCCACCCAGGAAGCACCTTGCATCTGTCCCTTAGGACAGACTTGCTTTGTAGGAGAGATGAGAGAATTTAGCTCAGCGTCCTAGCCCCCAGGCCTTGCTGCTGTGTGCACGGCAGAGTGACGGGCTCCTTCTGGCGGCATGGATTTGCCGTGGGCTCGGATCTGCCAGAGTCCTGGGTGCACATGCCCTCTGCCAGCTGTGGAATGGTGTTCTCCCTCTCCCGCTGCCTCTGTCCCTAACAGGCTCCCACCCCGCTGACTACTCCCACCCCAGCCACCCTGAGTCTCACACAGCCTTATCGGGGGTCTGGGTGCAAACACAGGACTGCAGTATCTGTTTGTAGTGGCCCTTGGGTCCTGTGGACATTGACATGGGTGAGGAACAGCCTTGGCTGTGGCTGGGGGGACCTGGGAAAGAGGCTTCCATGGAGAGCTGTGAAGGGATCCGTCCTGGGAAATCATGTTGGAGACTGGATAGTTACATACCTCTGGTGACGGGGAGCTTACTACTCAAAATAGCTCTTCTGTTGTTAAGCACCTGTGGGAAAGCTCACCTTTATGTTGAACAGAAATCTGTCTCCCTTTTGTCTTTCACTACAGCTGAAGTTCAGCTCTGTCAGGTGGGTCACAGCCTCTCAGCTCCCTCTGACCCCAACAGCCCCTTGGAGGTGTGACAGCTCAGATTCCCCTGCCCTCTCCCTCCCCCACCCAGCTGCTTACAGGAATCCCAGTCCCCTCATCTACAGCTCCTTAGACATCTGTCTTTACTCCCTTTAGGTCATATCCTCTGGACAGGTTCCCAGTGGCCATAGTTCAGTTCGGTGGGCAGGGCAGGACTGAATCCCAGAGCAGCACACGGTCTAAGCCACTCAGGGAGGGCAGTGTGGTTAGTTGGTCAGAAACTGAAGAAAGCACCCATAGAAAATGTCTTTAACTGGACTCACACAAAGGCAGTGCTAAAAGAGAAAAGAGCTAAAGGGAATGGCCAGGAATACTCACAGGAAGGAGGAAGTAGTATCTTCCAGAGGTAATACTTAGCGGTGGCTACGGCCAATCTTGGCTTCTCCTCTCCCAGGAGTCCATGTCTCTGTTTCTCCTGCATGGTCTCTCCCTGTACCCTCAGTCCCACCGGGGTGGAGTACAGAAGCAGCAGTGCGACCTTCCTAACATCCTCTCCCTTGTCCCCGGAGGTGAGGACCGAGATCTTGCGGCGGTGGCATGGCCATGACCCTGAGCTGCTGCCAGCCCGGAGGGCCCTCACCAAGTGGACGATGCCTTCCCGCTCCGGGGTGAAGGTGTTGACGTCTGTATGCTAGGCTGGCCGCATCACACAACTGGAGCCCACACCTGAACTTGGGCAGCCACGGTGGGCCCAGGACCCTCTGCAGGAGCAAGAGGGACCCACCCCCCAGAGAGCCCTCAGGCCACGCCTCCGCCCCAGCTCCTGCCCTGCCCTGGCCAGGGACAACCCTTTCACCCTGTCCTGCACCTGACCTGCACCTGACCCTAGGTCCCTGGTGTCTACCTCTGGCCGCCTGGGTTGCTCTGTCTCTATTCTCCTGTTGCTTCTCCTGGAGTCTGGGCCATAGCCCAAGGCCAGAGGAGCCAATAAACTTGTAAATGAATAGAGTTTGAGCGAATACCTGCGCTGGCACTGGGGGGGAGGGGAGGATATCCTACAGCCTTGACTTGGATCTCCGGTGCAGAAGTGCCTTTATCATTCCTCTGTCGTGTTCCGTCCCCGTTATTAGTCTGCGCGAGAATCCTCTTGTGTAATTTATTCTTCAAACGTATTCTCTCTTGTCTTTATCTCCTCATCCCTCTCCTCCCACAGGCAAACAGTCCAATGTGTTTAACGTGACTATTTGTGTTTCTGTGCGTTCTTGCAAAATATGTAGTATTTTATGTGTGTCTGTACTTACGATTTACATAAATTTTGTCGCTTAGATGCTTCATCCTGCTTCTAGCATTTTCCCCTCAGCGCTCTGCTTTGAAGACACGCGCCCGGGTTGCCGTGTGCTCATCTGGTCTCTTGTTTTGACTGCCATATGGTGTCACCTGGTGTCATCGCCCACATCTGACTCGCCCTGTCTCCCCTTCGCCGCCTCAGGTGAATAATCACACGCTTGTCCCCTCGTGCACCTGTGCAAGTGAGCCTTTCTCCGGGACACGGACCCGGGAGCAAAAGTGCCAGGTCATCACGTATGCCTTTTCTTCTGCGATGAGGTACTGCCAGATTGCGTTCCAGAATGCTTGCAAAATCTGCACTCCCACCAGCAGCTCCACCAACACTTGGCATTACCCAGCTTTTTAATGTTTGCAAGTCAAATGGGTGTAAAGCGACATCTCATTGTTGTTTCAATTTGCATTTCTCTGATAACTAATGAGTGTCAGCATCTCTTCCAGGGCCTGTTAGCCTTTTGGGTTTGGGCTTCTGGAAATCTCTTGGGTCCCTTTCCCAATTTTTCTTTGGCATGGAGATTTCCCAATTCCAGGTCTTTCCCTCATGTTCTCTCCGTTGTGTGCCTTCCTGTGTCCATAGCCTGCTGCCTGCTGCCCCCCACTCAGGTGAGGGCCCCCGATGTAATGCGTCATCACGGTCAGTCCTTCCCCCACCCTATTCCTTGGTGGCAGGGAGGAGAGTGAGAACTGGGTGCTGTCCCTGGGAGTCTTTGTAGACTGAGGGGAGATTTGAGTGCAGAGAACAGGCAGAAACGGACCCTGCAGGTCAGCATGAAGTCACTCCGTTCTTGTCAGCCCACAGCAGATCTGTGGTGTGAAATTCAGCTCCTTTCCCTGGCCTCCAGGAAGCATTCCAGTCTTCCCTGCCATTCTTACTCTGATTTTCCCTCCTCCCTCACAGTCATGAGGGTTCCAGTGAAAGGAGACTCAGAGAGATGAAATCCAAGGTCACGTTGGTGGCCATGATGCCCAATTACCCAGCACCTTCTTGGTCAGACGCATGTCAAAGTGTTAACTCCAGTCTAAGAACCTTTCTTTAGCCTCAGATCATAAAAGTAACTCATATTTATTGCAGGGCATTGAGAGATGTAGACAGGGTTAAAAAAGAAAATAAAAATCATCTGTAATCTCATTACCCAAAGATAGTCACTGTTGATATTTTGGTATGCTTCCTGAAAGATTTTTTTTCCCCTCTGCATTTCTGAACCATCTTGAGATCATACTATATTTATAAATTTGTATTTTTTATACTTAAAACGAACATACACTGCATAAAAATGGCCAATAAGCACATAAAAAATGCTGACTGTCATTAGTCTTTGGGAAACTGCGAATCAAAACCACAATGAGATATTGATTCAGCCCACTAGGGTGGCTGAAATGAGCAAATAGACAGCAAGAAGCCTGGGCCAGGTTGTGGAGAAATTGGAATTCTTCTACACTGCTGGTGGGAACGTCAAGTGGTGCACTTGGTTTGGCAGAAAGTCTGATGGTCCCTCCGAAAGTCCCACGTTAGGTTGACAGACGACCCAGCAAATCCACTCCAAGGCACGTGGGCAAGAACGCGGAAAACGTCTGTCTGTACAAAACGTGGTAGACGAGTTCTCCCAGCGGCAGTACATTGCTGAAAGATGGAACCCCATCTGGGTCCATCAGTCGGCGAATGGGTAAACAGAATGACATAGGTCCATACAATGGAATATTGTTCTGCAGTCAAAGGGAAGGAAGTACTGACACGTGCTGCGTGGGTGAACCCTGGAACGCGAAGCTCAATGAAGGAAGCCAGCCACGGAAGGCCACATATTGTAGGTTTCCATTGACAGGAAATGTCCAGAATGGACAAATCTGTAGAGACGGAAAGTAGGTTTGAGGCTTTCAGGGGCTGGGGGAGGGGCAAATGGGGACCGACGGGTGGTGGCTACGGGGTTTCTTTCAGGGTGACAAAATGTTCTAGAATTTGCTAGTGGTGACAGTTTCACCCTCTGTGACTGAAACCATTGAATTGTACAGTTGAAAAGGGTGACGTTTATGACATGTGAATTATTATCTCTTGATAAAGTTATTTGGAAAGAGTCAATGGATGGTTGCTACGGAACACCTGTAAGACTTTTTCTGCTGCACAATTTGGGAGGCCTAATAGTCTTTGTTTAGCCAATAATGACTTGACAAATCTTCTATGGGCGCAAGTTGCTCGCAATTTTGAAAAGTCAATAGTTGGGATGGCAAACTCCCTCGCAGACAATTCTTCATGCTCATCTCAAAAAGAGAAACGCTTCAGAACACGCTCCTAGATCTAGAATGTTTGACCCAATGCAATGCATGTGAGAAATCTCTGAACTCTTCCTGGCAAGCTGTCTGCCAGAACAGCTGGCCCCGTGCATTCTGGCACAAGCGGGGCGAGTGGGATGGTTTCTCTACCTCACCTTATCATCAACACCTTTGTCAGCCTGAGAGTCAAAGGGTGGGCCCTTGGAGCTTCACTGGTGTTAGCAGTTAGTGCTAACGGTTGGCTCAGGGTTGGCGTGAGCGGTTAGTTAGCAGTCAGCCTCAGCAGTTACTTTGTGGACGTAGCAGTAGTGGAAGCAGAAACTTGTTCCCTGGATTGTCCATCCCTTTGCTAGAAGCTTCATTCATGGCTGGAAGTTTACGCCTTGCTCCCTTCTGGTTTCAACTGGAACCTCAAATTCCTGCCACCTTTCTAGTCTCTTCCACCATGGGACCTGGACTGGGGCTACGGTGATGGTTGCTGGGCCCGTTCCTTGACTGGCCAACCCTTCCCTTCTCAGGGCTCACTCAGCATGCACATCTGCAGACGGAAGGAGGGGGTTATCAGGCGACTTTTGAGGGCTCAGAAGGGACACTGAATAAGGGAGTTGAGAAGAACAATGCTCAACTTGGCCACCAGGTGGCGGAATAACTGCGGCCCAAGAACGCTGGTTGTGCTGATGCTGTGCCTGTATGAGGTTGGAGGACCGACCGCTGGAACAGGACGGAGGACTCCCAGGGCCTGGCCTGGGGTACAGTGAGCCTATGGGGCTGCTGGAGGAAGGTGCTTCTGGGCTGGTCGGAATAGGACGGCTCCAGTTTTGAGGTGGACGAAACTGGGAAGAAGAGGGAGTGCTGGAGAGACAGGAGGACTGGTGTTCATTGGAGTCTGTGCAGAGTTCAGACCAGAAGGGGGTTGCCCTGGGCTCTTGGTTTTGTGCGGGTGGGAGGGCAGGATTTACCATCACCCACACTGATCTTCCTTCCAGCAAGCTGCTCCTCAGGCGGTGAAAGGAGTTTCTGAAAGGGAAGGAAGAAATTTGACTTCTCTCCTGTTGTGGTCAGCCCGTGCTCCTTTGCAGTGTGGGGCAGAGGCAGGGATAAAAATGAGGGGCCCGTTCCTTGTCAGTAGGGAGCCCCCAGGAATGTTGGGGTGATCTCCGGGGGTGACCCCTAGCCTGGATGTGAGTAAGAACAGGCATGTAAAACTCAGACTCTCTGGGCTGTGGGAGTTCAGAGGACAGAGTGTGGATGAGGCCAGGAGCGGTCAGGAGAGGCCCCCTGGGGGAGGAGATTGGGTCAGTTGTATAGACCTTAGAACCTCACCAGGCCAAGTGCCACCATCTGCTGGGCAGGAAGCAAGAATGTGGCTGATTTCAGCTCAGGGAGCAATGCTTGGAGGAAGGGTCTGGCAAGACAGGAGTGTGGGCATCAGACCCCGGCTTGGCTTTCCCCAGGATGTTTGTGGGCATTCCTGTTAGGGCTGTGGGCCCTGGTGGGCTGCCCGTTCATTCACTTGGCAAGGATTTCCAAAGTACTTGCTTAGGCAGCAGGCACTTTGCCAGAGCTTAGAAATACAGGCAAACAACTCTAGAATGTTCCTACTCAGGAGGCTTCGGGTCTGGTTAGAGCAGATATGACCGAGGACTCTATTGCAAACAACAGAACCTCTCAGGCTGGGTTAAACAGAAACATGGTGTATTCGGGGCCATGAGGGAGATCACCTGTCTCTAGGAGGGCAGCCAATAGCAGCGCCCAGCCCACACCAGGGGGTCACTGGGACGAATTCCCCACTGTACCCTTTTGCCAGCAGATGCAGCTGCTTACACTAGTAATACTGTGGACAGAATGCCAGACACACTCATGGCTGTCCTGAAAAGCCAAACTCCTCCACTGCCATGCTTGCTAAAAACTTGATTCCACTTGGCACTGGCTTCCTCTTGTTTTTCTCTTCCAAACCTAAGTCTACAGACTAGGTCCTGACCCTGCCCACCAGCTACACGGTGGGGAGGCTGGGACAGCCAGTTCTGACTTCTGCCTTTGGAGAGGGCCTGCAGACCGTGGCAAGCTCCTCAGACATAGGAAGGGCATTCAGAATATGCTGGCTGGCCATGAACATGACAGATGTCCAGTGCTGGGAGGTGATCGTGCCACTCAAACAATTGCATAATAATGGCGGCAGGTATGCCAGGAGAAATAGAGGACCATAAGAACAAATATCTGAAGGACCAAATCTAGTCTGGAAATATTTAAAAAAAAAATGCTTTCTGGGGAAGTGACATCTAAGCTGAGATCGAAACCATGAGTATGAGTTGGCCAGATGAAGAAATGGATAAAAATCCACTTTCTAGGTAGAGGAAACAGAATGTGCAAAGGCCCTGGGGTAGGAAGGAGTGTGGTGTTTAGGGGGAGCTTAAAGTTAGCTACTGTGGCAGGAATATAGTGAGAAAATTACCTGAGATGGGGTGGGTGGGCAGCACCCAGCTCACGTAGGGTCAGGAAAGCCATGTTAAGGAGGCTCTATCCCAAGAGCTGTTGGAAGCATGTGATATAGAGCAAGACTTATGTTTTTAAAATGATTCCTCTGACTTGCATGTGAGGACTGAATTGCAGGCAGATACTTCAGTTGAAAGCAGGGAGAGCGAAAATGGAGCCTGGGTCGGGGGGGTGGAAAAGACTAGGGCAGCTTCAAAAGCTGTTTAACTGAGTGATGAATGAGTGTGTGCAATGTAGAGAAGGGAGGTTTCTAGGAAGGTTCTGGAATGGGCAACGGTGGAGGGGAGCACGTTTCACGGGGGAGAGTTGGAGCTCAGTACGGGCATGCGAGGTTTAGGGTTCACGTGAGACATGTAGTTGGGTGCCAAGGAGCAGGCTGGGGCCAAGAAGGGAGCTGGATTGGAAGTGGGGTGCTAGAGCTGTGGGAGTAGCCGTCATGCTCCATCATGGAGGGGTGCGGTCCCGGGATGGGCCAGGCAGGAGCCCCCCTGAACCGATGGAGCCTGGGGGTGGGGGTGGGGGTGGAGGAGCGGCCTGAGGGGTGGGAGGAAATCAAGATGAACAAAGGTGGGATCATGGGGGCCAAACAGAAAGGGGCACAAGGGAAATAGGGTGGCAAACGGTGTGAGCGCTGTAACCTGGCCCTTGGCTCACAGCACAGATCACAGAGTGGGTGTGGCAGAAGAGGGACTCACTCGGAAGCCAGGCTAGAGAGTCCTGGAAAGTGAGTGAGCCTGAGAAAGTAGAGGCACGACCTGTAGACACACCCTTTCCTGAGGCTGGTGTGGGAGTGGGAGAGGAGTGTGGGGCTCAAGGGGGAATTGCATGTTTGGTTTTATTGAGAGGAGGACCTGGATAGCTGGGGAGTCAGGAAGGAGGTGGGGGGGGATGGCAAATCATGGAACAAAGTCCCTGAGAAGGAATGAGAAGGTGGGCCCAGAACCCAGGTGGGGGCAGCTTGGCCAGGGAAAGGGATGTCGCTGGTGGCGGCATTCACCATGAAGGCGAGGCTGTCTGCCGGGG
>NW_024425563.1:44441770-44513422 GCF_017311325.1 Ursus maritimus | reverse complement strand
GAGGAAAGGGGGGTCTTGAGGAGAATGGCGAAGGTTGGAAATAGCAGTGGCAGGAGGGGGCAGAACCTGTTGGTGAGGAATACACGAAATTGTCAGGCGGTGTTGATGGCCCAGCTCCCGCTGAGAGCGAGAACTTGGGGCGACCCACTATCCCTGGGGGGCACTATCTAACAGAGAGTCTTTTGGGATTTTTCCCAGAAGACTTCACCATATTCGCAAACAAGGGCCTGTGTGGGGGACTGGTGGGTCGGGGTGTGGAAGCGGCAGCAGTTTGGGTGAGGTGTTGACGGAGAGATCCAGCAGGATGGACAGGTGCGTCGGAGGGGGTGCGTGGGGCGGCTGGTGCGGTTTCTAGCCATGGACGGGCCCCCACTGGAGTGGAAGGCAACGCTGCTGGGAGTCGGGGAGAAAGGCCCTGGAGGGAACGCCAGGAGGGGCTACATCCCCTGGGCATGGGGTCCCCCAGCATGAAGGCTGGTGATTACGGAGGGGACCCAGGCAGGGGTGGGTGACGCGGAGCGGGGAGCACAGGCCAAGCTGGATAAACATCCAAGATAAGGCCGCAGGTGCAGAGGCCCCCAGGGAGGTGGCAGGGGTCACGGAAGACCCAGACACTTGCTGCACCCTCTGGAAGCCTGATGTGTTCTGCCTGGCAGTCCCACGATGGCCTCACCTTCCCAGCTTGGGGACTGTCAGGTGCTCAGGCCCTGGAACCCTTAGGAACAAGGCTGCCTGCAGAGGCAGAGCCAGACTTTGGAAACCAAGAAATCACAAATCGCAGGTGACATTTGGGACTCTGTCTCTGTGCTCTAAATGAATTTCCAGTGTAGCCACTTCTCTTCCAGAGCGCTCCCCCTCTGGGTCTCTGCCTCCTCCCCCTCCCCCACTTCCTTTCTCTCTGTTTCTATCTCTCTGGCTCTGCTCTCAGTCCCTGTTGGTCTGTTTCTCTCTGTGTCTTTCTTTCTCTTTAGGGGACCCCGGCTTCCAGCGGTGGGAAGCGGTGGAACAGCACATGGGGCGGGGTGGCTGGCCTATCTCTAGGATCTGGCTATCTGGGCCCCGGGGCTGGCCGGAGGTGGCTAGAGTTTTGGCTTGCATCCAGATGGCCAGCTGCCTGCATCTGTCAGATTTCTCTGCTCCCTTCTGCCCAGCCCCCACACTGCTTTCCTCTTTCCTCCCTGTCTTCCCTCCAGACCATTCTAAGCCCTGCCTGCCTTACAGAGCTGGAGTGCCGTGTGTGTGTGTGTGTGTGTGTGTGTGTGTGCGTGCGTATGGGGTTCTGGGGGATGACAAGCGGGATGACACAGGCCAAGTGCACAGACCCTCCCTGTGGGCATCCCTGGGAGCAGGTCAGGCTGCTGGGGCTGAGGGGCAGCTGTTCCCCGGCCTCAGCAGCACCGCGTAAGTGGCGTAGCCCGGTGCACATTCCCATGGTTACAGGGCTGGGAAAGGCTGGCAGTGGTGGCATCGCCATGGCACGGGTGTGGCCCACAGCTCTGCTGGGTGTGGTGCCGGCACGGAGCAGCTCTGGGCTCCCACCGGGCAGATACACCCTCCCCACCCCCCCACCCCGGGGCAGCCTGTGGCCTGCGGAGTCAGGTAGAAGGCAAACAGTCCCTGGCAGCCTCTGGGAAGGCCGAAGGCCTGCTCAGCCTCTCAACCTAGTGGCCCAGGCTCTGTGGGGGGTGGACGGCCATGGGAAAGAAAGCCTTGCACACCAGCTGGCTCAGCACAGACCTGCCACTGAGTCCTGGCCTTGCTCCCAGGCCAAGCCTTGACTGTCTGCAGCCCCTTCCTCAGTCTCCACCGGGCCGACCTGGAGCCCTCACCAAACACAGCCTCAGCCTCCACCTGGGCCCTGCCGAGATCTTGATCTTGAGCCTGACCCCAGCTTTAGTCTTCTGATCTTCACACTCCCTCTAGGGCTGTGCCCTGGGGATCAAACAGAAAGGAGGGAAGGATCTGGAGACCTAAGCCCTGCTTCTGGGGGCAGGTTTGCATGCTGAGAATAGAGGGAAGGACTCCGGCAGGCTACACTGGGGAGGTTCAAAGGTCAAAGGTTGGTTGCGGGTCAGAGCAATCAGAGGAGTCCTCCTGGGAGAGGCAGTCGTATGTTGGGCCAAAAGGATGAGTAGGACTAGAAGAGGGGAAAGGTTCTGGGAGAAGGAGCAGCTGACGGGAAGGTGGGGAGACCCAGAACACATGACCCGTTTGATCAAGTTAGATCTTTCAGAAAGAGGACAGCCCTGCGTGTGTAGAGGTTTCTCTGGGTTTAGTTCTGCATGGCTGGAGCACGGGAAGTGTCCTGGAGGATAGGGTGAGGGATGGTTAGCAGGGTGCAGTGAACTCTCTTTAAAGGGAGGCTTGCTGAGGCCCCGGCACAGCCTCGGTGGGGAGATCTTCATGCAGGGTGCCTGTGCCCCCACCCACCCCCAGATCCCTGGCCCGGCTGCCTCCTCCACAGCCCTGTGTGGGTGTCTGGGGCATCTCCCACTTGGCAGGTGGCAGGACAGCTCCTCCTGCTGGTCTCCCAGTTCTGGAAGCGTCAACCTCCCGTGCCTGGCGTTCCCCCCTAGATCCCAGAAGTAATTCCTGACTCTCCACTGGGAGGTTCTGAAGCTTCTTCCCAACATGACAAGGAAGTTGCTTTGCACAGCATAGCCTGGACCAGCGCAGCTCCCCAGCCTCACCCTCTTTCACCCCCCCTCTGCTGCTCTGGCCTGGCCATGCCCACCTTCTCTCAGTCCCTAGAAGCCCTGGACTATGTTCGTATCAGCACAACTGCCACGTTCCCCAGCACCGCCCATGGCTGCTGCCTTCCACTTAATCTCTATTCAGCGCCAGTGTCACCTCCTCAGAGAGGCCTGTCCTGACCACATGGTGACATCGCTGACCATCATATTGCATGTCCTTGTTTTATTTTCTTCATGGCACTCAGTACTAATTGCAGTCGATTCTCCGTATTCGCGGTAGTTGTGTTCCATAAAGTCACCGGAAGCACTGAATTAGCAGATACAGAACCATCGCTTCCAGGAGAGATGCAGGGCAGGGCAAGCCCCTGTTCACAACGTTTTCGTCCACACATCTACATGCAACCTTGTTTTCTGTGTGTTTCTGTTTGCAGACACCTTATTTAATATGCATTATTGACTCATTAACGTTGAACTCGAGGCCAACGACGTTGTAACTCACGAGTGAAAGACTCTTGCCTGGCACACGTGTTTTCTCTGTAAGGCACATCACCGTCCTCTGGCACCAAGGAACCCTGGCCAGCACATCGGCACTCTGCTTCAGGGCCATTTTAAATAGCAGGACCACCCACAAAAAGCACAAAAATGTGAAAAACGTGCCACTAAACAGACCATGAAAAAGATGCTCGTTTACAGTGTGTGAGCTGAGAAAAGAAGGCAGGGTGTCTCCTTGCTGGACCTCCCCTGGGAACGGGTGCTTCGGGCCCCTCGAGTTCTCTGCTGCTCTGTGCGCGTCGGAGATGACTGACAGCAGGCGAGTGTTGATTTGAGCTACAAACAACATTAGCTGGCGGGCAAACGCACACACACATGAAATCCGCAGATAACAGGGGTCCCCTGTATGTTATTTATGTTGTCATGTTTAGGGTCAGGCTTCCCTGTGTCGTCCTCATTCCTGCATCCCCAGCACCCGAGTCAAGGTCAAGATTCAGAGTAGACCTCTGATATAGATGACTGACCTGCCTCACACACTCACACCGACACACTCACACATTCACTCACACACACACATGCACAGAGTCCTTAGGAGTTCTCAAAGTAGAAAAGATGGGATATCTCTTTTCCTGCTGCTCCTCCCTTGGCCACCCCAGGGAAGGGAGAGAAGGAAGATTCTGGAAAAGGGCAGTAGGTGAGAGTCCTTGCCCTAAAACTTTCCCTATCGCTGTCTTCCTGTCCTGACTGCCATGCTTGTCATCCACCGTCGGAGAAGTGGTGTGTGTGCACGTGTGCTGTTTAAAGTCCCTCCCGTGGGAATCCGTGTGGGCGCACACGGCGTGTATGCAGCCTGGCTGAGGTCCTCTGGATCCCGGTCGTGGAAGAGCAGAGCATGTGTGCGTGTGTGCATGGCCACGTGAGCAGCGTGCCCTCTCGTGTGGAGGCGTGTGTGCGGGCATGTGCTCCAGCCCTGCCCTGACGAGGCCTGCTGGCTTCCCAGCAGCTGCACAGCTCGCCGCACTGACGGGGCCTGTAATCACGGGAAATTACCCAGCCCAGAACTAAAATTAAGGCTGTTGCTGCTGCCACAAGCCCTGTTTACAAAGGCAAGCCCCCGGAAACGCCTCGGGAGGAGGCTCTGCTAGGAGCTGGGGCTTCTGGGGAGGAGGGCTGAGGACCCGGCAGAGAGGAAAGCCGGAGGGCAGCCCCTTGCATTTGCCCTGCGCCTACGAAGTGTCAAGCACTGGGCCAGTGAGTCCTGTAACTGGGCTGACTTCAACCTCACAGCAGCCCTGCGACGTAGGGACGGTCCCAGTCGTACTGATGCTAGACCGGGCCTCCCAGAGGTGGCTCGGGTCAGGCGCTCCTAACTAGCAGAACTGGGGGTTGAGCCCAGAGCTGGGCCGGGCAAGGGGTGCCCGTGGGCCAAGTAGGAATGGGTCGCCTGGGAGGTTTGTTTCTCTGGTTTTTAGCATTTGGTATTTGGCCTGAGGAAAGCCCAAAAGAGGCCCTTGCACGCCCCACGGTCCCCTGCAGGCGGCTCTGCTGGGGCGAAGGGCCCTCCTCGACAGGGTCTGGAGCAGCCTCTCGCGAGCCTCTGGCTCTTGGGTGTTTCCTTGGCCTCTGTGGCCCCGCGGGGACCTAGTGAGGATAGTCACGTGGCCCTGGACACGTGCACCACCAGCCCACACAACCCCGGGCCAGGCTGGCGGCGAGCCCAACTGCTTCACACCAGCCCCTCAATCCTTCCCGTGTTTGGGTTGCGAGCCGCATTTCACGTTCTTAATGACATGGAAGAGAGTGGAAAACTGAGTCCAGCGCAGCTAGTGCGGGTAAGGGCCACGTCATGCAACGTATTTTACGTATATACGCATGTTTACGCTGAATCGCAACGTAAAACGTATTTCTCACTGAGGGTGAGGTAAAAACGAGTCTGGGAAACAGTCGTCTGGGTTTCGTGTCCTATTTAGTTTCCCGCAGCGGCTGCAGCAGCCCCGGATCTCCTACCAGGCTGAGCCCGGAGGCCCCCTGCTCCCCCGACTGCTGAGCCCAGCCTGGCTGGGGTAGGGGCGTGCAGGGAGAGAAGCCACCTGATTTACTGAGGCGTCGGGGCTAAAAGGGACCACTGTGTAGTCACGCTCTCTCCCGGCCCGCCTCTCTGCAAAGCGCTTTATGGGTAACGTCTCGCAAGCCTTGTGAAGTAAGCCGCGTATCCTCTCCATTCCACAGGTAAGGAAACTGAGGCTCAGACGGCTTCATCCGCTGCCTGGGGTCAGGCCGCCCGTGTATATCCTAAGTGGGTTCAAATCCAGGTCTGACCCTCTCCATGCGTGACTGCAGCACTGCCTCTGGGCTCCTCTGGGACTCAGGTAGGCCACGACCAGAATGTACCCTAAGCCCCGCGCCCCACCTCCGTGGTGGTCACCTCCTCCTCCCTCCTGTACCCCAGGTGGTGGCTCCAGCCAGGTTCCTCTGAGGCTGTCTCCCCTGAGGGCCTGAGGGATTCTTGGGGCTAAGGAGAAGCAGCTTATTCATCCTGTGACCCCGAGGCAGGGCGGCTCCTGGGAGGCAAGGGCGGGCCTGGGGAGGGTCCAGACTCCTGCGGAGCCTGTTGGGCAGCCCAGCCCAGCCTCGAGGTCATTGGTCCCTTCTCCTTTCCCCAGGCAATTCACAGCAGGCGGCCGAGGGGAAGGGCCACATGCCCCGGAGGGCGAATTCTCCCAGAGGGCCCCCGCACACCTTCACAGACCTGCCTGGAGTCCCACAAGGCTGCCCCTGGGGCCTCTGGCTTCCCTCCCTCTGCCCCGGCCCAGGCCCCCCTCGCAGGCCTCCGTCCTCAAAGCTAACAGGTCCTGCTGGGGTACCAGAGTGAGCATGACTCTGGAGTTAGTGGGACTCGGGTTCATGCCAGGGCTGGATTCAGAGAAGAATAGGGTGGCTATTGCCACTCCAAAACACTGTGATTCAACAGAAACCCTATTAGCTGCCTTCCCCTCCAGTAGCTCTCCTGTGTCCTCAAAGTCCAATGCCAAAAGCCTTCAGGTGGCCCACACAGGGCTACCAAAGTCTTCCTCTTCGGACTCATCTCCTTTTTTCTTTCCTTTCTTCACCTGGCTCCGGCTGTGCTGGCCTCCTTGCTACTCCTGCCCCAGGGCCTTTGCTCTTGTTATTCCTTCTGCAAGGAACAGTTTCCCTTCAGATACCCACAAGGCTTCTCCTTTACCTCAGGCCAAATAGCAGTCTGCAACCCCAATGGCCGCCACGGCGTGCCTTCTGCCACTTCTTGCTTTACAGTCTTCTCTATGGCGCCTAGGACTAAAATGCGATATGACTTACCCAGTTTATCATCTCTCTCTCCATTAGAATGTAAGCTCCTTGAGGGTGGGTTTTCTTTTTTGTTTTGTTTTGTTTTTTCAACAGTGCCTAACACAGAGCAGGCATTAGAAAGATGCTTGTAGAAATGAATTGAGATAGAATTAACATATGTGTCAAGAGGTCCAGAATTCTGATTTCTCCCACGACTTCCCTCAAGCTTCCATGTCAAATTCTTTGAAACCAAAGTCATTAAAGAACTCTTTCTTTGATGTCCCTGCTTTGCTCTAGACCTTTTCTTGGGCAGGATCCAGCTCTGATTTGGGGCCTGGCTCTACCACGGTGGTCCTGGGTGCCAGGCCCTGTGCTAGGCACTATAAATACACATGCCCTCCTGCAGCGCACAGGCTACAGGGGAACAGGCAACAGGGACAGCAGCGAGACGGGGAGGCTGCAGGCACCCACAGGAAGGGAGAGTGGTGCAGACAGAGAGGACAGCCTGCAGAGAACTGCCTGGGTGTCAGAGAGTTTTGTGTGTGTGTGTGGGGGGGTCACTTAACTCCTTCGAGCCTGTTTTCTCATGGGGGGTCAACTTGCAGATCAAATAGCAAGGTGGACTGGGGGAGGCACTCCAGCACTGAAAAGGGACATGCCTCTTCACATAGAGGCAGAAAGGCAGGGCAGAGATTAGTAAACCCATTTTACAGATTTTGCACTGTTGATCTTTTCCCGTGTGCCGCTTCCTCCTTCTTCCCTACATTTCAGTCACCTTGAGGGCTCCTGCAGCCTGGGACCCTGTCTGCTTCTCTCGCCTCCCTCTTGCCCCCATCTCGGCAAAGCCCAGACCTCTCCTTGGCCTATTAGGACATTGGGACTCAGAGAGGGGGAGTGACTTGCCCATGGTCACACAGCAAATCGGAGTTTGGGCAGGAATTGGGATCCAGCCCGAGGCCTTCCCACCGCCAGACCTGTGTTCTTGGGATCCCCCGCCTCTGGTCTGGGTTTCCCTGGAGGATGCCATGGCCCCTGACCCTGCTGGGCCTTCACTGATTTCTCCAGCACCCCTGGGGCCACCAAACTTGGGGCCGAGGGCCTGTCAGGGCTGGCTGGAGGCGTGGGAGTCAGGGCAAAGCCTGTTCTCACTGAGGCCTTTGCGTGCCTCCTCCAGGGCTCCCTGCTGCCCTCTTTCCCCCTTCCACTCTCTGGAGAGCACTCTTTTGGGGCAGACTCTCTGGAGGTTCAAGAACACTGATCTTCAAGACTAGAGAAGCTGTCATGAAATTCAAGATCGCACCTCTTCCTGCCACACTACAGAGAGGGAAACTGAGGCCCAGGGAAGACGAGAGGACTGCCCAGGTCCCAGTCTGAGGATATCTGCTCTCTCAGGGGCTCAGATGTGTTACCTCTGGGCAGCATCCTGCACTTCTGGTGTCTAGCTAAACTTGCATGCCTCGAACGACAGGGGACTCACTACTACTGTGTGTTTTCTCTTGGTCTTTCTCCATTTTTATTCTTCTGACCTCTGGACCCAGGCTTTAGAGGTCAAGTTTCCTGCTTCTGACCCTCCCTGTCTTCCCAGCGGGTGCTCCTGAGGACCTTCACATGCTTCTTGTCTAACCATGTTTACAGAGGGGACTTCCTCCTGCTGTGCGTCTACTCTACACCACATACCAGCCGCCTGAGACAAGGTTTGCTCATCCTTGTCACTCCTTTGTTGAAAAATCTTCCTTGAACAAATGTCCTAATACGTACCAGGTGCTGATCCAGGCACTGAGGATACACGAATGAAAATAAGCAAAAATATCAGTCCAAAAAAAAAAAAAAAAACAACCAAAAAGAGAACTAAACAGTCCTTGCCTTAGACCCTTCCTCCCCACTACAGAGCCTCATGCAGCTGTGAGACCGATGGACAGAGGGGCAGACTATTAGGGCAATAAAGAGACAGACGTACAGAAAAAGTGCTCCACACGAAAGTGCAACGAGGCACATGGAAACTGGACCGAACCACCGGCCCCCGTGGAGAGCTGTGGTTCCTCTGTCAGGAAATCGCAAGGCTGCCTTTTGACCCTCTTCTGGACTTGGAGGCTGAAGATCCCTTGGGAACATCTGGAACATCTGGAGCATCTGCTAGCTGTCCTCTCCCACTGAGGGAGCCTGGGCCAGGGTTGGGGGGCGGGGAAGGACAAGTAGGTCCAGCGAGAGGCCTCGCAGGCCTCCTTCTGTGTCCAAATCCCAAACAGCTCTTCCAGAGCCGGGGCGGCCTGGCGCTTCCCCAGCCTCATCACAAGACCCTTCTCATCCTGCCCACCACCTCTGGCCTCTCGGAGTGGGCCAAGTCCTCTCATGCCTGCGCAGGGCCCCAGGGCGATGTCTGCTCTCCTGCGGGAGCCCCAGGCCACGGGGCAGGGGCAGGGCTGCGGGCTGGGCCCGTGGGAGCTCAGTCTCTCGGCTCAGTCGGGGAGCAGGGCTGTGGGAGATTAGAGGCTGCAGTGGGGAGGGGGCCCCCGACAAGAGCGGTTGGGGAGTCAGGGTGGTTGAGGTGCTGATGACAGAATGAGTAACCGACCTGAGCTGGATCCGAATGCCCCCACTCCTGCGATGGGGGTTGAAACTGGAGGAGGTGTTATGGGAATTAGGGAATTGAGTCCCCCCAAAATTCGCACATTGAAATCCTAACACCCAGTACCTCAGAACGTAACTGTATTTGGAGACAGGGCCTTTAAAGTGGTGTTACATCAAAATGAGGTTCTTAGGGAGGCCCTTAATCCAATCGACTAATGTCCTTGTAAGAAGAGGGACTTAGGACGCAGATGGGTTCAGAGGGAAGACCAGGTGGAGACACAGGGAGGAGACGGCCGTGAGCAAGCCAAGGAGAGAGGAGGCCTTGGGAGAAACCAGTCCTGCCCACACCTTGATCTTGGACTTCCAGCCGCCAGGCCTGTGAGGAAATGACTTCTGCTGTTTAAGCCCCCCTGGGTCTGTGGTATTAGTTACGGCAGCCCCAGCAACCTAATGCAGGCGGGAAGCTACGAGAACAGGGCCCTGCCTTTGTCTTAAGCAAGGGCACTTTCAGTTCCCACGGAGGCCCCGTGTCCCGACGCTCTGCCAGGGAAAAGGCACGTACACGTTTGGGTCGTACTTCTGGTTTGTTTCCTGTGGATGAGGGTCACAGCTGGGCAGCAGGAGAAGCTGGTGTTCTTCGTAGAGAATAGACATAGAGACTAGTGGTGAGTTGTGGTTGCCTTTAAGAATGTAGGAGAAGACCAGGCACTGTTCTTGACTCCCCCAGCCCCAGGTCAGCACTGGGCTGGCCCTGTAGTGTGCCGACGGGCCGCGAGCATGCAGACTTTTCACTCACTGCTCTTGGGGTCAGGGACTCCTGGGATAGCCTTATTCCATATCTCATTCTCTGGTGACCGTTTTCCTTCCCAAGGCCTCAGTTTTACCCCCTGCGATGGGGAGAACAGGCTGAGACCCCCCAGTTCATGCTCAGGGCTGTTAGATTGAGGAGTCTGGGGGAGGAGGACGGGCGTTCTCTAGTACTCACCAGCTGATTTCTGTCTTCCCTTGAAATAATGCCAGCACACTTGGATTCTTCCCAGAGAGACTTGAGGAAAGAGGAAGGAAGAACTTGCTGTTAGCTAGAAAGGAGCAAGGCGGCCGGAAGAGACCCAGCTGGCTGCGGAGTCTTTCTTTCCAGAGGCCGGCACAAACAGGACAGGCTGGGCGGCGTGTCTCTGGGGTCCCGTTCAGGACGGGAGACGCGACGCCCACTTCCAGGAAACTGATGGGAAGGGCTTGCCCTAATTCCCAGCCAAGGATTTGGGCTGGCTCTGTCAGGGTGGCAGCGGGGGCCCCACAGACGTAGGACGGGGGCCAGAAACGTGATATCCCTAGGCTGTGCTGGAATTTGCCACCAAATCAACACCTGGCAAAACGAAGGTGCATTCATGCATTTCACATTTAGTAAATATAAAGAAAGCAACTCAGTGTGAAATCGGAAAAGGGAAAGGGACAATGATTTGACTAGCATCTTTGCTGTGCCCTCCACAGCCTTCACCTGGGGACGTGTGTGCCCCTGCCTCCCTTGGCTGCGCTTCAGGGAAGGAAGCTGGCTCAGGGCAGACTGATTTGTGTGTGTGGACAGGTTGGACTGGAAGGGAGGGAGGAGGCTGTGGGGCGGCTGCAGCAGCTCCAGGGAAGGGAGGTGTGGGCTTGAACTAGGCAAGGAACGGGTGAGGGCAGGAAAGGGAGGGGGTGAGTAGGGGACACGGGTGAGGCTGATTCCCAGGAGGGGGTGTGGTGGCTGGCTGGCTGCGGGGACCCTTGTTTCCCCTCCTCTACCACACCTGGCCAAGGGCTTCGTCTTCATGGAGCATTCTGGGAAAGGCTGTCCCTCCTGGTCTTTGGTCCTGTGGGTTGGGGAGGGGTCAGGCGGGTCTCAGGAACCCAGGCTTCCTGCCCCCCCACCAAGGAAGGCCCTGTCACCAAGAGAGGGATGACCCTCCCGTGTCCGAGTCCTCATTTCACTTGCAGCTGGGCACTAATCCAATTGCTGGCTCTAACCTAATTCTCCATTGATGCTTGAGTCCTTTGCCTGCCGATATTAAAACTCTTTTCATTTAATTGTGCAGAAGATAGATCCTCCTCAGCCGTCAGGTGGTAAATATAGAATAGCTGATGTGTAGCTCTCATTTCTTCTCTGGCAGGCCTCCCGCAGCTCTGAGTAATTGGGGACCAAGATGTTCTGGAAGGAGGGGGCCAGGAAGGAGGGAAAGGGGAGGCAGGCCGAGGGGCTGGGACTTTGCCATGCTCGGGAGGTTACCGATCCAAGTTAGCTGGGTCTGTGCTCCTGACCTGGTCCGTTTCTACAGGGCCAGTCCCTTCTCTGAATCTCTCATGTTGCCTAGTGACTGGCGTTCTGAGATGCTGTGTGAGGAGCTAGTGTTTCTAAACCAAGGGCAACCGAGGGGGAAGGGTGCTGTTCCATTGTAAAAAGTAAGGGAGATCATGGGATGCCCCAGAGTTGGGAGCGTGGAGGAGTGATCCCAATAAGCCCCCTTGACCTTGCTCATGACAGAGGGCTGCTTTAGTCTCTAGAGTCACCAACAAGCCCCACAGAGTCATGGCTTTTGATGCACTGTTTTGAGATGACTGTCTGTAGCCCCCTGGTTTGCTGACCTTACCTGGTCTCTCAGCAAGGCCATGAAGGGTTGGTGACAGAGTGCAGGCCTCTTGATTTCCAGTCTTGCGTGGAACATGGTGGCCAAGTTGTGTGCCATGGTGGGGCAGGGTGGTGGCCTCCCAGTGAGACCCCAGGAGCCATTAGAGTCACTTAGGCTCAAGGTCCTCTTTCACCCACCAGAGAGGCCACATGCAGTCAGTCCTGCCCATCCATGCCACGCCCCCACCCTCAACACACACAGGGAAAAGCAGGATAGATGTAGAGAGCACATGGCCCAGACAGTGGGTCAAGGGCAGAACCCCTGCCTGTTACTGACCTTGCACTTGGCCACAAGGAGGCAGGAAGCATTCTAGGAAGAACCACTAGTCACTAGACACTGATTTCTTGCAACCCAGGCCTAACTGTGGTTTCCCACAGCTTCTGAGGTTCCCTTGGGCTGTGGAGGACATGGTATTCAGTCCATTTCCCAGGGGGAGGGCTACTTCTTCCTCTTGGCCACCTGCTTGGCACCTCAGAGCTCCTGTGCCCAACTCCTGGTGGGTCTGAGCTCTGTAGACTGACCCTGCTTCCCTTTAAGAGGCTATGCTTTGTCTTAGCTCCCTGAACCACTCCTCTTACCACTGGCTGGTGAGGACCTCAGAGGGGATTTCTCTCCTCTCTTTTCCTTCCTGCCTTAGAGCAAGGCACACCTCCAGCATTTTCCCAGGGCTCCTCTCTCCTGAACTCATGGGAGATGCTTGGAGCACCATCCCTTCCTGGCCCAGTCACCCCAGACACCTCTGGTTGAGCCTGCTCTCTCTGGGTCCACCCCAGCCGCTACCCAAGACCTGCTCCTCCTCTTCCCTCCAGCGTCTACCCCAGCTGAGCCAGGACATCCTTGGGCAAGGGGAGGGCAATCTTGGTGCTTGGGATAGCTGCTGAATCCCCTGAAAAGGAGGTCCTGCGAAAGGTGATAGGGTAGTTTCTGAGACCCCAGCCCAGAACCCCATCACTATCCTTTCCTTCAGAATTTGGAGCCAAACCTGCTGACCTGCAGGTCACTCTCCCCCATGGCATTGTCAGAGCAGACACCCAAAGGACATGTGACTGCTGGGAACATGGGCTCAGATGGTCCAGTCATAGGATCGCTGCATATCAGGGCAGGAACAGCCAGTGCAGCTGCCCGACTCCTCTGCTCAGAGGAGGAGATCGAGGCCCAGAGACAGCAGGTGGGAAGGTGTGTGTACCTAGGCTCATGCAGTGACTCTATCCTGAGACCCTGGCTTCCTGTCTCCAGATGGGGCTCTAGACGTTTCTGCTAATAGAGTCCGAGTGACACTGTGCTTCCAAGCATGGGCGTCAGGATGACAGGGTGTCAATTCCAGCTCCACCCTCTTCCCGCTGTGTGACCTCCAGGTAGTCACCCGACCTCTCTGGGCATCAGTTTCCTTCTCTGTAAAACAGGGATGACAAGGGTATCTAGCTCATGAGGTGGCAGGAGTGTGCACTGAGATAAGCTGCCCAAAGCTCCAGCGTGGCAGCTGGCACGTTGTGAGTGATAATTAGCTCTCACGCAACATTCAGCTCCACTGCACCGCAAATGTCCCTAAAACCAGAGTGAACCGTAATGAACATTAGCTATTCGAGCAATGAACAGCCATTCGATTTACTCCCTCAGAAAATTGAAGGGTTCTGTGTCAGGGGACTGTTTGCATGGCTTTTCCAGAAAGTGAAGGTTTCACGGGTGTCATTCTTCCCTTCACAGAAGTTTCCCAGCACACACCAGGGGTACCAGAGCCATTCCACTCATCCTGAGGCTGCCCCCAGGAAGCAGAGGGAGCCAGCAAAGTCGGGATGCTTCCAGGTCTTTTCTGGAAGGTCTTTGGACACCCAGGACCGTCCTGGGCTACAGCCCACCCACCCCTGAGTAGTACATCTCGTGCTGTGCCTGTGCAGTGATGATGCCCCCCAGTTCAGGCCTTGACAGGGCAGAAGGAGCAATGCTGACACTCACCAGGGCCAGAACTAGGGCTAGGAGAATGAGGCACTCACCTGGGGTGCACAATTTAAGAGGCACCCCAAACTCAGTAATCGAGATCAATCGTGTTTTAATTTCTTACCTCCTATGCTCCCACTCTTAGGAAGCTATTGGAGGATGCATACCACCAAAACAGGGGAAGAAGCCCAGGAAGAGAAAGAGAGAAGATTCCAGAAAGGAGGACTTGAACATAGGAAGTACAGTGAAGGCATGTCTCAGCGTGAAGTCGAGGAGTGCCCTAGGAGGACAGTCGACTCTCAGGCCCAGCAAACGACATGCTCAGATTCAAACAAGAGGATGGAGGGAAAATGAACCTGAGTGGTTGATTGAAGAATGGAAACTACTATCGATGGGTGAGTGCTGGAGATGTTGAACGCTTGGCACAAATTAATGATAGATACTAGACATCAGGCCAATAAAAAAGGGGGTTGTTAACTCCAGGAACAGAAGGGTTGTACAAAAAGAATGCCGTTATAATGTACAACTGGGCTCAGTGGTGCTCTTGTTCAATGAAAAATTGGAAACAACCCTATTGGGAGGAGGGAAGGAAAGGAAGCAGGGGATCGATGGGAGATTTAAGTCCTTATTTACCATGGCAGGAAGTCAGGAACTCATGCTCCAAATTGAAATATCAAGAAATACTGTGTACGCGTATATTTTTTAAAAATGGAGCTAAATACTGGCCGACACACCCAAAAGGATTAAAGGTGATTAGAACCTAGAGGTGATGCTGAACTTGGAGAAGGCAGAGCAGAGATTGTTCCTTTCCTTCTAAACCTCAAGCACAATTTCACTTTAATTATGCAGTATAATTTTTGAGTTCCCCAAGCATCATTAAAAAAAAATCAGTCCTGTATCTCTACAATCCAGTATTTCTCCTACGGATTCCACTTCTGAAACATCTCAGCTGTTTCCCCTCCACTCCTCCTAGATTCCAGAATATTTGAAAATATTAAAATTAGTTTTAACTGAGCTAGTTGTAACCATTTCACCATGTCTCCTGGCAGATGGGGGCACCGTCTGTCCGTGCGCACCTAACTCTTCCACAGCGTCAGGCATCCCTTCCCCGCTGCAACCCTCAGACCTACCCTCATTACTTCCTTCAGAGCAGGAGTGCTCCACCTTTGCACAGCGGAATGGCCTGCGGAGCTGTCCCCGAAGAGCACCTCCGTCTGGACCCACTTCCTGGAGAGTCTGACCCTGCTGCGCTAGGAAGGGAGCCCCGCTTCTTCTTCTTCTTCTTTTTTTTTTTTTTTTTTTTAAGATTTTATTTATTTATTTGACAGGGACAGCCAGCAGAGAGGGAACACAAGCAGGGGGAGTGGGAGAGGAAGAAGCAGGCTCATAGCGGAGGAGCCCGATGTGGGACTCGATCCAGGAACGCCGGGATCACGCCCTGAGCCGAAGGCAGACGCTTAACGACTGTGCTACCCAGGCGCCCCGGGAGCCCCGCTTCTGCACCAGGACTAGGGGAAGGTCAGTGAGGCACTCACCGTTGGGGTCCTGCAGGGCCAGGGGTAGATCCTGCAAGATTTAAAAGGGTGATACTTTGTTTATCATGGGTTTTTTAAAAATTAAAAAAAATTGAGGTGTAACTGACATATAACATTGTAGTAGTTTCAGGTGTACCACATAATGATTTGATATAAGTAGACATTGTGAAATGGTTATAACTCGCTTAGCTCCAATTAATTTTAATACTTTCAAATATTCTGGAATCTAGGCGGAGTGGAGGGGAAACAGCTGAGAGATGTTTCAGAAGTGGAATCCATAGGAGGAATATTTTTCCTGAAGTTATTGTGGTTTTTTTGTTGTTTGTTGCTTACTGAGTTTTCGTGTACCTGCCACGATTCTTCCCAAACTCTCCAAGAAAACCTAAAATGGCTCTCAACTCGACCAATCTCCTCCAATAACCGGTACATACAAATCACGTCTCTTCCCCAGATGTCATTCTAGAACTGTCCTTCCCCGACTGCCTGAGGAGTTCCCTCTCTTTCTCATTAGTTGACCCCACTGTGTCCTGGACCCTGAGCCTTTCTATTTCTCAGCTAACTTCCTTGTCTTGCTGTAGCACATTCTCCATGAATCTCCTAAGAATTGTACAAGGGAGGTAAATTTTGTGAATCTTTGCATGTCTGAATGTGTATTTATTTTACATGTTCGGAATATGTATTTTTTAAAAAGAACTTACGTTTTACTTCCATGATGGATAGTTTGGCAAGGTATGGAATTCTAGCTTGGAAATAATCTCTCTCAAAGATTTTGAAATCTCAAAAGATTTTTGATTGCTCAATTGTTTTCTATTTTCCAGTTTTGTTGTTGAGAAGTCTGAAGCCATTCTAATTTTTATCCATTAAATATGACCTATCCTCCCAATTTTCTTTGTGTCTGATGCTCTGGGTTTCATGAAAATATGCGTTGGTAGGGATCGTCTGTGATTCATTGCTTCTGGGTGCTTATGAGTACTTTCCAAGTAGAGACTCACATCCTTCAGTCCTAGAAAATCTTCTTGCTTCATCTCTTTGAAAAATGTCTCCCTTCTATTCTCTCTGTTTGTACTTTCCAGAACTCCTACTAGCAGAACATTAGACCTAATGATTTGAACCTCCAATTTCTTATTTTTTCTCTCCTATTTTCTGACTTACCATTTCTATTTTCTGAAAGAGATTTTCAACTTAATCTTTCAGCTCTTCAACTGATTTTTAAATTTCAGCTATAATATTTTTCTTTTTACTTTCCGAGTTCTTTTGCTTATCCTTCGAATATTTGTTTCACTTACATACAATACCCAGTGCTCATCATAACAAGTGCCCTCCTTAATACCCATCACCTATTTAACCCATCCCCACCCCCCTGCCACCTCCCCTCTGGTAATCCTCACCTTGTTCTCTATAGTTAAGAGTCTGTTTTCTTGTTTGCCTCTCTCTTCCCCTCCATGTTCATTTGTTCTGTTTCTTAAATTCTACATGTGAGTGTAATCACATGGTATTTGTCTTTTTCTGACTTATTTCACTTAGCATAATACTCTGTAGCTCCGTCCATGTTGCAAATCCAAGATTGCATTCATTTTTAGGGCTGAGTAATATTCCATTGTATATACACACCACATCTTCTTTATCCGTTCATTAGCTGATGAACATTTGGGCTCTTTCCATAATTTTGCTATTGTTGATAATGCTGCAATCGATATCAAATATACCCCCTTTGCATCAGTACTTTTGCATTCTTCGGGTAAGCACCTACTAGTGTAATTGCCGGATTGTAGGGTAGCTCTATTTTTAACTTTTTGTGCAGCCTCCATACTGTTTTCCAGAGCAGCTGCACCAGTTTGCATTCCTACCAACAGGGCAAGAGATTTCCCCTTTCTCCATATTCTCACCACCACCTGTTGTTTCCTGCGTTGTTAATTTTAGCCATCCTGACAGGTGTAAAGTGGTATCTCGTCATGGTTTTGATTTGTATTTCTCTGATGATGCGTGACATTGAACACCTTTGCATGTGTCTTTTGGCCATCAGGATGTCTTCTTTGGAAAAATGCCTATTCATGTCTTCTGTCCATTTCTTAACTGGATTATTTGGTTTTTGGGTGTTGAGTTTGATAAGTTCTTTATAGGTTTTGGATACTAATGCTTGATCAGATGTGTCATAGTATCCTCTCCCATTCTGAAGATTGTCTTTTCATTTTGCTGACTGTTTCCTTCTGTGCAGAAGCTTTTTATCTTGATGAAGTCCCAATAGTTCATTTTGCCTCTGGAGATGTGTCTAGTAAGAAGTTGCTGTGGCCGAGGTCAAAGAGGTTTCTGCTTGTGCCCTTTTCTAGGATTTTCTGTCTCACATTTAGGTTTTTCATCCATTTTGAATTTATTTTTGTGTATGGTGAAAGAAAGTGGTCCAGTTTCATTCTTTTGCATGTTGCTGTCCAGTTTTTCCAACACCACTTGTTGAAAAGACTGTCTTTTTTTCCATTGGATATTATTTCCTGCTTTGTTGAAGATTAGTTGACCATGTAGTGTGGGTCTATTTCTGGGTTTTCTATTCTGTTCCATTGATCTATGTGTCTGTTTTTGTGCCAGTATCATACTGTTTTGATTACTACAGCTTTGTAATATAACTGAGCCACCCATATACCCCTCTACCAAATATTTAAAGAAGGGTTAATACCTATTCTTCTCAAACTATTCCAAAAAATAGAAATGGAAGGAAAACTTCCAAATTCATTCTATGAGGCCAGCATGACCCTGATACCAAAACCAGACAAAGACACCACTACAAAAGAGAACTACAGGTCAGTATCCCTGATGAACACGGATGCAAACATTCTCAACAAAATCCTAGCTAATCGAATGCAGCAGTACATTGAGAGAATCATTCACCACGATCCAGTGGGATTTATTCCTGGGCTGCAAGGGTAGTTCAATATTCACAAATCAATCACCGTGATACACCACATTAAAAGAAGAGAGGACAAGAACCATATGATCTTCTCAATAGATGCAGAAAAAGCATTTGACAAAGTACAAAGTACAACATCCATTCATGATATTCTTTGACTGTTTCTTTAAAAAGTAGCATTCTGTTCATTTTCCCCTTCCCCGGGTATGCAATACATTTTATTAATTTCTAAGGATATTTTTAAGCTATATTTTTAGTTTTTCCCTCCTTACTTGTCTCTGTTCTATCTAAGTGTCTTTCTTTGCCAAACCCCTCTCTTGCTTCCCCCTCCCTGTCTCATGGCTTTCATGTCGGAGGCCTTTCTAAAATGTCCAGGGACCCTTGCAGGAGTTCTTATTTAAGACAGAAGCACCAACAGTCTGACAGCAAGCTCTGTGTGCATAGACACGGCTTGTCCTTGGAGAGGCTTCCCTGGAGGTGACCGGGTGGCGAGCCCAAATGCCACCATCTCTAGGTCTCTCCTCTTGAGCTGGGTAGTCCTTCCCACCCCCCACCCCAGCCCTGAGAGGAAATCTCTAATTTCTACTGGTCTTCAGCCTTCTGCAGGTGGAACAGCAGGTGGAGGTCCACGATTCTGTGTTCAGAATCCACTTACTTATGGTGCCTTGTCCCTGCCTTCCACTGCACAGTCCCAGTGTCACAAAGTGTAGTTTCTCTGGAGAGGAAGCTTTCCCTTCTCAGCTGGGTGGGAAGGAACTTGCAGGGGCACGGGGAGGGTGGCTGTAACCACCTTCACGCCTTCACGCTGCTCCTTCCGTTTCCAGCCGCACTCCTGCTCTCAGAGGGATCTGGAAGCTCTCCTTCCAGAGTCTCTCCAGGGATTGAGGCAGATCCGGCTTGCTCCTTGCTGCCTCCCTATCCATGGGCATTTAGGTTTCTGCTTTCTCTACTCTGCCAAAGCAGTTACCGCTCCTCTGTTCACTTTCCCTTTTGCAGAATTTCATTGTGTCCTATCATCTTGTCTCTGCTTGTCTCTTTTTCTGTCATTTCACTCGGGCTTTGCGGGAGCGGGGACAACCCACAGGGCTTACTCATGCGGGCTCCATGACCTCCTGGCACATCTGCGTGCTGGCGGTCCCTGCTTCTGCTCTCCAGCCCAGCTCTCTCCCTGGAGCCTAGACCCCTGCATTCAGCTGTGTCCTGGCACTGTCCCCCGGGGGTCTGCAGGCCCCTTAAATGCAGCATACCTCCAGCTGAACTCATCATCGCGCCTCCACAACTGCTCTTCTCCTGTGTCCTGCAGGAGTGAATGCCCCCACCGTTCACGAGTGCTCCAGGGACCGGGTCCTTCTGCTTGCCACAGAGAAAGTCAGCCATCACGCTCTGTCAGTTTCACTTCCTGATCACCTCGTGAGCCCATCCGCATCTCTCCGTCTCCACCGTGACCAGTCTAGGCCATGCGTCATTTCTCACCTGGACGGCAACAGCTCCTGGCTGCTTTCCTTTTCACTGCTGGGGCTCAGAGACACCTCTCTCAATCTGATCACGCCCAGGGGCTTCTCAATCCCCTTCTGATAACCTAGCCCTGTCACTTGGCCTGTGAGTTTTGCTGTCTGTCCCCAGCCAACTTCTGCAACCCCATCCCCTGCTTCTAACCCCGAGGACTCTATACTCCACATATGGAGTGACGTGATTTCTCCCTGCTGGGTCTTGGAGTTTGGCCTATCTGTTCCCCTTGCTCCTTCCCCTGTCTCTTCTGTCTTCTCCCTGCCTCTTCCCCTTTCTCTGATCTCTTATTTATCAAGCGTCAGCTTAAATGTTACTGCCTCCAGGAAGCCTTCCATGACTCTACACCCCACCCCACCTCACCAAGATTGATGAGGCGCCCTCTACTCTTGTACTTGTTACATTATTAATGAGTCAATCCATGAACCAGTGAAGTCTGCCATGGTTGGAGCTGGGTACCGTCTTTGGTGTAAGGAGGAGACCTGTGTCAGGTACTTTCAGAAGCTTAGTGAGACACCCCTGGAGGGGTGCGTGTAAATCATGCTGTGCTTTCCTCAGTGGCACTCAGGTCTGGGGTGGTTTGCCTGAGAGAAGGTGGGTCACGAAGCCCTCACTCCTCCCCAGTGAGTGGGGGCTTTCTCGCCTCTGCACTTTCCCTGGACCACAGCGCTGCCTTCACTGCAGCTGGGCTAGAGACCTGGGGGCTGGAAGCAGATCCAAGCCTGGGTGATCGGGGGGCTGAGTCACTGCGTGCCAGCTCCTCCTCGGGGAGCAGCTCCATAGCCAGGATGACTGCTGTGGAGAGGCGGGGCCACTTCAGGGGAATCAGAGTCCCTGGCCAGTGTCCCAGGCCCTTCCCCATCCCACCCCAGTCACCGCTTCCTGCCTCCTTCCTCCTCCCTCTTGCTGCCTTTAAACTAAGCATCAGCCCCCAGTGTCTCCCAGCCCACCCTCCTCTCTCTCTCTACCCCCACCACCCTGCCTGCCCTACATCAGGCTTCACCTCCTCTGGCCCAGTGTCTTGTGGGGACCAGATTTTATTTGTCCCCGACACCTGGCACACTGCCTTTTCTGGTGGGCATGACACGGGAGCCTGGGAAGGTCAAGGGCAGAGACTCTGAGGCTGGGCTGCCTGGGGAGGGAAACCTTCAGAGACCTTCATGGCTCCGGGTCTCACTTCTCGCATCTATGGATTGTGTGTGAAAACAACACCAACTCATCGGACTGTTGTAAGATGAAAGCAGGAGACATGTGTCAAGTGCTTGGAACGGTGCCTGGCGTGCATAAGCCTTACAAAAGTGGTGCTCGTTATCACTAAGTAGGAGCTCGGGGAAGTGTGCTGTGTAGAACGGTGTCAGGGATGCTGGGGAGTGGGCTGTCCTCTGCTCTCTGGACAACCGCCCCCTCCTTGCTGATCTCCCTGCTTCCCGGCTGACCCCGTCCCCTCCGTCCTCGCACTGTGGGATGGCCAGGGCTGGGCTCTGCCTACTTCCCTCCCTCTGCCAACCACACGCGCGCATGCGCACGCACACCCCCTTCCTTTGGGTTCCCTATGCACCTCCAGACTTTCGCTCACAGGGCTCTCTCTGCCTCCAAGCTGCTGCTCCTGCTGACCCAGGAAGTCCTCACGTGGCCTTGGGCTGTTATCACCTTCTCTGGGAAACCTTTTCTGCTCAGCGACCTCAGACTTGGGTATAAGTGGGCCCACCTCACACTTCCCTACTATGCTCCTCCCACTGTCAGCTTCCTAAGGAGCCCTCCATCCTCGCAGATGCTGCGTGAAATTGTAATTGCTTGCCTGCGAGCCTCCTCCACTCTGGCATCAGGGATGGGCGTAAACCCCCCAGGTACAGGGACTCCTCCGTGTGCCAGCACAGGCAGCAGGGGCTGCGGGATCCCACGGGCAGAAGCAGCTCTTTTGCCTGTCCCGGCTGGGGGGGGGGGTGTTGGCTATCTCCAGGGGGGTAGAGGTCAGGACCATGCCTGCGTCTGCTCACCACCTCCACACCCACCATCCTTCTAGCCCTTTCTTCCTTCCACACCCCAATATTGAGCACCTGGAGGTCGGAAGTGAAGGGAAGCGTCCTGCCCTGTCAAGCTCCCAAGCTTGTAGAACGTTACTGTGCCCCCACGGCATTCCCCTCCAAGCCCTTCGGAACCTGGATGCCAAGGCCCAGGGAGGGGAAGAGTTTGCTAAAGGGCACGCTGTGAGCTGGGAGTAGGGCCCCTTCCAGACTGTGCGTCTCTTGTGCTCATATGTACAAATACCAAGTCTGTAGGCTGGCCTCTGCCCTCCCATTCCCCGTCGTTCCCTGCCCTTCCTCCCTCCGCAGATCTTCAGGGCCCCTTCTGTGGCCAACCACTGCTTCCTAGCCTGGTCCCTCTTAAAGGGATGGCCCCTAGGGCAAGATGTCCTTAAGCTCCAGTGGTGACTATTCCCATGGCCCCATGTGCTGTGGGAGAATGCTGCTGGGTTAACGTGGCTGCTAGAAGATGCTGCCCAGCCTGGGCTTACAGCCATATCAGTCATGTGTACCTCAGGATGAATGAGATCCTGACTCCTTCCTAAGTTGGCTTTTAATAATGGGAGTTAAGGACGGATTCAGGGCACCAGAGAGGAAAATGCCTTTGTCTGAAGTCACACAGTGTGGGCCAGGCAGAGATAGGGAGCCCGACCTCATTCGGAATGTACATCCTAGAGCTACAGCTGGTCCTTTGGACACCCTCACTGCCCCCTCTGCCCCAGAATGGAGGCAGACCACATGGGTACTGTGGAGAAGCTGCAGGGACAGATGGAGGTGGTAAGCGCGTATGTGCAAGATGAAGGAAGGTGAAACATCCCTTCAGACCATTAACCGCCCCCCCAACTCTGCCTCTGGCCACTATAGGTTCCCCAATTCCCACCTATGCACTTGTTTCGGGGGGGCTGCGGGAGTAGAGTGGGGCATTGAACCACGCGCCTTCTTTCCCATTTCGCTGATGCCTGGCCATTACCTCCTTTCCTTCTAGAGGAGGGTGGAGCTTTTGTTGTTGTTTTTGTGGTGTTTTTGGCATAAAGGGTGAACTCTGGTTGTCATGGCAACTCCAGCAGAGGGAAGCAGGGAGAGGGTTTGAGTGGGGTGAATTTATCCCACTGTCAGCGGGTTCTGTAGGGATGTGCAGAGGACAAAGACTGAGGGTCCAGAGAGAGGCCCTGGCCCAGGAAGGCCCTGTGAGCCCCTTCCCCCACCTCCCCATCTCCCTGTCTGACCCGGCTCCAAGCTGGATTCGGCACCATGCAAGCCTTTTTCCTACGGAGGGAGACATGGGCCTCCCCCTGCTGCCATGTGAAGTTCTGGGTCTAGAACACGATGTCTTAGCGTGGGTGAAGAAACGTGAGGCAGAGCCCCCCAGAGAAACGTCCGGTGGCTGGGGGCACTTGTGTTGATCCTTGGTCCTATCGGGGCAGCGGGCAGGGGGTGACGCAGGGCCAGGGAGTCTTTTGGGTGGCCTGAGACACAAATGCAACCGCTCTAAGCCTCGGGACAGGGACAGGCCTCTGATGGTTGAACACTTTTCCAAGGCAACGGTCTCCCTTTGCTACTCGTTTCTTACAACACACATCCCTCCAGTTCCATTTTCCACTTTGACAGTGACAGAGAAATAGTTTTCTACTAAAACAACAGCACATGGCCGGTGCTAAACGGCAGCTGGCATTAGGCATGGGGGCGATGGGGAGTGGTAGGGACTGGGGCCAAATGGAGAGCTTTTTTCCTGCATGACGGGCACTGTGCCTACTCACTACAGTTGACTGTCGCCATGTGGACACGCTGGCTCAGTTGCTCAGGGGAAGCCAGGACCCCTGATTCTGGGAAATGTCCTGAATTTTACCTTTCTCCTCACTGCAGTCCTGTGTCCACCTAGATGCAGGACTTCTCAAGATCAAGCGGGGACCCCTACAATCACCTAAACAGTTAAAATAGACCAAGCCTTTAGAAATGATCTCATGTGCCTCATCCTGGGCCAGTTAGGGACCATGGGACCCAGAGAAGGCTGGCACCTGTCTGGCCAAGGGCACTGCATGGGTCTGTGGCAGGGCTGCAGCTGGAGGGTCTGTGGCAGGGCTGCAGGGACAGATGGAGGGACAGATGGAGGTGGTAAGCACGTATGTGCATGGGTCTGTGGCAGGGCTGCAGCTGGAGGTACCCAGGGCGGATAAACAGAAGGACAACCCAAGACTGCGTGTGCTGCCAAGCCCCATGGCGAGCGCCTTGCCCCAGCCAGGGTAGATGGGACTGAGAGGACCTGGGAAGGGTGATCATCTTAGCTAAGGTTTATCGGGACAGGCACCAGACTTGGTGCTTTATACGATGTGTTCAACAGGCAGAGCTTGGGTCTGTTGAAAACACAATTTAATTTTTGTATCCCAGAGCCCCTTGAAGAATGCATTATTGGGGAACTTGTCTCCTGCTTTATGAGATGAGAACTTGTCTTTTCTGCTCACTCTTAGGCTACAGAGAAGATGTTAATTATAACTGTGATTGACTTAACGGCCCTTTCCCCCTTTCCTGGCTTGGGTCTGCTGTGGGGAAGGGGGCACATGGAGGGCTTCCTTGTGCTTCTTCCTTCCTCTAGTCCGTGTCCAGCTTGCTAGCCAGTTTCTGACCCCTCCTGGGTGTGGGAGGGGCAGAAGGAGGGAGGTCGGAAGGGAGAGCTGACACCATCATGAGCTGGCTTCTGAGCCTGACAGGTGTAAAGCTGGTTCTTCCTCTGCAATACCTGGGGGGGGGGGGCAATCTTTATTCTGGTAATCAGGGAAGGAACTGGCACTCATCCTGGGTAGCGATGCCCACCCCACAGCCCACCGCCCAGCCACAGGGGCCTCTCATCAGCTGGACCATCCCAAGGAGCTGGGTCTGTGTCAGATGTCTTACCCTGGTCACTTGCCTGCTGCGTGACCTTGTTAAAGACTTTGTTCAAGACTGTCCTGGTCTTAGTTGTCCTCCTCTGTAGATTAAAGAGGTTACATACTTTTGCATAAAGCCATCTTCCTGCCAAAGCAGGCGGGCCGTCTTTTTGCCTGGCTCCTATCTGGGCCCCAAGCAGAAGAGCAAAGCCACTCCCCAGCTGCTCGAGGAGTCTGAGTTCATGACCCCACCAGAGACTTTAGGGCTGCTGCCGCCTGCCAGGGATGCCCTCCAGTCTCTGAAGTGTGCCCTGCCCCTCTGTGTCCTGGAAGAGAGGTCAGAATATCCCCCTCCTGCCCTTACAATCCTCCTTCTTCCCCAGCACCATGTGAGGGTGGGGACAGACTGGGGGATATGACGAACAGGGAGGATTTGATACCTGGTGGGTCCCCGGACTTTCTCATCCTACTTGTCCTCCATCTCCTGACCCCACTCTCACCCGGCACAGGCCCTGCTGATGGGGAGCTGGCCATGGAGGAAGGTGAGGACCCCAGAGGGCCAAGTCAGTGCTTGGCTATGGGGTGCAGGGGAGGGGGTGGGAGCCCAGCTCGAGCGTGCTGCTGGTCTTGGGTAGAGGGAGAATTTGTTATAAGAGAAGGGGAGTGGGTGCAGACCTCCCACCTGGGAAGGAGCTCAAGTTCTGGGGACCCTGTGTTTCCTTTCCTCCCTAATCAAAGCTCTGGGGAGGCAGACCCCTGACCTCTGGCTGGCCGGGGGAGAGGGCTGTGGGGGAGGGCTGAGACTGTTTAAGGGGATAGGCTCATTACCAGGACTCCCTGCCCCTCCTTCAGGCCTTGGCACCTACGTCTTTCCTGTTGGGAAGTCACTCTGATTTTCAGATGAGATGGGGCAGATCAGGTTAACCAAGAAATGTCTAGGAATTGGCCCCTAACATCTTTGTCCAAACTCCCAGAAAAGAGCCCCATTGCCTAGGCTCGCACAGACCTCCCTGCTAATCCTCCTGCTACATCCTTCACATACTGTGGGGAAATGGTCACCATGCCCACCCCTTCTTTGAGGCCCAGGGCTTGGGCTGTGTATCCTGTTCACCTCTGGACCTTTGCCCTGCACCTCATACCTGGCACAGAGGAGGCATCTGACCAGTGTTTGCTGAGTGAATGACTGAATGCATCCAGGAAGAAGGGGGGATGGGAAGAGGGGAGGAGAGAGAGAAGGGGTGGGAGTATCAGAGGAAAGTCTGGGTGTGGATGCTCGTTCTGGACTGTTGGGTTCATTTTTGCCTCTTAGCAGGAAATGTGGGGGCGCCGTGGAGGGGACTTAAGATAATGACCTTCCTCCCGCTTTCTCGTGGGGTGGGAGGTGGCGTGCCACTGCAGCCAGGGCAGTCAGGGAGCAGCTTAGCCCCACACTCCTCCCATCCTGCCCTTGTCTGGGCCCCGGAGCTGCTTTGGGGATGGCAGGGGCGGGTAGGCACAGAGATTTGGAGAGAGCCAGAGGCAGAAGCTGGTGGAAGAGGACAAGAGGGGAAAAGGTGGGGGTGGAGACATGCAGAAGGAAAGAGACCAAAGGACACCATCAGGGATGGAGAATCTGAGAGAGTTCTTGGCCTGACAAAGGAGAATCCACCTGTTTGTGTCTTGGTTCCTGACTCTGGTCCATCTCCCCTGAAAATGGGTGGAGCTCCCAGGGGGTTGCCATCCAACACTCGGGGCATGGCTGACCAGAAGCCACCAGGCTCTCTCCATCAGTCGTTAGAGTCAGGGGACTTGGTAGTGAAGGAGAATGCCACTGTGCCCTCTGCTCACTGCATGTCTCTGTGGGCCAGTTGCTTAAATGCTGGCTGCCTCAGTTTGCCCATCTATAAACCAGGGATAATAATCAGACCATTTCATGGAGGCGTTATGAGCTTTGAATGAGATAATCCAAGTAGAGGCCTGAGCCTGGGACATTACACGGTCTCCAGAAACATGTGGTTATCATCACTTGGGGTTCTGTGAATGGATGCGGCAATGGGCCAACATTGAACTTCTGCACACCTGTGTTTTTTCCCACTGAGAGGGGGAGAGTGATCCTGGCTCGGACAACCTGCCAAGGATGGAGAGAGAATCCAAGCGGATATTAGACAAGAACAGCAACAGTTTACAATGACTGGCCTCTGCCTTGGCTTTAAACAACATTTCTAATTTCTGTCTAATCCTTGGAAGAAGATATTAATCCCCATTGTGAAGGGACGGAAGCGGGAGGAGGATCAGTGTTTTGCCCAGGGTCCCATGGCCAGCTGGGGAAGCTGGGAGCCCCTGTGCCAGGTAGGGCTTCTCCTGATTTGGGCTCTGGGGATGGGGTTAGGGGTGTTGAGGGGTGGGGACAAGAGGAGGAAGTTCTCCTGCTTCATCCCTGTCATTATTTGTCCTACGTACTGCGGATTCTGAACAGCAGACACCAAATCTTAACGCTTCAATCACCTGTCTATTTGAGGAGAAAATTGGACTAAAATGGCCTCGAGCTTTCAGCCTACAGTTCAGGAGAAGGGAGGGCAGTGAGGTGCACAATGGGCAGGGAGGAAGAGGGCGGCTTCTGCATCTGAGGGTGTTCTCACTGTCAGGACCTGAGGAAGCAGCCACCCCAGGCCCGGTGGAGGCCTGGGCAGGGGGTAAATGTCAGGCGTCAGGGTCCCTAGACCCTGGCCTCCCTGCTGCAAGATGGAGACTCCTAAACCCCTCCGCCACAAAAAGACAGGGTACAAAACTCACACAGGACCACTGGGCCCCAAGGTTTTTCTCCGAGAGTTAAGAGTGGACGGCATGAGTGGTCCCTCCAGATACTGAAGGAGGCCCTGCTTTGCACTCCCTCCCCTGCATCTGGGTCTTCATTTGCTTGGCCTACGGGAAAGACTGGGATAGAAGACCTGGCTCCTGCCCTCAGGAAGCCCCTGGCTGGTGGGGGGACCAAACTCAGTCCAGGTCAGCCAGAGAAGAGCCCAGGTTGAGGTGAGAGCTCTGGCTAGAGGGTAGGGCTCAGCCGACTGGGGCAGGGAAGTTCAGAAAAGGGGGTCGAGGAGGTTGGGGAGGTTCCTATAACAGGGTGGATAGAGCTGGTTCTTCCGGATTTGTACATGGGGATTAAGGAAGAAGAGCCCTCAGGTGGCGGTATTGTTTTGCCCTAGCTGGGACAGAGTTAGCAATGAAAGATGACAAGATGGGGGAGGTGAAGGAAAACTCCACCTAGTTGGATCAGGGAAGGGTGAAGTGGCCAGTAAGTCAGGAAAGAGAAAATACAAGGGAGGCCCTCCATCTTGTGCTTATGGGGTGGAGGAGCTGACCGTCTGGCATCTCTACCCTTTCCCAGCCCATTTGTCCTATGTCTTGACCATCTGTCTTCTTGGCCTTCCTACCCTCTTTCCTGTCTTCCTCCCACATTGGAGCCAGAGGCCTAGACCATTACAGGCCTGAGGGTGTTACCAATTCCTGCACCCTGCTCCCAGGGCCCAGGACTCCCTTTCCAGGGGTGCAGGAGTGCATGCGGGTGGAACCTGAATTATATGCTGTTGTTCAGACCTATTATATGAATAACCCACGGCGGGGCTTGGGGGTTAGACGCTGGGGGAGGCTCAGGCTAGGACCAGACTTTGAGGTGAAAAAGTACACCAGTAAGTTGGCCATCGGGACACTGCAGGGAGTGTGAATGGCTCTCTGCCACCCACCCCTGCTGCAGTGATCAAAGATCAGCGCCCACGGCCATGCCCATGACGGAGGGAGGCCGTCAGCGCCTGGATGTCGGGGAGCTGATAGTGAGGGCTCTGAGGTCCACACAGGGGGCACCGGCCGGTCTAGCGGTGGCTGAGTCATTCCCGAAGCTGCTGTGGCTAGAACATCCAGTCCCTGCTGGTGGACAGGAGCTTATCTGGGCCACCCGCCTGCCCGTCTGATGTGATCTCTGTGAGGAAACAGTGTCCTCGGCACTTGCCTGCAGCGTGGAGGTCCTGCAGAGCTGGGCTGAAGACGGGTCAAGAAGGGTCCTGAAGTCCATGGCCCCTGCACCAACACACGTGTCTTCGGTCTTAGAGGCACCAGATAAGCTCCTGTCTAGAGAGATAAGGAACCCTAGCTTCTGTTTTTAAACAACCCCTGCCAGGTGTGAGCCCCTACACTGTAGCCCCCTGACGACGGGCACCTGTCTCTCACCCCCTGCTCTCCAATGTCCCTTGAGATCAGGAATGCCCAGCTAGGCCCAGAACAGAAGCTTGGTTTGGGTGGGTGCACCCGCAACATGGGGGGAGGGAGAGGACTTTAAATGTGGAAGGACTTTCAGAGAATGTCTCGTCTGGCGTGGGGTTTCAAACATTTTTAGCAGAAGCTCAACGACTAAAATACATGATGGTAGTCCCTCTGATTGCAGTGGGGGTGGTGGGCTGGGGCCCACCTATTGACTCCTATCCTTGAAGCCCACCCCCAGCAGCCACTGGAGTGTCCTTGATTAACCCCTAGTCGCTCCGGGTAGCACAATTTGAGAAACTGCCGACCAACTTCACTCTCTGTATGATTTACTCGGCCTACCTGTTTTACAGATGGGTACACTGAGGCTTCAGAAGGAGGAGCGACTTATATAAGGTGGTTTGTGGCAGAACTGGGGGGAGGGACAGGAATCCAGATTCCTGCATCTCAGCCTGGGGTCTCCCAGCTGCCTGATAGAACTCCATCTTCTCAGACTGATTGGATTCCAACAGCTCTGTTTTAAAGAATAATTGTGCATCTCAATACTCAAAGTCACCTTACATCTGTTTTGGAAGTGGGCAGAGTAAGAGTCGTAAATGCATATGTAAAATCATTATGCTTCCTTTTGTTCAACTCTGCTCTCTGCTTTCCCATGGGAAGAAAGAAAAAGAAGAAAAGAAAAAGGGTCAGTCTGGCCCCTGCCCTTGAGGAGCTCACGGTCAGGGTGGGGAAGGGGGAGAGAGGACTCTGGCCCATTGTCAGGAGCTGCAGGCAGGCTGGGGATGAGAGCTGGCACCCCGTCGTGTGCCACATGGTGGAGGGGGGGTACGCAGCCTGGTACATTCCCCCAGGGCATCTTCCTGGCTAGCTGCGGGGCAGAGGCACGTGGTCCGTATTTCCTATGGCTCCGGCCTGAAGGCAGTTAAGAACATGCACTCTATCACTTAGTAGCTGTGACCATAGGCAACTTTGCTGACCTGTCTGTGCCTCAGTTTCCTCATCTGCAATGTAGAGATTATAAATTACAAACCTCAAAGAGTCATTGTGAAATTCGACATGTATCCATTTGTGAAACACTTAGCGCTGCCCCTGGCACAGGGTAAACGCCCCGGAGCAGTTAGCCAGTGATAATGATGATACATGACTGGGTTGAAATGGGCTCCAGGGGTGCTTCTACCCTGGGGGTGGGGGGAGCTGGGATAGGAGCTCTCCCACGGGCCAGTGCCTCTTGCCTGAGTCTTGGTTGTTGGAACCCTGCTTGAATGGAGCAGACGGTTGCAGAGGACACAGCCCCTGGCCCTGGAGCACGAGGCTTGGAACTCAGATCCTTGCTCTGCTGCCAAGGACAAGGGCAGGTCTGTGTCTTCTCTGAGCCTCTGTTTTTGCATCTGTAAAGTGAGGAACATTACACCGAACACGCCATGGTGCTGAGAGTTAGATCAGATGGAAGTGTGCAATTGCTATCACGTGACCTGGCTTGTTGGAGGCATTCAGTAAGGTCAGTTCCCTGCCCCCGCCCCCACCCCCGCCAACAAGAGGATAGCAGGAGGACCCTGGGTAACGCATCACATGAGGATCCTCCTCGAATTTGGGAAGAAGGTGGGAGCAGCAGCCGGCCGCTAACATAGGTAGAAGCGGGTAGAGAGGCCAGGTGGGGACAGAGGAAATGTGCGTGTTCATCACTTAGCATATTTCCCAGATGTTCACTGTGTCTGGCCCCTGGGCTGGGTCCTGGGCAGACAGACGCGGCTGACATAAGCCCTGCTCACAGGAGCTCCCTGTGTGCAGGGAGTGGGGTGAAGATGTGCCTTCAGTCTACGCCAGGCGGAAGTACAAAGGCTGGCCTGCGGGCTGAGGGCCTTTTAAGCGAGGGAGGGGTAGGGTTGGCTCTGGTTTTCTTTGGCTGGGGCTTGAAGGACAGCTACGTTGAAGAAATTCAGGTTTGCCAGTGAGGTTGGAGAGTGTCCCAGGTGGAGGGCACGCGTAGGCGCCTAGGCGAGTGCCGTGGCAGGAAATCACAGGCAAGCTGATCTGAAACCCCAGCTCATCCCTACCTCCCACCCAGGTCACCCCATTCAGGTGGGAGCAGAATCCGCCCTGGAGATGTCAGCAAGTCCTACACCCAGAACTATTTCCAAAATTCCTACATAACAAAAAACAGTACAACCAATGGCCCACTTTTGCAATATTGACCAAAGCTCGAGGACTATACAGGAGAATATTGACTGAAAAATCACTGCTGGCCCAGGGAGGGTCCAGTGAAGCCTGAAGGGAGCCTGGGCAGGGTCAGCCTGGGCCTGGAAGGCCTCTCTGAGGAGGTGATGTTGGCGGAAGGCTGCTGCGGTGTCAGGAGAAAGGCAGGGGAAGGAAGCTACGTGCACTCGCTTTCTACTGCAGATCTGAGCGGGGAGTTTTCCTCAGATTACTTCTCACTAATAAGACAGGCCTCTTCTCAGGCACGACTGCTGACATGTTTTGTTTTCCCCAGATGGGGATAATCAGCCTGTTTGGTAGTCAGGCTGACAGCTCAGGCAGCAGGAGGGGGGCTGGGGGTGGGAGGCCTGGGGCTGCAGGCAGCTCTTGGGGAGCAGACGCTGCCTGGTTGCCTGGCTGCCTGGGCGACAACCCCGAGCAAGTGGGGATTTCCATTTGTGCCATGGAGGAGAGGGCTGTGGGGCAATGGAGCTCAGTTATGGGAACCCCAAGAGCCCACCTGGCTGTCTCCCCACTTCATTCATGCCTGATGTCAGTGCTGAAAAGCATCCAGCCATCCCCTTGCTCCAGAAGAGGAGACCAGTCAGGATCTGTGCTGAGAGCTCCCTCCCCTTCCCTGGGAAGGCGGCCATGGCTTCCCCATCCCACAGCCTTGACAGGCCCAGCCTCAGACTCGGAGCCAGGCATGCGCGCTTCACCCACTCATGAACTGGGGGCTGGGGGGGGTACCCACCCACCTTGGGGTCTCTGTGGGCAGGCCTTGGGTCAGCACCCAGGGCCTTGTCCAGCTCAGCATCTCTAAGCACTTGGCTAGAAGGCTTGGGAGCGGAACACAGCAGGGTTGAGGAATGGGTAAAACAGCCACACCCACCTTGAGGATGGTGGGTCCCCCACCCCATGGGTCCCTGGAGGTCTGAGGAAGGCCCCAGACCTGTTTCACCCAGCTTCAAGGTCCCCCCCCTCCAGGTTCTCCTTCCCCTCCTGGAAAGCCTTTCTGGATGACTCGCACTCTTTCACCACCCAGCACACACTTTGATTTCCTCCTGTGTGGAGGGAAGGGGGTGGACTGCCCCAGCTCCAAGGCTTCACTACCCCCTGCCCCCTGCACCCCTCCTCTGGCTCCCCAGCCAGAGCCCAGCACGGAGCCCAGCTCTGGTCCCAGGGTTTGCTTATCCACTTCCAGGGCAACAGGGCCGGGAGCTTTCCTCTGACTCTGTGGCTGCACGTTCCAGCTCCTCCAGAGAGCAAGGGGTAGTACTGGCCTTTGCAGCACCTGAGGTCTTTCCAGAGGGGCCTGGGGGAGACCTGGCCATGGAGACAATATGCCCCCTGGCTGTGTGTTCCAGTTCCCGCGCCCCGGCTCCGTCCTTTGTTCCTTGCCACTGACCCTCAGTGTGTCAGGCCCTCCCCCGCTCGGCGCCTCAGTTTTCCCAATCTGCCTTGTGGGTGTCTAGAAGACCCCAGCAAGATGCATACAAGGCGGTGGCCCCCACGAGAGGCACCTCTGAGACCACTAGCCATCTGGCCCTCGGTAGCCGTGTGGAGCAGCTTTCCTCCTTCGTGGTCTCCCAGGCAACGCCGAGTGCCTGCCAAGCTCGCCCGCCGAGGCCTGGCTCCTGTGCATATCTTTAGTGCCACACGGAGATGGCTGATGGCAGGAGCGGGGGCAAGGCCCAGCCTCCCCAGCTGTCACAGGGAGCAAATCAGATAAGAGCTGAGTAGGGTCGGGAGGAGGGAGCGCGGGAGCCAGGGGTCCTGGGAAAGAAGCTCAGAGGCCCTGGCCGTGCTTCCCCCCCACCCCACCTCACCCTCTTAGTCCTGCCCTCTCAGTGACCCCTGCTTTCAGAACACTCCATATGGAATCTCACTGCTCTGGACCTCAGTTTCTCCAGATATCAAAGGAATGGGAGGTGATCTCTAGCCCTCCAAACTCTAATGGCCTGAGACAGAGGCCCAGCCAAGACGTCAGAGGGTCAGAGGCCTGTGGAACGGGCTCTGAACAGTCTTTGGGAGGGTGCTTCTCTCAAGGGCATTTATTAGGCAAAGTCTCCAGGATCATTTGCTCCAAGATCCTAAAGCCACCCTCTCCTCTTCACTCCATGCCCCAGCTGAGGCTCCGTTAGCCTTTCCCTCCGCTGCTCCCAGGATTTGCAGGCTCTGATGGCTGGGCAGTTCTTTCTTAAATTGTAGTCATTCTTGCACTAAGGCCCTTAGTGCATTCCGCCCCTGTCCTGAGAGATGTGGAAGCTGGAGCTGGCCCTGGGAGGGGGGCCCACGGCGTGTGCAGGGAGGATAGATTCTGGGCATTTCTTCTTCTCTATGTAAAGAGCTGAGATCCAGGGAGAGCTCTCAGAGGTGCTGGAGAAATGGGTGCTGTCCCACCTCCAGGGTATTCCCAGGTCTGGAGGAAAGATCCAGGCATTCCCCATTCAGGCTGGGCCCCCAGAAGCCCACCAGGCCTAGGGCACCAGAAGGGACCATTGCTATGGTGGGGAGTTCCACTGAGACTGGGCTGCTGGCCGCATCAGGTGGCCACATAGACAAGGATGCTGTCAGCCCCCATGACTCTTCTGTGTGAACTGGAAAAAGACACCCTCTCTGGGCAGACATGGCCCCACAGCGCGTGGATTTCAGTCCCTCATCACCTCCGCAGATGGCCGTTGCACGGGGCTGACCTGACTTGCTGTCCATCGAGGCCTGCCAGGCAGAAATCAGAGAGGCAGCAACTCTGACCAGCGCACCGGGGAATCAAGGGAGATTGCTGGCACAGAGGGTGGGGGAGGCTTTGGTGCCTCTGAGCTGGGGCCGGATGCCAGGGCAGAAAGGGGATGGATTCCTTCCACAAGCACTAATTGAGAACACCTACTCGTTGCCTGGTGCTGTTCTGGATGTTGGGAGCACAGTGATCCTCAAGAGAGACAAGGTCTCTGTGGTCCTGGAGCTTATGTTTTGCAGGGCAGAGACAGTCATGAGTAACCTAAAAACAATCGGGGCATGCAGAGGCTTGCATCCTGCAGAGGGATAGTGAGTGAAGGGCCGTAATAGATCGGGGATGGGTGGATAAGGCTGAAGGCCCCACTGAGCCTTAAGCTGAGGCCTGAGTGAGAAGGAATCAGCAGAGCGAAGGTCAAGGGGAAAAGCATGGCAAGTAGAGGGAACAGCTGGGCCAAGCCCCCACAGAGAGACAGAATTTGGCCTGTTCAGAAAGTGCAAGGAGGCTGGGAAGACGGGAGTGTGGTGGGCGCCAAGGAGAGAGGAGGAGAAGCACTTAGCGGACAGAGGCCAGATCTGCGGACCCTGCCAACCACAGTGAGGAGTTTGGACTTTGTTCTTAGTGCAGTGAGAAGCCAGGAGAGGAGTCTAAACAGAGAACACTCAAGAACAGTGCATCTCAACAGGAGTGACCCCCCCATCCCAGCGTATTTGACAATTCTGACTAGGGGTAGAAGTGGGTGCTACCGGAACCCAGTGAGGTGAGGCCAGGGACACGGCTAAACATCTTACCGTCCACAGGACAGCCCCACAAAGAAGAATTATCGCATCCGAAATGTCCGTTGTGGGTGGAGTTGTGAAACCCTGGTCTAAATGTTGGTGTTCCCCAGGGCTGCTGTTCTTTTTGAATAACCCAGGGTCACACTGTACTCACATCTAGCTCTTTCTATATATACTCTGGGTTCAAATTCTGTTTCCAGCACTTGCCCAGAATGTCAGTGGTGCAGAGGTTAAGAAACTCCACTGTAGAGGACGAATGGACCTGCGCTGGCCAATGCGGTGGCCACTGGCCTCAGGGGGTTTCTGAACATTCAGATGTGACTGGTCCCCATTGGGATGCGCTGTGAATGTAAACCCCACACCGCATTCCAGACTCGGGATAATACAAATGATGTAAAACATTCATATTTTATATTGACTGCGTGTTAGAATTGTTAAAAGTTGTGATAGGTTGGGTGAGATAAAATGTTCCATTAAAATGAACTCCACTTGCTTCTTCTCATTTTTTTAAAATTAAATTTAAAACCTAGGAAAGTTTAAGTCACACAGACGGCTTTCATTTGTAGCTCACGTTTGTTTCTGTTGGACGGGGCTCAGTGATAATGTTGGTCACATGCTTCCTAGGTGCCGAGTACTCTTTTTCTATACACGTCACTTGACTTAATTTCCACAACAACTTCATGAGGGAGATATTGTTATCTCCCCTTTCATGTGAGGAAGCTGTGGCCCAGAGACGTTAACTAGGTTGCCCAAGGCCACACAAGGAGTAAGGGTAGAGCCGGCTCCAGAATCTGGGTGCTTAACCAGGCCCCATGAAGATGACAGTTGCGTTGTGGTGGAAAGGATAGAGTTGGACAGAAGTGGGATGATTCAGGACCCCCATGGGCTCCACAGGACTCACTGGTGGGTGGGCACGGGGAAGTGGGAAGGGAAGGAATCAAGAATGCTCACTAGGCTTTGCTTTGAACAGCAGGTGGGGGTGATGCCATTTATGGAGATGAGGAAGCCGGAGGAGGAAGGCCAAGTGTTCCCTGTGCTGGTCCTGCCAAGTTCGAGATGACTGTAGACATCCAACTAGAGACGTCAAGAAGGTAGTAGGGTTTGCAGGGGGGCCTTTGGGGTGGAGATAGACACTTGGGGGTTAGTAGCAGGTCAAATTTAAGGACATGGGGATGATTTTATCACCCAGAGATAATAGAGATGTTGAAGAGAAGGTTGCTCGGGATGGAGCCCTGGAACACACCAACATTTAGAGGGTGAGCCACGGAGAAGGAAGCTGAATGGGAGGCTGAGAGAGAAGCCGGTGGTGCAATGGTGCAAAAGGAAAACGAGGCAGGAGAAGATGTCTTAGGAAGGAGGGTGGGGTCAGTTTTCAGACTCTTTAGACAGCTGGTTGGAACAAGATACCAGGAGAACTCACTGGCCCAAGGAAGGACGTCTGGGCTGGAGCCTTCCAGGCTGCCCAGGTTCATGCCGAGTCCCTGGAACTAGGCATCCCTGGTTCCAAAAAGTGGGGGAAGGACCGTGTCCAGAGGCCCCAGCTAAGGTGAGAGGAAGGCCCAGGGATGTGGGTGGCTTATTTCATTTGATAGTCAGGAAGTTCTTCCCTATGTCTGACTGCAATCCTAACTGCCTCAAAGTGAGCCTACAGTTCTTTGTAGCTGAGCGGAGCAGACCCCCTCATACACATCCTTCTTATGGCTGAAGATAGAAAAATGCTTCTCGCTTCCCACCCTTCCCCCCTAACCCATAAGCCCCCTCTTCCCCAGCCTATTCCTTCTTCCTTTGCCTAGAGGAGAAGTTTCTCCTCCCTGCAACACCCCACAGATTCAGCTCAGGGCTTGGGCAGTTTGGGGTTCAGGACACAGGGGGAGCTTTAGGTAGAAACTCCGATCTGAGCCTCTTGCGTCTTGCCTTGCTCTAGCAGCTTCCAGCTGGCCCCCCTCCCTAACTCCCACTGTTTCTCTCAGCTGATTAGAAAGCTCTCTGTCTCCAGGAATCTGTTCTCAAGAGCACTTGTTTCTGGCTTGGCAACTTGCTCTCTGCCACCTGGCTCCTGACTGCAGCTCAACCTGGCTTCTGTTCTCAGTCTGTTCACCCTTGGCCATTTGGGGTACTCCTGCCCCTCGCCCAGGCCTGGTCTTGGCTCTCCTACCACTTCCTCAGAGCTGTCGTCCCCGCGCACCAGCCCTGGCACGTCCCCCATCGCTAATTTCTCCATCAGCAGCTTCTCTTCAACCGCACTGCCCACAGAACCAAGTGCTTTGTCGATGAAAAAGCCCTTTGGGGGCAAACACAGGAAATTAAAGCCTCAGAGCGCAGTAAGAAAATCCATTCTTTTTCATGGATTTCTGCAATCCGATTGTGTTAGCTTCTCCTGAGTGGCCGGGATATTGCGGCGTTGCTCACGCTCACAGGGGCTGGCCGGGCAGCGGCGGAGGGGGCTAACGTTAACAAGGAGGGCCTCTGTCTGAGATTCCGCCAACCACAGTTCATACCTTCGGGGCTGCGAGGCTGGCCACTCAGTCACTGGGGAGTCCTCAGCAGGAGGGAGCCTTCAGGGCACAGTCAGAAGCTAACACCTAGAGTGGATTTGTTGATGGCCAGCTGAGAAGCTCGTGTCCTGCCAGAGGAGAAGCTGGCAAGACCAGCTGAGCTTTGTGACCCTGAGCATAATGTGGGAAGAGAACTGACTAATGCAGGGACAGGGGGGATCCATGGTCTACTCCCCATGACTGCATGGCTCAGTCTCAAAATGAGGGGGGTTGGATTGATGGTGTTTAAACTCCCTTCTGGGTATAATTTATACCACAAATGTTAGTAGAGCTCTATCTGTATGCCAGAACTTTCTGAAGCCTCAACTACTAGTGCCCAGAGCCCCAGATCCACCAAGGAGCAGCTATGCCCCCTTACCTCCCTCAGCCACCACTGAGACAAGGCTCAGCCTGCAGCCCCGTGAGCAAGCTCACTGGCCGGGATCTTTGGAAGCCATCTTGCCAGAGAGGGCCTCAGGGATACTGCACTCTAGCGGACTTCTTCTCCTCTGAGAACCCCAGGATTCCACCAAGGGCACTTCACCACCGTGACTGGGCTTCGCACCACTGGGACACTGAGAAGGCAGGTTATAGGTGCTGGGGGAAGAAAGGCAGGGCGTGCCCTGGAGGGAGGTGGCAGGCTGCAAGAAGACATGGCTGCAGTTTGGGGCCTTACTTTATCATTTGATGGATCAGAAAGAGAAGAAACGCAAGGAGAAAGTGGGAAGAGCAGGGCTTTGGGGTAGGGTACGTGGAGAACTCCTTCAAGTACTCAGGCCCTGCCAACATGTCCCAGTGGGCGACTGTGGGCTGAGGTTGCAGCCAGCCCTGGGAAAACCCTCCAACTCAGGGCTCTGGGTGGTGGCCCCATAGCTGGCATTGGAAGAGCAACTCCACACAGCAGACTGGGCCATCCTGGCCCCGGGCAGCAACAGGAGCCCCAGATAGGGGTGGGAGGATCTATTAGCCTCAGGGTAGGGGCTCAGCATCAGATTATCCAAGTCTGTCATATCTTCTAGTCCCAGCCAGGTGCTCTAGGATTCCATCCATTTATCTATCCACCCATCCAAGAAACATTGTCTGGTAGGCCTTCCTTTGCCCCCCTACCCCACCCCATCCCACTGCCACTGACCTCTTGCCCCTGGGGTCCTCCCCTACCCGCAGGCTGTGGATATTAGTCCCTGGTCCTGTGTCCGACCTTTCGCATCTGCTCCTGGCCCGAGTAACCCCGGGCAGAGTAACTGACTTCCCACTTCGTAGATGGTCACGATGGGTACTGGTTCTCGAAACCCTTTCCCCCGCCGGCCCATAACACGGGCAGAGACCTCACCCTTACCAAGCATTGGCGGTTCTCACCCTCTACACTTGCAACGCACTGAAGCTTTACTGGGTTAAACTTGAAGGAAGAAAGGGAAGCAGTATGCACTGAATACATCCTCCAGGTCAGGCACTTTTCATAGTATTTCAACAGAATTTGGTAAAATCCTGTTGACAGCAAATGTAGCTATTATTTACTGTTACCCACTGCTATGTTCTAGGTTTTATGCTAAGTCATGAAGACGCAGCCTCAGAAAGGGTAAGTGCTTCACAACTCCCCCAGGGTCCCATAATCAGAGTGTGGCAGTGTGGACATTCAGGCCGGATCTGGCTGACCCCGGCCACCTTCCACTTTGACCTTCCCGAACAGACATTGGTCCTGTGCTGTGCAGATGCAGTGGAGGGATGAAAATGATTGTTCTTGAGGAAATGCTGGGTCTGGGGCCCTCCTCTGGAGAGCCTTCCTGTACTCTCCCATTCCCACTGACCTCTACCCTCATAAACCGTGGGCTCCTCCTGACCCAAATGCTACGGGCTTTTTTCCTCCTAGGCTTTCACTTATGTCAGGCATGTTCTTCTGTAAGGGATTTATGGGCCTCTTCTCTCTCTGCCTCCCTTCCTGGCTCTTCCTTGCACCTGACCTGAACAAGAGATATTGGGCAGATAAAAGGCACTTCGTAAATTCTTACAGGTTCATTAATGACCACTTAGGTACTCACCAAAAAACATGGCGCGTTGGTAGGGTTGAGTACAGGATAGCTATCCTGTTTTACAGATGAGCAATTTGAGGCCTAGAGAAACAAAATGGCTAGAAAGAGAAGAAGTGGCTGATGTCCCGAGGGTTCACTTGTGTGTGCGCATGCGCTCCCAGTGCAGGCTGGCCTGGCACTTGCAGAGAGGACACCTGGCTGCAGTGACAGCGGCTGGAGTTGTCCTGGGCAAGGGGGCTCCCTCCCAGGAGGGAAGGGGGAGCCCCTTGGGAGCAGGCTCTGGCCAGCACAGCTTCCTAAGTGACTAAGGAGTGACAGGCAGGGAGACCCTGGAAGGAGGGAGGGGGGAGGGAGAGAAGGAGGGAAAATAATCAGTTTTTTTGCTCTGAAGTCCTGTCACTCCTGAGTGACTCTCCTTACTGCGCTCCATGCTCCACGTAAGGACTGTGATGGGGGTAGCTGGGCGGGTGCTCTGGGTCATTTGCTCTCTCCTCTCTGGCCCAGGAGGCACGGGAGGAACTGCAGGGGAGGGACTGCAGGGAAGGGACTGCAGGTTGATTCTCTTCTTCCTGAGGCATCTCATCCGTTCCTGCGGTTTCAGTTACGGCCACGCCAGCGCTTCCTCCACCCCACCCTGCACCCGAGGATCACTTGGGGAGCTTTTAACCAAAGCTGATGGCGGCCCTGTCCCAGACCTACTAAATCAGAATGTCGAGGATGGGCCAGGCTCTCAGAATTGGTTGCCCCCTCTTGTGCAGTCAGGGTTGGAAACCACCAAGTCCCCCTCTGGTCACACGTTCTTCCAGCTGCCACCTGTCCTTCAAGCTCCCCACCTGCCTCTTCTTGTCTCCTCTTAGGATGCCTCCCACTCGGCTTGCCTGAGTCGAATTCATCATCTGTACACCCCATCTCACTCCACCGTGAAGCCTGCTTTTCCCTCGGGGCTCCCTGTCTTGGGGAGCTTGACCAGCTCCATCTGGTAGCCTAAGTTGGAGACTTGAGGACAGCTCTGCTTCTTTTGTCCATGTGCTTAGTGTCTAATTGCCGCTCCTGATTCAGTACCTACCACAGAGAGACCCAAAATAGCGGTGTCCAGACAGAATAGAAGTTTCGCTCTTTCTCACACAAAAGCTTGGGTGCGCAGCTCGGGCTGGCATGGCAGCTTCATAACCACGGGGGGCCTGGGCTCCTCCTCGATCAGGTGCTCTCCTTCATAAGCAGCCTTCTTCTCATCCAACATGGTGCTCTCGCTCTGACCAGCGTGTCCCCGCTCCAGCCAGTGGGAAAGGGCAAAGGGGAAGGGGAGGTCGTGCCTCTCCCATGGGGGCACAAACTGGACGTTGTTCACATCCCTTCTGCTCATGTCCCGTTGAGCAGAATTTACTCACAGGCTCATACTCAGCTGCAAGAGAAGCGGGGAAACATCATCCTACTGAGTTCGTCTCCTCAGATGGTCTCCAGTCCCCCCACTTCTCTCGACCTCTCCCACCATTCCCTTAGTCCAAACCATAATCTCCTTCCTCCTCTACTGCCACAGCCTCCTCATTGGTCTCCCCACACCCTCCAGCCTGGTCTTTCCTTTGCATCCAGGGTGATTTCATTTCAATGCAAAGGAGACCTGGTCTTCGGTGCAGCAGCCTCCCACTGCTCTTAGGATAAAGCCCCACAGCCTTTATGGGCCCTTGATCAGCCCCCAAGACCCTCACGATCTGATCTGCCCTCTGGCCTCGCATCAAACCTCTATCCCTTGCTGTCCATCATCAGCCACACTGGCCTGAGGCCCGTGGGTTGAGCTCAGGCAGCTCCAGCTCTATTCACGGCCTTTGCTCTTACTGCTTTCGCTGCTGCAGTATTCTCCCCTTTGCACCCCGTCTGACCCCTCCTGCCCCCCTGTACTCAGACCTAAGATAAACTGACACTTGCCTTGGAAACTCCCCTGAGTCCTTGAATGAGATCAGGCCACCTGGTCCCAGGCTTCTGGCCCCCTATTCTTTCAGTTCAGCATCACAGGTTGTATTATGCTATTTGTGTGATCGTTGCTTAGGTCATGTGTACCCATCTGACTGTAGGCTCCAGGACGGCAGGACCATTGCACCCCTGGGGCCAGGCGGCCCACAGGACATCCCTTACTAACTGGTGGTTGCCCCGGTGGACCTTGAGGATTGTAGAAGTATGAGGAGTGATTCCCAGGTTTTTGGCTCACCAAGGAGATGGATATGGTGCCCTCTGTGGAAATAGGGCCCCAGGAGCAGGTGCAGACTGGGACAGGATCTTGCATTCAGTGTTGGAAATGCTGGGCTGGGATGTCAAGTAGGCTGTTGGACATATGAGTACGGACTCTGGGCAGATGTCCTATTTGAGTCAGTTGACATGGGATTCTCCACCTGACCCAAGGTTATCATAAGTCAAGCCCACCAGAAAGGCAGCCGTTTGGGGCGAGGGGTGGGAGGGCATCCTGGCAATGTGTTCTACATTAGAGGGGGAGAAATGGGAGGGAAGTACCAGAAGAACTCCCTACCGAGTTCCCTTGTCGGAACGGCTTGCTCAGAGCCCTCTAGCCTGGCAGGGAGGCTGAGCTTCTGAGTAGCACGCACCGTGAGCCCGGGAAGGCTGGAATGTGCACCCACCCGCCTGGCAGCAGCGCACCCCTCTACACCCACAAGCAGTCTAGCTCAGCAAACACAGATGGAGCGTCTACGGAATGCCAGGCCCCGTGGGGATCAGTCATGACAGCAGTGGGAGGGGCAGGGAAGTCGAAGTAGTACTCACTACTGCTTGCAGAGGTCCCACTCACACCAGACACCATCCTAGGCACTAGCTCTTCAAACACGCTCAATCTTCGTGACAACCTAACGGCATGATAACGTGCCATTCGTTATTCTTCACATTTTACATCGGGGAACCAAATTTTAGAAATAAGACCAAAAATTAGAGGCAACCAAAGATTAGAAATAAGACCACAGTGACTGAGTGGCAGAAAGAAGAAAGACCCTTTTGCTTGAGGAAGCTCAGAGGTGTGGGACTATCTCCTTGTCATAGTGGTGATAGCTATTGTCCCTTCCGTTGGATGGCTAGGTCCACAAAGGGGTTTCTGGTGACTATAATGCTTCTTATCAGCACGCGTTCACCCCCCACATATATCTTCAGTGGTTTCCATTTAAACTTCTTGCCTTCTGTCATAAAGCCTGGAGGTGGGTGGTGGGCTGATGTCGGCAAGACAGCTTCGAGGCCGTTCCCCTTGCAAGCCCTGCATAGACAATCTCCCCAAATGGTTCTCAAGGGGTAGAGAGTGGGCAGCTGGAAATGCATAGGAATTTTTTTTTTTAAGATTTTATTTATTTGAGAGAGAGAGAGAGCACAAGCGGGAAGGGAGGGCAGAGGGAGAGGGAGAAGCAGGCTCCCCACTGGGCAGGGAGCCCAATGTGGGGCTCGATCCCAGGCCCCCAGGATCAAGACCTGAGCCAAAAGCAGGCGCTTAACTGACTGAGCTGCCTAGGCGTCCCCTGCATAGGAATGTTTCTAATGTCACAATGACTGGGCAACGCCACTAGCATTTAGAAGTGGACTCGGGATGCCAAAGGGTTTGCATTGCAAAGGATCAGCGTGGCAATGAAGAAGTGTCCTAACCAAAACGTCCCAGCACTGCCCTCCTTGAGAGGTGAATGCGGGGGTAGGTGGCAGAAGTGTCGGTGAGAAGCAGCACTGGGACCCAGATCAGCAGGCAGGCCTCTCCCCAGCAGACAGGAGTGCTCTGCCTGCACATGCCCACTTATCACCCAAACAGAATGAGTCCCAGTGGGGAGATCTGGGCAAGGCACCCAACAAGGAAAGCCGTCAAGGGGCGAGTGGATCTTTCCCTGAGGCCCTCACATCCTGGCCTCACGGATGTGGCCTACGGTCTCTCCTTCCTCTGTCCACATGATTGCAGCTGAGGGGTTGGGGGGTCCATCCATCTCTTCTAGGTAGGCCTCCCTTGACTTTCCTGGGAGTGAGCGGTGTGTACGTGTGTCAGACGTGTTCAGTGTTTAAGCAGGAAGCCTCCAGTTCCTCTGTGCAGCGGATGGAAGAAGACAGTTGTCCCCCCACCTTGGAGATGCTGAAAGAAGAGCCAGGAGCACACAAAGACTCAGATGTATTCCTTACTTGAATTGGTATAGAGTTCTTCCTTGAAAGCGCCAGGCTTGTTAAGGAAAAACAATGACCTCTTGTAAGACGCTAAAACCAGCCACGCTGAGGCCAAGACAGGGGATGGCAGAAAGTAGGGGAGTGTAGTTAAGGAAGGGAACCTGGGGGACCCATAGGGGTAGGTGGCCACTGCCGGGCTTACAGACATTCGCCTGGATTGCCATCGTCAAGGTCAGCATCCCCTCAGCCACTCCACCTCCACCACCAGCAGGACCACCTCCTCGGTCACTCCACCCAACCCTCTGGCCATGGTCCATGTCTCCTCCTCCACCCTCTGGGTCAGGTTAAACCCCGGTCCGTCGACCTCCTTCCAGATTCTCTTTCTCGAGAACCTAGGGTGGAGCAGAGCTGCCTCCTGACGGAAGACCCTTGCACACAGCGAGGGTGAGTCAGCTTGCTCTGGACTTCGAGCGGGAGTTCAGCTCAGGTCTTTGGAGTTGTGTTTCCAAAAGCCAATGTATCTCAGGGGGCTCGATTTTACTGTTTTAAAGAATCCTACTGGTCTTCTGGGTTCTTTGAGGTGAAGCCTATTTTCAGAGATCTGTGTGCTCAGGAAGGAGGAATCCATAGCTGGGATTAGGGATCGGTCTTGGATTAGGGCAACGGGTTACAAGTCAGGCTGTGGCCAGGGCAGGGGCTTCCTCTGAGACTGGGATTAGAGGCTAATTTGAGACAAGGTCAGGGTTCAGTGTCCAGATGGGTCAAAGTGCTGGCTGGGGCTGAACCAGTTCTCAGGGTAGAAGTCGTATTAGGTGTCCATTAATTGAACCTCTGTCTTATATCCCAAATTTCTTACAAAGTACCACCATTTTATTCTGGGTCAATCTGTTTCCTTAAGGGATTCCTCCACCCTCTGGGCCCCTTGCCACCATCTCCCTTTTAGCTCTCAGTCTCCTGGGGCTCAAGATGCAGCCACACTCTGGCTCTGGGGTACGGACTTCAGAATAAGATGGAGACCATTCTGAGTCCAAAGCCCTCTGCAGCCTGAGCCTGTAATTGGAGGAGAGGGCCCAGCCAGGCCTGGTGCCTAGCCAGCCCTGGCAGCTGGATGGCCAGTTGTAATGGGATTAGGGCTGGCCGTGCCCGCCCCCCTGCACTCCGCCCCAAACCTCTCCCTCCCATCCTCCCCTTGCACCCTGATTAGGATGCAGCCCTCTGCTCTACCTACCCCGCCAGGCTCATTGTCTCAGCTAGTGCCAGTGCCTAGCAACCCTCACAGGGGAGCCCTTTCCCACCACCGTCCTGGCCCCCGGCCCTGCCCTCCGCTCTGAGCACCGGCACCACTTGTGTTTTCATTGCTGTGAAGAAGCCAGAGAAGCAGAGCCAGCTGGTCTCACCAGATTCTCCCAATGACCCGATTCCAAGAGTCTCTTCTGAAATTCTGGGCCTCCTTTCCAAGATTCCTAGGTCCTATCAGCAATTCTCAGATGATATTCTGAGATTCCAGAGCTCCATTTTGGAATTCTCCAAATCCTGGAGTCCATTCTAGGAATCCATGAATTCTAGAATTCCCAAATCTTACGACATGAGTCTCAGACCATTCAGTTATATTCTAGAACTTGGCTTGTGTATTACAGAGGGGTCTGCGGTTCCAGGCTGGACTCATGAGCCAGGGTGACAGAGGTTAGAAGATGATGAGAGCCCAGGAGCCACATTTTTATTCTCTTTAAGTAGGAACTTCCAACAACACAGAGAACAAAGAAACTGCTGCCTGGGAAGAGGGGGGGTGGGACTCACTCCTGGATTTGACACTGTCCAAGCCCTCTAGGTGCTGAAACAGAGCAAGGAGCAAAGGAAGACCCTACCCTCGAGCAGCTTTCACTCTCTTCGGGGAGACAAATATTGAACAAATAGACAAATAATATGCAACATGTCAGCGCTAAGTGCTATAAGGAATAAAGCAAACAAGGGAATATTAATACTTTATTGTACCTACCCTGTGCTAGACATTGTTCTAATGCTTTACATATCTTACTTAAATTTTATAATACTGTGAAAAGAGATGTTATTGTTAGTCCCACTTTAGAGATGAGAGAATCGAGACACAGAAGGTTACATAATTTGTCCAAGTGGCAGAGCTGGGTTTTGAACCCGGCAGTCTGGCTCCAAATTCTATGCTTATCCACTGTGTTGTAATGCAGGGTAAGAGGGTGGAGGGTGATGGAGAGAGGGTGCTGTCACAAGGCGGCGGGCGGGGGCGGGGGGGACATTTGACCAGAAACTTACCAGAAGGCAAGGGGGCGATGCAGGTGCCTGTCTGGGGAGTAAGCCAGGTCTCTTCCTGCAATATGGAGGACCTGTGTTCTCTCTGCTCTGGGACTGGAAAAAGATTTCTTGTGGGGATCTGGTGGGAGGGGGCAGGCTCAGAGGGGTGCTTGTCTCTGCGGCCAGAAAAGGCCCCTTTGCTCACCCTGGTCAGATTCCCTTGTGTCCTTTCTTCCCTGTCATGCAGATGAGGCTCTTCCTTTCCAGAGAAGTGTCCTCAGGACACAAAAGAAAGAACTAAAAGAGACAATCCCCTCATGACAGGACTCATTGGCCTGGCTAATTATGAGTAATTAGAAACCCTTCCCCACCACCTTGTCAGACCCTGGGTGGCCCAGAGTGAAACCAAGTGACACCATGAGGACTAAATCCCCCTGAGAAGGAAGGGGGGAAGGAGGAGTGGTGGTGAGAAGCAAGGACTGGGGCAAGGGGGCCAAGCACCCTTGACCATTCCCGCACACCTGGCCTCCTGATGCTGTTCTCAGTCTATCCTGCCTGCACACACAGGCCGGGCAGCATAGAAAGGGGGGGCATCAGAGACAGTGGGATCGAGCCAAGTGAGCTTGAGTTCTGGCTTTATGATCGTGTTAATAACGTTTTTGGACAAGTTACGTTGCCTCCCTGAGGCTTGTTCTCTTTGTAATCCTGGGGTAATCATAATCCCTAATCATACAGCTTTAGGATGATTCAAGGAGCTAATGAATTAAGTGACACAGAGCCTGGCATATAGGAGAGGCTCAGCAGCGGTAGCGCTCCTCATTGGCTCACCTTTGTCATCTGTTGCCCTGGATGACTCGGAACAGTTCTTCATTTTCTCTGGGCCTTGGTTTCCACACCTGTACAATGGAGTTAGGAGCTGGTGACTTGCTTATCGAACTAAAATAATATTTCCTGAGCTCTGACTTCATACCAAGCACTGGAGCTGGACCAGGACCAACACAGTCTCCAAGCCTAGGGAGCTTTGGTCAATGGCTTGTCCCGACCCCATTCCTCACACTCCAGGCTCTAGGGGATGGGGACTGTGGTAGACAGAGTTGTAAGGTCCCCAAGATCACTGCTCCCAGTGTACAAGCCCGTACAAGCCCCTCCTCTTGAATGTGAGCAGAACCTGCAGATGTAACGGAATGTTACTTTTCTGGTAGGCTAGTTATGGGGCAAAGGGGAAGAGATTTTGCCGGTGTTGTTAAAGTTCTTAATAAGTTGACTTTAAATTTGCCAAAAGTGAAATTACCGTGAAAGGGCCTGAGCTAATCATGTGAGCCCTTTCCAAGGGGGTCTAGAAGTCAAAGACAGAGAGGCAGAGTCTCTCTCCTGTTGGCCTTGAAGAAGCAAACTGCCATGTTGTAGAGAGGGCCACATAACAGGGATGTTGGGAACCTTCTAGAAGCTGAGGGCCCTAGCCCCACATCCATGAGGAACAGACTGCCTACAACCTTGGGAGAAGACCCCCAGCTTCCGACAAGACCCAGGCCTGGCTGATACTTTGACTGCAGTCTTGTGGTACCCTAAGCAGGGGATCCTACCTGTACTCCTGCCCCCCAAGGAAACTGAGATCATGAATGTGATTTGTTCGAAGCCCCTAAGTTTGTGGTAACTTGTTACGCAGCAGTAGAAGCCTGATATAACACCCTGCCCTTGAATGGATGCAAAGCCTGGGGTCAACCCCATCCTCCTGGCTGCAGCCAGCTTCCCTGCCCCTGCTCAGGGCCTAGGGCCCCCAGTGCCCCAGCGAATTCCTTGCAGACAATGCTCCCCTCTGCCATGGCAGAGTTGTTTCATCAGCTGCCAACCTGCTCCCAAAGTTGGTCGGCAAAGAACGTTCTATTTGCCCTACTTTTAATATAATTATCAGCATCGTTCGCACGACACTGAGTCAAGGCTCAGCCTGCCACAAGCCCCTATTATCCCGAGCTGCTTTTCTGGGAACGGCTGTATCCAAGCCTCATGCGTGCTGCTGCCTCCCACACGAATTATCTGTAATTTCCACACCTCCGTGCTTGCCGAGGCCCCGCATTAAAGCCAGGACTTGTGGCGGGCTGGGTGCACTGTTATTTTCAAGGCAGCCAAGTCGGGCTCCGAGGAAACTGGAGCAAGAGCAAGTGAGACCTGGCTTTGACTGTGGGATCTATGGGGGCGGGGAGAGCAGGCAGAGGGGAGCGGGTGTCCAGCCCAGTAGGAGCCAGAACCAGACTGTGGTCAGTGACAGAGCCCCTAGCAATCAGAGGGCAGGGCATGCACGGTAGGGCTCTTGAACATGCACAATATGGCCCATTTGTAGGATTCCCAGGAGGAGTCCTTTCTGCAGCAGGAGAGTACAACACACCAACTCCAGAACGTGCCAGAGAGGGAGGAGGGGATGGGGGTAGGGGTAAGAAAGGAAAAGCCCTGTGGATAGAGAGAAGTTGGAGGTGAGGATAGTGCATTCTCCTTCAATCCTGTCCCCCGCAGGGTATCATGGCTAAACAGCGAAGTTCCGGGGGCGGCGGGGCGGGGGGGTGGTGGCTTCAGAAGGTGAGTGAGAAACGTCCCTGTCTGACAGCGAAGAAGCTAGGCCTCACCGAGAGGCCCACTGCCCGTGCAATTCTGCAGGAGAGAAAACACATCTCTCTATCTTGGTAGAGAAGATGTACTTTATTACCACATATCTGTGGAGGGGGCCTTGGGTGGGTGTGTGCGCATGCTCAGACCCCATGTGAATGCCCCTCTGGGCAGAGAAACGCACATGTGTACGTGTGCAAATTACACTCACATGTCACAAGTATATGTATTCAGGAGGCTGCTTATCTGAGCATGAGGCTGCACTTGAGTATTTGTGAACATGGAGGAAGGAGACTCTATCTCTCACTTTTACTCTGAGCTTTAAGGGATTAAAGACCTTTTTCTAACTTCCTTTCTGAGAGTTATCATGCTTCAGGGGAGAGAGCCCAGGACTGAAAGTTCAGAGACCCGGTATGTGGCCCAGCTCTGTCACTAGTTAACCTTGTCACTTTGAGCCAGTTGTTTCTGTTCCCAGAACCTCATTTGTTCTGTCTGTGAAATGGGGTGCTACCCAGTCACATTTGCACTTAGAATTCAGGGCTCCACATTCCTGGTTCCCTGGTCCCACCTCCCCCTACTCCAGACAGTCCTCCCCTTGCTCATCCTTATCCACTGCTGTGCCATGTGTGTGTGTGTGGGGGGGGGGGCGCAGGACAGAGGGACTCGGACTCCTCAGCTCTAAGGATGAGTCTCCTTTCCTCCTGCACCCCGGGCCTGTGATGAGGCAGGACTTCCACAGCTCCTGGAGCGCACTTGGAAAACCATGGCTCTAAGTAGCCTTATGTTCATTGCCTTGGTTTCTCAGAGAATCCTAAGGCCCTGAGGACCAGTGTCCACGGGGTCACTGAAACAGTGCTTGATGGCATTGGTTCATCGGATGAGGATGCTGACCTCAGATGGGAGGGCAGGGGATCAGAGTGTACCCGACCTGTGGGGTCTGCTTGTGGAAAGGCTGCCACCTCAGGGGAGCCCAGGCCCTGATGCCTGCGGTGTCCCGGAGCCTGTGTATCTGTGGGAGAGGGGACCTTTATGGGGCAACGGGCGTGGCTTATACACCTGCATGGGGCTGAACATTCCAAAGCTTCCCTGCTGCTTTGCTCTACTGTGCTTCCTGGCCTTCCAGTGGGCATTCCCTGATGCCCCTGGGGCTGTCTGGGTCCCCCACAGATGGAGGAGGCGATCAGAGGGCCTTTGGAATCAAATGTCCCCCAAGATTTATAATCTAGGCCTCTGGCTCCCACTGGCCTGAGGGAGGACTGACCCAGAATCAGTATTTTCTACTCCACAGAAAGAAACACATACTCTAGAGCCTGGCATTCAAGGCCCATTCCCCAAACATGAGTTAAATGGGTTGATGCACGTAAGGCAGTTACTTCCCATGCTTTTCATGTCTTGGAGCACGTAGGAAACAAAAATATTCACATAGTTCCTGGCTGCCTAGCAGGCTGAGGGACAGTATCGCGGTACACACATGACCAGTGCTGGACATTCGAGCACGCCACCTTGGGATGCTGGCACGTAAAGCCTTTAGCAGAGGGCGTGTGACAGTGGTTCTGAACCTTAGCTGCACGTTAGAATGAGCTTTAAAGAAAATACTTTTGCCTGGGCCTTACCACAGACCGACCGTCTAGTGATTTCACATGCTCAGTCTGGGGCATGGGTATATTTTTAAAGCTCCCCAGGGACTCCGGAGCCAGGAGAGTTGAGAAACACTGGCCCAAGGCAGGGAGAGCGTTCAGCACATGTCAGCTATCTATAACAAAAATGCCTCCGTGTCCTCCAATGGGCTGTTCTCCTTCACTGAGCAGCAGAAGGGCTGGGCTGGGCTGGGGGGCCAGGAGTCATGGAGGGCACTGCTGCTAGGAGAGATGAATGCTGGGTAGGGCAGCCTGGCATTCATCTCCCTCAGCCATGTCTCAGAAAATTGAATTAAAAGCTGTATTTTTCAGCCGCTGCCCGCCTGGCTGGCTGGCATGTGGGAGGGAGCTGAGGCGGTGAGCACCTCAGGGTAGGGAAAAGGCTGTTGAGAAGACCCCCAACCTCTCTCCCTAGGAGAGAGAAGGCAACTCAAGGGGTCCTTTGGGAGGAGACCATTCCCAAGGGTGGGCCCTCAGCCTCCAATCTTCCCCAAGCCAGGCAGGTAGGGTGAGAATGGGCTGGCTGGCTCAGAAGAAGGGGGAGACTCTGGCTCGGGTCTTTGGGGAGGCGCCATCTCGGGAACCTTGAAGAGCAGCTCAAGGAGAACCACGTTTGTTGGGAGAGACCAGAGCCTCTGTCCCGATGAGCAGAGAAGAGTCCAGGATGTGAGAGCCCAGCCTGGGCCTCCCGCATGATGGAAACAGCCCACCAGGTTGAACACCACTAAGTTGAACACCGGGACCCAGGCTTTGGTCCCCAACTTGATGAGAAATCGGCCTGTGTGTCCTCAGCCTAGCCCTCTCATCCCTCTGGGCTCAGGCACTTCATTCACGGGGGAGGGGACTGGACAACCCTCCTGGACTCGAGCTCTGATGGTCACCTCTGTGCCTCTCCCAGGCTGATGCTCCTAGGTAGGGCTGGGATTAGAGTCTGTCTACAAGGCTGGCCGGCCCATACAGCACTTTGGAGAGAATTGGAGAGGTGCCCCCTCCAGGACCAATGTACAAAAGTTCTCACTGCCCACACCAAGACAAACATGTGGGGACACAGAACAGACAGCAGGAGATACAGAGCCCTGAGTGGGACCTAGAGGACTAGGTATAAAAAAGGGACTAAACCTGGGACAGAATGAAGAAGCTCAGAGCCAAGGGGACCTCTTCCCGGGCCCTGGCCATTGACATTTCCAGGTTGAGCTGGCCTGACCTAGGTGACTCTCAATTTCCACCCTTCCCCACACTCCCAGGCCCCTGGCGTCTTGAACTTCCTGCTTCCCTCCTGACTCTGAGACTCCCGGCAGCCTTTCCTTCCCTCTCCCGACATTTCACAGTCTACAGAGCACCTTCATGCACAGTATCTCATTTGATCTTCACAGCAGAGGAAGGAAGCAGGCTCCCAGGGGTTAGAGCAACGAGCTAGGCAGGGGAGTAGCCAGGTCCAGAGGGAGGTCCTGTCTGTCTGTCTCTCTGACTTCAGTACAGCACCTGGCCCTCTTCTCTCCAGAGATCTCACTCTTTATTGACACAGAGGAGGACTGGCATTCTCTTCCCCCAGGAAGTTTTCCTGGACTGAACAGAATGAGGTTCATGCAGAACCAACAGTGTGAAGTACCAGCAGGGGCTAGCGTTCTCTGTGCAGCGAAGAGACACCACCAAGTCACTGTGTGGACCTAGGAACTCCTTGCCTCTTTCTGGGGCCTCAGATACAACCTATAAGTCTCCATATGGATTCCTCTTCTCCTCAGTTGGACTGGAATCCCCCAAGGAAAGACTCATCTCTCCCTCCTCCCCCCTCCTTCCTGAGGCTTCCTTAATAAGGCAGCCACACCCAAGGCTTGGCCCACTGGAGGCTGGACAGTAACTTACTGGGATGGGGAAGGACAGTCTGGTTGCAGAACTGTGGATGGGGGTATGGAGGGAGCTCTTGGGATGCTCAGGCCTGGGGGGTGACCAGAAACCGAGAGCTGGGGCAGGCAGGAACAGGGGGTGTGGGTGTGGGTGGGCAAGGGTTAAGTACTTTGCCTGGGAGTGGGTAACTGTTTTCAGTTAGGCTTTGGCTCCACTACTGACTGGCTGCATGACCTTGGCCAGTTCAGTTCCCCTCATTAAGCCTCATTTATCCACCTGTACTAGGAAGAGGCTGAGTAGGACTACAATAACAGTAGCAATAGTAATCTGAAAACCTATTATGGGGTACACGTACCATTCTTGTTTAATGCTGCTGTCAAGTTGTGGGGGTAGGTATTCCCCTGTACAGGTGAAGAAGCTGAGGCTCAGAGAGGTCAGGTCACCAGCCCAAGCTCACAGAGCACAGGCACTCTGACTCCAGAGCAGTATCATTTTTAAGTTGTTGTAAGCCCCCTGCCCCTTCCTATCCATAGAGATGTTCTCCAGGGGGTCACACATGAGTTCACCCAAGCAGGCCAAAGCTAGCTGACCTTCCCAGGCCTGGGCTGTGGGGGAAAGAGTAACTCAAGCAGAGTCTGGGACTTGCCGCTCAAGGAAGGCTTCCCGGAGGAGGAAGCAGAGGATCAGACAGATGGACAGACAGGGGCTCAGAGGACGCAGAAGGGAGAAGGAAGAGGGCTTTCTCGCTCTGTGTACCTTGGGGCGGGTGGAAAGGAGGGCAGTGAGCCCCAGCGAAGACCGGACTCTGAGATGCGGAAGCCCAGCCACAGAGGGGGTCGTCGCCTCCGCACCGTCCGCCCAGGGGTCTCCACCGCAGCTTTTTGCTGGTGTCAGCCGAGAGGCCTGGCGAACGCGGCGGGCGGGGTCCCACTCCCCCGCACAACCCCGGCCTAACCCCTCCCCCGGGCGCCCATTGGTCTACACCCGCCCCCAACCCTGCGAAGTGCGCGGCGGAGGCGGTGGTCGGTCGCCTCCCTCCGTCCCCCGGCCTGGCTTCGCGGCGGAGGCGGCGCCTCTCCCGCAGGGCAGAGCCGGCTGGGCGGTGCGCGGCGCGGGGCGGGCGAGGGCAGGCGGGGGGCGCCACACTCGGGCCCCAGGCGGTGACTGGCGGCGGCGGCGGCGGCGGTGGCGGCTCTAGACGAGCGCGGTCCCCGCGTGCGCACACGCACACGCCGCCGCGCAGAGACCGCGGACACCGGCCGCCGGCGGACACACGGACGCGGAGACCAGGGCTTGGCGCGCGCTCCTCGGCGCACACGCTCCCCATCCCCGGGCGGCTCGGGGCGCGGACTCCCGCTGTGCGCCCTCCCCGCGGAGTCTGCCCCGGGCCGACCCGCAGCCCGCAGCCCCGCGGCGAGGCCCGGCTGTGAGCAGGTAAGGGCCGCCCAGCCGCCCCTGACCCTCCACGGCCAACCCGCACCCCCCCTCCCGATCCAGAACCCTCGCCCCCCGCCCCCTCCCCGGGGGACCGCGGACCTCTTCCTCCAGCTCGGTGATCCCGGCGAGCCGCGTCCTCCACCGGGACCAGCGCGGGCCAACCTGCGGAGATCGAAATGAAGCCCCCTCCCGCTGCTGCTCCCTTCCTGCGCGACATCTGACAACGCCCCCCTTCCCCCACCCCTCAATATCTGGCATAGTACTTGGGGCAGCCGATCCTTGCAGCCCCCGGGGGGCTACCTCTCGCCACTCCGTGTGCTAGAGGGAGGACCAGGGGCAGGAAAGGCACTGCGGCCAGAGGGACCCAGAGGGACCTGTCTCCCTACTCCCAAGGCAGACGGACGCGCCTACGCGGATCGGGAAGGCGACGCTGGAGGGTCTCTGGGTGCTGGCTACCGCGGTCCTCACGGGGTCTGAGAGGTGGGCAAGCGATGTCCTGAGTGGGTGGGGGTAGGGGCCAGCCTAGAATGTCCGCCTATAGCGACACATTCGGGATTGTTCAAAAGAGCGTCGTCTCTCGGTTTCCCGCGGCGCAGAGGGGATGGGGTCTTGATGCCTGGGCTTAGGTGGTCTCGCAGAAAACGCCCTGAGGGGGCCTGTGGGAGAAAAGCTCCGGCCCAGGGAGGCCGAAGTGGGCCAGCCCGAGACCCCTGCCGGCCGCCTTAAAGGCACAGGCTCCTGCTGCAGCTGCGGGAGGCGGGGGCCACATCCTGGGCGGGACTTTGGAGCTTTGAGCGGGTCGGAAGGGGCCAGGGCTCCAGTGGATGAAGCTAGCTTCTCTGGAGGGAGCCCGGCCAGAAGCTGATTGCATTTTACCCAGAGCTGGGGAATGGAACCTCACCACTGGAAGGAGTTCAGGCCCCCTTAGGAAGCTGCTGGGGGAGGGGTGGTGGACCCCTGCGACTTCTCCAGACCATTAATACGCTTTTAGTGCAGTCCGTTTCCCCGACTTTACCCCGGCCTTACAGTGCCCCACAAAGCATTCCCTCTCCCCCTTAAAAAAAGAATAGACACAGCATTCAGCTTTTCTGGTGAACAGCCCTGTGTAGGGGGTGGTTGGGGGATGGGATGGGGCTACACAAGGTCTCTGAGGGCCACTTGCCTTGGGATTGCTGTTGGGCAGAGAGAGACAAGCATCAGGTCAGGCTAGGTCCAGGCTTTTGAGTGGATGTGAACTAATGAAGGGGATGAAAAACTATGAGCTTGGGAAGGGGGTGGGCAGCAGCAGTACCCAGATTTTCTCAGGAGGCTCCAATCTCATTCTGGTGCTGGCTGCAGGTGGGGTTGGCAGATCCCCCAGTGCCCAGCTGAATCTGGGGCTCCTGCTCCCCACTGACCTTGGGGAGGGCAAGCAGAGGTGCCAGACTGGATACAAACCAAAATTGGAACACATGGATTAGAGGCAGAACACATTGAGGTAGGCCCGTGGCCAAATATTCCAACCAATCCATCAACAGGTGTGTGGGGTGACCAGGGATGTGGACCTGGTTCCTTCCTCTATGGATGATTCATTGGTGGGTCTGTATCTGGGCCAGGCTCCCTCTGGTCTGTTTGCCCCTGTGTGCAATGAGGACAGGTGTCTGTGGGGAGTCTCTGGAGGGACCCTTCTCTGCATTCTGAGGACTAATCAGGCTAGAGCGTCCATTAAAGTCCCTTTTTGTGTAAAGTTCAGGCTGACAGGGAGTTGATTGGAGAAACACTTTGGGACCCCCCCCTTTTTTTTCATGTGGCCACCCCTCCCTGCCATGCTCCTACTTGGGGACACTCCCTCAATTTGTGTTGAATAAACAAACACATAAAGTGGGTGTTTACAGATCAGTATGTGCAACTAAGAGGCTAGGAAGAACAAGAGCTCAGGCCACAAGGTGGCTTTCTTCCTGGGGATGTGGCCTTAGATTGAGTGTCCCGGGTCTCTGGCCTCCCAGCGACGAAGTCTTCACTGACCGAGGGCTGGCACCGAGTAAGTGGAGGACACTTTGTGCTGTCTGCCAGAGGGCAGAACCAAGGTGTGCCAAGCACAGAGCCGGGGCTTTGCTCAGTGCCAGGAAGGCCTCCTTCCCTGAGAGCCACCCAGCGTGGAGCCCACACCGGGGGTGACAGTGGGTTTCCTGTCTCGGGAGGTATGCGAGCAGAAGTCTGATACCCCAGACAGGGATACCCGGGGGCTTTCTACACTGGTAGGGCCAAAGGCCCTGGAAACCTTGGCTGCCCCTGAACGGAGGAATCTGAGTCCAGAGACTGAACGTGCTGGGCCTAGTGGTCCAGCTGCCTGGCAACATACAGGCTTGGAAACTCCTCAGCGGCGACATTTGTACTGAGCCCTGGATGCCGTCAGAGGCACATGGTGACAGCCACCCCCACGGTGACACACAAAGAGGGAGTGACACACCGCCAAGAAGACATGTAGGTTTCCAATGACACCTGCCAGAGAGCTGGGGCAGGAGACACACCAGCAGAAAGACATACGGACGTTGGGACACACTGTTTCACCCAGATCTGGGCACACCTGGGCACTCAGACTTGCCCGAGGAAGATCACTAAAGTCTTCCGCAATGAAAGTCCAGATGCATGCAGAATTGAATAGAGAAAGTGCATATGTGGCATGAGATTCGACAGAGGGTTGACACACTTTTCCTGTAAAGGGCTAGATAGTAAATACTTTGGCTCTGCTGGCCGTGCACCCTGTGGCAGCCACTCTGTTCTGCGGTTGTAGCGGGAAAGCCACCATAGATGATACGTAAACAAATGAGCCTGGATGGGGTCTGATAAACTCTGCTTAGGGATGCTGACGTTTGAATTTCATACAATTTTTATGTGTCATGAAATATGAGTCTTTTAATTTTTTTCTGACCATTTAAAAAATGTAAAAAACCATTCTTAGCTGACTGGCTGGGTCTGACCTGCTAGAAGTGTTTGCCAACCTCTGGGCCGGAAGGTTAGAGCAGAAAAGTGGTTTAAAAGATTAGAGGAGGGAGGGCTTGGTCTTGGGAGCCTGAGCTGCCCTAGGGGCCTTGGATGCTTCCTTTCACTCTGCCTGGAGCTCAGAGTGCCCATCTGCTTAATGGGTCGGTGCCGGGAGAGGCTCCCTGCCTGGCCTCAGCATTCCAGCCCAGACAGGCCTTCGCTGTGTCTGTGTGATAAATCTACTCTAAGGACACCCTGAGACAGCATTCATGAACGTGAAATGACATCGTGTCACTTCAACTCACCAAATAGGTCCGGAGTCCCCTTTCCCATTCAGCCTCTGGTGTCCAGGTCCATGCCCACCTCCACCAGGAGGGAGATGCAGAGACACCTGGACATGCCCCATGTTTCCAGAAAGATTTGAAACTCACAGTGAGCAGGGTAGGACCCGAAACGGCCCAGGCAGGAGAGAGGATCTTCTTATCTAGGGCTGGTGGTTCAGACAAGGGTGAGATCAGTGGAGGCAGGTGCAGCCAGGGTGGGCTTCCTAGAGATGTGGTGGGAGGTGGCTTTGACCTTGAGGACTACCTGGATGCTCTCCTCCCAGTGTCATGCCCATGCATTGCCTTCACTGTCCTCAAACTTACCCCCTGACAAATGGGCACCGCAGAGGCTTGGCCGAGAAAAAAAAAAAAATTCATAGCTCCCTTGTAGGCCCCTCCACATTTCCCAGGTTCTGATTTAAGGCTGCGTGTTGAACCAGGTCTTGCCTTCGGTTTCTTCCCCTTTCCTGTTCCCTTTTGACATTTCCTTCCTGCCATCTTCCCTGAAGTGGGCCAGGGAGACTTTCCTTTCCCATTTTCCCTGTGTCTCTAGATTCTGTTCCCTTCTTTCCATTCCAGCTGCCCTTCCCTGCCCAAGCCACAATCACCTCTATCCTGAATCCAGAAAATGGCCTCAGTGTGGGATTTTCCCCTTCTGCTAGCTTGCCAGCATTTTGAGGAGTATTGCTTCAGTGGGAAGCTTATCACTTCACTCCCCAGCTTAGGGCTCTTCAGTGCTCCCGTCCTACTCCAGGGACCAAGGCTGCAGTGTCCCTGGCACCTGCAGACTGGCAGCTACCTCCCACCCTCTCGTCCACCCCCACCTCCTGACATTTTGCTGAGCCCCCTCAGCACCCCCAAGTCACCTTCCCAAGCCCATCCACCAGGCACTCGGCAGAGATCTCTGGGCCCCCACTGGATGCTGGGGGCCCATGCGAATCCGAGCTAGCCCTCCCTTCCAGGGGCTCATACCCACTGGTTAACAAGCGTCAGCAGATAGAGAGGCTGCCTTTGAGGTGCTCACTAGACTGTCGACAGACAAGGGTCTGCTCCTGACTTCCCGTCCCCTTCCTCCCACCCTCTCACTCCACGCCTCCCACTGCCTTCCACCAGGTCCCTCCCCGCTATACAGAATCCCCGCTTCTGTTATCTTCTGCTTCCTCCTCCCCACCTTCTCCCCCTCTTGCCCTTGCTCGGTGGGGGGTGGCGGGTCTCTCCCTGGCAGAGAACTCCCAGCACCCCTTCCAGGACAGCAGAGGTGCCTGGACTAGTCAGTGTGAAAGGGCTTTGCAGCATGACCTTGGGAAATTATCCTGGTTTCTCGGGGCCTCAGACCCTCACAAGTGAGATGGGGTAACAGTGCTAACGTTCACATGTGCGTTCCAGCCCAGCCCTTCCCTACCCTGAGCCCTGGTTTCCCACATGTCCCAGTGGAGGGTGTGGGTGGAATCGTAAGGGATCCTTCCAGGGACCTGGGTTCTGTCACCTGCTGTGCACAGGACCCCAGTGGCCAGGCTCTGAAAGGGGAAGGTTTGAACACCCACAGGAGCATCAGCATGAATGATTAATCCTGCGATTGACCGGAGGCCCTTTACCCAGCGTTGGGCTCTGTCCTTCATCAGCTCTGACCCTACCGAGGAGGAAAGGGGTTCTAGAGGTTCCCTGTTCCTTCCCAGAAGCAAGTGTGGTTCCATCCCTTTGAGGGGTGAACTTGGGGGGAGGTAACGTTTTATCTTTCAGTCTTCCCTCCCTGGTTTCCTGCCCTGGGAGGGAGCGGAGGAAGTGGGGGGCAGGCCCTGCTCCGGTGCATTAAAAAAGAGTATGTGGTGAGCAAGGGAGGCCAGTGATCCACTTCTCTTGGGTCATGTGTGGCATGTCAGGCTTGGCACTGCCCAGTGACAGGGAGGGATGCTGAGCAGCCAGAGGAGTTCAAAGGGGGTAGCCTGGATGGCCCCAGCCCCATGAGGACAGAAGAAGCACCTAGATCTATGTGGCCCAATGGAGGGGGAGGGGGAGGTGCTGCCCTCCCACTGTGGGGGTGTCCAGAAGACAAAGGCTGGCCTGGAAGGACATGGTGGAAAGATATCAGAGCTTTCCCCTGAGGACCCTGGAGCAGCCGCTGGAGGGGGGTGAGCACCCCATCCCAGGAGCTGAGCCATCCTTAGCTGGGGTACAGCAGAAAGGGTCCTGCAGGTTGTGGGGCAGAGGGGAGTGGCTGGAGGGTCTCAGAGTCCCCTCCCACTCCATGGGGAAAGTTGGGAGCCCAGTGAGTCACAGCTGGCTCCGGTGTGCTGACTGATGATGCTGTCTTCCTGTGTGCTTGGCGCAGTGGCTCATCGGAGGACACGGCTGCTCTTGTCTGTTCCCGCTGCCATCAGTCACCGGGCTGGTGGGGCCTGAAGAGGGCCTCCGGAGTGTGGACGGGGGAGCCGACTCCCCTCTAGACCACGTATCTGTCACACATCCATTCCTGCCAGGCAGGGCTCCAGTACTCTCTGCTGTGTGACCTTGAAAAGTATCTCCCCTTCTCTGGGCTCAGTTTCCCCACAGGGAACTCAGTAGTAATAATGGAAGGTGGTCTTTAAGACGGAAGGTGTCCATCTCAGGTGTGAAATGGTGTGTCTATAATGAACTCTTCCAAAGGAAGTTATTTCAGCTGTAGAAATATGGGCAGGGGGTAGCAGAAGGTCTGACCAATCCCCAAAGGTGTAAGAAGGATCACTAATAACATACAGTGAGTTCTGAGCTGATCTTCCTCGTGCTGGAGACAGAGAATGGCAGGAGTGTAAGGATAGAGTGTACAAGTTTTGGAGCCAGGCTGCTTGGGTTCCCTTCCCAGCTCTACCACGTATTTGCTGTGTGACCTTGGAGAAGTTACTTAGTCTCTCTGTGCCTTAGTCACCTTAGCTATAGAATGAGGATAATGCTAGTAACTGCTTCAAGTTTGGGGGCAGGTGAAAGGAGTTAATGCAAACTGCTTGGAAGAGTGCTTGGCACATACTGTTTGATAAATATTAGTCATTAGCAAATAAAGGTGCAGAGGTCCTGCTGCTCCCGTTCTGAAAGTGATGCGAGGCTATGGGGTGGTGTCACAAAGGTGACAGCAAGAGGTGCAAAGACCTGAACACAGCTGAAAGAAATTAATAACATTTAATGCCTGTATGCCCTCCTGGGAACCAGGCTATGCTATCTATTCTGTAGTTTACTTACATGAATTTGTTGGTGTCTCACAGTAGTATCTATGAGATACGCATTACTATTATTTCCATTTTACAGACAGTCAAATTAAGGCACAGGAAAAACTGGCTTGCCTGAAGTCCTAAGGCTTAAAACTCTAGCAGAATGGTCCCCATGTCCCCCACCATAAATGCCAGGGAGCCAGATTTAATTGTTCTCAGATTAGTTGCAAACGCCAATTGCCCCAGCAGAGCCTGGACCTAAGAGAGCGAGCCTAGGAATATTGGTGACCAGGTGGTCCTGAGCCAGCTACATGGCTGGGCCGAAAGAACCCATGTTCATCATCAGGGAGGGGAGAGTCCAACCCCAAACTGCAGTGGCCAGGCCTAGCCTTGTCCTGTGTGAGGGTCACTGGCAGGCTGAGGGAGGGTAGAGGAGGGAGGCAGCCAGGACAAGGGGGAGGAGGAGCAGCTGACGGCGCTGCAGGTGGCCGGCCCAGGGGACACACCCAGGGGCACCATGCCCGTGGCCCACAAGAGGAGCAGGTTTGGAGCAGGTGGTCTCCAGCTGTAAACTCTGAGCACGGTCCATCAAGGATGGGGCATGGAGGTGTCAGAGCGTGGATGGCGGGGCGGGCAGAAGCGCCAGAAGGGGCTGAGGAGACTGTCATCTTGGAGAAGCTAGAGAAGGTGATCCCTGAGGTCCCCAGCTAGGGTGGGGGCCTGGGAAGATCCGGCCGGGGAGCTCCCACACTCTCTCTTGTGGGTGAGTCTAGTGGGCAGGGGAGTGGTGGGGAGAGTGAACAAGAGACACTCGTGGGCAAAGGGAGTGGATCTTAAAAGTTCTCATCAGGAGAAAAATGTTGTAACCTGTGGTGACGATGTTAACTCGACTTCCTGTGGTGCCAATATAGACAAATATCCAATCGTTACGTTGTGTACCTGGAACTAATAGAATGTTATATGTCAGTTACATCTCAATTAAAAAAAAAAGAGGGCAACCGTGGGAATGGGGAACCCGGGTCTAGTTCCAAACGAGGCCGTGCGTGCAGCTTACCCCAGCCCCTCCACCCTGCGTCCCTGGGCTGCTTCCCATCATTGCCTCAGCAGCCTAGCGACAAAGCAGAGCCGGGGCACGGCTGGGCTGGGGCCCCTGCTCCAGCTTGTTTTCAATCAGGGCAGCTGCGGCCGAGCAGCAGCGGGCCTGCCGGGAGCGGGCAGGAGCAGCCCGCGAGGCTGGCGTCCCCGTGTGAGTGCGTGAGCGCGTGCGTGCTCGCGTGGGGCCGTGCGTCTGTCTGTGTGCGCGCCTGTGCCTGAATCCAGATACATCTAATTGCCTCTGTGTGTCTGAGTGCCTTTGCAGAATCGGTGTGTGGGACCACCTAGATCGAGAGTCTGGTAGACACACGTGAGTCCCTGCGCTGCTCTCCGATGGCCTCTGTGCGTGCGTTCTCCGGTGGTCTGCATGCGCTTCTGCATTTCTGTGGAGGGGAGCGTGTGGGAGTGCGTGTGGAGTTGTCTGTCAGCCCCTGAAGGAATCTCCACCTTTGCGAATTCCGTGCGTGGCGGTATGCCAATGCCTCAGGTGGGTGCCCTGGGGATAAACGTCTCTCTCTGTCCCTGTGGGGTTGACATGTGTTTATGCTCTTCTCTGTGGACCTGTTTCTGTGTATTTGTGTGTGTGTGTGTGTCAGAGAGGGGGGGGGAGGGAGAGAGAGGGAGGAGATAATCAGAAATCAGCCAGCTCTCAAACACAGATTCATTCTCCGCTTGCTTGCTGCCCCCCACTTGCCCCGAGAGCAGCCAGAGTCGTGGAAATTGCTCGCTTTTCCGGGCCAGCTCTCTGTGTTCTCATGAAGGTCAAAACAGGGACTTTAAAATCCTACTCCCCCTGAGAGTTACCTGGAGAGCCGAAACCAGCACTGATGTCTGGCCCCCCCCTCCCCCCCCTCCCCCCNGGGGCAGGGGTATTTTTAAATGCTCCTCAGTGGTTCTGATGGGTGGTCTGGGCTGCATGTGCACTAAGAGGTCAGAATGCATCTTCAGACCGGGACTGGGGCTCGGGGAGGGGGTGGCAAGTCTCTCTTTGTGGGATCCCTGTCCTGAAGGAGGCAGGGAGTGCTGTTGCCATCTTGGGGTGTCACTGAGAAAGGGAGCCCTGATTTCATGTCTGAGTGCTCTTGCCTCACTCAGAAGGACTCAGTGCCCTTTTCCAGGAACCTTGCTCTGTGCCCCAGGGCAGAGGTCTCCCCCAAGGGACAGAAACAACCGCTGGCCCCTGTTTCTGGTGGCACCTTACTGGGAGTACAAGGGAGGTGGCCCCTGAGGAAGGAGCGCTGTGTCTGCTTAGTGACACAGGCTGTGCACCCATTTCCCTTCTCTGGCTCTGGTCTGGGCCCTGCTGGCCAGGGGGGAGCTGAGATGAGGAGTCACCTTCCTCCTGGCTAAGACAGCTGAGACCCACAGAAGCTGAGGGTCTAGATTGTGGCTGGGTGCGGAGGCCAGAGCCCAGGCACAGGCTGCAGGCTGAGGCTGCTGGCACCCCTGCTGGAGGGGCTGATGGAGGTGCCAGGGCCACCTGGCGTGGTCCTGGGTGGGGGCCCACCTGACTTCACATCTCGCCAGCCTTTGGCCTGACATTGTCCTGGGTGCAGAAGAGTCAGCTGTGGCTCTCAGACATTTTCTGCCTTGCGATGGCTTCTCTAAGCCCTCCGCTGGCCTGGCCGAGAGAGAGAGAGACAGCCTGCAGTTTCTGGTGCGGGGCAGGGGCCAGGCATTCTTCTGCTGCAGCCACGCAGGTCAGAGTGTCAGCTCCTGCCTCAGCAGACAGGGCTTTAGGCTCCCCAGGGAGAGTAGAGGTGACCGAGCCCACTGGGGACCAGCAGTGCCATGTCATGCCAGAAGCAGCCTGTGACCAGTAGAGGTGTGGAGGGCCTGGGAGTGGGTACAGAAACCCAGGCCTGAGAGTCCAGCACAGCCCAGGGATGCTGGCACCGGTGCTTCCCCAGCCTGCCCACCCCTTCCTGACCCACAAGGGACAGCCTGCACCAGCATCCTCAGGGCCCCCTGGGCTTCTGAGAGCATTTCTTGGGGACACCTGAGGCCTCCCTCCCATCTCTGAGTGGGCCCTGAGTGCATAGAGCAACAGGTGGGTAAGACAGGGCTCTCTTCTGTGGAGCTATCCTGTGGCTCGTTTTCTTTCTCCTTTTTGGGTACTTGCTGGTCACCAGAGGGAGCTTGGAGAAGCTTGGAGAGAGGGGAGGACACATGGGTCGGCAGAAAGCCAGGGGGACCGAAGGTGCCAGGGGCACCAAAGAACCAGGGGCATGGCAGCTCTGCCTAGTGGGGCCTGTTGACACCCTGTCGGGTGCTGTGTGGCTTCATTTTCTGCTGTGGATGCTATTTTCGGTGATGCTGCAGTGACTATTATTGCACATGCTTTTATTTGGACAAGTGCAAATATTTCTCGATAAATACCCAGATGCGAAATTGCTGGGTTGAAGGGGATGTGCGCTAACGATCGATTTTAGAAGCAGATGGGGCTCTCCCCTCTGGGAATGTGCCAGGGCTGCCACATCCTCCCCACTGGACTCCTGGTGCCCTGTCCGTTCCCCACCGGCAGCCCCCATCCTCAGCGACCCTCCCCCCTCGGAGCATGCTCTTCAGCAGTCACTGTCTGGCATGTCACGGGGGTAAGGCTTTCTCCTGGAGGCCGAGTGGGCCGAGGCAGGGTGAAAGGAGGTTACATCTATTAGCGTGCCGGCTTGGCAGCTGGAACGAAGGGACTCTCTGTGGTGAGTGCGTGAGTCGAAGTGCAGTTCTTTCTCACCTAGCAGTCTGGAGCTAGGGAGGCCTTCCAGGCTGGTGGGGTGCTCGTGTCTGTGGCTCCCCACGCCCCAGGGGTTAGCTCCAGCGTTTGGGCAGGGCTAAAGAGCAGAAGTGGAGAGCAGGTGCTCTGTTGTGGACAAAAGGTCACTCCCACCCATATTCCGTAGGTGGGACCCTCGTCACAGGCCCACACCTGTGATCGGGAAGGACCAAGGAATGTCCTCTCTAGGTGGGCACGCATGTGCCAGCTAAAACTCTGTCGCAGCGGAGGGAGATATGGGGAGACAGTTGTCTGCCACAGAGGGGAAAGCCATGCAGACCCTTCTGGTGGCCCGATGGGGGCCGCGGCCGTGTGTTCTGCACTGCGTCCCCAGTGCCTAGCACTGCGTAGGTGCTCAGCAGATGTTTGTTTGATAGAAGAATGAAGAACGCATAGGCAAGGTCAGGGAGGGGCTTACCCCTGTAGACTGAGAGCCTTGCTGCAGGTAAGGGGGTGTCAGGAGGAAGGGCTGTCCCCGCCCCTCCTCTGCCACTGGACGCACAGGACTCATGCCTTCCTTTCTCTCTAGCCCATAGACACCGTGGGGCTGACCAGCGGCTGCTCTGTGTGGGAGGCGAGCCGTGCTGGCCTGAGTCTCCTTCGGGATTGAGAAACGTCATGGCCAGCATCTTGCAGGCCTCCCTGGCTGCTTTCCTCCTGCTGCCTATGGTAAGGGCCCAGGACCCTCCCCTCCATGACTAGCTGGAGCCCCAGGCCCCCCAGAGCCCACACCCCAGAGAACCTGTGTCTTGTGTGTGTCCTCAGCCAAGCTCAGTTCAGCTGGCTGGTATTTCTGCCTGAACCCCCACCGGGCCAGTCAGTGCCTTTGGGTGAATTACAAAGGGTTCCCCTTCCTCAAGATCCTGTACTGATTTGACTAGAAATTGGGACACAATTTACAAATTTATTATGATGGTGCATGTGTGGCAACCTTTAGAGTTGTGCAGTGTACAACCTGTTCAACTGTATTCAGGGGCCCTAGTCACAGCTGCAGAAAGCCTTTTGATCCCAGGCCCTAGCCCATAAGTCTCTGCCAGGTTAGAGCTCAGAAGCCTGCTCTTTACTTATGCCTCTTCCCTAACAAGGGAAGGGCGGGGGAGGAGGGTTCCTCCGCATTGGCCTCTGTCCCTCAACCTGGGAATTTAGACCAGCGGTCGATGCGGCTGTCTTCAGAGGCCTGGGTGACAGTCCTGTCTCTGTTCTGCCTTACTGTGTGACCACAGAGAAGCTCGCCCCTCTCCCTGGAAGCCTGCATGGCTGTGGATAGTGAAAACTAGAGGGGATCCCTCAGCACTGACCTTGGCGTCTCAGATGCCTGAGCCTGCCTCCATGCTTGCAGACATCCTCTTGAGAAACCATCCCTGCCCCAGGGTTTTACATTAAAGTGACAGCATGAGGACACAGCTGTCATGGACTTTGAAGTTACCTGGTCCTATGCTTAAATCCAGTGCCTGCCACTAACTAGCTGTGTGACCTTGGGCAGGAACATTGCGATTTTCTGAGTCTTGGTATCCGCTTCCTTAAAATGGGGGCAACAGTGAATGAGAGCGGCCAGTAGGTCCCTCTGAATGCAACCAGCGCTCCTTTGCCCGCAGCACCTCCTCCTGAGCCCCGAGGGGAGAGAGAGGATGCGCTCCCTTAGCCCCTTCTCTCTCCCACCCCCTGCTTGCTCCCCTGAAGTACAGCAATAGCCTCGTGGTCTCTACAGCCAGAGACCTAGGTTCGGGTCCTTGCTGTACAGTGCACTGTGACTCAAAGCTATGTGACTTTGAGAAAGTTACTGAATGTCTCTGTGCTTAGGTTCACGTCTGTGGAATGGGGAAGGATGAAAATAGTACCTACGTTGTAGTGCTCTTGAGCGATGCATGTACAAGATGGAATAATGCACGCACATAGTACAGTGCTGTATACGCGTTTGCTAATGCTGTTTAACACATGGAAACTCAGCCCCAAGGAGGGCTGGAATGCACTGAAGGCCACATGTTGAATTGGAGAGGGAGAAGAGCCCTCATGGTATCTGTGGCCCCTGCTGGCCCTGAAATCTCTCTGGCATTCTCCTCTCCCTGCTTCTGCCCCCGTCTCCCCCACACACTGCCCCGGGGCTTAGGTATTAGGGCTTGTAGGTGAGCCTCCTGCTCGTTCCCCCCATCTATCCCGTGTGTCCCTCGCAGGCCACCGCCATGCACTCTGACTGCATCTTCAAGAAGGAGCAAGCTATGTGCCTGGAGAAGATCCAGAGGGCCAATGACCTGATGGGCTTGAACGACTCCTCCCCAGGTGAGTGGGATGGTGAGGAGGTCACGGTGTCCCCAGCATATCCAGGCCAGCCTTTAGAAACTGGCGTCTCAGCCTTTGGCCATTTTGTAGAGAGTGGTGGAGGATACAGTACCTGGCTCCTTCTGAAAACCCTCTTGGGCGATGGAGTCCTGGATCTGCTCTGGGCAGTGACCCTGGGGTTGCCCTCCTCGGGGACAGCCTGCCCTACATGCCTCCCGTTCTGGAGGAGGCTGTTCTGGCTGGCTGGATGTAGCTGCCTCTGATCCCATGGGGGCTGGGATCGGGCTGGTGTCTGGGCTGGGGAGCGGACGTTAGAGAGCTTATTAGCAAGCAGACTGGGCCTGGTGGCAGCAGGGACACAGCTGTTGCCAGCAGCCGAACTGGAGAACACCTGGTCAACCCAGGGTAGGCAGTGCGGGGTCATTTCCCTCTTTCTGTGCTCACTCCACCAGAAGCCAGAGAACAAGCCTGCGGCAGGACCGCACTCCTAAGCCTGCTGGGTACAATGCTTCTCCTGGGGCTGCGGTTAGCATTCGAGGTGGGGGGTACTGCTTCCTGGTGCTGGATGAGGCCATGCTCTGCAGGACACGAAGCAATCATAGCTCTCCCCATTAGATGCCCAGAACACCCCCAATCCCAGTGATAACCCCAAATTCCTCGCACCTTTTCCAAGTGTCCTGAAGATGTGGCATGGCCCCTGGCTGAGAACCAGAGATCTGTGTAGGGCCTCTCCTGCTGACTGACTCCTTACTGTGCAGATGGGATGCTGAGGCCCACGGGGCAGAAGAGGGTGTGTGTGGGAGCTTGGGGTTTTGGGGCTGGGGGCATCCCTGGCAGCCTTGCCAACCTCGCCTGTGCCTAAGTTGCTGGAGGGTGGGGCTCCCTTCCCCGACTAGAGGGCTCTACTTTTCCCTCTGGATCCTCCCCATTTCTGAGGAGCTCTTCTGAGCACCATCTGTTTAAATACTTGATTAATCGGCAGCCCAGTTAAATGTAATGGTCCCTGTGGGCTGAGCTCCCTGTACAGTCAGTGAACATTAACTGGTAATGAAGCCGCTCCTGGCCATGCTGGTCTTTCCCTCCGGGCCGAGGTCTGGCTCAGCCCTAACCGAGGCCGAAAGTGGATTCTAGGCCCCACCACCCAGGGAAGCCAAAGCAGGAGGCACACAGTTGCAGGACATCAAAAGAATATCTGGTCCAAGCCTCTAGTCGAGGGGATGGGAAGAGGGGAGCCTGGGGGGCAGTGACTCGTTAAACCACACAGGGGTGGGAGTGGGCGGCAGGCTGAGGTGTCCTGCCTCCCAGCCTAGGGACGTTGCTCCTGCACTGCAGGTCTCAGACACACTTGGAGTTGAGCAATGAGAAACATCCAGAAGGGAAAGTAGAGGTGGGGTGGGGACCAGGCCTGGTGAGTGTGTGCAGGTTAATTGCACAGTATTTGGGGAGCCCTGGGTTGGGAGAAGACGTGAGGGCGTGGCCACAGGGGTGTCCACGCAGAAGCATGAGCGAGATGGATGGACACCCTCCCAGGAGGGGGCAGGCCAGTGCTGGGTAGGGGTGCTGCTCAGGAGAGGAAGAAAGGCGTTCTTTGTGGGGAAAGTGGGCAAGGATTCACGGAAAAGGTGGTATTTAATCTAGATCCTTGGTTCTCAAACCTGGCTGCACATCAGAATCACCAGGAGCTTTTAGAAAAATGTACCCAAGTCACAATCCAAACCAATTAAATCAGAACCGCGGTCCGTTGTAGTCAGGATGTTTAAAGGCTCCCCAGGCTATTCTAACGAGAAGCTAGGCTGAAGCCCCTGAGCGAGGCTTAGGGACAAGCAGGCACTTACTTGATGGCAGGTGAGAGCTGAGGGATGGATGAGTGGGGAGAACATTCTAGGCAGAGGGAACCCCAGCAGTAAGAGGTGGGGGAGGGGAATGGGTACCTCCCTGTATCTGGAACCCTGAATTGGGGGGGGTGGAGGTGGGCTATAGGGAGGGTCTGGCTGAGGATCCCAGGGGCCCTGTGAGTCAGGGCTGACCACAGGTCACCCTCAAACCTGGACTTGGATGAGGGACCCCAGGCCTATGGAACAAATTCACTCATCCACTGACCCACTCACTCATTCATTCATTCACTCATTCATTCACACTCATTCATTCACTCACCCATTCATTCATTTACTCATTCATTCATTCACCCATTCACGCATCTACTTATTCACTCATTCATTCACTCATTCACTCACTCCTTCACTCACTCACCCACTCATTCACTCACTCACCCATTCATTCACTTTCAGTCACTTTATTCATTCTCTCACCCTTCATTCACTCATTCACTCATATGACAAGTTGGAATCTTAGTGTCTGGCCTGGTGGAATGGGGCAAGGCCACAGGTAGGGGACTATAGAGACAGAGGTTTGCGCCCTGATAGCCCTGGCTGCAGTTCAGAGAGGTCATGCCAGTGGGGAGAGGTGGAGCTGATGCTGTGGGAATTCAGTGGGAGAAGGAAGTACTTTGTGGTGGGCAGGGTGAATGGAGATAGTGGGGTCAGGGAGGACTTCAAGGAGGAAGGAGCATTCAGGCTGGGCATGCAAAAGGCAGGGTGTGGAGAGGTCTCCTGGAAGCAAGTTTTCCTCTAACTCTGAGTGCCCATAGGAGAGAGGAGTCTATACCCTTCCATGGTCTGCCTAAAGAGAGGTTCTCCCACCTCTCATTTCCCTATCCTCCTGTTTCGAGTCACAGGGTGAGGCTCTATAGGACAATGCTGAGATGTTATTAAGCAGAGTCAAAAGGCAGCCATCAGGTGGAAAAGAAGAGGAGACTGAGGGCCTAGCTGGATCACTACCTCCATGGCCCTTTTTTTCTCTGTGCCTCAGAACCTTCTCTATTAAAATGAGCAGGTGGGATGGATCATGTTAATGGTCAATACTTATAGACTTACCATGTGCCAGGCACTGTGCTAGTGCTTTTTTTCTCCCACTGCAGCAACTTAGGGGGTAGGGTCTGTTATCATCCCTGTTTTATAGATAAGGAAATTGAGGCCCAAAGAGGTTATGTACTTTGCTTAGAGACAGTTCAATAAGATGCAGAGGTGAAGCTTGTATTCAGGCACTCTGTGCCCTCAACCACTGGGATACACCACCTTGGAAGAAGGATACAATACACTGAGGCCCTAGCCCTCCTCACCAGCCATGTGACCTTGCGAAGGGCACTTAAAACCTTCATTTTTCTGTTTGCAAAATAGAGGAAAAAATAATATCTATCACATAGGATCATTGAATTAAATGCCAATCGTGGGAAATGCTAAGGGTGATAGTGGCATTTGCTAAGTACTCAAAAAAGACGTTATAGTTACTTAGAGTTGTCGTCTTAGGGCGTGGAGTGCCTCCAGGATCTCCATCTTCTCCTAGATCGGAGTTCTGGGGAAGTGTGGAGATCTCTGCAGGAAACGGGTCAGTGCAGTTTGGGACAATCTGGAAGGACCTTCTGGAAGACCAGAGGAGGGGCTGGGAACTGGATCCAGGCTGCAGAGGGCCAATGGAGAAGCATGGGAAGGGGAGAGAGAGCTCCAGGTGGGAGAAGACCTGATAGAGGGAGGAAGGGAGCGGTGAGTATGGTGGGCGGGACGGTAAGAGCTTGCACTTCAACACCTGGGACAGCTTCTGAATCTTCCCCTACACAGAGTTGCCCAGAGTAGCTCACGTAACCTCACCGACTTATGGGCTGGGCAGAGTTCCCCCTCCCATTTTACAGCTGCGGCTGCGCAGCCTTACAGAAGTTAGGTTGCGAGCCTGTTACCTGGTAAGTCACACAGCCAGGGAAGGAGGAGCCAGGATGTGCGTTTGGTGGATCCCCAGCCCTTGCTGCTGACCACTGCAGTGCGTTGTAGCTCAGAGGGGGAGCACAGAGAGCCCACCTGCCGCACCCTCCCCCCTTTTGCAGTGAAATGTCACTTGGCAGAGGAAGTTGTGATGAGGCTGGAGAGAGAAGTGGAATGGGGGGGGGCCTTCAATGTGCCCCCCAAAGCCTGCACTTCACTTGGCTACGAAAAGGCTAAAGGGCATCTGTGTTTCTAAGGGCCAGGAGAGCAGGAGGTCCCGGCTCCAGGGCTGTGGAAGGAGACGGGGCCGGGCAAGGGGGAGGTCTGGGTGTCCAGCCTGGCTCACTTCAGGCCTGTGGTCAGCAGGGGCTTTTCCGTACAAGCCAAGGTTGGAAGAACCCCTCGGGGGCTTCAGAGTAGGTGGCCTCTAGGCATCGTTCCAGTGCTGAAGTTCTGGGGGAGCATTGATCTCGCGGTCAGCAGAACAGGGGAGAGTTTGCTGGGGCCTTAATTTTCCCCACGTGCTCCGTACGAGCCTCAGGTCCTCGGGGGCTCCTTGTCATTGCAGTTGAGCCAGGCTTCTTGGCTTCGTATTAAACCGGCTTGTGAAATCCAGGCAGCAGGTGATCTCCTTGCTCTGTGCAGTGCATAGAATCCCCAGGAGCACTTTTAAAGATGCTGATAGCCAGACCCTTCCCAGACCAACGCAATCAGCATTTGGTGGTGGGGGAGCAATAGTTGAAGGCATCTGTTAAAAGCCTTCAGATGATTCTAAAGCATATCCAAGTTTGAGAGCCATTCTTGTGGCCAGAGGATAGCCTCTGCTGGCTGCTTATGGCATCGTGGACCAGAGAGCAGCCCCCAGGGCCCAGGTAAGCCAGGCTGGGAGCTCATTCCTAGCCAAGAATCAAATGGGAACAACAGGGAGAATTGGCAGGTGGCGTGGTGTTGCCAGTCTGTACTGGGGTGACCTGAGAGGCCAGCCCTCCCCCTGCACCCTGTCTTTGCACCTCCCCTGCCCCTTCTGTCCCTAAGCACATACACCATGCACAGAACTCTGGCCAGAGGTTGGCTGATGCCCCAGGCATGCACTTGAAATTGAAAAAAGAAAATCTATCCGCTTACTCTAGTAACCGTGAGTTGTGAACTCACAGTCATGCTTTGCTATATTTGAAAAATGTATTTCTATGTATTTCGCATATTTCCCCATAATATTTTAAATCCAAGGAAGCGAGTGCATTGGAACGAGGACACTCATCTGCTGGGCGTGTATCTATGCTACAGTGTGTGCGGCCGAGGGGTGGGGTGGGGGGGACGCTCCCAGGAAGGCACCTGCTTCCTCTCAAACTCTTGTCTGTCACTGGGACACCCCAAACAGAACATGGGATGCTCAGAGTGGCCTTCGGAGTGGAAGCCAAGGGACAGAGAGATGCGGGGGTGCGGGTGGAGGGTGGGACCGGAGCTTCGCAGGCAGCTGAAGAGGGTGGAAAAGCCAGGTGAGGCTGGCAGGGTGAAAACGAGCTTGCTGACTGCGTGGCTTTGTTCACAACATCCTTGGTGTGTTTTAAAGATGTTTGTTGGGGCCGTTATGGAGGCAATCTGTTTAGTGGTTTGGTACCTCATCCCAACCCCCTGAAAGCTAAGTGGGACTTGAGACAACACCGAGTCCAGCTCTGTCATGTGACCCAGAGAGAGGGTGAGGCAAGAGATGGCAGTCACTGGCTCCGTCACACAGAGGGTCGGAGCCAGCTCTGGGACAGGACCCAGGTCTTCCATACTAGCGGTGGGGGAGGGGGGGTGCCCTTTGTGTGACGATGCTCCTGTGCCCAGAGAGAAGGAGAAAGGAGTCCTGTGCGTGGGAACGGGGTCTCCCCTCTGAAGAGTTGCCAGGCCCACACAGGTCACAGGCACGGCCTGCTTTGTTCTCTCTGCTCAGCCCAAGTGGCCTGCCTGTGTGGGGTGGGTCCGGCCAGCGCCTCCTCTTTGTACGGCTGCGGGCTTCCGTCAGCCTGGAGGCCTTCCCTGCATTTAAGTGGGGCTGCTTGGGTGTGGTCCTCCTTGGGGTCGCCCTACTCTGGAGAAGATGAAAGAGGCCTGCAGCGGCTTTGGCTGGGGCAGGAGGGAGAAGATGAGGAAGCCTGCTCATTGCTATTCTGCCGCAGCCTCTGAGGCCTGTCCGGGGTGCAGAGTGCTTCGGCCCAGCCCCCACCTCCACTCTCACCACATGAGGAGAGGCCTGGAGGAGGGGGCCACCTCAGGGCTGGGCCCAGGCTCCCCAGCCCTGGAGCAAGATCGGCTTCTTCTTCTTTTTTTTTTTTTTAGGGCTAGCCACTGTTTTTTTTT
>NW_024425563.1:44169604-44441760 GCF_017311325.1 Ursus maritimus | reverse complement strand
TTTTTTTTTCTTCCCTTTTTAATATTTTATTTATTTGACAGAGAGAGAGACAGCCAGCGAGAGAGGGAACACAAGTAGGGGGAGTGGGAGAGGAAGAAGCAGGCTCATAGTGGAAGAGCCTGATGTGGGGCTCGATCCCATAACGCCAGGATCACGCCCTGAGCTGAAGGCAGATGCTTAACCGCTGTGCCACCCAGGCACCCCGCAAGATCGGCTTCTTGACTGCACCTCCCAGCCACTCTGAGACGGAACAGGCACTCAGCCTGGGCCAGCAGGGACCCTCACTTCTGACAAAGGGTTCCATTTGTGTTCCAACTGGTTTTCCTTTAGTCCCGTAGTTCTCAGACTCAAGCCTGCATCAGAACCTCCTGGAAGGCTGTTAAAACACAGAATTCCTGGGCCCAGCCCCAGAGTTTCTGACTCAGTGGGTCTGGGTGGGGCCCGAACATCTGCAGTTCTGGCAAGTTCCCTGTGGTGTTCCTGGTCTAGGGTCCCCATTTTGAGGAACACTGACTTCCAGAGGGGAGGACTGCATCTTTATTCCTTCCCCACTGACCCCCTCCCAATCCGAGCACTGAACTCACAGCTGGTCCCCATTTTCTGGATCAAAAATATTGGCTGGAAAGTAAATTTCAGTAAATGGAATCATTTTTTTTTTTTTTTTTTTACCCTTGAATTGTGGTGCTGAAATGAGGGGCTTGTTCTGACAATACCCGCGCATCTTCAAAGGGAGGACTGCATCTTTGTCTGAGTCCCTTTGGTGCCCCTGGTCTCATGGGTTTTGAACACTGTGTGGAACTGGACAAAATCATCACCATGACAACCTGCGATTAGCTCCTTATTTTGTTCCAGTCGAGGCTAATGGTCCTTGTGTTCTCTCTGTTCAGCATGTCCAAGTGGTCTTTTCCCCTCCTGCTGTCGCAAGGCACTGCGTCTCGTCTCCTTGGCTGCTTTGTGTCTAGTGTCTTAGTGCGAGCAGCCCCTCCTCCACCCCCCAGATTGTGCACAACGCTCTCCCCTGAGCTGGATCCCTTCTGCGCCTGGATTCTTCGGACCAGGTTCCATAGAGGCTTGCAGGCTTTCCGGGGTGGGGGTGGGGGTGGGGAACAGACTGAGCCAGGAGGGCAGAGACAGGCTTTGTGTAGAATTGGGGAACCAGGGGAGAGGTGAATAGGGAGACTTGGGGGTGTCAAAGCAGAGAGCTCTCCAGGGGAGAGGAGCCATTCTGATTTTCAACCTGTTTTGCAGTTAGAGGAGAGGAAGGGAACAGGGACTGATGCACTTGACCATGTCCTCCTTGAAGCATGCTTTCCTGGCTGCTCTGTTGCTAAACTGTCCTGGTTTTGCCCAGGATTCTGGCCACCACTCCTCAGTCTTCTTTGCCAGTCCCTCTTCTGAATGCTGCTTTCCTTCTGCTGGGACGAGGCCTTATCCTCTTCTCTTCTCTAGTGCACACCCTCTCTCTAGACTCATCGTCCAGGTCTGCGGCCCTACCTAGCATCCCTGTGCTGACCACTCCTTGTTCTCTCCCCCAGTCCCGACTCCACATCCGCACTCTGGACTTTTATCTAACCGCCAGTTGAAAATCCACCTCCACTTGGCTCTTGGCACCATCTCCAACTGAACGTACTCCAAACGAAACTCTTGGGCTCCAGCCTGCCTCGTGCCCTCCACCATTTGCTTCTCATCCGATTTCTCTCCACTGTGGGGAATGGCTCATCCCTCCAGCCATAGAGACGCTCAAGCTAGCAACCCCGGTGCCGTCTTTGGTACCTGTCTCCCTTTCACGGCATTAGTCAGGGTAGCCTAGATTTCGCTGCAGTAACCAGAAAAAAAGACCTTGACATTTTAGAGACATAGCATGGCAGCCTTTATTGCTTGCACACACAGGTCACAGGCCGACGTGGTTGGCAGAGGTGGGAGGCGGAGCTTGACGTGGCACCATCATTCAGAGCCCCAGGCTCTTCCATCTTAGAACACTGCCACCCTCAACCTGTGGCCTCCAAGGATGCTGCGGAGAGGGGAGAGGGAGCAGAAGGGCGTGGAGCCTGTGGGGGATGCCTCTGAGAGCAGCCCATCACCTCCACTTATGTACCATTGGTGCGAACTCAGTCGCGTGATACGGGGGAGCCCCAACAGTCACTGGGAGGCTTGCCAGCTATGGCTGGTCGGTCACTAGGCCCTTCAGTTCTGCCTCCAGACTCCCCTACACAGCACACCTTTCCGTCTGGGCTGTCCTGGCTCCAAATCAAGCCCCTCCACCCTTCCTAACAGATATGGCTCCAGGTTTGATCTGCTGCTCTTGAAATGTATTCCCTTCCCACACAGCTGAATCAGATCATGGGACTCCTTGTCTTAAAACGCATCTGTGGGAGGCAAAACAGTGGTGTTCACATCCTAAATCCCCAAAGCCCATGAAGGTGTTAACTTACATGGCAAAAAGGTACTTGGCAGGTGTAATTAGGTTAAGGATCTTAAGATGGGGAGAGTACCCTGGATTATTCAGGTGGACCCAATATAACCACAAGGGTCCTTATAAGGGAGGGAAGGAGGCAGGAGGGTCGGAGAAGGAGAGTTGAGGATGCTATGCTGTTGGCTTTGAAGATGGGGGAGGGGGCCACTGGGCAAGGGATGTCTTGAATCTGGAAGAGATAAGGAAATGGATTTGCGCTAGAGCCTCCGGAAGAAACGCAGCCCTGTAACAATTTTAGCCCAGGGAGGTCAATTTTGGACTTTCTGACCTCTAGAACTGCAAGATAAGAAATTGTGGCATTTAAGCCACTGAATTGGCTTTGTTTCAGTAACAATTTTCTCATCTAAAGGCTTCTCTTAGCATTTAGCCTAAAATGCAAGACCTTTCACTTGACCACAGACTGTAAGCTCTGTGCAGGCAGAGACTGGGGCTGTTTTATTCACTCCGGTATTTCTCTGCAGCGTCTGACCCAGAATTGACACAGAATATGAGGGAGGGGAAGGGATAGTGAGAAGAAAAGTAGAGTTAAAAGGAGGAAGGGGAGGAGAAGGAGAAAAGGCATCTTGAAATCCTTCAGTCCCAACAAAACTAAGCTTTGTTGGGACTGGAGTCTGGAACAGATGGGGTTAGGGAAGCTGGATGTATTCTGTGGGGGTGGAAGGAAAATGAGTTGCTGTCTTCAGTCAGAGAAACCCAAGGCTCTTTCCTGTCCTTCTCATCTCTCCAGAAGGGGTTTCCAGGGGGACTCAGAGCAGGCCCCATTGAGAGGGGCGAGGAGATAGAGCCCATACCACCTTCATCAGGGATGGGCTGAGAGGTGAGAACTGTGGAAGTGTATGTGGGGCATTCTGGGAAGCCCCAAGGTGGCTATCTGGGTCTTCTGTGACCCCAGTGATGCAGGCTAGAGGGGTGGGTGGAGGGCTGTAAGCTCCCGATGGGGTAAGGGACACTGTCCCCTAAAGGAAAACTACTTTTCTACCTACAGCCTTTCTGACATTGAATGTGTGGGTTTTTCACACCAAGAAATTCTCCAGTTTTCTGTGGACAATGACTGGTGTCCCTACAATTTAATTCACTTCGGACGCTAACTACCTGGAGTTAGCAGAGACCCTACTGGCCAAGAGCTTGGTCTGAAGACTGTCCCCTTCCCGACTTCAGACGCCAATTGCAAATCATGGGTCCCCATGTTATCCACACTTCTGTCTGACTTGATGACAAATTGGGGGTTCCCATGACCTACTTCCTTCTCAGTTTCAATAATTTGCAGTAATGGCTCACAGAACTCAGGGAAACACATTTACTGGTTTACTATAAAGGATATACAAGAACAGCCAGATGAAGGGGTTCATAGAGTGAGGTCCAGAAGGATCCCAAGTGCAGGAGCTTCTGTCCCTGTGCAGTTTGGGGTGCACCAAACTGCTAGTATGTGGATGTGTTCACCAACCCAGAAGCTCTTTGAACCCCATTGTTTAGGGTGTGTATGGAAGTTCTGTTAGGTAGGTATGATTGACTAAATCATTAGCAGTTGGCGATTAGCCCAATTTCTAGCTCCTCCCCCCTCCCCTGAGGTGGGTGGGTGGGGCTAAAAGCTCCCACCCTCCAATCACAGGGTTGGTTCCCCCTGGCAACCAGCCACCATCACTCCAGAGTCACCTCATTAGCATAAATTCAGGTGTGGTTGAAAGAGGCTTATGAATAACTAAAGACACTCCCCTCACCCTTATCAGGAAATTTTACAGGTTTAGGAGATTTGCGTGGAAGCTGGGACTAAGACCAAATACATAATTCTTACTATATCATGATATTGCAGTCCCCTAAACCCAGACACTGGGATTGGGCCCTCAAGTTATAGATTTCAGTTCTAGTCTTTCCACCTGCCCTGGTGCTGTAGGAATTGCCCCTAGGAACCTTAGTCAGTGGAGGGGAACCAGGCTGGGAACCTAAGGAGAGCACCAGGAAGCTTTCCATAGTGTGGCAGGCCAAGGGGTAGGGTGGGGCACCTTCGCAGGTACCCCTTGGGAGATGTTGGTCCTGGCAGCAGGGCAGGAAGGGCAGCCCCAGTCTCCCCAGCCGCCCTTCTGGGCACCAGCAGGTCCTGAGTGAATCTCTGCTCCAAATTTGAGCTCTGTCACCCAGAGTTGGGCATACGCTCAGAGACAGTCCACCTTTGCAGTGCACACAGGGAAATTGAGTCAGGGTGGAGTGGGTAGAGACTTGCTGGAGTCACGAAGTGAGCCCTTGGTAGAAGGCAACCAAATTCAAGTCTTAAGGCTACCTTGCAGGTGTTGAAGGGATATGCAGGGGCCTTTCTGCTTCCTCTGTCCTCACATGCAAACTTCTCAACTTTGTTTTCTACAGCACTGTGGCCCTGGGCCGGAGGGGTGTGGGAGGTGGCGCAGGTGTCCAGTAAGTAGTTGTTGAGAGAACCAACTCCCCACCATGCCTCTACATCTCTGGCCTCCAACCTGGGAGCCCATGTCTCCCCTCACGGCATCTCTGCCTGGGGCCTGCCTCTTTCCCTGCGCCTCAGCCCTCGGGCCCATGCTCCCTCTATCTAAAGTGCCCTGAGACATCAGGAACATCAGTGGGCCGTAGCAGCTGGCTGTGCCAGGACCTAAGGTTCCACATTAAGGGAACATCTGTTGGCTGGGCCTTCGAGGGCATGGTCATTCCAGGAGCCAGGAGACCATAGGCCAATGTGACTGGGTGTGAATTCCAAAACAGCCAGGTCTGAATTCTGAAAGACCAGGTTTTTTGCATTTGGAAGCTTTGGGTGCCTTCTTGTCCAAATGCTACCCGTAAGTCAGTCATAGACCCCAACAGAGAGGCTGGGAGCCCCTGAGTCCTGCCCTAGGCCCCCTTGCCCTGCCTAGCGCCTGTCCAGGCATCCTCTGTGAGCGGTTGGTGGCACTCCACTGGAATTTCTCCTCACCTTGCAGGGCTCTGCTTCATCTCCTTGCCTGGGCCTCTCTCAGGGGAATGCTTCTCAGGGACACCTAATTGAAATAATGAAATTAATGCCAGTAACAGCAGTGAACATGCATTGAGTGAGCCTGGAGTTCCAAGAGCTTTACATGTATGAATTCATTCATCCTCACGACAGCTCTCTCGGTCCACTCTTTCACGTCCACTCTCGGTCACTTGCTGACTGTCCTTTATCTGGTAAAGAAGCCCTCTCCAAAGCCCATATTTTTAGACCCCTCAGCAGGATGTGGGTCCCTTCCTGAAACTACTCTTCTGTCAAACCCTCCATGTGGCCGCCTCCCTCCTCTTCGTTTGCCCTCCCCGTAGGAATTACATCACCGCATGCACCCTGACAAGTGTGGGGTTCCCTGGGGCTCCCTTCTCCATGCCCTTCTCACTTCATGCACTTTTCCTGGGTGAATTGCTCTCCCAGGGCCTCATCCCCTCCCCATGTGCTGAAGGGGGAAGCAGGGCTGGGCCTTGGGGGGCCACGTTAAGGACTTGAGGTCGTAGGTCCTCTGAAAGGTGTGCACTGCTGGGAGTGGGCTGTATGTCCTGACCAGATCTTCCTTTTGAAAAGATCACTGTCACATCCTTGTGGGGTCGAGCGAGGAGACCATGGTGCTAGTGAAAGGTAGCTTACCCCTTAACTCGGTGGGGGTGTGGGGGGATGGGGAATAGGGCATGGATCTCACAAACATCTGGAGGTCAGACCACCAGAACATGGTGACCAAGTGATTATGGGACGAGAAGGAGACATAGCAAGGGTGGTCTGTTACCGAAACCCAACTTTGGCTGCCCTTTGTTCGAAAAACCAATACTCAGGAGATGAGTTTTGATTGGAAAGGAATATGAGCTTTATTCAGGACACCGGCCACTTGGGGAGAAGGCAGGCTTGTCCAAAGGCCAACTCCGAGGTTTCTGCCTGGCCCCGAGATTTTTAAAAGGGGTTTAGGGCAGTTGATCAGTTAAGGGAGTGCAGTGGTCTGTAACATTCTCGATTATGTGCTCACGGCAGACGCCAGTTACAGATGTTATGGGGGCGCTCAGAGGTCGTACAGGAGGGTCTGGTGACTGGTGCAGAAGGCCTGTGTTCTTTTTTAGGAAAGAAGGTGTCATCTATGGATATACAAAGAAAGGCTCAGTTAATCACATGGGTTAAGGGTGCTTGCTAAAGCCCGAAGACTACTGGGTTGGCCATGGGGGCCGAAGTGGCTTCAAGTCTGTCTAGCTGGCACTGAGACAGAAGATGGGGTTGTAGTGGGAGATGCTGAGTTGAGTCTTGGACAGGCTGGGTTTGGATTACTTCCAGCCCCGGGAGGCTGTTTTCAGGGAGTGCAGGTCTCAGGCTCGGGGATTGTCTGTGTGTAGCTCTGTCCCTAAGTCCGTGAGCCGATGATCTTGTCCAAGGTGAGAGGGGTGAAGCACCAGGGGCAGGGCAGCCACCAGTACCTGCTTTCAGTCAGGGTGGGCAAGGCAGGCCCCATCAGGGAGGGTGAAGATGTGGGCAGCTGGTGGCCAGAGGCATTTCAGCGGAGAGGAGGGATAGAGAAGGAGGAAGGGGTGGAGCATGAAGGGAGGTGAAGAAGTGACCCTGGGGAGTGCAGAGAACTCCCAGGAGAGGCTGGCAGGGGCTGGAAGGAGAGAGAGAGAGAGAGCACGAGCACGGTAGGCAGAGGGGCAGAAGGGTTAATTAATTAATTAATTAATACTGGCTCATCAAGCTTGTCATCTGTCTCTTGCTCCCAGCAGTGCATGTCCAGCAAGGTACCAAGTCTTGATGATTCCTAAACACCCCTCAGTCTGTCCTTGCTCCCCCTCCAGCCCTCAGAGTCACCTGAGCTGGGCCTGTGCCACCACTGCACTGGCCTCTTCTGTCTCTGGGCTCTGCGTCCCTTCACAGTCCCCAGCCTTGGCCACACAGGCCTCTGCCCAGACAGCTTTCCCCTCTTCCCCCGCCCCGGGCCGGTTGCTGCTTCCCTCCAAGTCTCAGAGCTTCGCCATCTGGAAGGCCGGCGTGGGCCTGGGGCAGCACCCTTAGGCCACCAGTTCCTGGCCCTCCTCTAGGGGTAGGGAGGGCCCACCGAGGAGGCCGAGCTGAAGCTGGACCCCATAGTGATGGCAGAGGCTGGGAGGACTAGGGGGAACCGGTGTGAGATGATAGTGGGGTGCTCCAAAGACCCCCAGCATCTCATGCTTAGGGATCCTGCCCTGGCCTGGTATGGGCCTGCTTCTCCCTTCCCCACAGTCCTCCCAACACCTTGGGGCTGTGAGAGATATAAAATCAGGTGAGCACTCCCTCTCCACCCCAGGAGCTCCTGAAATGTCCCAGCTCCTGTTTGAGGGGGTCTTCCCAGGATGAGGCTGAGCCCTGCCTCCCACCGTGAGCCTCACCTTCTCTCCCTGAAACTGTTCCCTCCCCCTGCAAGGGCCTGGCTCACCAGGGTGTGTGTGTGTGCCTGCCTGCATGTGGGTGGTGTGTGTAGTGTCTGTGCATGTGTGGGTCTGGGCCCCCTCTCACCGTGGTTCTCTCCTGCACAGGCTGCCCTGGGATGTGGGACAACCTCACGTGTTGGAAGCCTGCCCGCGTGGGTGAGATGGTCCTGGTCAGCTGCCCTGAACTCTTCCGAATCTTCAATCCGGACCAAGGTGAGTTTCCCCCTGGGCCTTCCCTAGGTCATGATTGGTCTAGCCTGCTCCCTACACTTCAGCTCCAGGCCTTCTAAGTACCAGGGACTTGGGGCCCCCTGCAGGCCAATATTCCCTGTTCCAGAGCTCCCATGCTAGTGGGAGCCTGAAACTACGACCCTGCTCTGCAGGCAGATGGAAGCACCCGCACACATGGCTCCCAGGGTGACGTGGAGATGCGCCCTTGTGCGTGAGGCCAGGCTCTGCTCTTGGGTGTGGGTTCCATCACTTACCCATTTCGGACCTTGAGCGAGGCAATTCACCCCTCTGTCCCCCGCCCGCCTTTCCCTGGTCTGTCAAATGGCAATGTGGCATAGTGACTGGGGAATCCATTCTCTTTTACTTCTGGAACTCTAGCAACGGTGACTCTGCCTGGAGGGCAGGTGCTTGTGGGAGGTGGCAGAGGGGATAGTGGCAGTATGTTGGGGTGCAGCACCCCATCTGAAGTCTAGGGAAGACAGAGTTTAGCGATGATGCCTCCCCTCCCCTCCCCCTACTTCCCCTTCTGGGGCGTTTAGCCACACCTCCCACCTCCAGACCTGCCAGCCCAGAAGGAGGGTGGCTTTAGGCTCTCTCATCCTGACATCTGGGGGACTGGGCGTGCCCCAGAGCCAGACAGGAAGTGAATTTGGAATCAGAGACAAACTCAGGCAGTGCTGGAGTGTGGGGTGCAGTGGGCCAGGTGGGGGGGCATCCATGCGGTGGCAGCCGGTGACTCAGCCACAGGGCTGCTGCGTTCCTATGGAACCCGCCTCCCTCGCTTCCTCTATTCATGTCCTCCTCTCATTCATCCTTTACCTGAGGTTTCTTGAACGTGTACTTTGGGTCAGGTACTGTGGCAAGACTGCTTCTTTTCAACAACAGAAAAGGCAAAATGAATCAGCAGTAAACTAAGATTTTAAGAAAAACTCTCCTTCACACTGTCCCTCCCTCTGGCAATTGCACGGTGAATGTGTTATTTACACGTGAGCCTTAATGGCTCATTAAGGCAGGGCCCTTTAGCGTCTCTGTTCACAAAGCTGGATTAGTGAGACTTGCTTTACATGCTTAGAAAGGGGAGAATGGCATTTCTCATTCTATTTCACGGCGCCCGGGGCTGAATCTGTTCGCTGTAGTAGTTGTTACTTTGAAGGCTACTGACGATGCGGGGGGCACCGATCTCCCCTCCTCCTCTCAAATGCCTCGGCTCATCTCTCCTTCACTGGGTCCCATTCTGGAGGGAGAGGTAGAAGTCTCCGTGTCTGGCCCACCCCCAGCCTATAGTCCTCATGCCCCTGGGTCCCCAGCAGAGTTTGGGCGTGGGAAGTGGGGGAGGGAGGAAATCAGCAGGACCCAGTGAGAGCAGACCCAACTTCAGCTCCCTCGTTCACCTCTGGGTTCTCTCTCTTTCTTTCTTTCAGTGTGGAAGCTAGAAACCATTGGTAAGAGGAACCTTGGAGAGGACAGGCTGCTGATCATCTGTCCATCTGTCCATCCAGCGGGAGCCCAGCTCTGACTGCTGGGAACGGGTGGGGGTGGAATGAAAGGCTCCTCAGGGACCAGATTCTCCCTCCACCCCCTGCCCTTAGCCATCCGGGGAGGTGGGGGACACAGGCAGATGGAAGACACAGCCCTTGGCCTCGGGGTGCTTATGGGCTGATTCGGGAGGATAAGACACACTCGTGGAAGGGATAGAAAATGGACATTATACAGGCCTGAACGTGTGTGTGAGCCCATGTAGATACTGACATCCTCAGTGGCCTTGACGTTGGAATGGAGGGCAAGCTTGAGAGCAGGGTAGACCTAACTATGCGGCATGCAGGCAGGATAATGAAAAGGTCAGGAAAGGCTTCCTGGAGGGGGTGGCATGTCAGCTGGGTGTTGGAAATAGGATTTTGAGAAGTGGAAAGGAAATGAGGGTTCACTGCTAGCAGGGGGTTCATGATAAGAAAAGGATGGAGGTGGAATAAAGAGTCAGGAGAGAGAGAGAAAAAATGTCCATGGATGAAGTCCCAGGCTCCCTTGGATGGGACAGGTTTGGGGCTGAGATGGAGGCTTGTGGACCCAAGAAAAAACCGAAGTCCAGGACCTGTGTTGCTGTTCCTGCCTTTTTCTGGAAAAGGCCCAGTCATCCTTTTCCATTCCTCTCCCAGTCCAGAGGCCCTCCCACCTTCCTGACAGTATCCCATTTCCACTTCCTGTGGCCCGGTGGGGAGAACTGAGTCATGGGCCATCATTAGCATCACAGAAGTACTAAGCAAATGGAATTGATGCCGGAAGGCATGGCGTGTGTGTGTCAGAAAGGTGTGTGGCTGCCATGTGTGCTGCAACCTTTTGACTGAGACCCCACCCCTGTCCTTCACACCAGGGCCAGCCTTGGCCTTGGTAGAGAGTTCACCACGCACAGCTCTGGCACGCTGATGGCCATGCGCGCTGACTCATGCCCATTTCTGTGCTTTGCAGGAGAGTTTGATTTCCCTGACAGTAACTCCTTGGATCTCTCAGGTGAGGGGATAAACGGGCCCACCATGGGCTGGTTGGAGGGAGGCCATGTGCTGACACGGGAACTTGGGGGCCCGGTTCTGGGGCAGGCAGGGCCTTTCTGTGGCTGTGTGATCTTTGGTGGGGAGCACAGATCTTTCTGGGAGCATAGATCTCTAGAAGCCATACTGTGGACTCCAACTACAGATCCCCTAGATTCGATGACCCCTGATAGTTTGGAACTCCCACAGGTGCAACGGTTGTTCTCCAACTTTCACCGTGACCACAGTCACCTAGGGGGCTCCTTAAGACTCGGATTCCTCCCCGCCCCTCAGAGTCTCTGTTTTAGCGGGCTTGGGGTGGGGCCTGAGAATGTGCATTTCCAGCCAGTCTTCCCAGTGATGCTGATGGGCCCGTCTGGGAAGGGTGCCCAATTTGGGAACCAGTGCCCTAAAATCCTGTGCTCCTACGAAATTGCTGGGGCAAAATAGTCTAGTGAAGTGGGCGCAGTCACAGCAAGGTTTTGACAATCTAGAGAGTACTCCATCTTCTGGAGATTTCCATCAGAACAATAGAACGGCAAATTCGTGGAATAGTTCTGAACAAAAAGATTTATATGTTTCTGTGCCCACACTGTCTTATAAAAAGAAACGGAGAAAGGAGGAAAATAAAAGAAAGGAAATGGCTTCTACCTCTGGGACACTTTTAAATAATTGCTTTTCAAAGCTAACTTCCCTTTCCTCTTCCCACCACCCTGCTGTGGGCAAAGCAGAGAGGAGAGGAGGCCCAGCAATGGGAAGGGACTTGGCCAAGGCCATGACTTCTCCGGGACATGCAGACCTTCAGAGGACTTGGAAGGAGGTTGCCAGTAATAGCCTGACATGGATTTGCTGGAAGAAGGAGGAATTTGGCATCAAAATGGGTGGTGGAAGCCATTCCTCTTCTCCCTGGGCCTGCCAGGCATCCTCCTTGTCCTACGTCACAGGACTCTGAATTCGAGAAACGATGGAGACCAGTAGTCTCCCTACTCTGGGCAGAGCTGTCTTCTGTGGCAGGGTCACCCACCCTCTGCTTCTTCCCAGAGTCCAGGAAGCATGTTTCTGGCTCTCTTGGCAAAAAAGGATTACCGTCAGCTCTTCCAACTCAACTGGCAAGGACGTGGGATTGGAAAAGTAGAGGGGTTTCCTGTCTTGGGTCTGCCCTTGCCTCCTTCCTGACCTCCCCAGAGGTGGCCTTGGCCACAGCAGGGGAAACTTCCCAGCAACATGGGTGCTGGAGCCCCTTCTCTGTGGAAGTGTCTTGTTGTACACAAGTTCCTGGCCCCTGAATCCTGTGAAAGAGAGAATCATTGCCATGGGTCCTAACATACCAGGTAAACTCCCAGGAAGCCAGTCTGGGAACAGGGTTCCATCTGGGGCCACAGTCCAGGGCTGGAGGCAGAGGGGGCTGCTTGCCTTCTCCCCTCCATGGGACATCTGTGGTTCACCCCTACAGACCATCAGGAGAGGGGAAGATGAAATGAACAATCATGAAAGGCTAAAAGGCCTCAGGCGGGGCAAAAACCAACCCAGATTCCACCCTGCAGACAGTAAATGACTCCTTCCCCTTTGGTGTCCTACAAAATGGCCTTTAAAGTCAATCAAAAGGAAATTAAAGTCCATTAGTGACAGGAAACAGACCTCTAAACCTGGGAAGACAAAAGTTTTTTTTTGTCTTTTTTTTTTAAACCTAAATACATATCTTAATAAGATCTGGCGCTAGGTTAATGGAGGTCTGGTCCTGGTTAATCAAACCAGCCATGTATCCCCTTGGTGCGGGTTCTTGCAGCTGCTGCGAGGCGCAGAGCTCCTGATGTATGAGGGGCACTCCTGCTCCACAGTCACCTGAGCGGATTCCTGGACCAGAATCCGGGGATCGGAGTGCTGGTGGCTGGAGCCTGCAATGGTGATCTCACATCATTCTTTTCCGTTCACTGACGTTTGACAAGTGCTGACCCAGGGCCTAGGGAAGGGACTCAGGCCTTTCCTCGGCAAGCATTTGCCAGTTCCAGAAGAGAGGGAGACTTGGTTCTCTCAGCCCTTGTTAAGAGATCAGCTGTGCCTTGTCCTCCCCAGTGTCCTTCGTGTAAAGGCTAAGCTTGAGGTCACCAGCAATCACTGTGTTCCCTCCAACAGTGGAAAATTTCACGAACCTTCAATCACCATGGTTCCCCGATGCGCATATGGGTTTCTCGAAGTTCCCACTTAAGAAGTAATTTTCAAGTAAGAATTGCAGGGTCTTCTTAAATCGTTCCCGTGCCTCACTGAGTTTTTGTTCTATTGCAGACATGAAGGTGGTGAGCCGGAACTGCACTGAGGATGGGTGGTCAGAGCCGTTCCCTCATTACGTAGACGCTTGTGGGTTTGATGACTATGATGAGTACGAGCCCGGGGACCAGGTGAGTGGCTGTCCCCACGAGCAGGTGGTGGGGGTGGGGCTGAGGAGGCTGGTGACAGGGTGCCCCGCCGAAGGCCTTGGCTCCTGTTGGGCCTATAGGTCCCTAGGCAGCGCGTGAGCCCCTGCTGTGTACCCAAGCCAGACACACGAAGGCCACGGCCTTCATTCGCTCATTCTGGGCCAAGAAGCATCTGCTCTGCTTCCTGAGTTCCTCTAGCCCCCACCACATGTCCCCTACCTTCCTGGCTACCCTTCCAGGACACTCGTCCTTCCTGTGGCCCAGCAACTGAAGGGTTGAGGCTGGGCCCAGCAGGGGGCCTCCTGGACACTTCTCCGGGCTCAGGCTGATGCCTGTTCTGATTGGTCAGTGCCCCCGCATTCACCAAGCATTTACTGGGCATCGGCAGAGTACAGACACTGTGGAGGGGAGTAAGAAGCTCATGGGGGATGGGGTGGGGGGGGGAGGGTAGTAGAGGCACTGAGACGGGACAGGAGGCGGTGAGATCAGCAAGAGGAGAAGAAAGGAAGGAGAAGCTGGGTGGTGGGCCCCCGGGGTGGGCAGGCCCTGGCCCGAGGGAGCTGGGGGCTGGAGCGAGCCCCACACAGAGCCCTGGACATTTTGTGCTTTGTTCCAGGATTATTACTACCTGTCAGTCAAGGCCCTGTACACAGTGGGCTACAGCACATCCCTCGTCACCCTTACCACTGCCATGGTCATCCTGTGTCGTTTCCGGTAAGGCCCCCCCGCCCTCTAACACCAGCAGCTTTTGAGCTAGTGCAGCCCCTCTGCCCCCCAGCTCAGAGCCCTTGCTCTTCCCACCCACCCCACCCTTTTCCCTGGATGTCAGCCCTGGAGGTCCCTTAAAAGGCATTTCCCCCACCCCTACGATAACAGATGGGAAATTTCTGAGAGATCAGAGAGGACAATTGCCATGTCCAGGGCCATGCAGCAGGATGGACCCTGGGGGCAGGAGACCTCCGTGCCTCACTTTTATCTTCCTGGTCTGGATGGACAGAGGTCACAGGAGGGGAAAGTCTGCTCTCTTGGAGTCGTGGAGTCAGGCAACAAAGGCCTGGCAGTGAAGGAAGATTTAGGGAGGTGGGAAGGAGATGGGGAGGTGGGGACCCCCTGAGACAGAGCTGTGGAGTTGGCCCAGAGCAGACCTCGAAGTGGAGGAGGGGATGCTGTGGGGTTCCTGGCTTCAAGGCCTCTTCTCCCCCCGGCCTGCTGGATAGGAAGCTACATTGCACCCGCAATTTCATCCACATGAACCTGTTCGCGTCCTTCATGCTGAGGGCCGTCTCCGTCTTCATCAAAGACTGGATCCTCTACGCGGAGCAGGACAGCAACCACTGCTTCGTCTCCACTGTGAGTGCTCTGGGACCCTGGCGGCAAGGCCCTTCCAGGGCGCCCGTCCCTGTGACCCCCGCCATCCAGGTGTTTTCCTGCAGGTGAAGCCATTGTCCCCAGGGAATGCAGACATCCAGGAATGACTCTGAGTTGCTGGTAACCAGTGAGACCCCTGCTCAATGTCATTTCCTGTCCCTCAGCCTGTGTGTGTACTTGGCAGAGCAGACGTGGAGGGTCGGGGGGAAACGCCAAGTGTCGCTTGCCCAAGAAGGAAACTAGGCTTAGAGAGAGGGTTTGTCTGGCCCCTGGTCATTTAACCAACCAGTGACAGAGCCGAGGGGCTGCTTGGCTTGGGTCTCTCCACACCGTCTCCCCAGTTCTCATACCTTTGGAGGTAAGCAGAAAGGATAGGTTTTGATGGAATAAGATGGAAAGAACAGCCCAGAGCACAGGGTCTTGACCCAAGAGGCACATTTGGGTCAGGGGGGCAGGGAGGGGTCTCTCTGAGATTTCTGGGGACCAGGACTCTCCCCCTTGATTTCTAAAACCTTCATCTGGCTAAGAAACCTCATGCGGGATCCTCTGTACTCCCCTTATCTGGAGGGGCTGGAGAAGGAGGAGGAAAGTTGGGGGAGAATGAGCCTGGGGAGGGGAGTGGGCCCCCCGTTCGCCCTTCCCCCATCCTTCTCTGACATGTGTAAGTTGACTCCATGAGCAGCTTTGGCTCAAAATCACAAGATGCTGTCATGTTTAACTCTTTGAATCCGGGAATGTTGAGTCTTACAGGTCCTTGGGGTGTTTGAGCCCAAGCAGGCCGAGCTGAAGGGCCCTCAGAGTTCTTCCTGCTCCTGCTGGGCTGGATTTTCAGGGCTGAGTGGGGGCCAGCGAAAGGGGCTTCATGCCTCCCTCACCCTCCCCGCCCTCTTTGCAGGTGGAATGCAAGGCCATCATGGTTTTCTTCCACTACTGTGTCGTGTCGAACTACTTCTGGCTGTTCATCGAGGGTCTGTACCTCTTCACCCTGTTAGTGGAGACATTCTTTCCGGAGAGGAGATACTTCTACTGGTACACCATTATAGGCTGGGGTAGGTCACTGGCTGTGGCCTGGACAGGCCCAGGCCTCCCGGCCAGGTATGTCCTTGGTCCCACTGTCAGGTCAGAGGAGGGAGGCACGGTCCTGTCCCGCAGCTGATGGCACACTCCTGGGACCCTTTCTTGCTCTTTCTGCCCATAGAAAGCCCACTGTCTGAAGACGTGATATGCTCAGGAGTCCTTCTGAGAAGTGAGATAGCCAAGGGTCTGGGGGATATATGGACCCCCAGGAGGCCTGGGTGTGAGGGCCATGAAGGGTCCTCAAGACTCCAGGTCTGAAAGGGAGACCTGCCCCATGGGTCAGAACCCCCTGTTTGATTGGGGGACAGTGGCCCCTGGGGAGCCCCAAATCTGAGGGGACCCCAGGGCCTGTTGGTTTTCCTGTTATCACCAGGCTCCTTTTCTTGTTCTCCCAGGGACCCCAACTGTGTGCGTGTCTGTGTGGGCTATGCTGAGGCTGTACTTCGATGACACAGGGTGAGTACGTACTCGAGACCAGACTGCACCCCCAGCCCCAGCCCCTGACCGCACCCTGCTCGCACCGTGGCTGGACCCACCCAGCCAGCCACATCTCAGCCGGAACCTCGTGAGAATGTGCAAGGTTTCAGAGTCCCTCTCCACTTCTGCGCCCAGCTCTGAGTGTCTGTTTTCCTTTTAGGGAGGGGAGGAAGGGTGTTGAGGGTGAGGTGACACCCTCACAGTCCTGAAGGGGGAACATGGCCCTTGCCCAGGAGCCCATTGGTGATTCTAACTATTGGGCTCTACTCCCTGCTTTGACAGGGAGCAGAGAAGGAAGGACCAAGGCACTAGAAGAACCAGAATGAGGCTTGGGTCTGCAGCATGCCTGAAAACTCTCCAGCCAGCTCCTCCTCAGAGAGCTGCAGCCGAAAAGCGCCACAGTGGGGCCGGGGCAATTGACTTGCTGGCATCCCAGCCCTGAGCTTAATCTCTCTTCTGTCTGTCTGTCTTTCAGCTGCTGGGATATGAATGACAACACAGCTCTGTGGTGGGTGATCAAAGGCCCTGTGGTTGGCTCCATAATGGTGAGTATCTTTGGGACAAGGACGGGGAAGAGACAGGGGCTTGGGCAGAAAACAGGGGAAGGGGGCAAAAACAGAGATCACTGCACAAGCCAGCCTTCTCCTTTTTCCTGGCTACATTATATTTGGCAAGATGCATGCACGAGTTACTTAGCTAGTCCACTAGTATTGGACATTTATATTTTCTCATTTTTCCTCATAATGAAAAATGCTACTCGGAGCAATTATGTACGTCATTTTGAGCATGAGTATTTCTTTAGACTAAATCTCTAGAAATGAAATTGCTGGGTCGGAAAGAGTACCTCTTATCATTGTCTGTGTTTATAATATCAATCATTTAAAGTTTTGTGCAGGCTCCTGAGGGATAATGGTAGCTCATTGTTTTAATGTGAATTTCTCCATATTGCTGGTGCAGCGAGGTACTTTTTCCCAAACCTTTATTGACAATTTGTTTTTATTCTGGTCATTACCTGTTTATTTCTCTTACTCATTTCTCTTTTGCTTGCTTTGCTCAGTTGTCTTTCTAATTGTTTGAAAGATAGTAATGCTTTATCTGTTAAGCGTGTTGTAAGTATATTTCCAAGTCTGCATAATTTTATACAAACTGTCAGGCTTTGTCTTCGTAAATTCTGAAACTTATTTCTTATTATGGAAGCCTTTTCCCATCCTAAGACAGAAAAGTATTCTTAGTTGTTTTATAACATTTTTATGGGTTGGATTTTTGTATGTATGTCCTGAATCTAGCTAAATTTTTATTTCTTTGTCTGATCTGACATGATATCTAATCTCCTTTAGTTGTATTTTTTTTCTCCCAGTGGATAGACATTCTACCCTCTCAATTCTTTTTATTAAATAGACCATTATTTCTCAATTATGTCAAAATGTCACTTTATCAGGAACATTCGGTATACTCTACCTGTATCCTATGCTATGTTACTAAACTATTTGCTGTTTCCCCGGTGAATGCCCCCTGTGCTAGTTGTTATAACCTGGTAGCAGGTTTTGATATCTGGTATGTTAATACCCCCTTCTTTATTCTTTTTTCCTTCAAAATTTTCTTGTATATTCACTCTTTCAAGTGAACTGTCAAATATCCTTGTCAATTTGCAAAAAAGAGTGTGGTTGAGATTTTAAGAGAAATTGCATTAAATTTATAAATTAATTTGGGGAAGTGATTTTCTTAAAACATGGAGTCTTCCTCTCCAAGACGTGTCCTGATTCTCCATTTATTCCGTCTTTCCCATAGAGTCATTTTGTACAGCTTTTCCATTGTCTTGTTCAGTTTACCTTTAAAGTGTTTTCCAGTTTGGTTTTGGATTGTGTCTGGGACGCATTCTGTCATCGTATGTTCTAGTGGGTTACAGCTGGTGCATAGGGAAGCTGTTCATCTTTGTCTATTTTTTCTTTTCTTGTGTACTTTTCTAAACTCTTAGTCATTCTTGTCCCTTTTCAGTTGGTTCTGATGGGTTTTCTAGGTAGAAAATGACACAATCTGTATATGAAAATAGCTTTACTCTTTCTAGTATTTATACCACTTATTCCTGTTTTATTTTATTTTATTTTTTTATAAAGATTTTTTTATTTATTTGTCAGAGAGAGAGAGAGAGAGCTCACACAAGTAAGGGGGAGCAGCAGGCAGAGGGAGAAGCAGGCTCTCCACTGAGCAAGGAGCCCGGTGCAGGGCTCCATCCCAGGACCCTGGGATCATGACCTGAGCCGAAGGCAGATGCTTAACCGACTGAGCCACCCAGGCGCCCCTATTCCTTGGTTTTGATGAGGATGGTGCTTGCTATATAGTTTTGAGCAGTTATTCTTCATTGAATTAAGAAAGTTTCTATTCCTTGCTCCTTTTAGTGCATATTTTTTAAAAATCAGGAAATCAAATGTGTTTTGGAAACATTTACTGGAGTTATCCCTTCCCTTGGTGATGGCCTTTGACAATATTCTGATTTTTCTTCTTATGAACAATGCTACGATGGATATATCCATGCATATCTTTGAGTATGTGTGAACGTGTCTTTAGAATAAATCTCTAGGAGTGGAATTTCCAGGACAAAGGGTATGTACATTGAACATTTTCATAGATATCGAATGAGCAGAATACAAGAGTGTTCATTTCTCACGTCTTTGTTGATGTTTTGGTTATTGAACTATTCACCGATCTACAGGGGTAAGGGTAGCTTATTGTTTTAATCTGTTCATGTAAGAAATATTAGTAGATTTGGGTTTTTTGGTTTTGTTTTTTCGAGTTTTTTTGCATTTCTGGTATAAAACCTTTATGGCCATGATCTGTTTGTTCTTTTAACGCACTGCTAAATTCTATTTGTTAATATTTTGTTTATAGTTTTTGCATCGCCCTTTGTAAGTTCTCTGGTTTTGTGTGTGTGTGTGTGTGTGTGTGTGTGTGTGTGTGTGTGTGTGTGTCTATTTGTATGCTTTCTTTGTTGTCTGGAATTTGTAGTGGAGTTTTGTTAGCCTAATGAGCAATTTGTGAGGTTGTCTTTTTATTTGCTTTTTTATTTGCATCAAACAAGGAAGTAGTCTGTAAATGACATCTTTCCTAAAGGTGTTATGAAACTGATCTATAAAGGTATCTGGGCCTGATGCCTTTTAATGCATGTCTTTGATTACTTTTTAAATTTCTCCTAAGGTCATTTCTCTACTCAGATTTCCTACATCTTCTGGATTTGATTTTGTTAGTTTCTATCTTCCCATTTTGTTTAATTTTTTTTTTTATGATTTAAAATACTCTCTACATCTGTTGTCTTGTCCTCCTTCTCATCCCTAAATTTGTTTAATTCTACTTTCTCCTTTTGGATCGACTAACCTACGCAGGGAACAGCAGGTATGGTGTGGAATTCCCGGGACTGTTCGGGCACTGGGCTTGTAGTGGGAAAGAAGACTGAGAGAACTGCCTTTGTGGAGACTGCGGAAACAAACCAACAAAGCCAGACCCCAAAATAAAGTTTTTATTGATCAAGTCTACTTTTTCCCCCTATTTTTTATAATGAATTTTTATCTTTATTAATTTCCTTCTTGTGAAAGTAAAATGTGTGGCCCTTTCCCCCTAGCTTTCGATTTGAATGCTTAATTATTGTATCTTCAGTATTTATTATTTTTTCATAAGTTAGTGTCAAACTCTACATTTTTTTTCTCCAGCTGTAGCTGCTTTGGCTACATTCGGAGACTGTTGCTGTGTGGTCCTCTCCTTGTGCCTTGTTTCTATTTATTTGCACCCCCGTCCTTCCCCCTTTCTCGCTGTTTGGAGAGATTTTTGACCCTGATCTTTCTCTGAAGGTAAATGCTGTTATCGCCATTCCCAGGGAGTCCTTTAATTAATAATGTTTACGGTTGTCCATTCTGGTTCCCCATGTTCCATTACTCTGAACTTGGAGTTTCTCCAGAGGACAGTTCCCACCTCTGCAGGAACCTCTTCTCTCTCTGTTTGGCGTTGTTTTCCATCACCCCTGATCCTGTTTGCTCTTTCTCTTCTAGAAATTGCCTCCTTTTCCAGCTCACTCATGATAATCTCTCCTATTCTTCAGTACTCCTATGAAATTCTTTCTCTTCGATCTTTTCTGTCATTTTAGCAACAGTTAAGTGGTGAGGTAAATGAGTGTTCTCAGGCCGCCATCTTGGATTTTAAGTCTAGATGGGATTTTGACTGGATTGGGGAGGGTCCTGTCGGGACAATAACAGTCCGTGCAGAGGCAGCGGTGTGGAAAGTCTTTGCCCGGAACCGTCTCTATCTACATAACAGTCCATGCAGAGGCAGCGGTGTGGAAAGTCTGCCCGGAACCGTCTCTATCTACTTTGTCTTTGCTCTTCAGGTTAACTTTGTGCTCTTCATCGGCATCATCGTTATCCTTGTGCAGAAACTTCAGTCTCCAGACATGGGAGGCAATGAGTCCAGCATCTACTTGTAAGTATCATTATGTGAATGCCATTGTCACTTCCAACAGCTCTGTGGGCCCTGCACTCAGGTCACAGGAGAAGGCCTAGGTTTTGCTGACAGGGTAGACTAGCAGGGGCATTTGCAAGATTTTCTTCTGACGGAAGTGCCTTTAAAATGTAGTTGCCTGCCTACCCTTCAGCCAACCCAGTTGCTAATCTGCATGGTGATTACGTGGAAGGAAAGAGAGAGAGGATGAAATGGTCAGATCCTGTGTCACACTAGGAAAATCAAGATGGAAAACACCAGATTCCTGAGGGTAATTAGGGTCTTAGCTGGTTAGCAGTTGGATTTCCTTTGGGGCTCTTGGTTCTGTGGGGAGTTCATGAATGCTGCTGGATGCACTGTTGCCTGCTGTCCCCACCACCGGCCAGGTGTGTGCAAGTTGGTCAGCCCCCACTGGCGAGCCGGGTGGACATTCTTGCTGGTCTGGGTATTGGAAGTGGGGAGTCCTTCATCTTCTCCACCTTCTTTCTTCAACTTTATCTCTGGGTCTGGTCTTCCTGCAACTCCCTCCTTCCTGAGCAGAGGGACAGCTGATACGTTTGAGATTGATGGGGTTTGCGGGCAAACTTTACCATTGAGCTTAGGGTTGTCTCCACTTCCATGGCCATTTGGCTTGTTTCCTACAAATATTTTTGCAGTCGCATCCCTAACAGCTTGTCCCATTTGCTCTGTCAGCCCTCCACTTGTTCTGAATCAGACTGAGCACCTTCTACTTCACCCGTCTTGCCTCATGATCAGAAGAATGACCAGCTGGGTGTGTGGGGAGTGGGGACACTTCTCATGCCAGGGAGGAAGATCGATCCCCTGTGGTTGGCTGGAAGCGTCAGATGGGTGCAGAACATCGGAGGGCAGTTTGGGGGTCTCTCCGTGGGCAAGGTAGAAGCCAGATGTGTTGCCTCCTCAGTTTTTTAAGAAGAGGGCAAGTTAGAAGGAGCCCAGGTCTTATGGCATTGGTGGGGAGCTGGTCCTGCCTTCATCAGAGGCCCCAGCCTGGGGCTCAGAACCCTGATGGCTGCCAGTGGACAAGTGGAACAGCAGAAAGTCCCCAGCAGAGGGTTCTCCCCAGCTGACCGCTGTCTTGGATAGAAGGGAGGCAGGAACTACCCAGAGACCAGTCCCAGATCCTTCCTCTCCTTGGGGCTTCCCCAGCAAGGCGGAGCTTGCCCTTGGTCTGCAGGTTCAACCTGGGCATCTCCCCTTGTGGGAGTCCTTCCTGTGGGGGTGGAGGATTGGTCAGCCTTGTTTTCCCTGCATTTAGGGTGATTACATTACATTGGAAAAAAGCCTCCACCTTTTTTTTGCTATCCATTTACTGTCTTTTTTTTTTCATGTGTTTGCAAGTTTTTACCAACTCTCGCTTATATGTATGTGTTATGTCGTCGAAAATTGTTCATGCATATAAGTCATAAAGTCTCTGAGACCTTGCACTGGGGGGCCCATGGGGCTGGCTCCCTGCAACTAACTGCCCCTGAGGGATCATCCCTGCCTTAGTCTCCAGGACCCACAAAACAGGGCCCCCCTGCTCCCTTCACCTCCCCATCTGGCATCAGTCCTCATGCCCTTGTGTCTGCTCAAGGGCCGATGGCTCCCACACGGCTATTTCAGACATCTGAAGCTAGCAGTAGCAAAGGTGACCTCTTCTGTCCTTTGAGCTCTAGCCTTGGGTCCCCCACCCTCTGCTTCCTGGTAGGAAGGGTTTCTTCTTCTGCAATTCCTGGGATCTCTTCTCTGGGAGGCTCTCCCCGCTTCCCCTCACCCTGCCTGTGCAGGGACGCACACAGGGGCCCAGCTGCAGCCTAAATAAGGACACGCCACCGCTCCCAACACACACTTCAGCTCAGACACCTTGTCCCAGGCAGCAAGAAGCCCCAGGCTCTGGTGGAGAGAAGGGCGGGGCCGGGGCCTTTCAAGTTACCACAGGCTGGGAGCTGTAGAGTCTTCTGGCCTTCCTGATGCGTAGACGACCATTTGTCAAAGTGGTTTATACATTGAAGTGCCAATGTTTAAAGAACTAGCTAGTTGGTTTGCTTCCATTGTATAAAAAAAAAATCCCCTTGTGGTCTGCAAGCCAGAGGGGAGGGCTGACGCGGGATGAGGGACCAACTTGATGCTATGAAACTTAGCCACATATTTGAGCGTTTGCAGGGTCAGGGAGACCCAGTGAGGGGTAATCAATGTGACGGTGCCGCTGGAGACTGCAGAGCTCCTAGCAACAGTGGCCGCTCAGTCCATGCACGTTTCGGGCTCACAAACACCCAGTGAATCTGGTGGGCCGAGTCACCGACTGGTGAGGATAATCCCCATTTTACAGCTGAGGGAACTAGTTGTCGGTGAAGTGAGATGAATCTAGCAGGAGCGAGGAAAGCCGTAGCTCTGGTATAGCAGGGCGCTTGGCGCTCAGCTCCACAGCACCGTCTTTCCTGTCCTCCAGGAAGTTACAGACGAGAGGTGGTGCTAACTAAGTGTACTAACAGGGCTTCCTGGAAGAAGAGGCCCTGATGGGATCCAGCCTTATAGACAACTGCCCCACCTGGAGTGCTTTGGGCCCGGGAGGTGTCTGCTGAGGGGGAGGGGAGACTATGGGGGAATGGGAAGGGGCAGGACCTGGTGGGAGAGGAGATTTCACGGCTGTGCCCAAGTCCCCTTGGGCCACCAGAGGTATGTGTGGGACTGAGAAGCCCCTTCAGATCTGCCCACAACAGCTTTCCGATTTTTTCCTCTGTTTCCAGAACAAATTTAAGCCTGGGAGTCCCCAAGAAAGCCCGAGAGGACCCCCTGCCTGTGCCCTCAGACCAGCATTCACTCCCTTTCCTGTAGGTTGGTTCCAGCTGCTCAGATGATGAGGGTTTGAGACATCGCTTCTACTGGGGGCTTGGACCCCTGCAGGGGGTGGTGGCACTGAGCCACCCACACTCTCACCTGATGCTCCTGACAGAATGAGGGGCTGGCCTCTGGACTTGGGCAGTGGCCAGGCGTGGAGTGTGGGCCTGGGTCAGGGCTTGGCATGTGCTCTGGCTCCCTTTGGTCTGGGGTGGGGGTTAGGGCTCAGCCTGAGGCTGGGGTCAGGGTTAGTCTGCCCTCTCCTGCCCTTAGCTCTGTGAGAAGCCAGCTGGCTCAGAAAGCGGAGGGTGAAGTTCCCGCGTGGGCGCTGATTGTGCTGGCTTTCCTCCCAGCGGTCTCCCCATTGCAGGATGGGCGTTGGAAGCTGCCTCTTGGGTCTGAGGTGGGGGAGGGAAACTCCACACGTATTTCCCTTGGGGACCTCATAGAGCAGGTCTGCCTGGCCCCTTGGGGTAAAGGAAGGAGAAGAGAAGAGACACTGTGATGTCGATAGTTGGCAGGGTTGTTTCAGACCCGGTGTCTGAAGGGTAGCACCGACTCTAAAGACAGGCTCTGTTGTGGCAGAAATGCAGCCAGGAAGCTGTCAGTCCAGGAACTCAGCCCACTGCTTAAGGCTTCCAGGTCACATGGGGCTCCATTTTCCACTGCCAAAGCACCCCTCCCCTGTCTCGGAGCACCCCATCCTCACAACTCCTGTTAAGGGTCAACAGCAGGGAATGGTTACTCCTATTTTGCAGATGGAGAAACTGAGGCCCAGAGAAGGAAAGTGGTACCACCTGAGACCACCCAGCAAGTCAGTGTCTAGACAAAGCCTTGAACTCAGGAGCCTTGACTAGCTCCCACCTCCCAGGTTGGGGATTGGGCACAGAGCCTGAGCTTGTCCTCAGTGGTGGGGGAGGAGGTAGGAGTGGGCAGGGAAGATCCAAGATCTGTGGAGGTGAGCTTCTGGCTGGAGTTCCAGTGTGGTGTGCAGTGCTATCCCTGGGATACAGCATCTTAGCACCATGAGGGACCCTATGGAGAGTGTTCAGTTCAGACTGAGACCTTCTGCAGTCCTGCCGAGTGACCCAATGCTACACTGATCACTAGGAGCGGGGCGGAACAGACGGGTGCTGCCCTCCAAGGGCTCCCCTACGAGGGTCTCTGTCTAGCATTCCGTTGGTGTTCCCTGGGGCTACATACAGCCCAGGCAGCTCTGCACATGAAAGGTACCAAAGCATCCATGCAGGTTAGCCTGTGACCAAAGCAGGAGTCGAAGAAACCATGTGCTGCCTCCCTGGGTTACAGACCAGGGCTCCCTGGTTTCCAGATGGAGGCATGGGCCCTGAACCTTCTGTGTGGATCTCCAGCCTTCTGCTCCTTTCCCACCCAGCACCCTTGCCCGTTTCTTATCTTCCCTTTCATCCAAATCAGAACTGAGCTCACCAGCCAGTCTGGGGTTATGTCTTCCTCTTGATTAAATTCCTTTCCCCCTTTTCCCTAATTGTAGTAACTTTAGAGGTTGCGACATCTCTTCCTTTCTCACGCTTGTCTCTGGCTTTTCTACCACACTTTTGTATTCTTTTCAGTGGGTCCTTCTGCACAGAGCCGTTGAAGTTCTGGGAGAAGTGGAGGGTTTAGGAAGAAGGGCACTTACCTTTGTTCCAAGATCCTTCTCCCGAGAGCCCTCCCAGGCAACGCCCCCCCCCCCTGCCCACCACTTTGTTCTGCCCCTCCCATCAGAGACCCACATCTTTACCAGGGGTCTGATCTCCCAGCTAACTTGCCACTAAATGGCTTTAGCGTACTCAGAGGAGTCTGTATTTTCTGTGCAGGGCCCAGGAGGGGCAGGGATGACCCTTAGGGAGCTCCAGGAGGAGCAGTCCCAGAGGAGAGCAGCTGAAGCTTTAGAATTAAGGGTGAGGGCCTAAGCCTGGAACGTAGGGGGCCGCATCTGAGGTTTGGGCTCTCAGGCTCCTGGGTGCCAACCAGGCCACTGGCTGTAGGAGCAAGTAGCCAACCTTTCAGTCTGGGCCAAGCAGAGATAAATCTGGAGACGAGAATGGCTCCCATTCCTGAATATCCAATTAAGCTCTTTTAAGTTGTGAGAAAAACATACTTCTATGTGTCCATCCGTCTCTTCATATGTCTATGAAACAGACCTTTGACATTCACTGAGGACACCTGAAGAAACTTCTCAAATACATGACTTCCTCTCGACTGTGCTTCTCAAGCTTTGAGCTGTCTGTGGATCACCTCGGGATCTTGTTAAAAGGCGGATCTGAGTCAGCAGGGCTGGGGTGGCACCTAAGATTCTGCGTCTCTAAGAAGCCCTCGGGCGGTGCTGATGCCGCTGGTCCGGGCACAGAGCATCATGCCATCCCTCACATCCCACGTCTGTCCAGGGGGCCAGTAGTGCCCACCCCACCGTGCAGTGTGAGGGGAGAGGTGCTGGTTATTGAATGAGAACCACGCACCTGACAGAGGCAAGGGTCCTAGTGGTGGGGGGCAGGGACCTCAGCTTGCCTCATCTTTGAAGTGTGTGACTCCGATTCTTGCCTCCGCAAAATGACGTGTGTCCACATGTCAAGGACCTTCAAACTTACTCTCAAAGAGCTGGAATCACAAATGACAAATCGGTGAACGCCCAAGGTCTGATCTCTTCATGTGTCTCTGTTCTCATGTGCATCAGATCCCCTCAGCTCAGGTCACCGGCAGGTACTAGGGGCTCGGTGCCACCTGGTGCCTGAGGAGGGTTTGTGGAGGACACTGCTCTTTGGCCCTCTGGCAACGTGATGCAGCTCTCGATCCAGGTCTTACATGTTTATCAGAGAAGGAAAAGAAGTGTCTGTGGCTTGTTCCCACCCAAGCGTAAGCAGGACCATGAAGAGCTCGAACAGATGGAAATGCTGCCTGACCTCTCTGAGGAGGTGGAAGCCCTGTGCCTCACCCAGTGGAACATAGAGCAAGCCTGGCAGCCGGGGCTCCTCTTTAAGATAGGGAGGGGACGCCACCTTTAAGATGACTTGTTTCTGCAGGCAGTGGGCCAGCGCCCGAAAGGTACCCTTCTCAGCCTTCAGCCCCCGCCTGCTGAACTTTGACCAGGAAATCGAGCCCAGAGCTGTGCCTCAGAACTCTCGGCAGGGATGGACAGGCTCTAGACCGTGCTGTCCAATATGGGAGCCAGTAGCTACGTGTGGCCATTGAGCCCTTGCGATGTGGCTAGGGTAACTGAGGAAAGTGGAGTTCTAATTTGATTTGGTTTTAACTCACATAGCTGCAGGTGGGTCATGGCTGTCCTACTGGATTTAGATTAATGAGCCATCTCTTCCACCCATCCCACCTCTGTGGCCCCTGTATGCCCCCGCTGAGCTGCCTGGGAGCTCAGAGAGGAGGAGGTTCAGGCACAGGAGTGAGAGGTGTAGTGGGCCCCCAAGCCCAGGACGGGCCTGATTCAGGCTGGTCGGCCAGGCTAGGCGGCACGAGGTCCATGGCATGCGTTTCCAGCTGCCCATCTTGCTGCGCGACCTCCGGCGAGCCACGCCCTGAGCCTGGCGCTGACTCAGCAGACAGCTTCCAGGCCCCTGCTTGAGACCCAGGCCCGCTCCCACCTTCAGAGCCCGCGTGCCCTCCAGCTCCCCTTACCTGCTGTGGACCCAGTGTGAGTGCTCGCTGTGTGCGTATGTATCCATGCACACACCTGTACACGTCTGGGCATGCGTTTCTCTGTCCAGAGCTGACCATGTCTTGGCCCCTGGCTTCCTCCTTCTCTTCCGTGTCACCGCCCCTGCCCTGTCTCCACACCTGGGCTCCTCTGCCCTCCCCTGAGCCACGCGTCGCTCTAGGTCCTCCTCAGTTCCTCCATTGCCCGATGCCCCCAGCTGACAGAAGTGCTGATCTTGTCACACCCAGCAGCTGCGTGCAGAAATGCTACTGCAAGCCACAGCGGGCTCAGCAGCACTCCTGCAAGATGTCAGAACTGTCCACCATAACTCTGTAAGTGTGCGTGGCGTGGCTGTGGCCGGGAGTCCTGGAGGGGAGGGGGCCGCATGCCGCCTCGAGCTTGCACCTGCTGGCTGGATGAGGGCCGAGAGTGAGCCCGTGCCTCTGGCCCAGCGCTTTCTGCGCTGTTGCATGTTGATGTCTGTGTGTCTTGTGCGTTCTCTGCAACCTCAAGCCATCGGGGTGGGATGGGGGGCGTGGGTTGGGCAGACGGAGCTGTGGGCCCTGTGGGAACAGCGGGGGCTTGCCTGGAGCTGAGACGTGGAAGGCTTCTTGCTGCTGCCATGATGTGTGGTTTCCCCTGAATGCCCCACTTCTCTGGGCTTCAGTCTTTGCAACTGCTGAATTATTAATAAGAGCCTTAGAGCTTGAGTTCCTATAGACTGTTCCCCTGCGTGGGACAGGACCCTCACCCCAAGGAACCTCACTCACACTTCATGTGCCAAGTGGCTTAATCCCCACAATGACCCTTTGAAGTGGGTCCTTGTAATAACCTCATTTTACAGATGAGAAAACTGAACACAGGGCAAGTACTCACTCAAGGTCACATCACCTGGCAGGGTGAGGATTTGAACCCAGGGAGTCCTAAGCACTAAGGCCCCAGGGCATCTCTAACTGAAGACCAGTCTTCGTTTGGAAATCCCTTGAAGTGGGGGAGCCCACCGTAATTTGGGCGGCTCTGAACGCTGGAAGCTCTTCCTTGTGTTTTTTAGGGCTCTTCTGCCCATTGATGCCTCCTTGGGGTGGAAGGACAGAGGCCGATGCCCGTGTCACCATCTCTGTGGCTTAATCAGATCGTAGGGTGATTCTGTGACTGTATTCAAAGGGGTCCCAGGGCTCACACCATGTGGCTCCATTCCAAGGCCTCTGGTCAGCTCTGAAGTATAGAGGCCCCAGAACTTCGGGCTCCTGTGGCCTCCTTGTCTGCCCCCCTCCCCCACCCTATCTACCAGAGGGGGGTCCGGGATGCCCTGGGTCCCTGGCACAAGTCCCCAACCATTCCAGGGCTGCTGCAGGGCCACCAGGGAGGGAAAGTTTTGCCCTTGCTTCCATTTGCCACCTGGCCAGGGACAGGGAAGGGCCTGAGCTCATGTCTCGAAGGTCCCTGCTTCTCACACACTGAACCCATCCATCCACTGCCCCATGAAAGCTAGAGAAGTTTGGCCTTTTGGTTTCTAAGAACTTTCAAACTGCAGGGACAAATCCCTGTAAACAGGCCCATGGAGGGAGAGAGGGAGGAGGGCAAGGACCACAGGTGTGTCCCAGGGTCATCTTTCCTCTCCAGCCCCTTCACTTAAACTTTGCTTGTTAGGTACCCTGCTTTGGGCAGGGTCATAGAGGGGCCCCCAGGTACCCACGCGCCTGTATTTCCAGGCCACTGGCCCACTTCTGTTTGGGCTTTCGTTCTTCAGCCATCACCCCCTGCTGCCTCTGGTGCCGGCCACGGGGGACACAGAGATGAGAAGGACCTGAGGCTTTCCCATGGCCTGCGTGTTCGTTTATCCCTTCCTGGGCAGGCCCCTTCTGAGTGTGAGCCCCCAGCCTGGCACAAGCTGGCCGGGGAAGGTAACTGGTAAGGGAAGCACTGTGCCCACTTTCAAGGAGCCACAGTCTGAGAGGGCAGACCACTCGAGGACCACACCTGGGCTCAGAGTGGGATGTACTTCCATCCTGTTGGTGCCAGCTCTGGTCCAGGGCACCCGGGTCCTGCAGAACTAGCTGCCGGTGGGCAGGGGCAGAAGGGGTGGGCGCCGGCACGCATGGGGCTTCTTGCTTCCAGGGCCGAGCCTTGGTCCACCTGAAGGTTTTCTCAGGCTACTCCTCCCCCTTTCTCTGTGTCTCCTTCTCTGCTTTTCTTACTTCCCTTCCCCCTCTCTCCTTCCTTCCCTCTCAGTCGAAACTGGGAAGTGAAGGGCCTCACATGGACCCCATGGATTCACCTTCTCTGAAATCTGGAGGCCCCACATTCAACAGAACATTGACTCCTAGAAAGGCTGGGATGGGAAAAGAGCGGGGCACATGTGTCACTGCCCCAAATCAAAGGGCCATTCCCCCCACCCCCCACTGTCCACCCCATGGACAGAACTGAGAGGGAGGGGAGTGGAACCTCCCACTTACCACCCCCACTCCGATGGCCCAGGGGGCAGACCTCCCCTGCAGGGGCAGGCTCGCTCTTCCAGGAGATCCAGAGGGAGCCGGTACTCTGCAGTGGGCAAAGATGGGGTCCTACTCTTGGAGACCCTCTGGGAACACCCTTTCTGACAGAAACAAATCCATGCCATGTGGACCCTTTGGACGTCATACCACGGGTTCTGTGCCCCCTCCGCTCAGAGTGGAGCCCCACCTCACTGGGCCTAGTAGCCAGAGGCAAGCAGAGGAATCCCAGAAGGGCAGCCAGCATACATGGTGGTCCCTTTGGCTCGATCTCTCCCTTCCTCCTCAAGCTCCAAGCAGACAGCCTCCTCTCCCTTGACTATTTCCCAGGCGGTAGTTTCCTCTGGCTTAGTTGGTGTTTGTTTATTCCCAGGGTCAGTAAATCCTTCCTTGGATCCCTCCAGAACCTCTCCTTCTGTAGCCAACCCCTGTGCCCCCCACCCCCTCCCTCATCAGCACTTCCCCATTACTCTCCATGAGTGTGGCAACCCCAGACTCAGAAAAGCCCACTGCCTCTGCGGCCCCCCAGGGGCTGCTCTTTTTGGCACGTGGAACTTCCATCCAGAGCAGGAGACGGTTTGCTTTGTTTGAGGGTCCATGATGTCTCTTAAACCTTCCCAATTCCATCCCTCTATGGGTCCTGATTTCACTTTTCCCAAGGGTTTTGTACCTCCCACGGGAGTGTCTGTAAACCACATACTCACATGTGCATTTTTAGTGGTTCTACAGGATACTGACATGGCCTAGAGAGATGGGATGTCTGCCCAAAACCTGTGAGGGGGTTCTGGAAGCCGTGCTGTGTTGGCCACCATCTCCCCCAGGCCCCATGCACTGGGAGAGAATCCTGAGACAGTCTGTGGACAGGAGCCCTGGCTCTGGGGGATAACGGGGGGCTGGGACTAGTGTCTCTGCCTTCCCTGGCTCCCATATCAAGACCTGGCAGCCCCAACAGCGGTTACCTTGCTCTCTCCCGACAGACGGCTAGCCCGGTCCACCCTGCTGCTCATTCCGCTTTTTGGAATCCACTACACGGTTTTCGCCTTCTCCCCGGAGAATGTCAGCAAGAGGGAGAGACTTGTGTTTGAGCTGGGGCTGGGCTCCTTCCAGGTAGGTGTAGTGGGTGTGGCAGGTGGGAGGGGGGGCTCGTGGGGAACCAGGGCCCTGACCCCTAACCTGCCAGTGGCTCTAACTTCTTTCACCTAGATTCAGCCTTGTGTTCTGTCCCTGAAATAGGAGCCCTAGAAGAGAAGGGAGCTGGGAGAGCCCCTTCTGCTGTCAACCCTGTGGGCTCCTATGAGAACACACACTGATCTCTTCCTGTGGTTGCTTCTGGGTGTTGTGAGCAAGGCCTCCCTTGGGCCCCCCACCCCTCACCTTCAGCCTGGGGTGTGAGCAGGGTGCTGTCCTGAGACCTCCGTGTCCACATCCTGACTCCAGCCTGTAGACCAGGCCTCTTATGAGTGCTGGAGCTCTGTCTTACCCACGTTGGGGTCCCCAGCACAGTACCTGGCCACAGAGGGCCAAACAGGTGGATGAGCAAAGAGAGGTATAAATGACCCAGGGAAGAGCAAGTGGGGGACGATGAGTCCATGCCTGAAAGCGTAAGTAGATGGGGTTGTCAACGTGTGAGTGAAGGAGTGAGCGAGTTGGTGTGAGGATGCGTAGTGAGTAAATAAACAGATGTCCGCACAAGTGGGTCAGTGAAGGTAGCAGCGGCAACCCTGAGTGTCCCCAGGTAGAGCACCTCTCCCTAAGCCGGCTGTCTGACCCAGCTTCTTGATGGTCAGAAGCTTACTCTGTGTATCTGACGTTATCTCTCCGTCCCTCAGTTTTAATTAAGGCCATTTTACCTGTTAAGTTTCTTAGTCTGGCGTGGCTGGGAGTTGTGTGGACGCAGCCCCGGCCTGGGAGTCAGAGCCCGGGGTTCCTGTCTTAGCACAGGAATTCTAAATGCAAAGACTAAAGACCGCATGCAGAGCAGCTAGCTGCCTACTCTGTGTCAAGCAGTTACTCATGGTGCTCTGTGTGCTGTGGTTAAGAGTATCTGGCCGAGAAAGAGTGGGATGGGGAGGGAATGGGGATAAATTCACAGGTATGTCCTGTCCTGGAGTGGTACCACCCTTAGGGTCTTGCAATCTGGTTAGGGAGCCCAGAGAACATCCTGGGGATAGAGCTGGGCCTTGGGGATGGGAAGGATCTGACGTAGGGAATGTGGGACCCAAAGCCGGGGTGTAGCCACTTGGGTTCCTGGGCGTGGCCATCTTGGTGCAGCAGAACTTTTCCCATCTCCCAGATTCCTGGGCACGGGGCCCCCCATCCAGGTCATTGGATGTTTCTGCTTCCTGGTGTCATTCCCCATTTCCACTGCCTCCTACGCTCCCTGTGCACAAGGTCCCTTGCTAGCATTCTCAGGTTATTTTTTCTGTCTCTCCCTAGGGCTTTGTGGTGGCTGTTCTCTACTGTTTTCTGAATGGGGAGGTAAGATTCTGGCCCTCTGGCTCCTTAGCAGTGGAGGTGGGAATTGCTGGGGAGCAGACAGGGGCATAGCCTGCTGCCCACCAGAGCTGATTCTCCCGACCAGGGCACTGTCAGGCTCCCAGCACCTGGAGGTGGGGAGGGCAGCGGTGCTAGGGTCTCCTGGCAGCCTCCGCCCTGTGCCAGAATCTCTCCCACCTTGCCTGCTGTGCAAGGCATCAGCTGGACTTGTAAGGCGTTACCTGTCTGGCAGGGCTCACACTGTAAGATACACCTTAGAAAAAAGAAATGGAAAGAGAAGAAGAACGAGGCACAGAAAATGGTACCTGTAGTTCATGAGGCTGTGCCGGGCAGGGGTGCCAAGTGGGGAGCTGCCCAAAGTTCAGCACTGCCCCCCGCAGGCCCACCTGCCTGCCCAAACCCATCCTCTGTAGAGTGGGGATTCTGGGGACTTGGGAGAGACCCCGGGAAAGGCCTGGAACTTCTCGCAGGGTTCCATTTCCAGAGCTATGGTCTTAGGGCCTCCTGCTCCAGTCTGTTACGGTGATGTTTTTGAATAGAGTCCAGAACAGAGTTGGTAGGACAGGAGTGGGGTCTGAATGGGCGGGACGGGTGTGGAGAGTCGCCAGGAGTCATTGCACCTGTGTCTGGGTCATGGCTATGTGACTTCAGCAGGCTCTTCCCCTTTTTGCATCTGAGAAACAAGAAGATTGGGTTCAGAGATGGCCAAGACAACCTACAGAAAGGCCAGATAAGGAGAGGCGGCAGAGCCCCTCAGGGAGTGGCTGGGGGAGGCAGGGAGTGGGAGCATGTGGAGCTTGCCAGGAGACCCGTGGGGGAGGTGGGAGCTGGAACTGGAGGGCCGGGTGCTGGGACCACTCACTTGCAGTCATGCAGTCCATGCTCCACACAGAGGTGCTGGACTGGGGGGACGGGCGTATGGAGGCGGAAGCTGGCCATGCCCTGTCCATACCATGCTAAGAACAACATGGGGGTGTGTTCACCTAGACAGCACCTTAGTTAGTGGTCCTCAAGCCTGACTGCATATTGGGATCCTCGGGGAAGCTTTACAACAGACGGATGCCCTACCCCAGAGACTGTGATGTCATTGTTCTGGGATGTGGTCAGGGCATCTGGATTTGCAAAGCTCTCCGGGTAATTCTGATGTGCAGCCCACTGTTAATGGTCTGAGAGAGGGGGGCTCCTTCCCTGATCTCTCTACCCCAAGCGCCTGCTTTTTAAGATTCCTCGAAAGGCCCTGTGAGCTAGTCACTGCCTGTGGAACGCCAAGGCCTAGGACCAGAGGCCCGCAGAGAACAAGAAGCCATTCGAGGGCCTTGCTCAGACAGTGACTTGGGAAAAGGGCCTGAGGTCAGCTTCTCAGAGGCATTCCTTTCCCATTGGTGGCCTTGAGGGCTGCGAGCTGCCACTTGGGTCGGTGGGTATTGCAGGAGGTGGCAGTGGCAACCTGGGAGGGGCCCCGGCAGAGCAGTCAGGTAGAAGAGGCTGGAGATGCTGTGTGTCTGGAAGTGACCGCTGTCTGTCCAGAAGTGACCATCCAAGTTGCTCCCTGCAGGTGCAGGCGGAGATCAAGCGTAAATGGCGGAGCTGGAAGGTGAACCGCTACTTCGCCGTGGACTTCAAGCACCGGCACCCGTCCCTGGCCAGCAGCGGGGTGAACGGGGGCACCCAGCTCTCCATCCTGAGCAAGAGCAGCTCCCAGATCCGCATGTCCGGCCTCCCGGCTGACAACCTGGCCACCTGAGCCCACCCTCCCCTCCTCCTCTCCTCCGTACACAGGCTGGGGCTGCAGGCAGGCGCTGGCCCACGCATGTTGTGCTTCTTTTCTCACTTCGGGCAGGCCCTGGGCTGGAGGCAGGGCTCCCCGAGGTGGGAGAAGGATGCAGGGCGCACTCGGGAATCGCCCCTCCCTGTTTGGCGCTGGTCCCACCCACCATGGGCCCCCGGGCCCTGAACACAGACCTGTAAATACTCCACCAATCTTGAAAAATTGTCTCATCCCTACCCCTTGACCCCACTGTCCTTGCTCACCTCAAGCAAGTCCCCAGCTTCACCCTACCCTGTTTCCACCAGCCTTAGTGATTTCCTTGACCCTGTGAATGAGGCCTTGTGAGCTGAGGCTGACGACCTTGCTTTGGGGGGTTGGGGTGGGGCCTGCCCGACAGCCCCCACAGTGTCTGACTTCCAGTGTGGACTCCTTGAGTCTGCTTGCCACCTGAGGCCCTTCTCAGGCCTGGCCCCGTCCCTGAGGCCTGCCAGAGGTCGGGCTTAGATGCCCAGAGCATCCTTTAGTGGAGGCGAGACCTGAGCCGAGACTCCCTCGTCTTCCGCACCCAGCATCTCGGTGTCCAGGTGCCCAGCTCTTGGGTATCAGGGCAGTGGACAGCTGCAGGGTTCTTCCAATCAGAGACTTCATTTTGGGTGTGGGGCTAAGGGTCCCGGAACGTTCTGGTGCTCTTCATTTGGTAGAAGTTGCCAAGATCCAGAAATGTGGATGTGATTGGAAAGGAGATGGAAAGAGTTTGGGGGCCCATGGAAGAAGACCTTCACTGGCTCCATTATTTTACTCCCGACTCAAGGTGGGCGGGGGTTCTCTGGTAGCCTCCCTTCTACCCTCCCATCCCCAGGCATCAGCTGCGGGAGATGAGAGACACATGCCTCAGAGAGACTGCTCCCCACCCATACCTACCACAAGGAACCCCTAAGCCCTCCCCCTCCTCATTCCTTCTTAAGTCAAAGCCATGAATAGGACAAACCAGCCGCCTTCCTGTGATGTCAGTGAATCCCGAAGCACCTTACCTCCTTGTGCCCGAGTCAGGGCCCTCAGAACTCCCCTTCCCCCCACCCTCATGGACAATGAGGAGCCCCAGCCACCAGCTCCTTGGGCTTGGGCTCAGCTACGGAACTATCTCTGAGACCTTTGCGAAGACTTCCCTCTGTGTATTCTTGACATTGACTTGCCACAGACGCTCGAGTGGCCTAGGGCACTGGGAGGGGAACCACACCCACCATGCCTGTTAGAAGAAGCCGCAGATGGAAGGCATGGCAGCTCCCCAGCTCCCGTTGTGGTTCTCCAGTTGCAAGTTGATTGGCCACAGCCTAAAAATTCAAAATGGGGCAGAACCAGGTTGGGGGAAGGTGGAAGAAAGTGCTAGAGTGCCGTGGCCCATGTGGGGGGGCCATTTCATTCCATGTCAACTTTTGGTGTTGTTCCTGTCCAAGTGCGTTTGTTGACTTGTTTCGTGATCATGTTCTGGAATGCTTGGGGAACTTGGGTGGAGAGGGAATGCTGCTTAGCTTGGTTTTATAAAGAGGACAGGGCCTGGGGAATTTGGGGGTCCATGTTTGGAGAGAGCCTCGAGATGACTGGAGAAGGACTTAGTGGCATGGTTTAGAGAAGAGCCCTGTGTCTTTGGCCAGTGAAGCACTGTGGACCCCTGGGTCTTTAGCAAACCTAGAATCTGCCCCAGTTGGGCTCATACTGCTGAGACTGTGGACGCAGGGCTCCCTGTTTGGGGCCTCAGTTGCTCCATTTGTGAGATGCAGTGACTTCGAAAACTTCTCCAAGTTCTGCACTTCAGTAATTCTCCCGTTCAAAACTAAGTAGGTAAAAGGGCATGCATCATTGCTATGCATATCATCTGAGGTTTTGAAGTGTACGTGTTTGTGTATACGGGGAGGGAGGGAAGAATGCCCTTCATTTTCCCTTTCTTAGAAAGGAAACATCTGTCTCTTCCATTGGGACACCACAGTGGAAGCTGGTGGGCTGGAGGGAGGGATCACGCCAGGGACAATTGGACAGGGGCCTTGGGCGTGATGTGCAGATCCAGCCGTGTCCCTTGCCCGGGCAGGTTGCCACGGCTGCTTGGACAGTAGCCACCTCCAGATCCTAGGAGCAGTGCCCTGAGTGGACCTCATTTCTTCGTCCCTGTCCCCACCAGCAGCGCTGCTTCACTGTGGAAAAAGAGACTTTGATTTTATACATATATCATCCCAAAACAGCAAAACCATCAGCAGCCCTGAATCCCATGTGCCGTGCTGCCACCTGAGCCCTGGGTTGCATCCTTGTAGAGGTTCCAGGTTCCTGTTGGTTTATTGGTTTGTTTTTCTGTCTGAACGAATTATTGCCCGTCTTGTGAACAGATGTACCCAATGTATTTTGAATGTTCCAGAAGGTTAGGCAGCTGGCCTGCAGGGTCATAGGCAGTGGGGGGATAGCATAAGGTCTGAACAAAACCCTGCCCTCTCTGAGTCTTTGTTTTCAAATCTGTAAAATGGGCAGTAGGACTAGCTGTTTTGTATAGCCCGTTGCATTCCCGGAATTCTCTGTCTAAATACCAGCCATCTACTTACTGGGAATGGGCCCAGGCAAAGATTGTATTTGCCTGCCTGGGAAAGGGTAAGAAGTGGCGGTGAGCGGGGAGGGGTTTGAGGGCTTTGGGAATGGTTAGGCTGGAGAGGAGCAGAGTTATCTGACTCCATAACTCTAGAAGGTCATTACCAGGAGGGTTTTTTTTCTGGTTTTATGCAATCCTAAAGGGCAACAGTCACCCAGGGGAGGCTGAGTTCTTCTTGGAATGAAGAGATTTTTCAACAACTTTTATGAATATTCTGCCATGGGACAGGCCATGTTTGGAGAGAGTCTCCAACCCTGGGGGAAATGGGATTCCAAGTTAGGGATGCTGAGACTGTCAAGGAACATGTGAGAGGACAGAGTGTGTGATTCGGGGGTTGGGGGGGGTTCAGTAGCTTCTTGGTGGTCCCCAGCACTGGGGACTTCTTAACCCCCTATGATACCCGAAGCCAAGCCACATTTTCTCTCTCAGTGGGTGGCTCTGTGACCCTCCTTGACCCATCCAGTGGTCTGCAGTGATTCCTTTTCTTACCTTCACCCCTCCCCAAACCAGCTTCTTCAGAGAACAGGGCCAGGGAGCTGGAGCTGGGCCCAAGGCTTGAAATACACGTCATCACCCACCAAGTGTGCTGACTCACCTCCTCCATCTGACCCTTTCCCTTCCTGGAAGGAAAGCTACAAGAGGCTTTCTTTGTGATTCTGTGAGTACCCTCAACCCCCTCAAGGCCACTCCAAAGTGAAAGTAGTGAGCGCTTTGTCATCATAAATTCATCCTTGAGCCCAGTGACCATGGAAGCCTGCCAGAAGAGTTCTGAGCAGGGAGTGGGGAACCTGGGCTTCTCCCAGCTTTGCCAGCGACCTGCTGTTTGGCCTTGACCCCTTCCCCTTGTATCTTTAGGGAGACTCACAAAGCACTAGAGGTGGGAAGAAAAACTGATCTGCAGGTCAAATGTCCCCATTGGACTGATGAGAAATCACTTACCGGCAGGCTTAGCACGGTGCCTGTACTGTGTTGGGATCTAATACGCTTTATGAGCTTGAATGAGGCAATAGGCCCACCAGCGTGGGCCCAGCCCTGCCCGTGAGCCAGAATAAAGCATCCATACAGAAAACATTCAGTCTTGCGCAAGCAAGGGGCTCTGGCTACAGAAGTTGTTAGGACTCCAAATTGCAGGAAGAGCAATGGAGTCAGTGTGGCTTGGGGAGAACTGTGTTCTAGCCTGGGGTTCTCCACCTGCTCTGTCCTCCAAGGCTCAGCCTCTCTGAGCCACTGCTTCCTAATCTGAGAAATGAGAGGACATGATTTGCAGTCTGCTCCCCAGTCCAGGGATGAGGTTGAAGTGAGACATCCTTGTGTGTAAAGGGCTTTGGAAACTATACAGGTATGGGCTGGTTACTGGGGCGAAGATCCCTGAAAGGGACCCCATGCTGTTTGTCAACTGCTTTGAGCCATCCTGGGTTAACCTTGGCCCCATTTGTAAAACCACCAGCACTGGGGGCAAGGGGAAGGCCAGTTGGCTGTGATGGACACAGAACTCCAGAGTTATCTCTGTCAACTGATTCAATTGCTCTTGGGGTTAGAATGGGGAGAATTTCATGTGGGTGGTGATTTCCTTGTCACCTCCGTGGGAATCCTTCAAGGATCTGGGGCGTTCCTCAAGTGGGCTATGTACTCCTTTCTTCTTTCCCTTAATGTGAGGTCCTGGGATGTGTCTGTGCTTGGCCATTTGTGTCTTGTCTCATGTCCGTGTTCTGTGGTTTGCCCTTGCGAGGGCTGAAGTGGGGCAGTCCCCAGCATCCCAGACGTGGCTCCAGGCTGGCTTGTGGAACCAGGCGCCCCTGTGTTTCATCTCCCACAATAAAGATAAGCCCCGAGGACCTCACTGCTACCGCTGCCGCCATTAATGCTGTGCTCACAACCTTGTCTGGGATTTTAAGGATGTCAACCTGCTGTAGATGACTCAATAAATGTCTTATCATTTTTCCTGGTGGCTGTAACTTGGCAGAAGTGGCGGGCAGGGAGGAGAGGGGGTGGGAGGGGAGGAAATCTGACCACCCAGAGTAATCCAGTCTACACAGTCCTGTGGTCTTCTGGATTCCAAGGGGAGGTGCGAGAACAAGCATGGATGAGCTTAGAACTACGGGCTTGGAAGAGCCAAGTCATGGCCACAAAAGGACCTGCAAGGACCATGCAGACTGAATGGGATCAAGGTCTGCTGGATGTTTTGAGTTCCTAGAAAGGGAAGTAACTCACCCTACGGTTTTTGACGCCCTATAGCCTTGTCTTGTTTTAGGAGCATGGCTACCAGATACCTCAAAGCTTGCCTACAGGGAGCACTTCATTCCAGGTAAGCACAGGGCGTATTTGGCTGCCAGTGGATATTCAGAGCCGTCAGCCCGTGCCAGACCAGTTAACTAGTTCCAGGGAACCTCCATTTCCTCGAGTGGCCACTGATTGTCATAACCTCCAGGGCTCACTTTTATATTATTCAGAATGTACAGTCGCTAGCAACGGAAGATAGTTTTGTCTGACAAATCAGAAAAGGAGTTTAGGGGAAAGATATTTGGCATCTCCTAGAACTCTCTCGAGGCTGCAGAAACCAGCAAGTTGTCTCAAGCCTGAACATGCCACAGATGTGGTGACAGAGCTGTTTGCTGCTGCCCCCAGCCCAGCGAGGTCTCCTCTATGCCAGGGACCCACCCTTACAGTTACCGGCATTGAGAGCAGATAGTTTGGCTGCCGAACTCACGAGCAAATCAGACTCCACATGCAGCCTCTTTCCTCAAGTCTCTCACCTCTGAGTCAGAGCCTCACAGGAGTCCATTAGGTTGGCTGTGTTCTGGCTGGAAATTTGATGTTTCTGGATTCTACCTTGGGGAATTCAGTCTCCTAAATCCGGAAATTTTCTAAACTTAACAATAGTATTAAAAAGTCTTAAAATAACAAATGCCCATTAGAGCAGGCCTGAGGTCTACGGCTGTTGCAGAGCCAGCTCCCTCCAGTGATCAGGTGGGCCGAGATGAAGAAGTCGAGCCAATGGAAAGAGAAATCCCAACCAGATAACATGCAAGTCCTACAATTAGGCCACTTGCCAAATGCACCAGGTGTCTAGTGGGGCTGTTCCCCAGCTGTTTCTGCTTCCTAAGATTGCCCCTGCTCTTTCCTCTCCAGGTCTGCCTCTTCTTTGAACCCCAAAGGATATTCCCAGGCTATATCATATGACTCACTTAGCAGATATCTTGAGCTGCTTCCAAAATGGAACCCACCCTCAGTGGGTGAAAATCAATCTCTTTGCGTGTGGGACTGCTGACCGCTCAGGCTGAAGACTTCTCTAGTGTCTAGAAAAACATCCTCACTGGCTTGACCATGATAAATTGAGCTTCCATAGGTTTCAGTCTTAGAGGGAGGTCTCATTCAAGAAGCAAAGATAAGGAGCCAAAAGTAAGCTGAAAGCCTTGAATTCTGTATAGACTTGAATTTCTTGGCAACTCTGAAGATCATCAGACTACTCAGTCTACAAACTTATTAAATCCTGTCTTATCCCTTCCACCACATCTGTCAACTATGTCAGCCCTCGTTTCTCCCAAGCCTCTTAAAAGAATGTCTTCAACCCTGGTTATTCCTGATGATGCTGTTTGCTACTGGTAGTGTGAGCAATTCCTCTTGGGTACCCAGTGGTTCTCAAGCATTAGCATGTATCAGAATCACCTGAGGGGTTGTTAAAACACGGATCACTGGACCCAAATTTCTGATCCAGTAGGTCTGAGGTAGGGCCTGCCTGATAATTTGCATTTTTAAAAAGTTCCCAGGTGCTGCCACTGCGGCTGCTTTGGTCTGGAGACAATACTTTAGGAACCATTGTTCTGGACATTCTACCAAGGACACTGGCTGGACATCACAGTCCCTTTTTGTGAACCTTGGACCTGGACAATGATTAACTTCCTAAGAGGAGGAGGACAAGCACAGACATCAGCACCATAATTTTAATAGACTTTTCTTCCCAGGTCCCTGTCTTTTCTTCCCAGGCCACTGTAATAAATGTGCATCAGTGTTGGCTCTCCCAGCCCTGGTCTGGTCCTTTGTTGAGCATTTCTCATGTTTCCCATGGAAATTGGCTGGCTTCTAAGATTCCACTGCCTTCCAGATCACAACTCCCACAGCAGCATCCAAATGCTTAGGGGGCCCAGTCTCAGCAGGTGAAGCTGGATGAAATCCATTCAGGAAGGCTAGACACTGACTTTCTCTCATTGTCCAAATAAGCCCAGCTTGCAAAGAAACTGAGTGCCCATTCCAAAGCAAAAGCAAAGGCAAACTGAAAAAATATTCTGATAGTCAGCTACACATACTCACGGATGCCAGAAGACTGGTACAAAATCATCATTTACATCTATTCCAACTCATAGGGATTTGAAGTCCCACCAGCTCAATGGAAAGGGTCTTTGTTCTGGCCCTCCGGGCTTTCTCTCAGGTCACCCATTCTCTCTTGTTCCCCTTCCAGACAGTGCCTCCCCCCAGTTTATTGTATTCTCTTTACTTGCTTTCCTCCACCTGGGGTCCCTCCAACTCTGCCCTTAATCTAGATTCAGGCATGGCTTGGTGCTCAGTGTTTTCCTTGAGCTGATACCTTTTTGGTGTCCCTATCCTTTGGTCCTTTGGGTTTCCCTGACACTAGAGAATCACCTGTGGTTTTCTCCTCAACCCTCTTCTTTTTAGACACTCTCTCCATGGGCAAAAGCACTCATTCGTATTCATTAACCATGACCTCAGCTGATAATCCCAACTCTTCATCTCCAGGCACAGTCTATTGGCATAGGTGTGTGTGTGTGGGGGGGGGTGGGTTGTACAATAAGTACCATGGAGAGAGCTGAGGGACCCTCAAGTCCAGCACCACAGACAGTTCCAAGATACTACACCTACTTGAGAGTCAAATCTTTGTGTGGCCGACTTATCCGACTTGAACAAAGGCAGATCCAGGATTTATAGGATCTCAAACACATATAATTTTGGGGAGGGGGTCCTCTTTAATTAAAAAATCCAAAGACTTGACTTAAAACAGGTATAAAATGACTTTCTTTTTAGAATGAGAAAAGTTGATAACTATAACAAATATTTCAAAATCAAAAAATATATAATATTTGTATTATGACATTTTGGTCTATTTTTGGGCTATTCACTCTTGGATTATATCTTTATTGGATAATAATTTTTCTATCATTCTCTATACAGATAATTGAAATACAGTTCTGTCACATGATTCATCAAAATATGTGTTTTATTATTGATAATTTGGACTCAGTACCAATGAGAACAGAATCCCCCACTTAAAATTTTACATATCTGATGATTGGAAGATTATTTTCACAGACTAGTGCCTGACTCCATATACATCAAACTTTATTTCTCCACAACTAATCACAATGCCAGACACTTTCATATTATGATGTGATCTCTAGTCCTCTGTTTTTGCATGTAATGTTGAATGAAACATAAAAGCATTCCTAGATGACTTAGTAATAATCGAACTATATAATGAAGCAACGGTACACTACTTAATTGTAACCCAAACTGAATGTATCTCTAACTTAACTTTTCTTTAGCTAGATCCCCAAAATGCTCATGGTCAGTTCAACATTACCCAACATGTGAGATGGTGTCTGGTTTTCAGTCTTTTGTAACATATGGTATTTTGACTGTTAGAGGCACCTGATAATAGCTGGAGGAGGGGTTTGGTAAGCACACTTTTCCAAGACAATTGCTCTTGAGCCCAAGTAATGAACAAATGGCTCTGAAGAGAGAAAAAAGATGCCATTAGAAACAGAGAAAGTAGTATTAGCAAAGACTTCTTCACTTTCTTCTGAAAAGCTTCCTATGATCCCAAATCTGGTTAAATATCTCTCTAATGTTTTCTCATAGAATTTTGTACTGAAGTCACACTGAGTTTGAGCACTCGTGCAAGAAATATTAATAGCATGTCTATTAAGTTCTATGTGCTTTAGATGCCTGGGATAAAACCGTGAGTGAAGGATAAGATTTTTTTTTTTCTTGTAGGGAATACATTCTAATCAGGAAAGCAGAAAGTATATGGGCAAATAAATAATAAGATAATTTCAGGTAGTGCTATATATTAAACAAAACAGAGTAATGGGATAGAGAAGATTTTAATAGGGTGCTCCAGACAGATCTCTCAAGAAGGTGACATTTGAGTTGAGACCTAAAAGACAAGGATATGGTTATTCAAAGATCAAAAGGGTAATGATCTGGAAAGTGCAAGGATGTAGGCACAGACTTAGTGGTGTTTCTAGAAACAGAAAAAAGACCAGTGTGGCTAGAATGTCTGGTAAAAAGACTGACAAGCAAACTTCGATTTCAAATACATAGAAATTCTGGATGAATTCAAACACATATGTATATGTTTAGAAATCTAGCAGAACTAATGCAAGAAAGGGAAATCTCCAGGTGATGGAAATCAGGAGAGATTTAAAAGATAAAGCAATGAGTGCAACAAGTCAGGAAGAGGGTCATGAGGTTTGGGAAGCAGGCAGTGACCAGGTCAAGTATCATCTTGTAGGCCATGATAAAAAAAATCTGGAATATTCCTCAAGCGCAGTGGGAAGTCTTGGGAGAGTTTTATTCTGGAGAGTTAGGTCGTGCAGTTTATATGTTCAAATGACTCTGGCTGTGTTACAGAGAATGGACGGGAGGCTGCTCTGGAGGCTGCTGCCATTGTCCAGATGAGAAGGATGATTTTTAGATTGGGGTGCAGCTGTAGCTGTGGACATAGTGAGAAACGACTGGATTGGGGGCATTTGGAGCTCAAACCAACAGGAGTTGCTCTTGGGTTGGGCATGATAAGGGAAAGACAATGATCAGGTTCTTGGCTTGAGCAATGGCTGGGGTGGGGGCGCCTTTCATGGAGATGAGGAGGACAGGTGGGCAGACTGGGGAGGAGACTCAAAGAGTTCTGTTACAGAAGGGTCAACTTTTGACGTCACTGAATTTATCAGCTGGGAGTCAGGAAAAGAGAAGCTATTGTGGGTATTTCAAGTATGAGGAGTTTTAACAAGGGCATTAGAGGCTCACAGAACCATTGGAAAGGCTGAAGAAGTGAGACCCAGGCTGCACTGAGTCCCCCAGCAACACCAGGATCCAAGACTGGCCCACAAAGCAGGCACCATGGAAGGGGAGAGAGTGCGGAAAATTGGTGTCCTGGGCTCTGCAAATGGCCTGGTGGTTTGCTCTGCCTCCTCATTCTTCTACATCTCGAGAAATACTTATAACAGGTCATAACTCAACCTGTCATTTAACCCGAATGAGCAGGTGAGGCAGCAGCGAATATAAAAAGCCCAGGCACTGAGAACCAATTCTCCCAGCCAAAATGTCCAGAGGCAAGCGCCCTGATCTTGGTTTCAGTGGGAGGAAAATCAGTGCGTGTGTCTGCACTGCCCCCTGCTGGTCACTCGGTTATCAACACGGCAGAGCAGTGCTGCCTTCTGGAAATTGCAGGAGCCCTTCCCAGCGCGGATTTCTCAGCCAACCGGGGTTGTTTCCACACAATGACTCATAAATGAGATAATGAGGGGCAAGAGCAAGCTAAAATATTTACCATAATTAACATCGGGAGGAAAAACTTATATCTTAAATCGCCTGTGAAGAGAATGTGACCCAGAGAGGATTTGGCAGTGGGTTTTACCCTTTGCGTTTTCGGTTGTGAAACATAAGCTCACTTCCCCCACCCCGATCATACAGAAAGTTTATTTCTGAAGCCCACATAAATATAAGAAACATATGTTTGGTGTCATTTAGGAAGAAAATATGGGCGTGAGGATTTTCACACTCAGTCGTAAACATGAATATACTCATTTACTCATTCATTTGTTCCTCAGATTTCCACTGAGGGGTTTGCTATGTCCTCCCTCAAGGACAAGAAGGTGAAAGAGATAAGGACTCTGATCCCGAGGACCTTGCTGTTTGTGAGGAAGTGAATAAATCGGCTGAAGGAAGGCACTCAGGGAGATGTGCCCTGGAAGATGCTATTGCTGCCCACCCAGGTCCAGTTGCTGCAGGTGTGGGCTGCTAAAGGTGTCCACCTGCCCCCTTCTCCAGAGGATCGCTGAAGGACGCCCAAGGGGTAACACCATCCTCCCTCCACACTTCCGTTTGGCGTGGCCTGTGGCCAGCGACCGACTGACAGAGGGGTGTGACAGCCCAGCCCCTTGCCTCTGGGTGGGACAAGCTCTGTGGTGCAGTGCACATGCCGAGCTCCCTGCAGGGGCGGGAGGGGGCTCATTCAGCTGAGATGACATCTCTGCCCAGCCCCTTCCTCTGCTGCTCCCTGCTGTCCTCATTCCCCAACAGGTTCTCCGGAGGGCACCCCCTCGATCAGTTACCTGCTCCAGATTCTCCATTTCAGGCTCAGCTTCTATAGAATCCAAGCAATGGTCTATTCTCAGGATGAGGAAAACATGCCTGGAAGTTGTTAGATTTGAGCCCGTTAGAGATGACCGTTCATTCCACAGACACATACTGACTGAGGGCCTCCTCTGAACTGGGCACTCCCCCAGGCCTCGGGGACACAGCAGCAGATATGGCAAAGTCTGTGATCCCTAGCACATGCATTCTAGCAGGAGGGAAAGAGATGAGAAAACAGATGATGGACGATGAGATAAAATCAGGTAGGTTCTGTAGTGAAAATAAAACATGCCAGCTAGTTAATGTCACCAACTTTCTTTCCTACAATTTTCCCAAAACTTGGACGTTCTAATTCTTTACATCCAGTGGTTCAGGTCCAGTCAGTGTCAACTCCTGCTCTGGATAGTTATTTGAAACCATGGCATTGACCACCAAGTGTTTTTCAAAGACTTCCCGACAAGTGCTGTGTTTGGGATCTTGGAACATTCTCTAGGCTTTCCTCTTTAAGGCACCGAAGTATTTCATTTACTCTCTGGATTCAGAGCCAAGAGTCCCTCTAGAGGACCAGGGATGGTGGAAACCAGCAGGAGGCAAGTCTCTGCCATCGCTGGTAGTGAATGCCAGTGGTCACCTGACAAATGGCGCAAAGGCAAGTGGGAGCCCAGGCTTTACTCGTCCTGCATGACTATCAGTTCATTCTCCATGCCAATGTCCTGGGGCTGCACTGTCCTTTGATCTAGTGAGCCTTCCTAAGACCTGTAGCCTTAGGAGCTAAAATCTCCTACTGACCTGGAATCTCTCCCAGGCAGGGGTGGGTTTTAATCATCTTTCTGTGCCTGATGGGCACAAAACAAATTTTACTGCACAGGAGTTAACCAGTGACATTTGTGGACATAGTGACTTCCTTTTTAATTCCTACTTGCTTGCCTTAGTTATGATCCTCAAAGGCCAGGCTACAGTCCTCTCTCCATTAGACAAGCCCCATGCCCTTTCTAGCACGGTGCCTTTGCTCAGCTTCTTTTCCTATTCAATGGCTGCCTGGGGAATTTAAAGAACCCCCCGGGGCTTTCGAGATAGCCAGGCCTGATCCCAAAGTATGTGACTTAGGGCAAGTCGCTTCTACACAGAAATCTCACATCTAGTTTCCCCCTCTTGCCTGCACAGAGTAGATGTTCAACATATTTCTTTCTCCAGTTCCCATCTTCCACCAAGTCTGCTTTTGAAATATTCTCCTCTGTTCCCAATAACCAAAAGGGACCCACCTTTCACATCTCACCTCTTCCACAAAGGCTCTCATGATCACTGAGTTGGCAGACCAACTTTAGAGACAATATTTCTTTCTTCTTCTATAATTTGCATGGGATACAATCTTCCTAAAGCAGCAGTTACCAATCCTATGAAATCCAGCATTCTTTTCTCATCACACTTTGGGTGGCTATTAGGGCTTTCCTAAATATTTTGATCCTTCTCTTTATGGGGGAAGAAATTGGATGGCTTTCCCCCCAGTCCTCAAAGTCAGGCATGGCCACATGGCGTGCACTAGCCAATGAACCATGAACAGAAGTGAGCCAGGCCACTTTGCTACTGAAGCATTCAAGAGTCATGGGGGATTTGCCATGTTCCTGTTCCCTCTGTGGGAGCAAAGACCAATGTAGACATGCCATTTGTGCCAGAAACAAACCTTGGTTGTTTTAAATCACAGAGATTAACACAGCATTGTTGATTTCTGTGGTGTAATTAGTACATTATGATTGATGCACTCATTTTACTTTCCTAAAATGAAATTCATAGTATATATGTGTGTGTATATATATGCATATATATTTACTTAAATTTTTAAGAAGCAATAGAATGGTCTAACTGTATAAAGGAGAAAGAAAGGGGCATTAAAGTGTAATGATATATATTCAATAAGTAAATGCCCTCAGCCGACAACACGAGCAGACATTCACAAGTAGATCCTTGTCCCCGTGCATCTTATCACCACAAATACAGCTGTTGCAAGATTATCTAAGATTAGCAACACATCTTGGTAGTTTTGTTTGTTGGTTGGTTTGTTTTGTTTCTAGAGAGAGAGATTGTGTGCTTGACACGCACAAGTGGGGGGAGGGGCAGAGGGAGAGGGAGAGAAAGAATCCTCAAGCAGAGTCCCAGCTGAGCACGGAGCCTGACTTGGGGCTCCAGCCCAGGATGCTGAGATCATGACCTGAGCTGAAACCAAGAGCCAGACGCTTAACTGACTGAGCCACCCAGGCGCCCCAATCTTGGTAGAGTTTTTGACAAGGGTTTAATCCTCCCTTGATTAACAAAGCAGTTGGTTTCCTGGGATATGCAACGTATTTTAAAACTCTGTCCCTTATACTTTTCATCTAAGTATAAACAGGAGTTATGTTCTCGGTCCAGGTTTAAATGTCAACCTCTTCTGGCCCAGGTTTTAAGTAAAAACCTGCATGTTTTACTTACTCAAGGGCCTGTTAGGATGCTGGAAAGCTGTGCAGGGTGTGGAGCTGTTGTTCAGCGTGCAGACCTGCCCTGTATATCGCAGGATGTCCACTGTTCTCGGCCCCTGCTGGATAGATGCCCGTTGCACTCCAGCTCTCATTGTGATGATCAAAAACACCCCGAAAGTTCCAAAGTGGACTTCGAGACTGGGTTTTTCTTTCCTTGGAAGCTCTTCAGTCTTTCTGAAGAAGGAGACTGCTCTGCACTTCTTCATTTACCTAATACCGCCCAGCACTGAGATATAGCAAGAGTCGCTTCCTGGCTCTGTTGAGTTGATTTTCTAAAGCTGATTTTGTTAAGCTGAGTTTTTTCTTATTAGCACAGGCTGAAGGATTGCTCCTAGGCCCAGATCCTCCAGGACTCTGTCTCTGATGGCGGCACTAGGCCTGGGACACAGGCAGCACAGTGCGGTCCAGAGGGGTGGATGTCAAATGCCGGGGATGTTTCTGGAACATCTGGAACTTTTCCTCATTTGGTTGTTAGAGTTCATCATACAAGTCCTTTCCCCACCTCCCAGGAGGTTCTTTGGGGGTGTTCACCCCATTCCAGTGCCTTCCCAGTATTCCCAGTGTTGAATGGCCCAGACCTGGTTCAGGAGATAGTGGTACTTGGGCGGGGCTGGCTGTCCACATCCACTGCAGGCAGCACATGTTCTCAGCTCTTCTGGAGAGGATGGTGTTCCCAGATCCTTGTGGTTCTCTGTGCCCTCCTCTTCCGACCCGCCATTCACCATTCCCAGCTGCCCTCGGCTTCACCTGGAGGGATTTCCCTCATGCCTTGCCCTCCAGAGCTACCTTGGAGAGCGAGTTCTGGGAGGAGTCTCCTCCTCCAGGTGCTGCTCTGTGTCAGCAGCTTACTTCCTGTGGGCATCGTTTTGGGAACGCGCAGATGGTCTTGGGGATTAGTAATCCCTGGCCCCCATTGATCAGTTTTTGGGATTCACTAGAAGGCTGATTGACAATCTGATTCTTGGAAACGCTGTGCTCTGCTCTCCAATGTCATAGATCAGGTATGGTGGTCCCAGACTCGGCATCCTGCCCTTACGGTTCCTGTCTCCTAGCACAGGCTCTCTCTCTAGCTTAGGTCTCAGCTAAGTGGCTACTTTCCTGACCTCTGCCTCTGAAGGTTAGGAAATATGTTTGTGTTTTGTGGGAGAGGGTAGAACCCATCTGTTCCAGCCTCCAGACCCCATTTCCAGCTGGTGATCCCGGATGGCAATGGGCATTACCTCAGGCTGACGGCAGGGGGCAGGAGGGGACTGAGGATCGCATGTCCCCCATTTCTTTGATTCTTCTCTGGCCTGAATCTTTCCTTCCTGCCCCATTTTGACTTTCTGCCTCTGTTCAAACACGATTTAGTATGCACGTGGCAGACATTTAGCTTTTGCGGTCCTGCAAGATGTTCGACTCTTGACTTCCTAGACGTTCTTAACAAGGCTGAATCCTGTTTCCATACTCATCTCAGGTAGGCCAGCTTGAGCCAAACCATATAGCTTTCAAGAAGAAACTTACCAGGTAAAAAGAAACAGGAGAGGCTAAACTATAGTATCTATGGATATACACTGGTGTAATAAAACTTCAGAGAAGTCAGGGAAACGATTACTATAAAAGTCAGGATAGTCATTAATTTGGGGGGCAGGTACAAGACTGTGAATGGAATGCCACATGAGGGGGCTTCTGAAGCAGTAAAGAAAGTTCTGAGTGCTAGCAATGAGGGTTTTTACCTTATAATTTATACATTTTTGTATCATTTCTGTATCTGTGTTTATCTTACAATAAAAAAGTTAGAATAAACAATTGCATCAAAAGGCAGAGATTATCAGGTTGGATTAAAAAACATGATTCAGCTCTATTCTGCCTCCAGGAGACACACTTTAGATTCTAGGCAACAGGTAGATGGAAGGTAAAAGGATGAGCAAAGGGACGTCATGTGAACAGCTGCCACAGGAGAGCTGGAGTGGCTATACCGATATCAGACCACATAGACAAAGATCTTATGCTGATACAAGGGTCCATCAGGGAGGAAGATGTGCATCTAACAGTAGAGCACTAAGGTGCATGAAGTAAAACTGACCGAATCGCAGAGAGAAATAGTTCAATAGCAATAGCTGGAGACATCAGTGCCCCTACTTTCAATAATGGACAGATCAACTAGACAGAAAATCAACATGGAAATGGAAGCCTTGAACCACATAATAAATCAAACTAGACCTAACATGTATAGAACCCTCCACCCCACTAGAGAATATACATTCTTTTCAAGTGCACAGGACAGACCATCTGCTAGGCCATAAAATACACCTGAATGAATGTAAAAGGATAGAAATAATATGAAGTGTGCTCTCCAGCCACGGTGGCATGAAATCAGAATTCAATAGCAGGAAAACAACTGGGAAACTCACAAATTTATGGAAATTAGACAGCATACTCCCAAATAACCTGTGGGTCAAAGAAGAAATCAAAAGAAGTCGGAAACTACTTTGAGATGAATGAAAACGAAGATACAACATACCAAAAACTTATATTACGCAGCTAAAGCAGGGCTTAGAGGAGAATATTTATAGCCATAAATTTCTATATTGAGAAAGAATAAAGATTTAAAAAACCTTATATATGATCGTTTCTAGCAGCATTATTTACAATAGCCAAAAGGTGGAAACCACCCAAATGTCCATCAACCGATGAATAGATAAAATGTGGTATAGCCATACAACGGGATATTGTCTGGCCTTATAAAGGAATGAAGTTCTGACACGTGTTACAATGTGGATAGACCTTAAAATATTATGCTGAGTGAAAGAAGCCAATCACAAAAGGCCCAGGATCACCTGGCTCTATCCGTATGAATTGTCCAGAACAGGGGAATCTGTGGAGTGATAAAGGAGGTTATGCTTACTTAGGGCTGGGGGAGGATTGTGAGCACGGAGGGATGAGAGTGAAAATGCTTGGAGGTATTTGTTTGTTTATTTGAAATGATGAAAATGTTCTAAAATTGTGATGATAGTTGCAAATATCTGTGAGTACACAAAAAAATCATTGAATGGTACACTTTAAATAGGTGAATTGCTTAGTATGTGCGTGGCATCTCAATAAAACTCTTTTTTTAAAAGGCTAAAAAATGAAACATCACTAGAAAAGAGAAACATTGTTGTAACTAGCTTTGAATACATTTGATCATACTTGGGAGGATCTATAAATTCAGGCTTTACTACTACAACTAATAAATGTAAGTAGTAGAAGTTCAGCTTTTCTTAACTTTATCCAACTTAAGCTGTATTTGTTTTATGTAAATAAACACTATCATAGATTCTATCTTTTATACTTAACTTGTCCTTAGCATTTTTAAAAATATTTCACTTTAGCTTTTGTGATTAGCTATTTTAAAAGGCTGTGTATAATTTTAAGGTGCAAATATGCTGAAGGGTAGGTCATAACTCTCCCTACCATTTGTAAGAAATCATCAAACTTTTTCCCAAAGGCTCTGTGCCATTTCGCACAGCTGGCAGGAGCACATGAGCGTTCCAGTTGCTCTGAATCCTCACCAGCACCTGATATTGATAATTTTTTAAAAAGCCCTTCTAATAGGCATATAGTGCTATTTCTTGCAGTTTTCATCTGTATTTTCCTAATGAATTATGCTGATGAATATTTTTTTCACGTGTTTACTTGCCACTCATATCATTCCTTTGGTTAAATGTCTGCTCATATAACCCCTTTTAAAAAATAATTGGGTTATTTGTTTCCTTACTATTGAGTTCTGAGAGTTTTTTGAAAAAAACTCTTCATACAAGTTCTTCACCAGTTACGTGTTTTATAAATATGTTCTCCTAGTCTGTGGCTTGTCTTCATTTTCTTCACAGGATCATTAGAAAAACAGACTTTTAAAAATTTTTATGAAGTCCAATTTATCAGTTTTTTCAATTTTTAAAATTTTTCAGAGACCTTTTTATGCAATAGGAAACAAAGATTCTGAAGAATTTTGAGCAGGGGAGCAGCATATAGAAAAAGACATAAAAAAAGACACTTGGTCTTTTGTAGACAACAACATAAATTGGAGTAGAAATAAATTTAGAGGAAGAAAAATCAGCTGTTACAATAAATTAGGTGGGAAATAAATGAGGACTTAGGAAAGTGTGGTAACAACAGGAATCGCAGTTTATTAAAATTTCATCTCTGCTTAACTAGATTGTACTAATGATGGAATAGAGTTAGTTTCAATCGGGATTAGATAGTCCAGAAAGAAATCAAGAGTCCTCTGACTGGCAACACGAGAAGGACCAACGTCCTTAATTCCATCTGGCTTATCCTTCAACTGTACTCCCCCACCCCCCCTTTTTTTTTGGTATCGTGATTTCCTATGCAGTCAGGAAATATACATTTTCTATATGCAATTTAGCCATAATGTTTATATCAGTTATCTATTGCTGTATCACACACCACCCCAAAACTTAGATTTTATTTAGCTCATGATTCTGAAGACCGACAATTTGGGCTGGGATCAGCTGGGTGGTTCTTGTGGTTTCTGCTGGGTCCTCTCATGCATCTGTGGATGACTTTGCTCACCTTGGTTGGGCTCTCCCCCCATGTCTCAGTGCCTTGCTACAATGGTGTCTCTGCTCCATATGCTCTTGCATGTTCCACTAGGCTGATTTGGGGTTGTTTGCTTGGGGTTGTGGGCAGCTGGCAGGGTTCTAAGAGACTGAGCTGAAGTATGCAAGGCCTCTTGAGTTCCGGACTCAGAATTGGTAAGTGTTTTCCACTGCATTTTATTAGAACAAACAAGGCAAATCCAGCCCAGATTCAAGGAGTAAATGCAGGGAGGGGAGTAATTGTGGCCATTTTTACAAGCTATTTCAGGGTCTATCTTATGACCTGATCTAAGGTCATTTTGTGAAAATTTTTTGGGAAAAAAAGCATTTTTAGAAACCCTTCTTCTGAGAGTTGATGGTGAAGGGATTATTTCTAAGACGAACTTTCACTGGATTCATTATTGCAAAATCTGGGGCCCTTAAAATGAGCCAGAATTACAATCTAAAGTGGAAATCCCAATTCTTGTTATTTGCCTCCCATAAGGATAAGAAACAGCCACATTATTAAGTGCTATACTTTGCTACAAATATTAACTAACAACAATTGACCCTCTCTGGGATTTTCCATTTAGTTATTTACTGGAAGCTGTTCCTGTAATTTTCAATAGTGCTGTTATCTATGAGATTGTCTTTCTTTTAACTGTGCTGGGTTTTCAGATGCATTAATACAGCTTAATATCTCTTCCTGTTGCTTCTCTAATTAAAAGCTTGTTGTATTTCCAAATAAATACTACATCCAAGCACTAGAAAAAAGACTGCTAATAATTAGGAAAAAAACATCAGCAAGGGACAACATCAACCACACGTGAGGGATCTTCTGGTCAGGCAAAGAAAAGGGGCCAGGGATCTGGAGAGGATTGTAGGGGAATGATGTGGCTCTGAGAAGCCAGCCTCCCAGAAGAGGGGCTGCTGCAAATGGAGGACCGCCAACAGGCAGCCTGAATGTAGTTCAGGTGCCCTGTTCCGAGCTGGGGTTTATGATTCCTGGGTTCCAGAAGAACAGCTTGTATGTGCCTTTTCTATCATTACCTCTCTCCTTCCCTTGCTTCCCTAACTCCCTCACTCCTCCGCTCTGGCGGCCTTTGCTGGGCTTGGGTCCTCACAGCCGATCATAGGGCCATTCGTTATAAGAATCAGCCACTAGATGGCGCCAGCTGCTCAGATTACAGTACTTTCCTTAGCTAGCTCCACAGGCCCTAGTCGAGAAGGCCAAGTCTAAAGGTGGCTTCTCGATCTGCCACTGTCCTTCTCAGTCTCCCACGTCTCTCTCCACCTTCTCACTTTATCCCCATTCCACTTAAAAAATTCTTACTTCCGGCAGCAGCTTTCGCATGCGTGATTTCGAAGCGGAGGAAACAAGTGCGTGTGCGAGGGCGCGTGCGTGCGTGCATGCGTGTTTGGTGTGGAATGGCGCTGCGTGGGGACGGGGAGGGAGTTTGCGGGTCCCACCAGAACTTTGGACCGCGTCTCTGAAGGCGCAGCTTTAACTCCGGGCAAGAAAGAAGGTAGGGCAGCTGCTGCTTCTCCTCTCTCGAGCGTCCGCACGGGGCTGCCCCACAGACACCTCAGCCTACCATTGCAAAGTCCGAACCCATTATTTCCTTCTCTCCATCCCGTCGCACCCCAATTTACTCTTCTTTTGTAGTCCCGTCCTCCTTCGTTACAGCCTTGTAACCCAGTCATTTCACCGAAAAGCCGCCCAGTGTCCTTTCACCCTCCCGTCCAACCTGCTACCAGGTAACCTGGCCCCACTTCACGGCTGCCTGTTGAGTCGTTTCTTTCTCGTCCTTGTGCACCGAACACCGCTGCTGTTGTTTGATCACCTGTGTGTTTGAATATAGCAGTGCTGTTGACACGGCGACATTTAACCAGAAATTTTAAAAGAGAGTTGAAGTTAGCCAGGGTAAAAGCATTCTCCATAGAGCGGTGGTTCCTAACCAGGCGCCCCTAGATTTCGCCCCACAGGGGACTTTTGGCAATGTCTGCAGACATTTTTGGTCGTTACAACCAGGAGTAGGTGGAACTGGCATCCAGTGGGTAGAGCCCAGGAACGCTGCTATACATCTGACAACACACAGGACGGCCCCCACAACAAAGAATTATTCAGCTCCCAAATGTCAACAGTGATGGGTTAAGAAACTCCGGGACAGAGGAAGCAGTGCAGGGGTGAGGGAGCATGGCTTTTTTTGAGGAACTAGATGAGTTTTGTTATGGTGGAAAGGCGTGGTGGGGAGATGTGCCTGGAGACCTGAGTGTGCAGGGTTGCACTCAGGAGTGTAGACTCTGTCCTCAGGCCAACAGAGAGTACTTGCAGCTGCTGGAGGCTCTGGACACTTTATTCTAAGAGTCATTGAGAGCCACTGGAGCCTTGGAAATAGTGAATTTTTGAAAAGGCACAGTTTCAGTCACTGGTGTCAACTAGGCATCATTGACCAGACCTCTGTAGAATAAATACCAGTATGCCATGATCCTTCTGAATAAACTGGAAGTAATCATATTTATTTCACTAAACAAACAGATTATCTGAATTCATATATTACAGTGTTGTTATAAGCTGTTCATAAAGATTTTTATCTTTTAGATTCCAACACCCATATACAATAGAGACCCTTTAAATTTTGTTTTTAAATCCTTGCTTTTTTTCAGATGGGGACACAGAAGCCGTGAGAGGATAAGTCACCTCCCAAATGTCACATAGCAGGTTGGTAGTAAGGTCAAGATTTTAACCCAGATGTGTAAGACACAGCCCAGGTTCTTAACCATAAGCTATATTGTCATTATACGGTTTTGCCATATTTCCAAAGAGCAATGGGAAGTCGGTAATCATCCACCTTTTGAATATTTCTGGTAGCCTTGAAAATAGAACATGGGTTTCATGTCTTTTCTTGGACAACTTTGCATATGTGTATTTATTTTTAAATAGTATAATCCAATAATATTTTTAAATAATTTGAAAAAAAATTCACATACCCCAAACACTTCATGGTCATAAAAAATAAATGATGAAAAAAATGAATTAAGTGTCGTTTCAAAAGTTAGGAAACAACAAAACCCAAGAAAAGCAGAAATTAATAAATTGGAAAGCAAAAATCTTTGGAAATTCTAAATAAACCCATGGGTTTGTTATTTGAAAAATTAGAGACATAGATAAACTTACATAATCTAATTTTTAAAAAAGGAAAATGTAAAATCACATATAGAAAAGATAAGGTAGTAAAACCAGAGGAAATTCAAAGAATCAGAAAAACACTATTTTTGCTCAATAGTATGGAACTACATTTGAACAGTTATATGAAATTGGTTGATGTTCTAGGAAAATAGGAAGTAACAAAACCAATCCTAGAAGCAGTTAGAAAGTAGATAGCCCGAGTACAATAGAAGAAATAGAGAAATTTCCCATAGAGGTACTGTCAGTTCCCACAAAAGGCTTCAGACCCAGATGGATTCATGGAAATAGTTTACTATGTTTTTGATGAACTTGCAACTCCAATGTTGTTTAAACTTCTAGAGCATAGAACAGGAAACAAAATCTTCCACATTTATTTTATGATGTAAGAAGTTTTAATATCAAGCTGTCAAAGATAAAAGTGAAAATTATATACCAATCTTTATTTTGAATACTGGGGTACAAAGTAGTAAACAGAATTCAGTAGCAGATTAATGCAAATAATATCCCACAACAAATACATATTATTCCAAAAATGTTAGGATTTTTTATAATTAGGAAGTGTGATGATTAATTTCATGTGTCAGCATGGCGGGACCACAGTGCCCCGACAGCTGGTCATAAGGTCTGTATATGTTAAGCTTTAGGAGTTGCTGTCAAATGCTTTTCCAGAGATGTTTACTGTATAACTTTATACTTCCTGCAGGAGTATATGAAATTTAAAATTGCTTTGTTTCCTCACCAACAGTGGGTACTAGCAATCTTTTGAATTTTGGTTATTCTTGTGGATATGTAGCCGTATATTTCCTTGTGGTTTTAACATTTATTCCTCTGTTAAATAATGGCATTGAGCATCTTACAGGTTTACTAGGACATTTAGATATTCTCTTTTGTCAAGTGCCTGCTCAAATCTCTCGTCTGTTTTTCTACTGAGTTGATGGTCTTTTTTTGTTTTGAGTTGGAAGTGTTTTAAAAATATTTCCTGTATACAAATCTCCTGAGAGTTATATATATTTAATAATAGCTTCTCCCACTACATGGCTTCCAATTTCATTTTCGTGATGTAATCTTTTCACGAATAGAAGTCCTTAATGTTAACGTAGCCCAGTTTGCCAGTCTTTTCTCCTGTGGTTAGTTCTATTGAGGTTCTAGTTAAGAAATCGTAGTCTATCCCAAGTTCATGAATATGTTTCCCTATGTTATCTTTTTGATGTTCTTTTAAAAACCATTTACATTTAAGTTTTTGGTTTGTCTCAGGTTTGTACTTGTGTGTAATGTGAAGCCAAGGGCTACATTCATTTTTTTTTCCATATGGCTATTCAGTTGACCAGGCACCATTCATTGATAACACCATCCTTTCCCCAATGTTCCATGGTACCACTGTGTTCATCTCCTATGGCTACTATAACAAATTCCCACAAACTTGGTGAGTTCAGGCACCAAGAGAGAAATGTATTCTCTCACAGTTCTGAAGGCCAGAAATTCAAAACCAGTATCACTGGGCTGAGATCACAGTGTTCGCAGGGCGGCGCTCCCTCCAGAGGCTCCAAGGGAGAATGCATTCCTTGCCCCAGCATTCCTGTTTGTGGACACATCACTGCAGTTTGGTCTCCGTCTTCGTGTGTGTGTGTGTGTGTGTGTGTGTGTGTGTGTGTGTATGACCCAGGATCATCTCGTCATTTCGGTGTTCTTAATCACATCAGCAAAAACTTCACCATGTAAAGTAATGTTCACAGGTTCTAGGGACTAAGACTTGATATCTTTGGGGGGTGGGCCTTTTCCGCCCACTACAGTCACCCACTATCATAAATCAGGTGTTCATATATATGTGTCTGGACTTCGTGTTTCGTTCCATTGATCTATTCGTCTCTCTTTGTGCTGTTATCACATTACTGTGATTTTATTTTGTAGTGATTTTATTATATATCTTGATATCTGGTAGTGTCTTTCGATAATTCTTTTTATTTTTCCAGGGTTGTCTCGGCTTCTTTCCGCCCTTTTACTTTTCTTTGTAAATTCTAGAATCAGCTTGTCAAAAACTGGGGCTAGGATTTTTTTTGACTGAAATTCCTTTGCCTCTATAAATCCATGTGGGGGGTAACTGATATCTTCAACAATACCAAGTCATCCAGTCAATGAACATGCTAATGTTCATCCACTTGTTTTTTTTTTAAAATATTTTTCAGTAATGTTTTGTAGTTTTCTGTGAAGAGAGAACATCTTTTTAAAAATTATTTCTGGTGATTAACTTTTTGATATTTTTGAAAATGGCATTATATTTAAAAATTTTATTTTCCATCTTTCATTACTTGTCTAAAGAAATAGTTAATTTTCATGTTAAATAACCTTGTTAAATTTATTTAGTAAGCATTATACATTATCTGTATTTTAAAAAATTTTCTGCACAATGATGTTGTTTGTAAATCCTGTCTTATTAAAATGCAACATAAATTAGTACTTTTACCACTCTTCTGTTAATGCAAAAACCCTAGAATTACGTATTTTAATTTTACATACCTACTAATCTCTATAAACAATTATTGTTTTTATACAATCAACATTTATTTAGATTCACTCTCGTATGGACCTTTTTTTTTTCTCTTTATCTTTTTCTGCATTACTGTGATTAATCTGGGATTATTTTCCTTATGTTTTTGGCATTCTGTTTATTGTAGATCTGCTGATGAATTTTCTGTTTTCCATTGTCTGCACTGTCTTATTTATTTTTTAATGAGTTTTTATTATATTATGTTAGTCACCATACAGTACATCCCCGGTTTCCGATGTAAAGCTCGATGATTCATTAGTTGCATATAACACCCAGTGCACCATGCAATACGTGCCCTCCTTACTACCCATCACCGGTCTATCCCATTCCCCCACCCCCCTCCCCTCTGAGGCCCTCAGTTTGTTTCTCATAGTCCATAGTCTCTCATGTTTCATTCCCCCTTCTGATTACCCCCCCTTTCTTTATCCCTTTCTTCCCCTACCGATCATCCTAGTTCTTATGTTCCATAGATGAGAGAAATCATATGATAGTTGTCTTTCTCTGCTTGACTTATTTCACTTAGCATTATCTCCTCCAGTGCCGTCCATGTTGCAGCAAATGTTGAGAACTCGTTCTTTCTGATAGCTGAGTAATATTCCATTGTATATATGGACCACAACTTCTTAATCCAGTCATCTGTTGAAGGGCATCTCGGCTCCTTCCACGATTTAGCTATTGTGGACATTGCTGCTATGAACATTGGGGTGCATATGGCCCTTCTCTTCACTACGTCTGTATCTTTGGGGTAAATACCCAGTAGTGCAATGGCTGGATCATAGGGTAGCTCAATTTTTAACTTTTTAAGGGACCTCCACACTGTTTTCCAGAGTGACTGTACCAACTTGCATTCCCACCAACAATGTAGGAGGGATCCCCTTTCTCCACATCCTCTCCAACAATTGTTGTTTCTTGCCTTGTCTATTTTTGCCATTCTAACTGGCGTAAGGTGGTATCTCAGTGTGGTTTTGATTTGAATTTCCTTGATGGCTAATGATTTTGAACATTTTTTCATGTGTCTGTTAGCCATTTGTATGTCTTCATTGGAAAAGTGTCTGTTCATATCTTCTGCCCATTTTTTGATTTGTTTATTTGTTTCTCGTGTATTGAGTTTGAGAAGTTCTTTGTAGATCTTGGATACCAGTCCTTTATCTGTAGTGTCATTTGCAAATATATTCTCCCATTCCGTGGGCTGCCTCTTAGTTTTTCTGACTGTTTCCTTGGCTGTGCAGAAACTTTTAATCTTGATGAAGTCCCATAAATTCATTTTATCTTTTGTTTCTCTTGCCTTTGGGGATGTGTCATGAAAAAGGTTGCTTTGGCCGATGTCGTAGAGGTTGCTGCCTATGTTCTCCTCTAGAATTTTGATGGATTCCTGTCTCACATCGAGGTCTTTCATCCATTTGGAGTTTATTTTTGTGTATGGTGTGAGAGAGTGGTCAAGTTTCATTCTTTTGCATGTAGCTGTCCAATTTTCCCAGCACCATTTATTGAAGAGACTGTCTTTTTCCCACCGGATGTTTTTTCCTGCTTTATCAAATATTAGTTGCCCAAAGAGCCGAGGGTCCATTTCTGGGCTCTCTATTCTGTTCCATTGGTCTATGTGTCTGTTTTTGTGCCAGTACCATGCTGTCTTTGTGATCACAGCTTTGTAGTACAGCTCGAAATCCGGCATTGTGATGCCCCCAGCTTTGTTTTTCCTTTTCAACAGTTCCTTGGAGATTCGGGGCCTTTTCTGTTTCCATACAAATTTAAGGACTATTTGTTCCAGTTCTTTGAAAAATGTCCTCGGTATTTTGATCGGGATAGCATTGAAAGTGTAGATTGCTCTGGGTAGCATGGACATTTTAACTATGTTAATTCTTCCAATCCATGAGCATGGAATATCTTTCCATCTTTTTATGTCTTCCTCAATGTCTTTCAAGAGTGATTTATAGTTTCTAGAATATAGGTCCTTTACGTCTCTGGTTAAGTTAATTCCAAGGTAACGTATGGTTTTTGGTGCTATTGTAAATGGGATGGATTCCCTAATTTCTCTTTCTTCGGTCTCGTTATTCGTGTATAGAAATGCAACTGATTTCTGAGCATTGATTTTGTATCCCGCCACGTTACTGAATTGCTCTATAACTTCTAATAGTTTGGGAGTGGCTTCTTTTGGGTTTTCCATATAGAGTATCATGTCATCTGCAAAGAGAGACATTTTGACTTCTTCTTTGCCAATTTGAATACCTTTGATCCCTTTTTGTCGTCTGATTGCTGTTGCAAGGACTTCTAGTACTATGTTGAATAATAGTGGCGAGAGTGGGCATCCTTGTCGAGTTCCTGATCTTAAGGGAAAGGCTTCCAGCTTTTCCCCATTGAGAATAATATTTGCAGTAGGCTTTTCATAGATGGCTTTTATGAGATTGAGAAATGTACCTTCTATTCCTACACTCTGAAGGGTTTTAATCAGGAAAGGATGCTGTATTTTGTCAAATGCTTTTTCGGCATCGATTGAGAGGATCATATGGTTCCTGAGTCTTTTCTTGTTGATATGATGTATCACGCTGATTGATTTGCGAATATTGAACCACGCTTGCATCCCAGGTATGAATCCCACTTGATCGTGATGGATAATCCTTTTAATGTACTGTTGGATTCTATTAGCAAGTATCTTGTTGAGGATTTTGGCGTCCATATTCATTAGGGAAATCGGTCTGTAATTCTCCTTTTTGAGGGGGTCTTTGCCTGGTTTGGGGATCAAGGTAATATTGGCCTCATAGAATGAGTTTGGTAGCTTTCCTTCTGTTTCTATTTTTTGAAATAGCTTTAGGAGAATAGGTATTATTTCTTCTTTGAATGTTTGGTAGAATTCCCCAGGAAAACCGTCCGGGCCTGGAGTTTTGTTATTTGGAAGGTTGTTTATCACTGACTCAATTTCTTCATAATTAATTGGCCTGTTTAAGGAATCAATTTCTTCCGGTTTCAATCTTGGTAGTTTATAGGTTTCCAGGAAGGATTCCATCTCTTCCAGATTGCTTAGTTTATTGGCATATAGCTGTTGATAAAAATTTCTAATAATCCTTCCAATTTCAATGGTGTTCGTCGTGACCTCTCCTTTTTCATTCATAATTTTAATAATCTGGGTCCTTTCTCTTTTCTTTTGGATAAGTCTTGCCAGTGGTCTGTCAATTTTATTGATTCTCTCAAAGAACCAGCTTCTAGTCCTGTTGATCTGCTCTACTGTACTTCTGGTTTCTGCTTGATTGATTTCAGCTCTAATTTTGGTCAACTGCTTCCTCGTGCGTGGATTAGGCCTGTCCCTCTGTTGCTGTTCCAGCTTCTTGAGGTGAGAATATAAAAACTGCATTTTAGATTTTTCTATTCTTTTGAGTGAGGCTTGGATGGCTATGTATTTCCCCCTTAGGACTGCCTTTGCAGTATCCCATAGGTTTTGGACTGTTGTATTTTCATTCTCATTGGTCTCCATAAATTGTTTAATTTGATTTTTGATTTCCTGGTTTATCGAGTCATTCCTGAGCAGGATGGTTCTTAGTCTCCAAGTGTTTGAGTTTCTTCCAAATTTTTCCTTGTGGTTGAGTTCCAATTTCAGAGCGTTGTGGTCTGAGAATATGCAGGGGATAATTTCAATCTTTTGGTATCGGTTGAGACCTGTTTTGTGTCCCAGAACATGGTCTATTCTTGAGAATGTTCCATGGGCATTAGAATAGAATGAGTATTCTTTGGTTCTGGGGTGTAGTGTTCTATATATATCTATGAGGTCCAACTCGTCGAGTATGGCATTCAAAGCCTTTGATTCTTTGCTTAGTTTTTGCCAGGGTGTTCTGTCTATTTCTGAGAGTGGAGTGTTGAGGTCCCCTACTATTAATGTATTTTTATTTATATGTCTCTTTATTCTGGTTAAGAGTTGGCTTGTGTATCTTGCTGCTCCCCTGTTGGGGGCATATATATTTATAATTGTCATATCCACTTGTTGAATACTTCCCTTAAGAATAATATAGTGCCCTTCTGCATCTCTAACTATAGTCTGTAGTTTAAAATCCAATTTATCTGATATGAGAATTGCTACCCCAGCTTTCTTTTGAGGTCCATTTGCGTGAAAGATGGTACTCCATCCCCTTACTCTCAGTCTGAATGCATCTTTGGGTTCGAAATGAGTCTCTTGTAGACAGCAAATGGATGGGTCATTTCTTTTTATCCAATCTGCAACCCTGTGGCGTTTTATGGGATGGTTCAAACCATTTACATTAAGACTGATTACTGAGAGATATGATTTTAATGTTGCCATGTTGCCAGTAAAGTCTTTGTTTGTATTGGCTGTGACTTTCTGTTCTGTATCACTCTTGGGGCCTTTTTACTTTTATAGAACCCCCCGTAATATCTCCTGTAGGGCTGGTTTCGTGGTTACAAAATTGGTTAGTGACTGGCGATTCTGAAATGTCTTTATTTCTCCATCAATTCTGAATGACAGCCTTGCTGGATAAAGGATCCTTGGCTGCATGTTTTTCTCTGAAAGAGCTTTAAATATGCTCCCCCAACCCTTTCTCTCATTCCAGGTCTGTGTAGACAGGTCTGACGTAATTCTGATGCTTTTGCCTTGGTACGTGAGAAATTTCTTTGCCCTGGCCGCTTTCAATACTGTATCCTTGCATCTAATATTTGCGAATTGCACTATGACGTGACGTGGCGTAGGTTTGTCGTGGTTGAGCTTGGGAGGGGTCCTCTCTGCCTCTTGGACACGAATGTTTGTTTCCCTCGCTAGATTAGGGAAGTTTTCAGCTACAATTTGTTCAAATATCTCTTCTAGACCTCTGTTTTTCTCCACCCCCTCGGGGATGCCGATGATTCTAACATTGGATCGTTTCATTGAGTCAGTAATCTCCCGTAACCTACATTCGTGGGCGTGGATTTTTTTAAGACCATCTTCTATTTTCATTTTTTCCTCTATTAACCCATCCTCCAATTCACTAACCCGTTCCTCTGCTTCTGCGACCCTGGCCGTCAGAGCCTCTAGTTTTGCCTGCATTTGGCTCATAGAATTTTTAATTTCTGTCAGATTCACTCTCATTTCTGTCCTTAGGGATTCTATATTCTCAGTAACCTTTTCGTTAATAGTTTTTTCAATTCTACTCATCATTTTGACCATCGTTACTCTGAATTCCATTTCTGATAATTTGGTTACATCCATATCCATTATTTCTGTGGCAGAGGCCACAGAGTCACTGTCTTTTCTTTGCTGGGGGGGGCTTCTCCTTCTTGTCATTCTGATGAGGAGAGGTTGCGGGGTTGTCCAGAGCCCAAATTATTGACTGGGTCCCAGGCCGTGCCCCTTGTTTTATAGGGATCTTAGGGATGTGGGTTTCTTCTTTAAAGATTTTATTTATTTATTTATGTGGCAGAGAGCCAACCAGCGAGAGAGGGAACACAAGCAGGGGAGTGGGAGAGGAAGAAGCAGGCTCCCAGTGGAGGAGCCCGATGAGGGACTCCTTTCCAGAACGCTGGGATCACGCCCTAAGCCGAAGGCAGGCGCTCAATGACTGCGCCACCCAGGCGCCCGGGTTGTGGGCTTCTTGATTTTTCAGCCTGCCTTCTGTATTCTGGGGGAGGGGCCTGCCGTGCCGATACTCAGGCAACCCTGTTTGGGTAGAGTCTCCGTGTCCCCTGCGAGGGAGGATGGGGATGGGCACGCTGTGAGCCGGTCTTTCCAGGCTTTTGTTCTCTGGCGGCTTTCCCTGGCGGTTTGCTGTGCCTCTTCTGAGAGTCAGAGCAGCAGTGGCCGAATCTCAGCCTCTGTCACGGAACAGAAGGATTGAGAGTCAGAGCAGCAGTGGCCGAATCTCAGCCTCTGTCTCAGAACAGAGGGATTGCGGACTGTTCTCCACTGATGTTCTGGCCACTTTAACTCTGTTACTGTTGGTGCTGCTCAACCCTGCAGCGTCCCGGGATTGCACTGTCTTATTTTTTTAAGGATGTTTTTTCTGGGGAAGAATTCAAGTTTAGCAGTTATTTCCTTTCAGTACTTGAAGATGTCATTCCATTGTCTTCTGTGTTTCATTATGGAAATTAAAAAGTAAGCTGTCAAGAATTCTTATTTTGTTTCTTTGAAGGAAATATCTTCTTTTTCCCCTAGTTACTTTCAACACATTTTTTGGTTTATATTTTTTTTTCAGCAGTTTTACTGTGATAAATCTAGGTGTGTTTTTTCATTGTACTTTCCTTCTTGGGGTTCATAATATTTCTCAAACCTGTGACCTGATGTCTTTCATCCGTTGTAGAGAATTTCTGTCTGGAATTACTTTACGTATTGCTTCAGTCCTATTTGTTCTCTACATTCCCTCCTGGACTACATATTTTTTGCCATGTCTTACATGTTTCTTACTCCATCTTTCCTTCTTTTTCAGGCTTCACTTTTGATATTTCCTTCTTATCTACTGCCAGTTAACTAATTTTCCTTTTCTCCCCCATCTCTAACTCCATCTATTTTAGATATACATCTAGAGTTCTCTCTATATATACATTATATATATGATAATATATATGCATACATTGCTGTTAAACACATCAGTTGAGTTTTTAATTTCAGTTTTGCATTTTAAATTGTTTTTCTTTTGTGCAATTTATATTCTCTAATGAAATCTACCATCTTGTCATCTAATTTCTTGAATAACAGTAATCATTTACTTTAAAGACCATATCTGATAAAACCAATATTGAATCACCTGTGGCTCTGGGGCTGTTACCTGTTTCTTTGTTTTTTAAAAATTTTTTAAAAGATTTTATTTATTTATTCGACAGAGATAGAGACAGCCAGCGAGAGAGGGAACACAAGCAGGGGGAGTGGGAGAGGAAGAAGCAGGCTCACAGCGGAGGAGCCTGATGTGGGGCTCGATCTCATAACGCCGGGATCACGCCCTGAGCCGAAGGCAGACGCCCAATCGCTGTGCCACCCAGGCGCCCCTGTTTTTTAAATTTTTAAAAAAGATTTTGTTTATTTTTGTGAGAGAGCGAGCAGAAGAGGTGGGGGGAGGCACGGAGGGAGAAACAGACTCCCCACTGAAGAGGGAGCCTGAGGTGGGACTTGATCCCAGGACTCTGGGATCATGACCTGAGCTGAAGGCAGACGCCTAACAACTGAGCCACTCAGGCGCCCTGTTTCTTTCTTTCTTTCTCAATGATTAAAACCATCTGGTTTTACTTCCTGATATAACAATAATTTTTTATCACAATTTAAATTCCTTTATTGAACACAAAACACTTTGGAGATGCTCTGAATGGTGTTATCTAGGCCTAGAGAGGGTTTATTTCCACCTCTGGTAGGAAATTACGGTAGGATACAATCATTTTAATCTAATCACATATTGTTAATTTGAATTTGGGCTTTGGTCTTTGTAAGGGATGTTTTATTTCTGGTTCATCCCCATTCCTGCTGTGTAGGTCACTTAGGTCTCTCAAAGGAAATCCTCGGGTGTTTACTAGGGCTTCTCCTCCAGTTATTTCCCTTAAGACTTGTAAGAATGCAGGAAATCCTTACTCAGCTTCTCTGTCTCTTGATAACCACTTGTGAATCATCAAACTCTTTTATCAGAAAAGTAGTTTGAAATTAATGCCTAGCTCACCTCTTTGTAAATTCTCTCTAGGATCTTGTTTCTTCAAGTCCTCACTGCCTTTGTAGTTCTCCATAGTCTTCAAATACATATTTAAAAAACATATGCTCGAGCATTTCTAGGTGATTTTAGTGGGACAGTTGGTCTGAAACCAGCTACTCTGTCATTACCAGAAGCATTCATCTCTGATTACTTGTCTTTAAAGTTGTACAATTTTCCCAGAGGAGATTTTATAAAAGGTAGAAGAATAGTAAGGGTTCTGTGTGAAGCTAGGTGAAATTTTTCTTATGATGCAGAGTTTGGTATATAAGTTTATTTAACTTTTATTTCTTTTCTGTGAACTGGGTAAACGTATGGGATTTTTCTTTTTCCTCACTACAAAGAAAATGTTTATGGTTTCTGCGTTTGTTTCTCATTCTTCTTTTTACTTTACAAAGACTTCCAGGGAAATGAAGGAAAAATTCTACCTTTATAATACTGTGTTCAAATTGGAAGTCTGACCTCATTTTCATTTTAAATGTATCACTCTGGCTATTGTCTGGAAGATTATTTCAAATAGTAAAAGATTGGCATGAACCTAAATGTACATGAATACAAAATGGTTAAATAAATTATGATAAATTCATATGATGAAATATAACCATTAAAAATAATTAGGTGGCTTTCTATGTAATGATATGGAACTATTCCAAGAGGTATTGAGTGAGAAAAGCAAGATGTGGAACAATGTGTGTGCTATTACCGCTACTATCTGTGTGTAAAAAAATGTTGATGCGTTTTTTAAAAGTGAATAAATTGTCTTTGGAATAGCGTACAAAAACTAGTAAAATTCACTAGTAGAAAAAGTAACTAGAAAAAGTTACTCCCAGGGAATGGAATAAGGTCACTGGGAGAGAGGTCTCAGATGGACATTAACTTTTCAATGCATATCCTTCTGTATCTTTTGAATATTGTACTGTGGGCATGTGTTACCTATTCAATAATGGAAATAAAATATTTTTTAGAAGAAAACATTCACTTTACTATATTCTAATGAAATAATCTTCATTTGTGGGCATTAATATACTACCTATTACCTTCCATTATTTTTCTATTAATATACATATTTTATATAATTATAATCAGAGAACTTTGTTATTTTTAAATATAAATTTTCATATTTTTACGATATTCAAAATTATTTTCAAATACAGCGTGACATTTTGTTTAGTTCATGTACCATAACCTACTGAGCCTTTCCCCAGTGTTGGTCATTTATATATTTACATGTGTCCTTATTATGTGTAACATGGGGATGAGGGTCTTCGTGAATGTGTGTTCATTTGGATTCTATAATTAGCTCTGAAACTTTATGGTTATTTGGTAAGGCTGAATGACAATAAAATAAGTACTTTATGGAGTAGAAAAAAGGTTAGGAATGATTATAGATGATACTTTGAGTTACCCGTGATAAGCATGGCAATTTTCATTTATTCTAACATTTGTCTATATGGATAAAACAAACAAGAGTTGTTGCTTTTTAAATATACATACAGTGAGAATTGAACTCTTAGGAAATAATGCACTTAAAGAATCATTAATTATTACCTAATTACTTGCACCACTGTGGCATGGACAGAAAAGTGCTCTGCAATGATGAAGTTGTCAATTATAGTTGATAATTAAGGGGCCAGGTGCATGTTTAACTTAACAAGATAAATATCTGCCCAGATGTTGTTTGTCTGCTGCTTCATTACCAGGTAGGTTAGATGCTTTTCATAAACTAGAAAAACTATTAAATGCATAACCTTGCTACATCAAGAAATCTTTAACAAATCTGTTACTCTAACCAATATTCACTTAAGAAGACTGTTCATCAGATTTCCTGGAGAGCTGGAGAAAGAAGTATGTGTATATAATACCATATTTGCAGATTCCCAGTGAAATGGCTATTTGAATATAAAATAGGGCGAAAATACAGCAGTACTGGAAATTGGAGAAGATGCCTTTCCATGCCAAAAACACAAAGGAATTTATGCAAGATTTCAATACCAGATTGAAAGGAGACAACAGAGAATCAGTTCATGTGTGGACCCTTCCAAGGAGCCTAAGAGCATAGGATGTAAGAGGTGAAGATTCTGGCAGATATATAGTAAAGCATCTTAAGTTGAAGCAGTGGCTGGGAAGAAAGGCCTGGCTACAGGAAAAATGGAAGTCAGACCATGTCACTCCTTATATTTGTCTACTCGGACTGCGATAACAGAATACCAGACGGGATGGCTCAAACAACAGGACCTTATTTTCTCAGAGATCTGGAGGGGGCAAGTTCAAGATTAAGGTACTGGCAGGATTGGTTTCTCCAGAGACCTCTCTCACAGGCTTGCAGATGGCTGCCTTGTGCTGTGTCCTCACATGGACTTTTCTCTGTCCATGTGCATCTCTGGTGTCTCTTCCTCTTCTTATAAGGACACAGCCATATTCTCTTAGAGCAACCTGGGTGAACAATATACAGGAATTCTTTTACTATTTTTTTTGCAACTGTTCTATAATGGTAAAATGGTTTCAAAATAAAAAGTTTAAATTTCTATGTCCTGTATATATATATATTTTTTTTCTTTTTTTTTTTTTTTCCAAAGGTAAGCTCTACACAGGGCTTGAACTTACAACCCCGAGATCGAGAGTTACATGCTCTGCCAACTGAGCTAGCCAGGGGCAGGACTCTGTGTCCTCCGTTCTTGAGGTCAGTTTGGCTGGATATAAAATCTTTGGCTCATATTTTATTTTCTTAAGTATGTAAACTGTTACTCTATTATTTTCTGGCTGTCACATTACTGACAAAAATACGTGACAATGTGATTTTCTTTCCCTTGTCAGGGCCTTTGTCTTTTTATTTGAATATCCAAAAGATGTTTTCTTTTATTTTTGTTAAAAGGTTCCTAGAACTACTAAAGTATGTCTTGGTTTGGCCATTCCGGGCAAATTTTTCCAACATTTGGTATGTCCTCTCAATATGGAATTTTACATTTTTCAATTTAATTTAATTAATTTTAATTTAATGTATCAGTAAAGTTTTCCCCAATTTTTTATTTAAAAAAATTTAGTGTCCAGAAAAATTGAAAGAATATCAATATACATCCATATACACTTCATCTATATTTACCAATTGTCAAGATATTACATTTGCTTTATATCTGTAAGAGTATGTGCATTATTTATTTATGTTTACCAAATTTTCAGGAGTATGAAATGCATAAAACCTATTTGGAAGCTATTACTTACTTAATAATTTGCCCTTGTGAAAAAAGAAATATGAATAAGATCTGTATAAAGAGGTCTAAACAAGTTAGGCCAGCAGTTCTTAATAGTCAGTAGTTATTATTCTGGGGCCATGAAATAACCACATTTAATATTTTTTTTCATAATACCATTCTCCTCTTATTCAGTCCACATAAACTTCAGTAAAGATTCGGCAGATTTTCAATTTATTTGACTTATCAAATAATAATAATCCTGAAAGCCAGTTAGTAATAGCCACCATTTATTAAGCGTTTACTATTTAAGTGACATTAGATTAGGAGATTTCACAGATGAAAGATCATTTATTTATTAAAGATGTTTGCAAGGCAAGTAGCATTCTCCCTGTTTTTACAGTGGAACACATAGAAACAGGTAGTTAAGGAAACTACAGTTGACCACGTCTTAATAAGTGATGGAAAGAGGATAGTAAGTCAGATATGTCTGAACCCAAGCCCTAATCTTTCCACTACAGAACACAGAATATTGGGAAAACTCAAATGCATGGCCTGGACAGAATGTCTAAAGATCTGAATTACTGCCATGGGCCAATCTCTACTGATTGAGATGAAAGGCTGTTTTCTGAAGCCCATTCCTCTTTATGAGGCACAGGCATCCCCAATGCCCAGTTCTATGGGTATCAGAAAAGAGAACATTTCGGGGTGCCTGGGTGGCACAGTGGTTAAGCGTCTGCCTTCGGCTCAGGGCGTGATCCCGGTGTTAAGGGATCGAGCCCCACATCAGGCTCTTCCGCTATGAGCCTGCTTCTTCCTCTCCCACTCCCCCTGCTTGTGTTCCCTCTCTCGCTGGCTGTCTCTATCTCTGTCGAATGAATAAATAAATAAAATTAAAAAAAAAAAAAGAAAAAAGAAAAGAGAACTTTTCCTCTCCAAGGTGGTTCCTTTGTGAAAGGCCTCCCAGAGAACTCATGCTTTGCCCCTTCGGAAGTAGTCCTGGAATTTCCCTTCTTGGTATCTGACATTGGCAGGCTCTCTGTGTGGCAGGCACCCAGGCCTGGGTTCTAGCACCCACTCTGCTCCACTTCAAGTAATGGTCCTGATTGGATGGGAGCTTGAATCCATAGTGTGACCTCCAGGAGAAAGAATATGGCTTTGGATAATTGTAATTCTGTCCTTGTTTTTGAGATCAGCAGTTCATCTACATAGTTCCTTATTTTTTTTAATCAACTTTATTGAGGATTAATTTACCTACATGTATTTTGGCATTTTCCCTTTCCCCCCTTCTTTTCTGACTTATCATAATACATATTTATTACAAAATTCAAATAATACAGAAATATCTGATAGAACTGGAAAGTTTCTTTCATTTAAAATCACCATTTGTTGGGTAATTAGGATGTCCCATACACTTTTTATATATGTGTGTGTATATATATATACACACACACCACACACACAGACATATGTACATATATATGTATACACACACACACACATACACACATACCCTCATTTCTCTTCTTTTTTTTTCTTTATTAACATATAATGTGTTATTGGTTTCAGAGGTACAGGTCTGTGAATCATTAGTCTTATATAATACCCAGTGCTCATTATAACATATATCCTCCCCAATGTCCATCACCCAGTTACCCCATTATTCCACTCCACTCCCCTCCAGCAATCCTCAGTTTGTTTCCTATGATTAAGAGTCTCTTATGGTTTGTCTCCCTCTCTGGTTTCCTTTTGATTTATTTTCCCTCCCTTCCCCTATGATCCTCTGCCTTGTTTTGTAAATTCCACATATCAGTGCGATCATATGATAATTGTCTTTCTCTGATTGACTTATTTCGCTTAGCATAATGCCCTCTAGTTCCATCCGCATCGTTGCAAATGGCAAGATTTCAATTTTTTGATGGCTGCGTAATATTCCATTGTATGTATATACCACATCTTTATCTATTCATATCTGTTGATGGACATCTGGGCTCTTTCCATAGTTTGGCTATTGTGGACATTGCTGCTAAAAACATTGGGGTACAGTTGCCCCTTCAGATCATTACATTTGTGTCTTTGTGGTAAATACCCAGTAGTGCAATTGCTCGGTTGTAGGGTAGCTCTATTTTCAACTTCTTGAGGAACCTCCAAATGCACCAGCTTGCATTTCCACCAACAGTGTAGGAGCGTTCTCCTTTCTCTGTATCCTTGCCAACATCTGTCATTTCCTGACTTGTTAATTTTAGCCATTCTGATTGGTGTGAGGTGGTATCTCATTATGGTTTTGATTTGTATTTCCCTGATGCTGAGTGATGTTGAACATTTTTTCATGTGTCTATTGGCCATTTGGATGTCATTTTTAGAGAAATGTCTATTCATGTCTTTTGCCCATTTCTTGATTGGATTATTTTTTGGGTGTTGAGTTTGATAAGTTTTTATAGATGTTGGATACTAGCCCTTTATCTGATACGTCATTTGCAAATAAATATCTTCTCTCATTCTGTCGGTTGTCTTTTGGTTTTGTCAGCTGTTTCCTTTGCTATGTAAAAGCTTTTTATCTTGATGAAGTCCTAATAGTTTATTTTTGCCTTTGCTTCCCTTACCTTTGAAGACATGCCTAGCAAGAAGTTGCTGTGGCCAAGGTCAAAGAGGTTGCTGCCTGTGTTCTCCTCTAGGATTTTGATGGATTCCTGTCTCACATTTAGGTCTTTCATCCATTTTGAGTCTACTTTTTTGTATAGTGTAAGGAAATGGTCCAGTTTCATTCTTCTGCACATGGCTGTCTAATTTTCTCAACACCATTTGTTGAAGAGACTGTCCTTTTTCCATCCATATTCTTTCCTGCTTTGCCGAAGATTAGTTGACCATAGAATTGAGGATCCATTTCTGGGATCTCTATTCTGTTCCATTGATCTGTGTCTGTTTTTGTGCCATTACTGTACTGTCTTGATGATTACAGCTTTGTAATGGAGCTTGAAGTCCAGAAGTGTGATGCCACCAGTTTCGGTTTTCTTTTTCAGCATTCCTTTGCTCTTTTGGGTATTTTCTGGTTCCATACAATTTTTGGATTATTTGTTCCAGCTCTGTAAAAAAAGTTGATGGTATTTCAATAGGGATTGCATTGAATGTGTAGATTGCTCTAGGTAGCATAGACACTTTAACAATATTTGTTCTTCCAATCCACGACCATGGAATATTTTTCCATTTTGTGTGTGTGTCTTCCTCAATTTCTTTCACGAGAATTCTATAGTTTTCTGAGTACAGATTATTTGCCTCTTTGGTTAGATTTATTCCTAGGTATCTTATGGTTTTGGGTGCAATTGTAAATGGGATCGACTCCTTAATTTCTTTTTCTTCTATCTCATTAGTGTATAGAAATGCAACTGATTTCTGTGCATTGATTTTATATCCTGCCACTTTGCTAAATTCCTGTATGAGTTCTAGCAATTTTGGGGTGGAGTCTTTGGGTTTTCCATATAGCGTATCATGTCATCTGCAAACAGTGAGAGTTTGACTTCTTTGCTGATCTGGATGCCTTTTATTTCTTTTTGTTGTCTGATTGCTGAGGCTAGGACTTCTAGTATTATGTTGAACAACAGTGGTGATATCCCTGCTGTGTTCCTGACCTTAGGGGAAAAGCTCTCAGTTTTTCCCCATTGAGAATGATATTTGCTGTGGGCTTTTCATAGATGGCTTTTATGACATTGAGGTATGTTCCCTTTATCCCTACGCTGTGAAGAGTTTTAATCAGGAAAGGATGCTATACTTTGTCAATGTTTTTCTGCATCTATTGAGAGGATCATATGGTTCTTGTAATTTCTTTTATTTATGTAGTGTGTCACATTGTTTGATTTGCAGATGTTGAACCACCCTTGGGGCCCAGGATTAAATCCCACTTGATTGTGGTGAATAATCCTTTTAATGTACTGTTGGATCCTATTGGCTAGTATTTTGGTGAGAAATTTTACATCCGTGTTCATCAGGGTTATTGGTCTGTAATTCTCCTTTTTGGTGGGGTCTTTGTCTGATTTTGGGATCAAGGTAATGCTGGCCTCATAAAAAGAGTTTGGAAGTTTTCCTTCCATTTCAATTTTTTAAAATAGCTTCATAAGAATAGGTATTAATTCTTGTTTAAATGTTTGGAAGAATTCCCTTGGGAAGCCATCCAGCCCTGGTCTCTTGTTTGTTGGGAGATTTTTGATTACTGCTTCAATTTCCTTGCTGGTTATGGGTCTGTTCAGGTTTTCCGTTTCCTCCTATTTCAGTTTTGGTAGCTTATACATTTCTAGGAATGCATCCATTTCTTTCAGATTGCCTAATTTGTTGGCATATAGTTGCTCATAATATGTTCTTATAATTGTTAGTATTTCTTTGGTGTTGGTTGTGATCGCTCCTCTTTCATTCATGACTGTATTTATTTGGTTCCTTTCTCTTTTCTCTTTTCTTTCTTTCAAAGAACCGGTTCCTAGTTTCGTTGATCTGTTCTGTTCTTTTGGTTTCTATTTCATTGATTTCTGCTCTAATCTTTATTACTTCTCTTCTCCTGCTGGGTTTAGGCTTTATTTCCTGTTCTTTCTCCAGCTCCTTTAGGTGTAAGGTTAGGTTGTGTATTTGAGAACTTTCTTGTTTCTTGAGAAATATTGACACTCATTTCTTGCAACAACTCTAGGAACAGGCATTAGTATTCCTATTTTGCAGAGAATGAAAGTGAGACACACAGATTAAATCATCTTTTCAGAAGGCCTACCAGGTAACAAAAACCATCCTCTTAATCATTGCACTGGACTGCATTAATTCTTGCTTGGCTGACTTGCATGCTTTCTCACTTTGGCTCTGTTATGGTCTTTTTGCCACATGATCCTTATCAGAATATTTTCTCCTCTGCCTTTGACTTCAATTGTATCTTTTTCTGATGGCTTGTACTATGGGGGAATTCACTAGCTAATAAGCTTTTTAAAAGCAAGAAGTAGTTATGTTTACTTACACAGCTGCAGTGCCTATAGCACATGGAGTCACTAAGCAGTCAATCTTCACAGAAACAATAAGTGAATGAACAGAGTTTTAACCAGTAGGCCCTTTTATGCATTATCTCTCTTGGTCCGATGAAAGTAAAATAAACTCCATTTTAAGGAGACAATGTATACTGTTTACTGCTCAAGTCATGAATTTCATACTATCACTGGTTTATGCAAAGATTTTATAAGAATAACAACATGAAGAGTTTAAGACTTTTTGTGTGCTGTCTAGAGAAGCCAAATGTTCTTTCTTATATACTAATGTTGATTTGTCTTCCATCGTCCTCTGTTTTTACTATTTCATGTGGGCATTTTTCTCTTGTGCCCAGGTTAAAGCTCTCTTGCCCCAGACTCTTTAGTTTGCATTCGATGCCCTCTGCCTCATGCCAGTAGTCATCGTGCCATTGGTAAATGTACCTGAAAAATCCAGTCCAGTTGGCCACTTCCCCCAGCCTCCTTTCTCTTCTAGAGGCAGAACATTCTAGGGAAGAAGAGATGAAATACCACCTGAATTCTCTTCTCTGCTACATAGGTAGCCTGGCTTCACACCCCGTGTTTCTCCCAGCTGTGTGTTTATTTTCTGTGAAATCACATAAGTGGGAACAGGCCATGGGTTTGAAGAACTTTGGTAGCTTTTCCGTCAGAGGTGGCTATGCACATGCTGTCAGAGGACATTTTTGTCTCTTTAGAGTCTTCACAGGGGTGCCTTCTTCTGCCTCCTGTAGATCTTCACCCATCCCTGGGAGGGTCACAGTCGCCACGCCCCGTGCTCCTTTCTGACTCAGCTATGATCACCGAGGAGGCCTGGCTTCAGACCTGCCACTGGTTTGCAGTTTGACCTTTTAGAAGTTGGTAGACCTTCCTCAACCTCCTGGGAATCAGAACTTACTTCAAAAAGAGAATAGTGAATTGAGAGTTGCGGAATACAGGTCTTTAAAAAAAAAAAAAAAAACCTCAGCAGCTAAAAAAGTTAATTATGCCAGTGTTTCTCCACCCATTTTGTTGATGAAAGAGCCTCCAAAATCATTACCTGTCAATCTTATCCTTCAGATGAAAGACTCTTCCTTTGAAAACAGTCATCACATGAAAATCTGAGAGCCAGTATCAATATTTATTAGGGGACACACACCCTTCCTGTCCTGTTGTATCATGGATTTATAGTACAACCAGTTATCCTGGGCTCCCTGAGCTCTTTCAAGGGTTGTGCTAAAATTAAACCTGTCGGCTGTTCCTTGGGAAAATCACAATGTTTCAGACATTTGTGTAGCTGACTTGCCTGCAGAAGTATGAAAGTAGTTTTTTTGAATCTCTACTTGGCAAAACATTTCTTCTTTTGTTTCCACTGCCCTTGTGGTTGCTGGTGCTTGGTACCTGAAGGCCAAGTTCCTCTGGGAGAGGCTGACATGTTCTTCTGCAACTACATAGGTCAAAAGGGAGGCAGAGATGTATGTTGGCCCCTAAGTGGAAAGAAGAAACAGAAAGATTAACAGTCACTGGAAGCTGTGCCAGAAGGAATAAGAAACTTACAATTGAGAGGAAGAGCAAAAAAAGTTTCAAGAATTAGTTTTGGAGAAAGATTAGGTCAATCAGGAATGTTAAAAAAAGCTCAGTATGCAAAATAAGGAACAGCAAATGGTCCACATGAGCTGAAATTAGTGCCACAACAGATTTAGGAAGGACCCGCATGGCTCTTCCCGGGAGGGAAATATAACCCTCTTTCAATGGTCAAGTGTTTTGAGCTGTGTATTAGATACAATTCCCCTCTTTAATCTCCAAGAATTTTCTAGGAACAAGAGTCAAAGGCATTGTTTGTTGAATGAGTTAATGAAGGAATGAATGAATGAAGGGAATGGAACAAAGATGAGGGTATTCCCTCTCTGACCTGGTCAGACTGCACCTGGAATATTGTGCTTAAACCGAAGGACCATCGAGTTGGTGACGCTGTGAGAACCATGTAAAATGAGGAATTTCAAAGAAACTGGGGAAAGTTAGCTTTCAAGACGGGACATTTAAGGCTGTGAATGTACCGAGTAGCTGCTTCCAAATATTTAAAGTCTCAGTGAATTAAATGAAAAACTGAGTGGCAGCTGGGGGCCAGGCACTGGGCCTGGAACCGGGATGTGGAGAAGATGAATATGAATATGTCCTGCCTTCTGGACACTTCTCGTGTGAGAAGGAAAAGGAGACTGATTCTGGCAGCTTTAAGACAAGATTTCAGTTCCATAAAAGGAAAGGATCTTTATAAACATACCTGTCCCAAGTGAGAAGGGGCTGCATACGAGACAGCAAGACTTCCTGTGCTGGTGGTTCGCAGTAGTGTAGATGACAAGGACTTGTAGATGTCCTCTGCATTCCTGTAGGGACAGGATGACCACCTACGACAGGGCTATTCTGCGACGGGATTCTCCATTCCCTTCCACCCCTCGTGAATTCTGTGTGTTTTTGAATCATAACATTTGGGAGAGGAAAGAGGCTAGAGTAGCCAAGTCATAAAGGGAGCATAGTTTGAGTTCATTAAAGCATACAGCGTAAGCATTAAGGCATAACTTCTATCGAGAGCTTGCCAAGTCCTTGGCAGTGGTGGGCTGTACCTCTCCAATGAGGTAGTACTATTTTATCTTCTTTTCCCAGCTGGGAAAACAGCTGAAGTAACCTGCCCAAAGAGCCACAGCAGGTCACCCAGCATGGGGATGGAGGGGCACACTCCGACCTGCAGGCTGTGCTGCCTTGCTTACTCACACCTTGCGTCATTTCTTGACTCAAGCCCGCACTTGTGTGCCTGCCAAGAATGATACCTTCAGGGATTCTGGGGAGTGCATTTAATTTTGCTACAACTTGCAGAAACTCATGTGAAGGCACACCAAATGTATGAGACTGTGGGCATGTGAGGAGCTGCGGAAAATTACTTCGAGCAGGGGTTCTTACCTGACATTGTGTGTGTGTGTGCATGTGCGCACATACGTCACACTCTGAAGAAATCTGTAGCTTTAATTACATTCTTAAAGGGATGACCTATAACCTCACAAAAGTTTAAGAAATATTGATTTAAGGCCTGCCACAGCTTCCATGGAAAAAAGAGAGAGCCTGTCCAGGCAGGTATGGACTTTTATTCACAAAAGGAATTGGTGAGCTTAAAAAAGAAAAACAAAACAAAACAAACCCCCAGCAATTGCAGTTATTAAACCAATTCATTCTGATTGTAGGAATCATCTAGATTTAACCTTTTGGGATTCGCTTTACTAGGTCTTTCAGACTCTGTGAGGAGGCATTGAATGGATGCTGCTTTTTCCCTAAAGGAAGTTGGGCGTGCAGGAAGAACACAGGAGCTAACCGGGCTGGGGAAATGAGGATTGCTCACTGGCTTTACTTCACCACCCCTCCCCTAGGGTTTTGCAATATTCAACAGTAGAGTCTCTGAATGATCATTTTGTTTCCACGAAACTTCATTTCTCCCACCTTCGATCCTTGCCTGACACCAAGCGTCGCACAGCAGTGAAAACAAAGGCAACAAAATGGAAACCAGATCGATCAAAGGCAGTCAGATTTCCAAGTAGAAAATTCATCTCTGTTGCTGAGCATCCAAAGATGCTCTCAACATCCTCGCCGAATGCTTTTGATGCCAGAATAAAACTCTCCTTGCATAATAACTGCATGCTCGTTCGTGCTATCTGTGAAGATTGTTCTTTGACAGAAAACTTCTGCAAAAGCTATTGGGAGAAGAGAGGGTTTGATTTTATTAACTAGGCTATATTAAGCATTTAATGATTCTATTCCCATATTTCTATTGTCACTACATAAAATATCAATATCACTTGTCTTTGTGTTAACATTCTATTCTCTTGCAGGAAATGACCCAAGAAAAAGAAATAAAATCAAATACTTTTCAACAAATGAAAAAGATCACTTCTGTTTTGACTTAGTTTCTTTTCTTTTCTTGCTTAATTCTCACATCTGCTTTGGAAGGATGGCGCCTTTGCCTAAGTGTCCATCCCCACTCTACATGAACTCGCTGACATCTCACTATGTACCCTGCTTTGGGCTTCCCAGTATAATTTTTGTAGATTAAGGTTTCTGAGTTGTTATCAGCGATGGTTCTGGATTTGTTAGCTGTGAAGCTGCAGATCAGTATATATTGGTTCCATGGATTGCGTCAAGGTGCTAGTAAGGTGGAATAATATAATTGAAATATGAACAGTTGTCACAGTTTATAAGCTGCTTTCATATGCAGATCTCTTCTAATTTTAATGAAAAGCGTTTTCTTGGGAAAAAAATCTTATTTTCCCAGCAAAATATTACATTAGGTGATTATCTCTGGAGAGCCCTCTCTGATACTTTATGTCTGTGTCCATGTCTGTATCTATCTCTATCATCTCTCTGTCTCTGTTTCTGAGAGTGTATCTCCTTTGCTACCAGAGCAGTAAAGTAGCTGGGACTTCTTTTCCACTGAGAAGAGAGTCAGCCCACACAGTCGCTGGAGATGGGGAGAATTCCAAGTCTTGATTCTGCACTCCTTTCTGTGAGCCAGAGGGTCAGCTTGTCTTCTTGACTCTTTTTTTGTCGGTTGTGTCAGTTTTACAGATGAGTGGCCATATTCTTTAAATGTGGGCTTAACTAGTTTGGTGGGGAGTTGTGGGGGGGAGGGTGGGCATAGCCTATGGTTTGCTCTGTGGGCCAACAATGCTAATAATAACAGAAAGTACATAGCCACTGCTCTTAACAGTATCAGCCATTACTTTTCTTTACAAATCTGACTTATTTTTAATAGACTTTATTTTTTAGAACAGTTTTAAATTTATGAAGAAGTTGCCAATACAGTACAGAGTTCCCACACACCCCACACCTAGTTTCCCCTATTACTAACATCTTACATCAGTGTATTTGTTATAATTCATGAACCAATAACGGTATGTTATTATTAACTAAAGTCCCTAGTTTATTCAGATTTCCTTCACTTTTACCTAATGTCCTTTTTCCATTCCAGGACCCCACCCAGGGTACCATATTATATTTAGTTACCACATCTCTTTAGGGTCCTTTTTTCTGTGACAATTTCTCAGATTTTCCTTGTTTTGATGACTTGGCAGTTGTGAAGAGTATTGTCAGGTATTTTGCAGATGCCCACTATTGGAATTTATCTGATGTTTTTCTCATGATTAGATGGGAGTTATGGGAATTTGAGAGGAAAGTCATGGAGGTAAAGTGCCATCTTCATTACATCATTTCAAAGGTACATGCTATCAACACGACTTCTGACTGCTGATATCGACCCTGGTCACCTGGATGATGTGGTATCTGTCAGATTTTACCCTGGAAAGTTACTTTTCCCCAAACTCATTATGTGCAGCCCACACCTAAGAAATAGGGAGCTATTTCCCCCCTCCTTCAGGGCAGAGTCTCTACATAAACTATTTGAATTCTTCTGTATGGGAAATTTGTCTCTTTCCCCTCAGAAATCACTTTTCAAAAGTTATTAAACACAATGGTATCAAAGTTTTGAAAGGAAGTTATACTATCATTTCTCTACAGAATTACTAATCTGTCCATCCGAGGTATGTATTTTGAATCACTCCACAAACCCAGAATTCCATTATGGCTACAGAGGTGCCAGGCATTGTGCAGAAAGCTCAAGGAAGCAGTATGTACAGTTCTCAGTCCGTGGAGAAATGTTAGAGGAATAGCTGGGAAAATTCCTAAGTGAGCGCTGAGATCCCCAGGGCAGCTCCAAACCAGGCAGGTAGAGGATTCCACAGACAGTCACCCATGCTGTGATAGACTGATAATGCAAGTGTGGCACGGAGTGTGCCCTGGGGGCCTAGCGTGAGTAGGAATGCCTTTCCTGCAGACAGCTCGGGAGGTGCTAAGTGGTCAGGGTGGAACGACACATCAGGAATGGGTGGTTGACCAGAGGTGCTGTTTTTTTTTTTTAAAGATTTATTTTATTTTATTTATTCATTCGACAGAGATAGAGACAGCCAGCGAGAGAGGGAACACAAGCAGGGGGAGTGGGAGAGGAAGAAGCAGGCTCATAGCGGAGGAGCCTGATGTGGGGCTCGATCCCAGAACACCGGGATCACGCCCTGAGCCGAAGGCCGACGCTTAACCGCTGTGCCACCCAGGCGCCCCCCCCCTTTTTTTTTTTTAAAGATTTTTTAAATTTTATTCAGAGGTGCTTTTAGAAAGCTTGTGTTGGTGCTGAAGAGGAGGAGTATGGGAGGGAGCTGATGGGGTGGGGCTGGTGAGGCCTGGAGGGAAAGAGTTGGCGACAATTGCCCACCCTTCTGCTCTGCCCTTTGTCTCAGCTTTGTTATCTCTGCTGCAGGGATGTGAAGTAGGGACCTCAGGGGAACAGAATTGACTTAATTACTGTCCTCAGTTCGTGTCCATGAATGTCATTGGTCCAAGCGAGCTGTCTCTTTTGCTTGGCTTTATTTGTTTTTTCCACCCATTCATCGCTCTCCCCAGTCCCATTCTCCTTGCCCTGCATGCACCCACTCCGCTATGTTCAAGCTGAGTCCTTTCCATCTACTTTCCCAATACTCCTAGTTTTTTAGTGCTTACTGCAGTGTTGTTTTGAGTTTGTCATTGTGTTTTATTTTTTTATTTACAATTTTTTTTTAATATAGCTGACACACAATGTTACATGAGTTCCGGGGTACAACATAGTGATTCAGCTTCTTTGTATGTTATGCTATGCTCCCCACAAGTGTAGCTACCCCGTCACCATACAACGCCGTTACAATATCAGTGACTCTGTTCCCTATGCTGTGCCTTTTATTCTGGTGACTTACTCATTCCATAACTGGATGCCTGGACCTCCCACTCCCCTGTACCCATTTGACCCATCCATTTAAAAATGTCTATGATAGTAGTATCATGCTATACATATTACAATTTTTTTATTTTTTAAAACTTTTTAAATGTTATTTTCACTCAGTATTAATTTTTAAATCTATCCACAAATTCTCCCTTACCCTGCCTTTTGTTCTATTCAGGCCTCCAGTGGATTGGACGAGGCCCGCCCACACTGGGAAGGGCGATCTACTTCATTCAGTCTACCAACTCAGATTTTAAACTCATCCCGAAATACCCTCACAGACATACCCAGAATATTTTTTTTTAACCAACTATCTGGGCCCCGCATGTCCCAGTCAAGTTGACACATAAAATTAACAATCATAGAGAATGGTGGTAGGGGGTGGGTAATGCATTCAGTTCTTTTCTAGAAGGGCTGTTGAATGTCCAGTAGTTAGGACATTGGGCCTATAGGAAATATAATTAAACATTGTATGCAGGGCAGTTGTAAATAATATTTAAATTTAAATAAAATTTATTGATTTTCAACTTTTAGAACCAATTTATGGACAAAGAATGGATGATGTTTGCAGTTGCAGAAATTGATGTAACTGGTAATGAAAGTAACAAGGGTCAAGTGCAAGTTATAGGGTAGAAGGGGGAAGGGAAAATGTTAGAAGGAATGGGAAGCATGCCAGCATCCTTTTCGTATTTAGAAGAGAATTAAAGTAATGGACTCATTGGTAGGCAAAAAATAGAGTCAAGGTGTTGTATGGAAGCTTAGTCATTCTCTCTGGCTTTCTTTAGGACTCAGTGAAATGGTAATACAGGAATAATCCCATAATCGTGAAGAGAAAATAGAGAGATTAGCAGCAAACAGTGGTCTTAGTAAATTTGTGAATAATGAAGATGTGGAAGCCCGTTGATGGTTAAACTGAGCAGGAAGCTATAGCTCAGGATATCCAGAAGGGGGCCTGCAAAACCAGAGCACGTCAGTCTGCAGGCCAGAGACCTGGAGACTCTCCAGCATCAGTTGGTGAGGCACAAGTACAAGAGTTGATGTGAGTGCGAAGGAAACCTGAGAATGGTGCTGGGGAGAGGGCACATTTAACGGAAAGTCTGTCTAATACTTCTCCATGGAGGCATTATTGGCATTTTGTGCTGATCAGATTTTATTAAATGGGATGGTCCTACGTATTGTGGGTCATTTGGCGTCCCTGGCCCCTCCCATTAAATGCTAGTACTAATGATCCCCCAGTTAGTATGACAACTAAAAATGCCCCCAGTTGTTTCAAAATAAAAGGGGGGTACTGCCTCCATTTAAGAAGCACTGGAAGGAATGTCTATACTGGTTCCATGCTCCCTTTATCCTTCTGTCCAGCGGACAAGTAGTTTTTCCCTCCCTCCATCACTACACATCAGATGTCTCTCTCAAGAAATTGGGTAGGGGCGCCTGGGTGGCTCAGTCGTTAAGCTTCTGACTTCGGCTCAGGGCATGATCCTGGTGTTCCAGGATCGAGCCCCACGTCAGGCTCTTCGCTGGGAACCTGCTTCTTCCTCTCCCACTCCCCCTGCTTGTGTTCCCTCTCTCACTGGCTGTCTCTCTCTCTGTCGAATGAATAAATTAAAAAAAAAACTTAAAAAAAAAAAGAAATTGGGTAAAAATTTCTGAGAATTAAGGTCACAGTGTGGATGCCAGTGCCAACTTGTTACCTTCTTGTGGTAATAGAATTCTGCCAGCAACGCCCCACCCCTATGTATAACACTAGTCAGATTTTTCTATTCTTGGAAAAGACCGAGTGGTGGGGGAATGGATAGGGAGATGTACATATATGGCACCAAAAAAAAAAAAAAATGCATCACCCAGCTGTACCGACAGCTATCACTAGATATAAAGAAAACCAGTAAGCATGAAAATAAATACCATGGTAGATCAAATAGGATAATTCTCCTAGAAGACAATGGTTAAAGCAGAGAACATAAGAAATTAAAAGAAATCCTCTACTTAATATCCTTGGAGAGGTTCAAGAAGGTTCTATAGCCATAAAATAAGTACAGTATGCTATGAGAAAAGGAACAATCATTGAATAACAAGGAGCTCTTGGAAATTAAGCATTTATTTCCCAAAACTAACATTTCAAAAGAAGAATTGAAAGATAAAGTTGGAGAAAATTCCCCCAACATGAAAATAAAAAACGAAAAGAGAGAAAACTTTAGATACATGAAGCCACTCATCCTGAGAAGTACAATATTTGACAAATACAACTTCCATAGAATGCTTCTGTAAGTAGATGTTTTATACATATTGATAGAAACAAGTGAAGATAAATCCATTCGTGTGGAAATTCTTCATGTGGTGGTTTTGTAGTCTTCTTTCATTGCCTAGAATTTTGGGATTAGGATCTCAGATTCAGACCCTTCCATTTGGTGTTTTGAGTGCTCCTGAAGCCACTGTCACAGCCTAAACACTTCTAGGGTATAGACAGGGAGTTCTCCCAGTAGGGAGACCACCAGACACACCACACCTGCTTGTGGTGCCTGGATGGGTTGCTAGTGGGAACTGGAGCCCACCGTTGACCTCCCGCTCCAGTGTGAGCCACTGAGACACTTCCTTCCCAGAAAATGGTCCAGCAACTTCCCTTGGATATTCAGGTGGGTTCTTCTTCCTCTTAGGCAGATCTCTGCCCAAGTATCGTCTCCTAAAAGAAGGCTTCCCTGATCATCTGAGCAAGAGCAGTCCTCTCTGGCACCGTCATTCTCTGCCAACATAGCCAGCTTTACATTTCTGCATCTAACTGCCTGGCTTGATGGTTTATGTGTTGGGTCTTCCCCACAGGAATGCATGTTCCAGGAGGCCCAGACTTTGTCTCTTTGTCATGGTGTTCCTAGCACTTGGCACACTGTATATGGTTAATAGATGCTATTATTTGGCATTCTTTATTCAGGGACATCACAAGGGAACTTCTATTGTATTTTTATATTACAGGGAGCCCCTCTTTCTGTTTTCCACTTCTGTGGTTAGCTCCTTTCCTGCTGGAGTCACTGTGGGAAACAGAATGGCAGGTGAGGGCAGCAAAAGTGCTGACAGAAGGGCAGGGATGCCCCAGTTGTGACTGTGGGATGAGTTTAGCCCCAGATGCTATCCTGATGGCAAGTTCGACCCTCAGCCCTCCAACAGGTTCAAACCACGTGGCTGTATAAAGTGCCAGAGTTCAAGCTCTTGGGAGTGGAAGTCTTTGAAGCTAAGAGAAAAATTTATAGAATTAGGATCATACGCTACTGTTCAACTTCAGTTAAAAATGAGTTAGCAAAACAAAGTTTAAAGTTCCCAACTGAACATTTAAAATAAAAATAGAATTTTGCTGGGAGCATAACACCTTTCATTTCAAGAAGAGATAAGCAAGCAATGAGTCTTTTCTGGAAAATGACATGACAGAATGATCCAAGGTCATTGTCCAAGGTGACCGGAAATTGGTAGGGGAAACTCAAAAATCCTAGCTATCAATAACCTCCTTGCTCTTGCTCTACTAAGAGAGATGGTCAGCAAAGCCTGTGCTTGGCTACAAATACTCCCTAAGTTCTAATGTGTCTAGGGGCTGTGTGGAAGGGGCTTTTTAAATAGTGGCTGTTTTAGCTCCTTATCTTGCAAGTTGATTTCCTTGTACTTTTGTAGGTTCAAGAGAGAACTGATTTTTCTACCATCTTGCTCATTCCATCACTGACCCATAAATGAGCAATTATAAGAGTCAGCACTAACAAAACAAATCTTGTGAGTGACCTAAATCATATATGCGGGAGGGACAATAATCAGAGCTATTAATCACCTGATATGGAAGGTTCTGAAGCCATAGCAGGAGACTGAAGACTCTTCCTTCTCTTATCAAACTTGCTGCACCTTTGCACATGCTGTTCCTACTCCTGGGAATGACATTGCTCCCAACCTGATGACCCGATCTCATGTGGAGTCTACTCAGATGTCACTTCCGTTGTGCAGCCTTCCTGACCATTGCTTTCCCCACAGATAGAATTAGTTGCTTTCTCCTCTAAGTTCCCATAGTACTTTCTTTCATGCCACTATTGTAGACATGCCACATATTGTAAATAAGCGTTTTATCTGTTTGTATCCTTCAATGGATCATCAAGTCCTCAGGTGTTAGGGAGCCAAGTCCCCTTTATTTCTTGTCTCTAGTGTTTTTAGCAAGTGGCTGGCCCAGAAAGTGGACACAGGAGGGGGGTCAGTCATCTATAATGCATATTGATCAACCACCACTCCAATTTTATGACCAAATTCTCCCATGACACAATGTGCTAACCTTGGTCTGATGTTGTCCCTGTGCACATGGACGGGGTCATGGCCGCAGGAGTCCTTCTCTTAAGATCTCTGGGATAAGATTGCACGGAGCAGCCAAGGTGGCAGAGGCTACACTGGCTCCTATTGGTCCGATTGATCATTACCACTAGGTACACTGCTGTGTGCTTCCTTCCCATTTTGGCAACTTCCCAGCGGACCCCAAAGGCTTACTCTTCAATCTGCTCCAGATGCAGAATCATGGTTTGACAGGAAGCTTGGATCCATTTCTTGGTGCACTCTGCCTGTCTTTGATGACACACGCATTCTGCTGAGATCCACCATCAGCAGCATGGAGCTGCTCATCCTGCTCCTTTAAATTAATTTTCCCTGCTGTTTTGAGTCTCTGCCTTCTCAAAAGAGTGACCAGATGTCTTCGAGTGCCTCTGGCAGGCTTGGCACAAGAAGACACTGCCATTTCTCCCAGTGTACCTCCATCAGGATGCCAGGCCAAGATGCTGGAGCAGCTCTCCTGCCTGCCTGAGTACAGGGACTTTTCCAACACTGTCTGAGTTCTTAGATGTCTGCCTAGGGCCTAGTAAATCTGCACTCGTTAATTTATCAACAAGGCTTTAAAGTAAATGAACAAAACCTGGCTGAGATCATCTTGTCATGGAGTGGAGATATAATGAGGTCAGGTTCATTCTTTCAGAACCCCATAGCATGTGCTCACCAAATCAGTGTAGGATATATCCATGTGTGGCTGGTGTTTGGCCAGGATCAAAGGCTAAGGCACCCTCCTTAGAGAAATGCCAGTTAATCATGTTCATTTCTGGTAAAATTGTGAAGTCTGATCGTTTACCAACCAAGTCAGCAGACTAACTGGTAACCTTGACTCTTAAGCTGGCTTTTGATTTTTGGTTTCTTAATCTGAAAAATGTAAGAAATTAGTAGTTCACTGAAGAAATTATGATGAACATTTTTATTGCCCCAGAGGTGCTGTGTTTTAGAAACCTGACCTCTAGGCCTGCCTCTGCCAACATCTAGCTGTGTGACTTCGGACCAGTCACCTCTCTCTTCTGGCCTTCACACTCATTTCATAGGAGCTTCCATCTCTAATAAATCAAGCATGGAGAGATTACTGGAGCTTCAGAGATTGAATTTTCTGCAGGCACAGGAAGGTTCTCCCTATCCCTCGGGGACTTTTTAGTCTCTTCCTCAACAATCAATCTCCAGGTGGTCTGGCTGTTTTGTCCAGATCTGTCCAGAAGGCCCTGTGCTCCAGAAAGCTCCATTTTCACAGCTAGAATCCAAGGATGCCCCTGCCATTGTGAGACACAAAAGTCCAACAAAGTCTGCTTTTTTCTTTTTCTTGAAAAGATGTGTCTATTTCCAGTTTTGTAGCTGAAATTAAATAGATAAGTGTATATAAATCATGAGGCAAAGCACTGTTTTATAAAATGTCATCTGAATATACTTCACAGCAAAAAAAAATGTTCACCTAAGCATAGCTCCATCGAATATAACAGCGTATCTGCCCTTCTCTCTGCCTGCACCAGCGGATTAAAAGAATTCTCTCTAGATACCCTCCCAATTCAGTGCTTTCTTTCTGGTCATTTAAATCCAATCTGCTGTTGGATCCTTCTGTGTTTGTCCTCTCTGATATCAGTCTATTTTCCCTCTCATTCCTTTGTGCAAGCCTCTCCAGCTCTCATTTAGACAACGACAGTATCTTTTGGTTTCCCCACCTGCACTCTGCCTTCCAAGCCATCCCCTGTGCTCCTGCCAGATGCTGCGGTGAAGACTGGGTGGGGGCTGTGTGGTCAGGCTCTGGTTTGGATCTGGGCTCCTCAGCTTGCTAAGTGCACACTTGAATAGGTGACCTATCTTCTGTAAGCATCACTTTCTTCTGGAAAATGAAACTAATTACTGATCTAACACTAAAGAGTGAGGAGAAACTATATGTTTGGCACATTATATAAAAAAAATGTTAGCTGCTCTTTTTATTCTTGGTATTTGTGGCTCTTTATAATCAAAGCTTACCATTTCTGCCCAAACTTATGTGTTTCTGCCTTGCTTTGCATTACCTGTGTGAATCTACCCTGCTCCCTGTTTCTTGCAGAACACCTGGAAGTTCCCACCTCCACCTGAACACGTGTAGGTTCTTTCACCCTGGTTCCTTATTTATCCATGGTGAGATCAGTCGCTCATAACAAATCTGGAAAATTTCATCTGTATCACTAAAAGAGAGAGAATAATGAAATGAACCCTCCTGTGCCCATCACCCAGCTTCAGCAATGAGCAAACACCTGGCCAGTCTGGTTTCAACTTTACCCCTGAATGGGTTATTTTAAAGCAGATGCCAGACATCATACCGTTTCATCCATAAGTACTTGTGTGAGTATCTCTAAAAGATAAGGACTCTTCTGAAGCACAATACCATGTGCTTAAACCACCTTGCTTTAGCCACAATACCATGATCAATCTAAGAAACGAATAGCTTTTCTTTAATACCAAGTATCTAGTCAATGTTTAAATTTCTCCTATTGTCTCATAAATGTTTGTTAATTTGTTTTATAGTTGGTTATTCAGATCAGGATTCAAAGTCCACCCATTGAATTTTGTTGATATATCTTTTAAAAGTCTTTTAATCCATATAGTCCCTTTTCTTTTCATGTAATTTGTTAAAGAAATTGGATTATTTGTCCTGTAGAATTTACCACAGTCTGCTTTTTGCCAATTGCATTCCTATAGTATGGTTCAACACATTCCTCTGTCTCCTGTATTACCATTGGTAGTTGGGTCTACAGGCTTGATCAGACTCAGGTTTTAAATTTTGGGCAAGAATATTTCACAGACGGTGTCAGGAACCGTTTCTTAGCTACTGAGCCCTGGGTGTGGTTCTGGGTGTACAGGGGTGAGGCATGTTTTCCACATCAGGTTGCATACTCCTCCTCCAGGGTCCACCTCATGATAATTTTCTTGTACATACATTTTTGCCTGGTATTAGGGTTTTTAGGTCTGAATCTTCCTTTTCCCTTCTCTCTAGTGGTCTTTCCAAGGGAACCCTCCATGTGGAAATCAACTTCACGAACATCTATTTCTCCACCACCCTGACCTGACCGTGCAGTCAAGTTTCCTGAGTGTTTACTCTGTACCGGGCACTGTGCTATGCCCTTAACATGAATCATCTCACACGATTTCACAAGAACCTTGTGACAAAGGTATTTTAGTATTTGCATGCTTGAGATGAGGAAATCGAGGGCAAGAGTTTCAGAATCCCCTGCAAAGGAACTTCTAAGTGATGCCCCAAATAACTGAGATGGTCTCCAGCTTTGAGTCTTGGCCTTTGGCAGTGATTCAGCCCTGTAGATCACGTGCTTCTCCTCCTCCTTTGAGAGAAACCCTGGGCTCTTCCTAGTGAGTGTTAGCAGAATTTTGCTAATTATTTTTTTATAATGATTTTTTATTATATTATGTTAGTCACCATACAGTACATCCCCGGTTTTCGATGTAAGGCTCGATGATTCATTAGTTGTGTATAACACCCAGTGCACCATGCAATATGTGCCCTCCTTACTACCCATCACCGGCCTATCCCATTCCCCCACCCCCCTCCCCTCTGTAGCCCTCAGTTTGTTTCTCATAGTCCATAGTCTCTCATGTTTCATTCCCCCTTCTGATTACCCCCCCATTTCTTTATCCCTTTCTTCCCCTACTGATCATTCTAGTTCTTATGTTCCATAGATGAGAGAAATCATATGATAGTTGTCTTTCTCTGCTTGACTTATTTCACTTAGCATTATCTCCTCCAGTGCCGTCCATGTTGTAGCAAATGTTGAGAACTCGTTCTGATTGCTGAGTAATATTCCATTGTATATATGGACCACAACTTCTTAATCCAGTCATCTGTTGCAGGGCATCTCGGCTCCTTCCACGATTTAGCTATTGTGGACATTGCTGCTATGAACATTGGGGTGCATATGGCCCTTCTCTTCACTACGTCTGTATCTTTGGGGTAAACACCCAGTAGTGCAATGGCTGGATCATAGGGTAGCTCAATTTTTAACTTTTTAAGGGACCTCCACACGGTTTTCCAGAGTGGCTGTACCAACTTGCATTCCCACCAACAATGTAGGAGGGATCCCCTTTCTCCACATCCTCTCCAACAATTGTTGTTTCTTGCCTTGTCTATTTTTGCCATTCTAACTGGCGTAAGGTGGTATCTCAGTGTGGTTTTGATTTGAATTTCCTTGATGGCTAATGATTTTGAACATTTTTTCATGTGTCTGTTAGCCATTTGTATGTCTTCATTGGAAAAGTGTCTGTTCATATCTTCTGCCCATTTTTTGATTTGTTTATTTGTTTCTCGTGTATTGAGTTTGAGAAGTTCTTTGTAGATCTTGGATACCAGTCCTTTATCTGTAGTGTCATTTGCAAATATATTCTCCCATTCCGTGGGCTGCCTCTTAGTTTTTCTGACTGTTTCCTTGGCTGTGCAGAAACTTTTAATCTTGATGAAGTCCCATAAATTCATTTTATCTTTTGTTTCTCTTGCCTTTGGGGATGTGTCATGAAAAAGGTTGCTTTGGCCGATGTCGTAGAGGTTGCTGCCTATGTTCTCCTCTAGAATTTTGATGGATTCCTGTCTCACATCGAGGTCTTAAAACAAAGCTGGGGGCATCACAATGCCGGATTTCGAGCTGTACTACAAAGCTGTGGTCACAAAGACAGCATGGTACTGGCACAAAAACAGACACATAGACCAATGGAACAGAATAGAGAGCCCAGAAATGGACCCTCAGCTCTTTGGGCAACTAATATTTGATAAAGCAGGAAAAAACATCCGGTGGGAAAAAGACAGTCTCTTCAATAAATGGTGCTGGGAAAATTGGACAGCTACATGCAAAAGAATGAAACTTGACCACTCTCTCACACCATACACAAAAATAAACTCCAAATGGATGAAAGACCTCGATGTGAGACAGGAATCCATCAAAGTTCTAGAGGAGAACATAGGCAACAACCTCTACGACATCGGCCAAAGCAACCTTTTTCATGATACATCCCCAAAGGCAAGAGAAACAAAAGATAAAAAGAATTTTGCTAATTATAGAGGAAGTCTTTGGGAGTGTAAACTCAGGTGTGAAATGCCTTGAGAGCTGTAGCTTAGAAGGGGTTGCAGTATAGTAGTTAGAAGAGGCTGAGGATTAGAATCCTAACTCTGCAACCTGTGTGTCGTTGGCCAAGTCACTAAACCTCTCTGTGCCTTTGTTGCCTCAAAGTGTGCGTGCCAAATGCAAGTACTTAGAAAGATGCCTGGCATATAGCAAGCGCTCAGTGAATGTGACCTGCCACTGTCGCTATTGTAGCCCGTATCCAACGTGTTTGAGTGACTACCAGAAAGAAACAAAAAGCTTAAAAACCTCATTTTGCATCCTGTGTTGTGAAAAGGCCATCCCCCCTTTCCTTTAACTAGTTATGTCTTCTTTCCCACAGAAGCATGAGATTTACGGAGGTCTCCCCTCCCTCTTTCCCCCCACCGCACACATTTTAATTAAGGTATCTTTTGAGAAGGAATACTTTAATCCAAAGTGATCACTTTGATACTCGAAGAGACACATTTGGAGACTACTTGGCGAGGGGGAATTAAAGACGGAGAAGCTGAATAAATAGCAAGCAAAATGTTAATGTTTTGGCTTTGTGGTGTCTGCATCTGAGAGCACTCGTCGCAGATTTTTTTGGCCAGCTCCAGCTGGAAGCTGCGGCGGCTCCTTTTGTGTGCGCGCGGGAGGCCTGGCTGCGGAGCGCCGCGCTGCCCCTAGGGGTCAGTGTGGTGCAGGGATTGTCGGGATCCGCGCCGCTCTGGATGTGCGGGCGAGCTGGCGCGGGGACCAGCGGCTTCCAGAAGCCTGAGGGCGGCGGGCAGGTCCCCGGGGCGGGGGAGGGGGGGTGAGCAGAGCCCTGGCCCCCCGCCACCGCCTCGCTCGCCCGCCGCCCTGCCGGCACCTGATTCTCCCACCCCCGTTCTCCTCCCTCCGAACAGGATTGTTTAGCCAGGGTCAGAAGAGGTCGAATTGTTCTTGAACTTCATTGACTGGGATTAGCCTCAATTCTTTATGGTAAAAAGAAAATAAAAGAAAGAAAAAAGAGATGGATATAGATGGCTTAGTCATTTTCTGATAAACTCGTCATTTTTCCTGGTGCTACATTCAATTGATTGCGTCCAGAGCAATAAAATGTTAGAGATGTGAGAGGGCCAATACCCTTCTTGATAACTGTTCATCTTACAAAAAAACAGGTCCAGAGGAGAAAAACAAACAAGCAAGCACCCGGATATCACATTGGAAGTCTGAGCTGAGGGTTATTTATATTAGCTATAACTTTATTAGTTATTAAAAACAATGAATGATGATTAGCTTTAAAGGTCACGAACTGATATAAAAATTAGTTGTAAGGTGGTTAGCTGGCAAAATAGCACCGAGGTTAAGAGAGTGAGCTTCAGAGAGAGATTCTCTGCGTAGAAATGATGGGTGGTTACAGGGAAACAACGGTTGCCACCCTCTGTGAGTTCCTAGGGCCTTAACCTCTTTTCGCCTCAGTTCTACTCTGTAAAATGAGCATAAATTGAGAAGTCTCATTAAAAAGAAATCCTACAGAATAATTTGGTAAACACTCAGTGGATGTCGACTGGCATCGATTATTATAATTAGAAGCATAACAAAAACAATTTTTAAAGTTGGAGGAGGGTGGGTACCCCGTATTTCATCTTGGGGAAGCCAATTTTACTCCTTCAGTTTGTCCTTTGCATGGTTCCCAGAGTGAAATTTAAACACGTTTTGTGAGTCCTTTCCCTTATCCCAATACAAAGAGCAGAAAATGAATGTCCCTTGGGAATCTGGTGAATGAGTCAGGGGTAGTGTGCCAGGTCTTAGCAAGAATCTTTTCCAGGAGACATTTACAAGGATGGATTCCCAGCCTTTAGTACCTTCCTCAAGTTCAAATTGCAAAAGAACAGCACCTTCTGGGGACTTTGGATATTTTATTTCTTGCTCTGTGGTTCAGTTGGCTGTGTTGTTCAAGCTCAGGTCATCCAACTGCAACGTCCTAGAGGATAGAGACTCTACCCCACCATGTGGAGGGGATGCTTACCCCCCTGGACTATCTCCGGTACCGTTCTTTCTCTGCAGACACCCCCTACAAGATAAGTGGTAAGAAGGGCAATCCAACAACAGACCACTGCCTTTAGGCTTCTCTGTCTTCTTTCCATTGATTTTGCTGCATTGGTGGTGTTTGAAGATCTCGCCACGAACACTCTCCTCCCATTAGTACTTAGTCTGCTCTCTGAGAAGAGCTGGCATCCAGTTCTCCTTTCACCTGGCAAGTCTGGAGATATTTGGATTTCAGAAGCTTTGTTGGCCATGTTAAAATCAAGACAAATTATACCCGTGGCATTCCTAATAATCAAATGTAATAACTGAGCTCAGGAAATAAGGTCAGTGTATCACCACTTGAGTTTCAGGGATTTGTTGCCTTCTTAGGCAAATTGTTACCCTCTCAGTGGTACTGCTTCTTTTTAAGAAATATGAATAAAATAGTACTATATTATTAGGTTGTTGTATGGAGAGCACAATACTCCATACATAACATTTAGCATAATTTCTGGCACATAGTGTATGCTTTAAAATGCTAACTACTCTTTCTTGTTATTACTTTTATTTGGCCAGCTATGAACCCACTCAATTGGATTAGTATCCAATAAATTGTGCATTCATTCAATCAAGTCTGCTTTGATTTTTGAAATTAGTTTAACCAGTTTGGTGTTCTATAGCCAGAAACCATGGTTGGCTCAAATTTTATCATATCAACCTTTTTTGTTTACTTGTTTGTTTTGTTTCTTTGCCTGGAAGAGACAAAGACCTGAATGTGTTCCTTATGAGCAGATGCATGTGTTTGTTTAAGCTGGTGGCACAGCGCTGGGAAGGGAATGAGGTAGTATGGCCAAGAGAGAACCTTGTAAATACAGGTCAGGCCAATGCAAAGAAAGTTTGTTGGCTAAACATCATTTGTGTCTCAGTGATTTGTGAAAATGAAATGCACGGAGTTTTCTCCATCTCTCAGCAGGGTAGTTTAAGCATATGAGAAACGGTCTAGCATGTTTCATGCAGTTGTATAAATTAGTAAAATCTAAAATCCAATACTGAATGAGGCATGGTCACTTGCCTCTGTGTGGTTTGATCTGTGGAGTTTTAGCATGTGAGGGTTTTTTGCTGCTGCAGTTGAATGTATGTCTTGATATCCTCGTCACAGGTGATAGTTCCAGGTAATTGTTAATATCTAGTGGTTGTGGGGCACTTGGTGGCTCAGTTGGTTAAGGGTCTGCCTTCAGCTGAGGTCATGATCCCAGGTTATGATCAAGCCCTGCATCAAGCCCTGCATCGGGCTTCCTGGTCGGGCTCCCTGCTCAGTGCGGAACCTGCTTCTCCTTCTTCCTCTGCTGTTCCCCTTGACTGTGCTCTCTCTCTCTCTCTTTCTGTCAAATAAATAAATAAAATCTTAAAAAAAAAAAGTCTACGGTTGTGATTATGCCATTGTCTAAGATTTTTCTAAATTGCCTCTCTAGTCTTGATATTATTTAATCCTCAAAACATTCTTAAGAGTTAGATATAATTATCTCAGCTTCCTAAACAGGGTAAATAATTTGTTCAAGGTCATGCAGCTAGTAAGGGACACAGCAAGTTCTGTTCAGCTCCAGCAGTTATTAACCTTTAACCATTGTGCTTTATCAGCCCCTCCATAACATGTTACTATCTTTTAGGAGATCTCAGTGGCTTCTCCAGCTTCCTTGGTGAGCTCTGAGAATGCTTTATGGAAGCAGGAGTAGCATATATATTATTTTTAAAAAATGGAAGGGCCACATAACTTCTTGTTTTAATCTCTGGGAGAAGTAGAACCAAAGAAGTTGGTTATAAATTATTCATAAACAGCCATTAATTACCTTCTTTGACTTTTGAAGTTTGATTCTCACTCAATTCAGAATTTATTAATTAATAATTTAATTAATTCAACAAATATTAATGAAGTGTGTATCATTTGCCTGGCACTGTCCAAAGTGCTGAAGAACTATGCTGCTCCAAAGGCTATCTATATAGTTGGATAGTGGCCTAAACTCAATACTCACTTTTCAGAAAACTTAGATTCTGAGCATCATTCCAACTTAAGTCTCTGGTGATTGCATTATTCTTTATCCTTCTAGTATAATTTATATGTAGCTATACTTACCCGAGAGCCCTGGCCTCTCCTCACCTCTTATAACCACTTAGCCAAACCCTACGCATCCTTCAAGGGGTCAGGGTCCACCTTCCCCTTAAAAACTTCCCTGACCACAAGGCTGTAGGTTACAGCTTCTTCCTCCTCTAACTCACATGCATTTAGTGTCTGCCACACCCTTTTGTCCCTTAAGACCATGACTGTTGGATTCTTATATTTCAAGGGTTCTTAACCTGAGGTGAGCCCACAATCACCCAGGGAATTTTATCAAAGTTCATGTGCCTGGCCTTCATCTCACTAAATATTTTCTGATTCAATATTTCTGGTGCTGGAGCTTGATTATGTATCATCTGAAATAGCTACTTGAGTGATTCTGAAAGCTGGAGCAGGTTAAGAAACCATATTGTTATATTGTCGTCAGGCATTATTCCTGACTCCCTACATTTTATATTCAATTGTGCATGCCAAGTATTATCCCCTCAGCTAGATTTAAGCACCTGGAAACATTGTGATTATAATTCTTTGTATTTTCCTATTTCCTAGCATGATGCTGAACAAATACTCAATAGTTAATCACTGAATGAATCATCAATTAATGAGATTGATTCCATTTCCTCTTTCCTCAGACGTACTCAGAAAATTTCAGGAACGAATTATGCAGTCTGATACCTAAGTGTGATACCTTAGGGGCAAACTCCCTGGCCTCAGCCTGTGGGGTAAATGTGACGATGGTTCACTTAACGGGCTGGTGTGCTTCCTTCCAGATATGGTACCCTGAAGTTCTTTGTGTGGCCACGTGACTCTGTTGCAAGACTTGTGAGTGGAAGGGATGGTGTGTATATGGGTATGGTTCCTCCTGGGTTCTTTTCTTCTGCCTGGGCAGTCAGCAATGCTGCAGATATGGAGGCTGTAGCACGTTGGGTCCCATTGGGTCTCCCGTGAGGAGCCATGAAGCAGACCCTCCAGCTGCCCCATGTGGGCTATGAAGCATGAATAAGAAATAACGCTTTGTGGTGATTAAACCACACAAATTTGGGGGATTTTTGTTACTGTATTTTAATCTTTCCTGACTGACTCATCGTGGGACAAATCTATATTAAATTATTTGTCATATGCATTATATAAGACTTTCCAATTAAAATAAAAAGGGTGAAGAGTTGAACTATTTCTGGGAAGGACAGTGGAAATGTACCCAGTCATGGGTACATTCTTTTTCTCACAGTCTTGTTAGGCGAAAAACTGTACCTTGCCTTACTTTGAGTTTCTTTGGTGGATAGTGAGGTCGTCCTACATTACAGGTGATGTCGAATCTTTATTTCTTCTTTTGTGAATTGCCTCTTTGGATCTTTACTAGGGGAAATCTTTAGGGAGGTGATGTCTTTCCCCATGTAAAAACACAAGTCCCCTCGGCCACTCTGGTCACCTCAGGGCCTCAGTACTGTCCCCAGGTGCCGCTGCCGGCATCTCAGCACACAGGGTGGCAGGAGGGCAGGGGATGCCAGCGGTGCAGCACCTTCCGGAATCACTGCCTCCCAGCCTTGATCTCTGACTGTCCCACTTAGTGTACTCCCAAAGCTCCAGGGTCTGATCCGTTTTCTGGAATGGCCAGGAAGGTTAGGTTAGAGAGGGTGTGAGAATAGGGCAGCTCAGAACACTGGGAAAACCCAGAGGCTTTCACTTTCAAAAATGGACCTCTTTTCCCCCTTCTTTTCCTTTTCCAACCTCTCCCTTCCCCTCCTTTTTCTACCCTAGGGCAGTAGCAGGGCTGCAGCAGCAGTGGAGGCTGACCCCTTGCTTCCCTGGGAGCTTGTAGCAGCTTGTTCCATACCACACGCCCCTCTGGGGGGGGGGGAGTCACTCACAAGCCCTCCTGACCTTGTGGAAGGCCACATTTCAAGGAAGCTGTGGAACCTTCTCCTCCCGACCTCTCCACCCACCTCCACTCAGGCTACCTCCATCCTGGTCTTCTGCCACACTGACGTCTGTGTGATTTTTCGTTGTACTCACCTACCCTTCTTCACAGTGAGGGCCCATCACCTACAAAGCAGATGAGATCCCCTGACTCAATCACCTAACCCACCAGCTGACCAGGACTATTGGCCATACCTGGAAGGATAGACTGAAGCCAGATTCTGATGGACTTTGAATTCCAGGCCAAGGAGCTCAGATGGAATCCTTTAGACAATAAGAAAACAGTGCAAGTGGGTGCCTTATGATCAGAGGTGTGCTTTATGGGGAGGCCAGGTGACCCACTGCCCCCTCTTTTGTTTATAACACCTGATGAGAAGCATGTGGTCACCTTCCTGCATTAGGGTCAAACTCTCTGCTGAAAGAGGCACATAGATCAGATTGGTCTTTCTATCTTCCCTGTGTATCTGTGAGGGTTCTAGTGAGAAAGAACATCCAAATTGGATAATTTGAATATATGACCATGGACAAAGATGGAGCAGGGTAAAGGAAAATTCAAGAGGTATTGCATCACTCAGGGATAGTTAGGACTCTATCACCCCTAGACCACAGGGGTAAGAGGAGGGAGCAGTTACCAGAAACAGGAGCCAGAGAAGTCCTGTGGAACAGGATCCTTTACAGGAGTGAGGACTTTGAGTTGAGGGACAGAGCCCAAGGTGACCCCATAGTGATGAGGAATTTGGGGGCATATTAGTACCATGACTTCATTCTTCTTTCTCTTAGCTCTTTCTGATGCTCTCCTTTGGCCAAACCCAGCTGGAAACCAGACGACAAGGGAGGCTGTTCAGTAGTCCGTACAGCAAATCTCCCAAGGCAGAGCAAAGGGCAGAAGGGTAGAGGCAAGTTCTGAAGGATCAAGTGGAAGAGATCCACCATATGTTGACCCTGCTATAGAGGAAGAAAACCTTTTCCTCTATCCTGTTAGCTTCAGAACGTGGGGATTTGTGAATTAAACTGACAAAGGACAGATTAGCAAGAGAAAAGACAGATTTAATCACATACTTAAGGTAGTTCACAGAAACCTGTGGCAGTTAGAATTTGGGGCTTATATACCATTTTAATAGGGGAAGAGGAAGGGAGAAGGGCACTTATGGGAAAACAGATGACTTTTGGAAGGTAAATGGGCCCTTGGGAGAAAAGACGGAAGACATGACAGTTTTAGGACAATGGCCCCTCTCCAATGATAAGAGTCAATCTTCTCTGGTTGTGAATAGAGGATTTATGACGTTTGAGTTCTTTTGACTTCTTTTGAGGGACTCTGTTTTTTGGCAGATGAGGGATTTTAGGAACTCAAACGCCTTCTGCTCGAAATAGTTTTTATGATGCAGTGGCATATTCTGGACCCCTCTACCACCAAAAGTAGCAAGGTCTGTGAAGGACTGTAAAGAGACCAAAATTTCCTATTTTCCTTCACACAGAGAAATGACCAGGTGACCCTGTTTCAAGGGTGTGCTGTCCTGACCAGTCTTAAGCTCTTGTGCATTATGGCTGAGGGGCATTACACACCATTTCTACGTTGTCCGTGGAGTACGGCACATGGCCTTCTACTTGCTAGGAAGTCAGTGTCATATTTGTCTAGGAATTTCAGGAAATTTTATAGCCTCTAGGCCAGGTTCTGGCTGGAGTAGAGAATTCCAGACCTCATTTTCTTCAGGGTTTGGGGAAAAGGCAGAGCCCTTCTGCACACTCAGGAGAAAATTCTAGGTACTCTCATAAAAGTTTTTGGAATTCAAGAAGAAAGTGAACTTCCCAGGTGCGTGTGCGTGCGTGTGTGTGTGTGTGTGTGTGTGTGTTCTCCAGATGGGAGGAAGAGTAAAACAGTTAAGGTGATAGAATTTCCATTGTTAGATGCCTCTTGTTTGTCTATGAAATACACATGAAGGAGTTATACTAAGCCATGAATAGTGAAAACACTTGAGTGTTTTTCCACGTGTGAAAACGTTACCCTTTGAAAAATCCAAGGCCCCTCCCTGGGCCACACATGTCGAATCCGGAGCTCAGCTGTTAGGAGCTCCTCACCTGTGCCAACAGCAAAAACAAAAGTGGTCCGGCACAGACATTGTTTAAAATGGGTGCGTTAAAAATACCATCTTGACTTCACAGATTTCTGGAACTGTGAGGAGGCATCCTCATTTATGTACTCTGATGAAGGTAAGTCTGGGAGAAATGCACAAGCCAGTTAAAAGTGGTTCTCTAATTGGGTTATGCAACAGCAGCTTTAGAATCTCAATGCTTAAAATTTCAGAGAACCAGCGACTTCTTTGAGCCCAAAAGTGCAACCAGGAGCAAGGCTTCAGGACATCAAAAGAGGAAGGGGCTGGCAGCTTTGTCAAGGTGTGATTTTGGCGGTGGCTTCCTCTGTAAGATGCAGTAACAGGGCCGGTGTGGGGAAGCAGAGACATTGTTTATGGGTAAGGCTTTCCTAAGTGCTGAGGAAAAAAGAAGCTACCAGCATGTTGAAGGGAAGGATGCAAAGACTCCGGAAGAAGACTTGACTCTGGGGCTCTGTTCCCAGTTAAAGTCTTGGTTCAGGTTTATTTTAGAAACCAGGTGGGCTCTGCTCTAAAGTGAATATGGCTTTTGCATAGCCAACTCCTAAGAGCTTAGTCTGCCTTTTCAGAACCCATTCATTTTGTGCCCCAGGCAAACATTTTACCAAAGACCCTTTTACCTCCTGTTAACTGCAATCTTAGCAGCCCACCAGCCCACCAGCCGTCCGTCCTCCCACTTGTTTGGCACAAAGTTGGCCTGGCCAGATTCCATTCCAATGGCACAAGGCTAATAAGCTTGTCTAGGACTCACAGACCTTCTGAAATGGAAGACCATGGCTGTAAACACAGTGGTACATCTGGCTCCAAACCAAACTCTCTGTCGTCTCCATTGTTTATTTCTCTTAGTACTCACTACTTTAGTCTCCCAACTGGCCTTCAAGGACTAGTCAGAGCTGTCAGTGTTTCTGAAGTTCCTGCCTCCAGAAGTGGTGGAGATTGGCGCTGAGGCAAGAGGGAAGAGGAAAGATATAAGAAAGATGACCAATGTGGTGACCCCATAGGAAGATAACCTCTCGTATTTACTTCTGAAAAGTGGAACAGTTGGCAAACCACCCAGAACTCAGGGGAAAGGATTGTAAAAACAGAAGAAAGAGGAAAAATACTCAACATGTGTTGATTATGAATTTTAATTACTGAGTTATCTGTTCAGTCAAACAGACTGGGCAAGAAATGTGGGCAGGAAGAGCTCTATGAATGTTACAGATGATACAATTCTGTTTTTAGGAAATGCACAATTAGACTGTGTCTATACAACCCAAAGTAAAAGCAGATGTATCCGTCATCAGACTATTTTGATTAATGGGGAAATTTGGAGCTTAAATTATCTGGTTCCGCCAGCTATGTTGATCAAATGAACTGGATCATTGCCAGATCTCCATTTCCCTCAGTGGGGTGTAGACACAACTTTTTGGGTGAGGCAGTTTCAGAGACAGGACTCATCGTGTGAAGCAGCAGAATCTATGTGGGGAGGAAAAAGTGCCGTGAAGCAAGTGATAATAATAGTCTTCATTTGAATAACAGATACGAGAGGTCATAGACTGAGTTTACTTCCAAATCACACAATCCACTCAGCAGGCCTCATAATCTCTGGTGTGGAACCATGTTCTTCATAATCTTCCTGAGAGATGGTTCTCCAATTAGGAATAAGGTCCTCACGTTATTGGTCTGTGATCAGAGGACTGAGTGGCTGGACAGAAGTAAAGGAGGAGATGAAAGACCCTTCGATACCCAGGGTAGAACTTTCTCATGATAGCTCACTCCGGATAGGAGACTAGGGCCGTAAAGATGGACCACTTCTGTGATCCTCCTGGACGAAAGTTCTCTCTTGATATGACAGACCACATCATCTGCTTTCCGAGGTTCCCATGGAGCCATTCTGGGTTTTTTTCCCCTTCTCTAGTACATAGTTGTTTGTTTGTTTATATAGGCTGGTCACTGCAGATTATGAAGTCTGTGTATTCTCTTGCACACCAGGGCTCTTTTTAGGGCACACATCTTAAATGGCACCACTCTCTGAGAAAAGAGGATTATTTGAGTTCTGGGGGATGCTGTTGAACCAAAAAATATCTTTTGAAATAAGGCCCTATTGGAACGTGGGTGCTCTAACACTAACTGAAGCATTGAGTAGACTGAGATGTCTATTATTGCGAAACAAGAGAGGCAAATTAAAAAGGGATAACCAGAGTGGAAATCATTAATGGTCATGAGTGATAAGAAGTGGCTGTGACAACCCAAAAGTCCATTATGTATGAAAGGATGAACAAGTTAGAGTCAAGGCATACTATGGAATATCACTTTGCCATAAAAAAGATTGAAGTGCTGATACTGGCTACAACAGATATGAACCTCAAAAACGTACTGACTGAAAGAAGCCAGACCCAAAAGGTTACAAAGTGTATGATTCCATTTATATGAAATATCCACAATAGATAAGTCCATAGAGACTGGACACATATTGGTGGTGCCAGGGAGTAGGGGGAGGGGAAATGTGGATTGACTACTTAATGAGTATGAGATATGTTCTGGAACTAGATAGAGGTGGCGGTTGCACAGCATTATGAATGTACTAAATGCTACTGAACCGTACACTTTAAAATGGCTAATTTTATGTTATGTAAATTTCACCTAAAAAAGCGGCCAGAAAGCAAACATGTTTGAATCATGCTATTCCCACTCCTTCCCTTTTCCTGATGAAGAGATACAGAGAGCTTAGGACCATTTGGGGGATGGTTCTTACAGCTGAACTAGGTCAGTGCTTTCAAGAACCTGAGAGACCATCTCCTCCCACCCTTCATTTTGTGGATGAGAAGTGATGTGATAGTTTCACTGGAAGTTAGGAAGAGGGCCAGGTTGGTATCCAAGCTGCTCGATTCTTATGTCTGTGTCTAATCTAGGAACTCACACTGTGTGCTAAGAGTAGGTGATATAATAGTCTGAGATACCCACTCAAAGTGGTGCAGAAAGTTTTAATAGATTTTTTTCTGCTATGATTTGAACCAGTGTATTAATAGGATAATGATAGCAATAATAATAATAAGCCAATAATAACATAAGGTTTGAGCTCTTATTAGATTCCAGATACTGGGTGAAAGAAACACTTTATATGCAATATCTCATTTAATTTGCCCCCAAGCCCTATGAAGTCAATGAAGAAACTGAGCTCCAGGAAGGGTAAATAAATTTCCTCCAGATATTAGTGGTGGAGTTGGGGTTGGAACTATCTCTAGGGCCTACAGTGCTCATAACCAATACACTAGTGGTTTCTAAACTTTGTTTTTCACAAACGAATAAAATTCCCAGAAACCAACAGAAGGTAGTCATATTTTATTTTGCTAAGTATAAACATTGAGCAACAAACAAATAATAAAGGAAGCAAATCCTAGTATTTCCTATCATCATTAAGTAATCAAATAAAAAATGTTTTCATCTTAAAAAGTAGAAGGACCTAATCACAGAATAGAGACTGTTTTATAAAGTGGATCTGTTTAGTTTTATGGTAAGTTCTTTAGCGCAGTATGAGGAGCAAGTACTGTGGGAGTCTGAGCCAGCTGTCTGTGCTCTTCAGCTGTTCTTTTCAGACTTGCTTGCGCCTAGTCTTATGCAAACCATTTCCACCTGACAGTGGGATGCTACGGTGTATATACATTTTTTTCTGACTTGGTCAATCAAATAATACCCAGTGCATCACAGGTAACCACTTGATGTCCCCATGGTCAGGTGTTTGATCTCTACTAGGCTCAGCAACAAGTCTGAATCTGCCTTTCTAACGGAGAATCGTTATTGGCAGAATTGGCATGGCTGTACTCTAGACCCCAAGGGAGGTGTTCTGCACTCTTTGTAGTGGGTCTTTCCAGAGACTTCACTGAGCATCCCTGTCTGCCACAGACACTTCCAGTCGAGTTGGATATGATTGGTCATAAAGTCCAAGAGGCTAAGTAGTTTGAATGGCAGCCTGGCTTTAATCAAAATTGACAGCCTCACAGGGGATGCAGAACTTGGGTCATAGCAGCACACCTATGTTGTTTTTAGAACTCAAAGAGACCCAGCAAATCTTATGCCTCTTTGTGGACAGTGGGTCCGTTAAAACATCTGTCTCATACTTTAGAAGATATACCCTGCCATGCTCCCAGACTGTTATGTCCTTGGAATCTTAACAATGTGGTACACCCCTGAAACACGGTGGAGATTTTCTCCCGTACTCTGGCGTGCATATGTCTTTCTAAGACATCTGGGATTCTAGCTATTGCCTGTTCTTGAGATCCAGTTAGCATAATGTCATTGGTGAACTGGACCAGTGTGATATTCTGCAGAATATCAAGGATTTCAAGATCCCTCTTGACTGTTTTATGACAGACGGCAAGAGAATGGGAAGAACCCTTATAATGTATAGAGTTGTCCCTTCCACTTGAAGGCAACCTGTTCCTACTTATCTTTTCTGAACTTTCCCCTGGCTTATTGGGGGTAATTACATATGATGATTAAGCACTGCCGTATGGTTTCTACCACCCTGAGATTCCATGATTTCCATTGAAATCAGGAAGTTTAATGCCAACTTCTACTTCTACCTCCTCATAATATCACCTCAGGGACTTTCAAAGATGTGGGTGCTTCTCTTGCCAATGCATTTCTAAATGCCTTGAGAAAGCATGGTCCAGGTCTTCTTATGCAAATGGTTAGGGGATGATGATAATTTGAGTGTTCATGATGGCAGCACATGTCATAAACTACTCTGTATTAGTCAAGATCCTGGCAAGAAACAGATGGCACACTTAAATGGGATAAAATTGAAGAGTTTAATAAAAGGAAGCAATCCTCACCTTTAGGCCTGAATGGGCAAGAGGAGGAACTGTAACTAGAAACTGGAAAGTGCTACATCTATGGGAAAAGGAGGCCTGGCAAGAACTGTGGCCTTAAGCAGAGAAATGCGGCCATTGCCAAAACCATATTCTGGCAGGGAAGGATAGGTGGCTCTCTATTCCCCCACATTTCAATTAAGGTCCTCACCAGCACCTTTTGGGATTTCCCTTTGGTTAAACCCAACTGGAAGCCAGAGAACAAGAGCTCCTGGTGTTCCTCTGTGGAGGTGAGCCTGCTGGGCAGAGCAGAGTGGAGAGTGGATCTAGAGGGGCAGATATAGAAGACCCAAAACTTAGCTAAGGGTTCTGCATTCTAGAGTCACTGAGAATTCATGGCAACTTTTTTTCTTCCAAGTTTTTATTTAAATTCTCTTTAGTTAACATACAGTGTAATATTTTAGTGTCATGTTTCAGGTGTAGGATTTAATGATTCAGCGCTTACATACAACAATCAAACACCCAGTGCTCATCACAAGTGCCCTCCTTCATCCCCATCACCTATTTCACCCATCCCCCTGCCAAACTCCCCTCTGGTAACCATTAGTTGGTTCTCTATCATTACAAGTCAATTTCCTGGTGTTCCTCTCTTTTCACCCCCTATGTTCATTTGTTTTGTTTCTTAAATTCCACATGTGAGTGAAATCATATGGTATTTGTCTTTCTTCTCTGACTTATTTCAGTTAGCATAGTACACTCTAGGTCTATCCAAGACACTGCAAATGGCAAAATTTCATTTGTTTTGATGGCTGAGTAATATTTTATTGTATATATATACCACATCTTTATCCGTTGATCAGTCAATGGACATTTGGGCTCTTTCCATCGTTTCGCTATTGTTGATAATGTTGCTTTGAACACTGTGGTGCATGCATCCCTTTGAATCAGTATTTTTCCATACTTTGGGTAAATACCTAGTAGTGCAATTGCTGGATCGTAGAGTAATTCTATTTTTTAAGTTTTTGAGAATCCTCCATACTGTTTTCCAGAGTGGCTTCACTAGCCACACAGGGAAATTTGTATTTCTCTGATGATGAGTAACGTTGAAAATCTTTTATGTGTCTGTTGGCCATCTGTATGTCTTTTTGGAAAAATGTCTATTCGTCTTCTGCCCATTTTTTAACTGGATTATTTATTTTTTTGGGTGTTGAGTTTTATAGGTTCTTTATATATTTTGGATACTAACCCTTTATCGGATATGTCGTTTGCAAATATCTTCTCCTATTCAGAAGCTTGCCTTTTAGTTTTGTTGATTATTTCCTTTGCTGTGCAGAAGCTTTTTATTTTTTATTTTTTAAGATTTTATTTATTATTTATTTATTATTTATTTTAGAGAGAGAGAGTGAGAGCACAAGCAGGGCAAGGGACAGAGGGGGAGGTAAAGGAAGAGGGAAAGAATCTCAAGCAGACTCTATGCTGAGTGCAGAGCCCCAAGCAGAGCTCCATCTCACGACCCTGAGATCATGACCTGAGCCAACACCAAGAGTTGGATGTTCAACTGACTGAGCCACCCAGGTGCCCTGAGGCTTTTTATTTCGATGAAGTCCCAATAGCTTGTTTTTGCTTTTGTTTCCCTTGCTTCAGGAGACATGTAAAAAGTTGCTATGGTCAATGTCAAAGAGGTTACTGCATGGCAATTTTTTTGAGTTGAGACATAATAGTTTTGGACTGTTTCAGGGTAATGGTAGCATGTGAATTGAATTTTGGGTAGTTTTGAGAAGGAAGACCTAGGAGTCCAACAGTTGGAATGTTCCTGACACTCAGATGTTGCAATGAGAATGGAAAGGATGGGGAAGATGCTTGGGAAGAAAATATTTAGTGTACACAAATCTTTTATGCCAGTCAGGTGATACTGAGTTGCTGTGTGAATACTAGAGCTTCCATCCGATGCTATATTAGTGAACCCAGTCAGGAGGCTGTGAGGACTGCATGCTGCAGCAGATTGCCTCGGAGTTCTGCTTTTGAAGTTAGAAAGCCAAATAGATGTGAAGAGCATTTGGTCCATCCTCATTTCTACGCACATAGAGAGCTCATATTAATATCAAAGGAAGTCAGTTGTGTACGTGAAGGAGAAATAATTTACTTTGGGGTCCTTATTTGTTGAACTCCATCAGGATTTTCTTCTTCTTGCTCATGAAAATGACAGAATTCAATTTAAAAAGCTTTGACAGCATGTGATGAAATTTGATGCCAGGAGTGGTAGCAAAAATAATAACAACTAATATTTATTGAGTACTTAAAATGATCTAGGCAATGCACTTTGCCTTATTAATCACTGACAACAGACCTATGAGATGGTATTCTTTATCATCCCCATGTCTCAGATGAGGAAACAGAGACCTTGTTAAGTTAAATCTAAGCTCACACAGTGAGGAAGAGGCAAAGTTAGTTCTCGAAGGCAGAACTGGCCACCTGTAAAGGCTGTACTCTTAATAACTTTTATTCTCTGTCGTATCTTGATGAAATTTACCCTGATGATTATCTATTGCCTTTTAATTATGTATGCTTGTGCAGGTGTGCACTCAGTACATTTAAAACTTTGGCTATCCAATCCTGCCATTAAACTCGGGTTTTAAAAAATTAATAATTAATATAATTAATTTTCTATGGGATGAGAAATTGACCAGGCTCTGTTTGAGTTATTTGTCATAGTGAACAAAATGATTATTGTTGATATTAACAAAGCATTTACTTTTGACCAGGCACTGTTTTAAGTGCTTTACATATATTATATTGTCCTCACAACAAATTCTAGAAGAGAGATACTAATAGGTCTTCTGAGATTTAGCAATAATTAACAAGGTGGGAAAATTGCCTTCAGATGGAAAGACTGTATTAACACTTATTTTAATATCTTCACATAAAAAGACTCTTTGAAAGCAGAATTTTGTCAGGACCAGTCACTTACCCGTTCATACTTTCAGGATCATTCATTTGTTCATTCATTCAAAAAATACTGCAGCAAATATTTGTGAAGTTCTGTTCTCCATAATGTTTGTATTCTCAGTAATGGGACACACTCATGGATAAGACAACCTCTGCTTTGGAGATGCCTTCTTCTTAGCAGGGGGAGAAGTGAGGCCCATCTACGTGCCATCAACACTCCTGGTAAAAGTGAATGAATGAAACTGGATGAATCCAATCTTGGTTGAGGAAGAAATACAATAACATTTTCTTAACATTTAAGATTGAATGTTAATCGAGGTTTCGTTGATAACACAGTGCTCTGAGTATGCTGCATTGTCCTAACTAAGGATGGGATTTTGCCTCTCCTGACCTCTAGCTCTGATCAAATTCCTGCTTTCCTGCTCCACTCAGAGGTCCAGAAAATGAACCCCATTCAAATGTGATCTTTAAATGGGACTATTTTTACCAGAAAGAAGTTACCTTTCTTTGAAAAGAAAATAATATTATATACCAATGTCTATTCTACCATTTAGTATGAGAACTATAGATAATTATTTAAATAATCATTGGGGAGCAGTAAATGCCATTGAGTCGCCCCCATGAGCAAGGACCATTAGGTAACACTATGAAAATACTTCTGTTGTTTTCCTCCTTTATGAAGAAAGAGAGTGAAATGAAAAGAAGTGAAAATCTCTTCTATACATTGGATTAGTATATTTTGGTACTCAATGTGGACCAGAGCAGTGTAACCCATCATAATGATCATAAAATATCAATCCCCAGGAAGAGTTTAGCTTGGAACACTTGCTAGATCTGTAGGGTACACTGCAAACCATTTGTGCAAACCATTGCTTTGATACAGCATCAAACTTATCCAGGGAGAAGAAATCACATTTCGTCCGAGAACAGGTTTTCCATCTGATTTGTGCCCAGAACATGTAAAAAACATAGCAGATTGCATGGTGCATTGACTAGGGAACATACATATGCATTTAAATCACTTATGTTTTACTTTTTTTATGAGGCATTGGTGAATTGTATTCCTTTTGCATTTGTAATTAGAAGGCAGAACAGATGTGATGGCTTTGTTTAAAGGGATATGTCCATTAAAATAACCTATACTACCAAGTAATTGTTTCCTTTTGCAAGGGAGTCTGTCCATTGTGATACCATTTTGAGCCATTTAAATAGATGATGGAGAAAACATGGCATCTTCAGGAAATGTTGATTGATTATGGAAGTCAGAAATTTTTGTGATGAGGTTCAACTATTTTTATAAATTCGTTATTTTTATGTTCTTCTTTCTATCTGGAGATGCGACATCATCAAAGAAACATTCATTCTTTCCAGCCTCACTTTTTGTCCTCAAACTGAGATGAATTATCAAACCTATCTGTATTTCAAAAGATACTAAGACTTTTTATTTTAACAAGCTGTGGTACAGGAAAACTGAATATTCAACCATCACACACTTGGTGATCAAATATAGTTGATATTAGCCTTGGCTCTTTGTTTGAACCTAAATAAAATGTGGATTTTAATTTTTATCAATAACAGCTTTCTGGAGATCTGCCGTTATGCTTGATTTAGACAGACTGTGACAGTCCACGCAGTAGCCGGCAGACAATTCTTTAATATATGAACTTGACTGACCCAATTACCCACCTCCCACCCCCAATGCAAAGAGCATCTCTAGCAAAGCTTTTTGCCATTTTATTCTTGTAAAATCAATGCACTTATAATAAAAATTTAACTTAGTCTTTGTAGAACAGACGCATATTAATTTCTCTTACCGCTATAATTAAACACCTCTGTCTTGAAGTCACCAATGCTGGTGGACACATCCTCAAGTTCAAAGTTGCTATTTTTTTTTAAAAGGGAAATTAAAATCAGAAACACAGTATGGTCTGTACACAGCTGGAAGAAATAGTATGGTCTCACACAAATTCCATTTAGGATATATTATTGCCAAAAATAATTGTTCTCTGTTGATATAGAACATTCAGAAAGGCTTTATAAGGAAGAAATGTTGGTATTGATCACGTTTGCACTTTTATCTAGAAGAAGGCTTCTATGAGCCCCAGGCGCACTAGTGTTATGCCCTATGAGGCAGGTGGAGAGAAAATCCTTTCCAACTCCTGTAACCTGATCCTGGAGATGGTCAGCATGGTTATATAATTGAACACTAGCAAATGCGTTTTGAGTTTTGCTTCTCTTGGCTTGGTGGTTTTGTAGGGGGGGAATTTTTTTCCTCAACCATCTTAGAGTCCCTGGATAGGTCTGAAAATGAAACTGATAAGGGCAGATTAACAGGAGAAAAACACAAATTTATTAAATACAAGTTTCATGTGACACAGGACCCTTCGTAAAGAAATGAAGACCCAAAGAAAGAGTTGGGCGTAAGTTTATGTATGCTAGGTTTGATGAAGAGTAGGCAGCCATGTAGGAATATAGGTTAAGGAGTACAAGGGGAGTATAGTAAACTGGGGGAAACTTAGCAAGGCCCATTTGTTAGGATGGTGTCCCTTTGTTTTCAATGAGAAGGATGCTTCTTTCGTCCAGGTGTAAAGAGGGCTCCTTTCCCATGAAGGTTTTATGACCTATTTCAGGGGAGAAGGGTGGGGGGAAGACCAAAGTGACTTTTCTGCATCTGCTGTTTTGTCAGATTCCTTCAGCTTAAATATACCAAGGTACCAGATTTTGGGGTAGTGTATCGTGAATCCCATCAGTTTGGATTTATTGAAAAACAGAACAGTTAGCTTTTTGGTTTTGCTGTTGAGATTTATCTTTGTTCCATGTTTTCCTTGTTTTACTCAGTCATGGTTCTGATTTTTTATTTCTGTAATAAACTTATTGAATTTACACTATTGATTGTTGCTTTCATATCTTATTTGGAAGGAGATACATAGACATACACAGGTCAATGATTGTGAATTGATTTGACCAAACAAACAAAGCCTTTAATTTTTTACTAGCCATTGATTTTCCATTTGTAAAAGAGAAATACTGATAAATTTTCTTCAGCTGCATTATATAATCCGTGTTTCCTATAAATCCGTATTTTATAACCGCTTTAAAGATTTATTCAAAATGCCAATTAAGTAGTTGCTGGCAAATGATTGATAGATACTATTAGCAAAGATATTACAATATTAATAATAAACTGAACTTATTAAAATGATATTCTATTGGTTAGTTAATTATTTCTGGATATCAGATGTACAAACACTCAGGAAGTATGTTAAGGAGCCTCTTTGTGGACTAGCTTTCAGCATGATAGAAATCTGTCTGTTTGCGTTTATTTAGATATAATCCTATCTGAAACTTTGACTTTTAAGGATCATTTCTAAGGCTTTTATTTGATTGTTTACTTAGACCAGTTTCATGCTAAAATTTAACTTTTATTAGAAAGTAAAATAGATGTCATTACTATGATCTTCAAAATAAAAAGTTGAACTCTCCCAGATTTGTAAGTTAACTTTAAACTAATTGATATTAAGTGTAAATTGACTTTATTCTATAGCCAGAAATGCACAGAAGGCTCAGTATGCTATAAAGCTAACAACTGCTCATAAATTCACTCATATAAAATATCATTATCTCTTTTCAAGCCCAGGGGTTTGGGGAATGACAAGGAAGAGTTTAAAGACAGTTCTCTAATCAATGGGAAAACTATCTTTTGGGGGCTCTTCTCAGCACACCTTTTCTATGAGCATCACCCTCACACTGTGAGCCCCTGGCAACTATGTTTGTAGGATGGGGCAGATTCTGTCCCTCTGCCCACAGCAGATAGAATGGACACTGGGCAGTCCTTGCATGTGGTTATAACTGGGGATATCTAAATGTAAGTGCCCTGGGCAGCCTTATTCATTAAGAATCAGAGAGAAGAGACCAGACAATGTACCAGAGAGAGGAGTTTTATAACCTTTGATATTTATATCAATGTTCTGTCATTGACGGAATGAACATATGAAAAGTCAATGTTCAGTGTTGTAAACTCCATGGAGTTCTTTGATTTAAATCCTGCCACTTGGGAGAAACAGGTTAGGTTGGATTGCTTCTATGACAAATATTCTATGAGGCTATATTTGAATATATTTTTCTTCAAATTTAATGAGAACACATTTATTTCCATTAAAGGAAATTGTGAGATAAGCAATAGCTGGTAGTCACAAAATGGTTTGATTTTTGATAATTCTATTCAGATTTACTATAGCGGAGAAGAAATTGAGATTCCTGTTTTCTGATAATGCAAGTAAAAATGGGTCTACTTTATTATCTACAACAGGAGGAATCCTTTCATTTGTTCCATTGAAAATTTTAGTCATTTAAAAATGAGGATACTCGAAGAGGATTTTTTCAAGGTTCTAGAACAACTACCATAGCTAAGTGGAGGTTTTCTGACAGGTAGAAGCCCTCCTTCTATCTCTGCAAAGAATGCATCACTTGTTTCTCTTTCGACTCTTCTCCCCTAACGGCCCTCCATGGCCCCTAGCCCAAATTTCTCTTCTGTTTTTCTGTTATTTCTCTTGGCAATTTAATCCCCTCTCATTCCTTCAATGACGATCCAGAATCTATAGCTGCACCCTTGCTTCTAGGACTATAAAAGTCTCAAGGATATATAAAAGCAAACTTTTCCAAAAAAGAGCGTGTTATATATTTCCACAGAAATACTGTGCATATATAATACGTGTGTGTATACATATATACATACATATATATATACATATATATATATACATACATATATACACACATATATATACACACATATATACATATATATGTATATATGTTGATTTATTGCATATTTCCAAACCCATTTGAAATTGCTGGTCCTCAGTAGCTCTAAAATTGCACTGGTCATCATCCTCCCTAGACAAGTTTTTCTACTCCCTTCTAGTTCTATACTTAATGCCATCATCCCATCCTTCCAGAACATGAAATCAGAACCTTCCCATCGTCACTCAATTCTTCAGTTCTTCTTCCTCCCCCTGCCTCCCACGGCAAAGCCATCTGCCGGGTCCTGATGATTTCACCTGTTTTGTGTCTGTCTTTTCTGAACCTTCTCTACCCCCTTACTCTACTCTATTGCAGTGGGCTGCCAGCTGTTCTGCCCTGACTCAAAATGCCTCCCTCTTCCAACTGACCACCACATCACTTCCAGGTTAACCTGGAAGCACAACTGTGATTTAGTTACAGTGCCACCAAGATACTTCAGTGGCTTTCCTTTGTATTCAGTCTAAAATCCAAGCTTGTTATGTTGGCTCTAACCTACACTCAGCCTTTCTTTCCCTCTGCCCAGCCGGCGCCTCTGCTTTTCCACAGCCGTGTGCTTGACATGTAAAAAATGCTGTGAAAAATATCGAGCTCCTCCAGCTCCATGTGCCCATCTTCTACTCCAAAGGCCGTTACCAAGCCACTTCGATAGAGCTTTCTGCAAGCCTCCCAGCTGGAAGGAGACTTCCAGTGCTCTGATCAAGGCAACATGCTTTTTTCTTTTACTTATTATATTAGTTAACTAGAGGAGCCACAACAAAGTACTAAAGACAAGGCGGCTCAAACAACCGAAATGTATTTTCTCACAGACCCGGAGGCTAGATGTACCAGATCAAGGTGTCCTAATCCCTTCTTCTTAAAAGGACATCAGTCATATTGCATTAAGGCCCACCCTAATGACCTCATTTTAACTTAACTACCTTTCCAGAGAGTTTATATCTAAATACAGTCACATTCTCAGGTACTGGGGGTTGGGGCTTCAAACTATGAATTTTAGGAGGATGAGTTCAGCCTCTAACACCTCTCTTTGCAGCCTGTATCACTTTAAACATTGCATTCTAGCCTTTTTGTGTGTGCACATCATAAATTTCCTAATATATTCTTCATATGAGGGGGCAGGGTCCACATTTTCTCCATTTTATACATATTTTTTTGAATAAAGAAGACAATTCACAGCATTTTTTTCAAATTAATCCATTCCATTATAATTTGCCGTATTTTGCTATCACCATTGATTACTGTCATTACTATTTCTCTTTTGAGGTGACCATGCTTTTAAAAAAGCCTTGGTTGGATTTCCATACTGTTTAACTCTATGATTAAAAATCTTTTTCCTTACCAAAAGGCAACCTCTTCATCACAAGAGAAACAGAAAAGACTGAGATTTAGTTGCAGAAACTGATCTCCCCCAGAAAGAATTCACAGTCCATAATCTTTCAGGGTTGTACTTTTACTTGGGGCTTCTTTTTTGGGAGAGGACACTGTCTCTTATAGATGTTTGCTTAAAACAGAGATTATGCCCTTCTGCATCATAGAAGAGAAATAAGGTGTAGTCCCTAGAGAACAGACAGATGGTCCTCCAGGAAAGAAACCCTAATGGCTCCTAGGTAATAGTCATTCTGCCAAGGTCAGGGGACAGAGTCACTGACCCTCTTGCTCTGATCGGTTAGTAGTAATAAGGCCTAACCAGGTGAATGGGAGAGGTAGTAACTAGCTTCCAGTTAGACTCTCTAGCTCAGGAATGTCTGTGTTTGAGTAAGCTGTAGCTGGAGGGAGATGTTACAGAGTCTGGAGAAAGTGACTAAGAATAGGCAAGTGTGAAAAAGATACTGGTTTCCTCCAGGGGGACCCACAGAAAGGGGACACCACCAGTCAAGGGCAGTCCTGTGCTTTTCTTTGAGAAGGGACTACACTGAGCGGATTCTGCAGTTCTCATAGAACAAGTGGAATGATACTGAATAAGAAGAAAGTTAATCCAGAGTTTCCGTCCATGGTTCAGAAAACACAGAACACCTGTGTGCAAGGCAAAGGGACAGGTGCTGAAAAACAATGAAGCTAAGATGTGACCCTGACCGGAAGGAGCCATCTAGCAGTGGCCACCAGACCCCTGCACACCACAGACTGCTGTGTCGTTGGGGCCACATGGAGGGAAGGATGGCTTCTGGCTGGCACCATCAGGGAAGGCATTCCTCCATCCTCTCCTCTTGGTACTCAGTGTGTCCTCTGTGCCTCTAGGTTACTGCTCGGCCTGGCCCATTCCAGGCACTTGCTTATCTTCCTTATCTTGCTTCATGGTGTGAGAAATGGAAGTTTGAGAGGATAAGATCCTGTCTCACAGGTGCCTAATGTGTGTGGAATTGATGTGCTGTGGAAATGTCACTCTGTCTTGGTTTCCAGAAAGGTGGAAAAAATTGGGGGAAAGGAGAACTAAGATGGGGGGGGGTATGGTGTCTTAGTCAGAAGGTGGGAGCGAAGTTATACCAACAAGCAGTTTTAGTACGCAGCTTAATCCGGGTGATAGGAAGAGTACCAACACTGCCAAGGACCTCGTGAAGGGAGCTGGAGGCCTTCGGCCACGTAGGTTAGTCTGCAGAATTGGGAAGCTCATATCCTTTCCTATTATCTAGTCAAGCTCAACCAGAGCGTATGAAAGAATAATGAATAACTAGAGGGTCTTAAATTTCTGGAAAGTAGAAAGATCAAGTAAACTCAGCATCCCCCAGCATCCCCCACCCCTGCCCCCAAAACAGTGAAGTTGAATGTCAAAAGTGGAGAGAAAGCTTTTGGATATCTTCTTTAAGTCTGTTTTTGGTGTTTTGGTCTGTAAGCAACCAAGATAAAGAGAGATTCTATCTCAAAGAGGAAAGTTTGAGGAACGAGAAGTAGTTGAGCCCAAGCATTTCTGATGCCTTTAGACTTACACAAAACCATGGCATACAAGGGCTCTCCCATGTGAATCAGCCAGGCAAGCCAGTGGCCACTGTGCAGGCGGCGTGATGAATGTCCACCAAGTCCTGAGTGAAGGGGCCAGGGGCCCTAGGCTCTGATAAGGAATGCTCTGAGGCCAGAAGACAACCCACATGTAATACCCAAAGAATATGCCCTGTTGGAATTGTGTCTTACCACCTGCCGCTGTCTCCATTGTTGCAGCACATCCCCGAGAACGCTCCATGGTGTATTTCTATGTAAACCCCGGAAACACTGATTGCGGCACTTTGCACATAGGAGATGTGTGATACCTTTTTTAAGATAATAAAAAAATTAGAAATTTTTTTGAAGATACATCTGGTATGTAAACCAGGACTACATTCAGACAAATAGATTTGGACAGGTGTCAATTATTTGGATAATTCTTGCAAATACAGCTACTTAGAAATATGAAGAATTTTAGCCAGGATTTTGCACGTTGTTAACATTAATTATACTAACTAACTAACTGCTGAGTATTCTGTTAATGGGGCAGGAAGGAGTTCCCTAAAAGAAGCTATTCCAGGGGCACCTAGGTGGCTCAGTTGATTAAGCATCTGACTCTTGATTTTGGCTCACGTCATGATGTTGGGGTTTGAGATCGAGCCCCACATTGGGCTCTGTGCTGTCCATGGAGCCTGCTTGAGAGTCTCTCTCTCTTCCTCTCCCTTTGCCGCTCTCTTGCCTCTAAAAAAGAAAAAAGAAAAAGCTATTCAATTAGTAAATTAAAAACTCAATAATAAGAAGACTTCACTTTTCCTGAGCCCAGCTTATGTGCCAGGCACTGTTTCAAGCACTTTTCAGTTGTTAACTTCTTAAACAATCCCAACAACTCTGTGGAGTAGAAACTATCATTATCCCCATTTTGACCATGACAATACTGAGGAACAAAAGGCTGAAGCAATGTGCCCAAAGTCACAGCAATGCCATTCAGTGGCAGAACCAGGCTTTGACCCTTTGGAAATCTGTAATCTGACTGCGGGTTCTGAGATCCTGTACTGTGTTAATTTAGTCTTCTTATGATAAATTGTTTTAAGTTTTTCTAAATTATTACAAAATATGGTTCAAATATCTCTGACCAAGAAACATTAACTCCTAAGGGTATAGTAGACTTCTAGGTCCTTCTTAAGATTTTGGAAATATGTATGCAACATAAAGAAAAAGTTAAATTCATTAGCATAGACAGGCAAATTAAGCATTTTAGGCCTCGGAGTAGATTCTTTGGTCTCAATTATCTGGCTAGCATTTCACAATGATCATTGCCAAATGTCATACTCAAAGTGTTACCGAACAGGCCCAGACTATAAAAAGACTCAGTTTTGTCTCATGGCCAATCTCTCTAGTATAGAAACTCAACTCTGGCATATAATTACAAATTGATACATTGCTATGGTGGATGAAGGATTCCTCGTGAGTACTGAAATATTTGATAAATACAGATCGGTGACTTAAAGTGACACAGGTAATTAAAGATGGGCTAGTGGAAAACCCTTTTAAGATCAACATATATGGATCTTTTGAGATACTGATCCACTTCGCCTTTGTAAAATTTGAATAAAAACACTACAGAATTAAGAAATGTAAATTGGTGCATAATATTTCTTCTGACTTTTGCAGATGTCTATATTAGGACAATTATCCAAGTCAAAATAGTGACACACACACACACACACAGAGAGAGAGAGAGGAAGAGAGGGAGAGAGAGAACTTTTAGGCTCCTGTCAGTGAGAAGTCCTAGACAAGTTGACCTGACATCAACTTTCTGACTCTCTCTTCCTCTTTCTCTCTCACTTTCTCCTCTGCTTCCCTCTATGTTGGTTTTTATCAGAAAAACCTCACTCCTCTCAGCAGCAAAGATGACCCCTTATCTCTGCAGACCCTCCCTATTCATCATTTTAGAAGGAGAAAGAACGTCTTTGCTCTGATATATTTAACCCCCTCTCAGGACTCTGGGCAGCCCTACCCCATGAAAAGGGCAGGGTGGGGAGCTGGAGCCTCCCCAGGACAGCCACATGGCAGGTGGGGAGGAGGTGCAGATCCAAAGAAGGAGAAGCGCAGGTGAAGGAGAAGAGTAACAGATGCCTCCTGCAACTGCTCAACTATTTACAAACAAAATCTATTTAACCTCCTTCTGGGGAATATTCACCATTTTTTTTTTAAACTCAAAGTACATCCAAGTGGAAAAGATAATCCTTTTACAAGATAGGAAGTCCATAATTAATACCACATTAATACCATACAATGAAATCAAGATGGGAGGTCCAGCTAGTACTTTGTGACAAAAGTAAATGCTGTGATCTTACAAGAATATTAAGTGTTGCATATATTCTGGCCTTTCAAAGATGAGTTTTCAAAGAGGAGTAGTGGTAGCCAGGTATATTGGAACACTTGAAAGCTTTGGGGTAAAACAAACAATCTGGATATGTTTTCTGGCTCCAAATCTTGCTCCTGCTGCTCGCTTATTGGAAATTTTCATTTCTTTCTTTTTTTATGGAGCAAGGGACTTATATTCTTTGGGTTTTGCTTTGTTCACTTGTCAAATGAGAATAATACCTTTCTTGGGTGATGGATGCAAAGATTAAGGAGATGATGCCCATGAAACACAATCATGTAGTAGATCCTCAATAAATGTCAGTTTTCCAGCACAATGTACCTCCTCACACAGCCAGGTTCGAGTCCCTGTTTCCTTTATTAGCCATTTTTTCCTGCTTGACAGTATACAACAGAAATACAAATGGAAACAAAAGTAGTTTGTTCAGGTAGTATGGACTAGGAGCAGAGTTAATAATAAATCACGCTCACTGTATTTCTGGGAATGAAAAAGACAGGCGTATAAAAAAATTAATTACATCTTGTTATATGTCAGAAATCCGTAGAAAGGAAAGATAGAGCTGGACACCCACTGAGTCACAATCATGGTATGGCAAGCATTTTGATAAGAGAGAATATTATACGTCACATTGTCACCACCGTTCTGTCAGTCATTGGTGACTACGGCCATATGAGGCCCGGAATCATGCACAGCTGCTCAGCACGGCATCCAAACCAAAGAACAGAGCAAGATCTTGTGTTTGACCTGTTATTTTAAAAATCCAAAATAATATTTTCCTTTCAGAGTGCAGAAATGGGTTGAATTTTTTACTTTGTAGCTTTGGATTTTGTGTTCAGAATTTAAAGATGACACAACCTGTCATCTCTCATTTATGCTCTTATTTCTCAAAAATAGGTTACTGGTAGGCTGAAATATGTTTTTGGATAGATCTGAAAAATATTCCCTTCTACTTGCAAAATGGCAAGCCTCTCTTACAAGCCTATGGAAGAATAGTTAAGGGAAAGTTCATTAGTGTTAGTTTTATGTGGCTGTCACTCCTTCGGGCCCATAATTGAGATTAAATGACAGGTATGGGATTTTTATCAGAAGAAATCCCTGGAAGTTTGATGAAAAACAGGAAAAAAAACCCTGAATTAATTTACACAGCCTAACATATGATCATAATTTTGGGGGGATGTGACTTGCTGTTGGTAAAATTTAGAAAAATCCACACATATTATTTTAACTGAAGTATAGTCTCATGAAATGTACGTGGTTGTGTGGTTAAGTGTTTATGGGAACTTCTCAGTTTCTGCTGTTCGGCCTGCTTTCAAAATATTCAAATATATTTGGCTTTTGTAACTTCGCTAATTAAACCTTCTAAAACAGATGGAATTATAGAAATTACAGGGTTTAAAATATCATTTTAATTGGTTTACGATCTATGTGACACATAGTGCCATTCATACTGTATAAAATATATACGGATGGCTCGAAAGAGATAGCATACCAATTAATTTTTCTTTAACTCTCCATTAAATCATGTTGTCTTCCTTATTTAATCCCCTTTCCATTAGCCTGGCTCCAAGCTGGTCTGATCAACCCTAACTGAAGATACAGGTTGTAACCTGCAACAGTATCGGTGAGTTCTTTTAGGATGACTGACGGGGGTGGGGGGCAGAATCTGAATTTACCTTCTTTCAAGAGAAAATAAATGACTTTAAGAGAGACCTTTAAACATGCATATGGCAGTCCCCTGAGTGATCATAGATCAATCTTTCTTCTTTTAATATGACTGTCTAATGTATGTAGGCAACCACAGTCCTCTGATTTTCTGGAAGTCTTGATTTCAAATATTCTGTCCTACTGTCTCACTAAGAACACTTGTATTTATCAGACTACATGTTCAGATTTTTTAGTTGAGATGGGAAGTAATAATCGCTGCACATAGATTTTTCTAAGATTTCTATAGGCTGCTTCGTGCATGTCTATGTGCCTTACGATCAAGAATCTGGTTGAATAAAGCTCGTTCCGACCCACAAGGATTCTAATTTTGAGGCCAACAACGAAGGTCTCAATTAAATAAACCTGCTTTACCCAGCAAAAAAAATGTGCAGTTTTGAAAAATACTATGCTGCAATTTTTTGGCTACTGTTGGCTAACAAAATTAAACTCAACCGTTTCTTTCAAATATCTCAATTTGCCATTTAGATGTGATTTTAAACACACTATTCCCCTTTGTTGCCATGGTTACAGGTTTGGGCCCTCATGGGTGACAGAAAAGTATCACAGTACTGGTTCCTGTTTGAACACACATGTTCGCTGGGTCTCGCCTTGCAGCGGGAGGAAAGAGGAGGATGGAATCACCACACTCCCACAGCAAGCAAGGTAAATCCATGTATCAAATGACACTCAGAGCTGGGGAAATCGCCCACAGCAGGGACAGATTACCTCTTACAGTCACTATGGAGAACGATTCAAATTCTGGCTTTAATGATCCCAGATAGAGCCCTTCTCCTCCCCACCAATGTGACACTTTGCAGACATTTTATATATCAAGGAAATATTTAACTGAAATGTGCTTCTGAGAATGCCTACCAAGCTGGCTCTAGGCATCTTCCAACATTGCAGGGGTCAATTAAAAGAACCAATCAACTGTTTTTAAAACTTTAAAATATTAAAAAAAAAAGTGGGGGGAAAAGAAAGTGGACAAAAAGTAATGTTAAATAGCATGGAGCATGACTAATGGCGCTAGCATGTTAAAATCATTGGGAAAATGTCCTTGGAAGACAAATGAATTTTCAGCAGAATAATTAACTTAATTAACAAATTTGCATGCATATTCATCAGGCTATTGAAGTCTTTCCAGCCCAGCTTGATGAGCGTTGGTGTAATAATTGTCTCATTTACATTCTGCAATCTACTACAATTTAGGGCATGCAAAAAAAGCCGACCTCTTCCCTTTGACTTTCTTTAGGCCCCACATACTCCTAATAACACAACCATCACCCACTCAGTGGCCTTAAGTTCTGGCCTTTGGAGAGAACCCCCAGAGAGAGCTGATGGTGGGTTTCCCCATCCCCCAGCCTTCCTCTTCTTTCTTCTTTTATTTTTTTCCTTTTGGCCCAGGTTCTCTGTTTTTGCCTCTGCTTGCTCTCCTGGGTAAATCTTGGCACCAGTTCTGACTTCAAATCTCCTGGGTCGCCAGACTGCATCATGTAAAAATTGCCATTTCCCTCTATCTCTGCAGGGCAATCTTTAAAGGCAGTAAGGTGTGACGCTCCAGACTGGCAGCTTGGCAAGACAGAGCCCATGGATACCAGCACACGGGAATCTGGACCGTTCACTCTGACAGCAGTCAGCACTGGGAACAAAAGGAATGGAGGGAAAAAAGCGCAAATGTATTTTTACATATTGTAGGCATATGGCCACAAGACCAGCAGAAATATATTTAATTACCAATTGTGCGCATTGAGGAGAAAAACACTGGGAAGGAAAAAAAAAAAACTGTGTACACAGCAATATTATTCTACTTTAACTTTTCACCTCCTTTTTTTTTAAATTGAAGATACAAGAGATGTGGATTAGAATCAAAAAGTGTTATCTGCTGGAATCCTATCAAAGGTGATGCGGGTTTTTCATGTGCCTTTCTCAGTAGCGTAACATTATGTAGGAAATAGAAGTTTTCTTTTAATGATTTTAATTATGAAATAATTTTACTAAGTTAGTTTTTGAGGGGAGGCCCCGGAGGGACCTAATTTGAACTGTAAGAATTAGACAGGTTTACTGTTCTATTGAAACTGTACTTCCAACGTTACACATTAGTTTAGGCCTTAACCGTGAACAAACAACCGTTGAAAATTGTAGTTCTGTTCCTTCCTATGAAATGAGAACAGTTCAACCCAAACTTATTGCCTGCTTCCTTTCTGTCAGGCACTGTGCTAGCCAATGGAGGGACAGGGATGCATCAGATATATCCCTGTACTCCAGAAGCTCATCGTCTAAGATGGGAGACAAATACACATACACATAATTATAGTATTAAATTATTAAAATTATGACTAAAATTAGAACTATAATTATAATATACATAATAAAACAGCTGCAATAGAATGAGGTAGGTGTAGCAATCCAGGGGCCACAGAGGACTGCTTTTAGGTCAGCCTGGGAGTCAGTCACCCAGAAAGCCCTGGGTGGTAACTTCCTCTTGGAGGAGTTAATGAAAAGGAGCTTTTGGTCTGAGCAAAGGTGTAGGTAAGAGGTCCCACAGTATCCTCCGATCCTATTGATCCTGTTCCGTTAATCATAAGCCTGGTGAAAAACTGTATCTGGAGTCAATGTATTAGAACATCCTGCTCCCCTAATCTCCACCATCTTGGGAGGGTGGAGTTGGACAGGCACCTACTTGTACCATGCAGACCTGTGGGTCATCTGGTCACTGGTGGGCTGGTGGCTATGGCTGGAGCTCAGAGCCATGTCCAGTGAGAGTCTGTGCCCAGTGGGTCGCAAGTCTGCTCTGAGAAGTGCTAGAGAGTGGCAACTATAGCAGGTAGCAAAAGCAGCAGCCCCAGGATGAGAGTCGTGTTGGGGGACTTGGCTGCATGACCGATTGGTGGCCATGGACTCCAGTCAGGAAGAGGAAGCCCAAGGATCAGGGCAGGTGAACATGTCCCAACAAACTAGTGGCCAGGTGTTGGGTCCCCAGGCCCTTATTGGTGATACCTGGGAGGTGTGCCCATCAGGTTGACATTTCTGAGAATTGTGTGAATCTCTTTTCTTCCTGGTCTCCGGAGAGTTTATCGGAAAAACAGATATAGAGAGAGGGCTCCCACACTTAGGATGGTATAGTTGCAGTAATCGTCAGAAGCTAGTCCCACCTTCACTGGAGCAAGTTTGGTTTATTGTGGGGTTTGGCCTTGGAGAGGCTAACACTTAAGGAAAAGGCCAAGGTCACTGCAGGGCTCAAATGGATCCAATTTCTTGCACATGAGTTGTACTGAGTTAGTTGTGAGCTCAAGAGGCACTAAGTGGCAGAGTCTAGAGTTTTTTAAAAGCTAAAGTCCAGGTTCTTAATCACTTTGCTCCACTGTCTATATTGAAATTATTATTTAAGAGGCCAAATACTGGTCACAAACACATAGGGTACCAGACTGCAGATTTGGCTGCTTTATTGGCCATGTGGGGTTTGGGGCTTCAGCTTCTCATTCAGTAGGAAAAAAAACTAATTCAAACAATTAAGTAGTATAGGGAGCTAGCTAGGTCTCCTAGCTGCACAATACAGATTTTGTCTATACCTGGAACAACGTATTCCAAATAAGCTTCCCATTGCCTAAGTAAGTCCATACTACTGTTTCTTAATTTGGTTGAAACATGCAAGTTTGGTTGATTTCATGATCCTTAAAGTGAAGTTATCAGGTTCTGTAGACAATACATGGTAACTTTTAAAACTTTGCAGAGTAAAGTAAGAATGACACTACCACAAGTCTAGAGCAATGCCTTGTAAATTAGACCCCCTACTTTTAAGTTCATAAAATTTGTGGCACCAAACATGTTTATATTCTGTCTGCTAGAAACATATGGAATGTCTTAAAGGAAAAGTAATTCTTTAAAATTAAGATTTAAAGGGATTTTTTTAAAAAAAGAAGTTAAATTTGAATAGAAAATACATATAAAATTGGTTTCTGGGCTTCCTAGAAGCCAACACAAAAAGGGAAATATGGAAAATAGCATAATTTTTCATTATCAAAAAGGAGGAAACATATTAGTTCCTCAGGAAGAAAAACCATTCACTAAGACACAAGCAGTAAAAGTAATTTAACATAGACTTGAACTTTGAAAGAAAGAAAGAACAGTTTAAAGTCTTTGTGATGAGGTAGATTGTAGTACAATTCAAGAACTGTAATGAAATACACTCTTTAAAACTAGAATGAAGGAAGTATTCCTAGCAAGGCATTAAGTCAGATGGCCACTGGGCCCTGATGCACAGATCTCAGTCCACAAGGCCGCGCTATTTGGTTATGTATTCATAAGGCAAACGTTTGTTGATTACCTGATCTGTGCCATTCACGTTTCTAGAAATGAGTTATAAAAAAGAAAAAAATTCCTGTTCACAGTCCAAATTAAAATGATTCCAGGACATTAATATAAAATTTTATAGTTATAATTGTTACAATGATGTGTGATGAATGAATTATGGGTTAATCAACTTACATGATGCTTTATGGTTTACAGAATATTTTCATACATCGTTACAACCCAAGTATCCTTATGGAAGCACTGGGACATGCCAGGTATAGGACTGATGTTCCTGACCCTAGAGCCTTGATATATCATGAAAGCGATGTTCATGATTATTTTTTTTTTCCATTAGAAAGGATATGCTTGAGAGCCCATTGCAGAACTTAGCAAGAAAATCAGCTAGTTAATGCCACAAGAGACCTTAACATACCTTGATGTGTTTAAGAGTTGAATACTACACTTAGTGACACTTGGTTTAATGAACATCTTAATTTTTTCACATCCCATGAAGTGTTGCAGGACTTTTGGAAAATGTGAGATCCTTGTGCTAGGCACAGTGAGGATCTATGAATAACTGTTAGATGATAACCACTCGTCCCTATCTCAAGGCAACAATTGCAAGTCATATGGTCCACTCAGGCTCTCAAGCCCTTTATTCTCCTTCCTCAGCATGCCTATTGTGCACAATGGGTGAAGAATTCTGCTTCTTTTCCAGTTAATTAACCCACATGCTAATGATACTGTTCCGTCCTTGGTTAATTCAGAGCAACCTCCAGCTGTCTGCCTCCTGTCTGTTCAGAAGCTTTTGGTGATGAAGGTAGAGCCTATAAGAAGGAAACTGATGCATGCACTCACCAGTGCAGGAAGGTGATATACAGGTAGGGTGACTAACTCATCCCATTTTGCCCAGAACTTACTTGGTTTCAGCACTGCAAGTCCCAACTCCTGGTAACCCCTTAAGTCCTATGCAAATAGGACTAGGATTGGTCACTCCCAGTGCTGGGAACCATCTGTATAATCAATAAGTAACAAATGAACATCTCCATCATTGAGTAAAATACAAGGGCGAAGGTAACATTTGGTGTCTTGGTTTGGATTCTCTTGGAAGCAGGCCCTGAGTCAAAGATTCCAAGTGAAGGTAGTTTATTGGGAGGTGATCCTAGGAAACAGTGGTAGGAGAGTAGAGGAATGAGGCAGGAAAGCAAGCTGCCACCTGGAACCTAATCTTACTAGATTAAACTGGGGAATGGTGTAGAATACAGACCTCAGAGTCATGCTACCCATGCGGAAGAAGGGTTGGGGTAAGCACAGTCATTAGTTGAAGTCTGTTCCTACTACTGCGGGATGAAGTTGCTAAATTGGTCTCTTGAACCTGTGGGCAGAGTGGACCTCAGCAGTCAGAGGAAGCCCTCTGACAAAGAGATGCAGGTATCGCAGGAGAAAGGTGTGTCATTGTCCACTAAAATGGTATGGGACAAAGGGATATGGGGAGGCCACTGACAGTGCTGTTACAGTGGGTCTACATTGCTTTCCAGGTCAACGCATTCCACAGCATCGATCCCCTGTGAGGACCCAGGCTCAGAGATGGATGCTTGCTTGGTAAGGTGAGAAAGAAATGTGCTGGATATGGGGAAATTCAGAGTGTGGGTGCACTTGTGAAAGGCAGGGGACTTTGGTGGCTCTGAATAATACTTGATATGTATTCTACTCATTAATAATTATCATATGGCCAAGCTACAGATATGTGGGCTTAGTTGGAATCTTGTAGGTAGGCTTCAATAATGTCACTTCAGACATTCATTGATTCTAAGGGACAAGACTTTTGAACACCCCTTAGGATCTCATTGCATGGCTTACCAGGTCTCATTATTATAAAGGAGTTGTTTCTTTTTTACATACACCTTTCCCTTAGCCAATAAAAACTATTTTAGTATTTCTATCTTTGAGCTGGACAAAGTTCGTCTCTCTGGTCTCCCTTAAAAACACCTAGAACAGGACCTCTTTCTGAAGTCTGTAAAGTGTTCAGAGTAGAATGCAATGGTAAGCTCTGCATCCAGGAACCCTGGCCAACTGCCCAAGGTTGGTGACCTAGCGCCCCCAGCCATCTAGGCTGATTGTCAGTCACACAGGTGACCTGACGAATACCTCTGCCAAATGGAGATATTTGAATCTGGTTAGAAGCTGAAGATTCATTCAGTCATTGTTCAAGATTAACAAAGACAATGGTGAGCAGAATCCACGAGTCATCAGAAACCTGAGGCAGAGACTACAGGGAGGGTCTGTTGGAAATGGAGTCATCTTAGCAAATACAGAGCAGCTGTGTGGCCATAATGGCGGGTCACTGGAATGAACAGCGATGTTCATCTGCCATGGAGAGGAAAGGGATACCAAGTGACTCAACCTGGCTAGTGTCTTAAAAGCTGATCCAGGGTCCATGAGTGTAACTAGGAAGCTGTTTCCTGCATTCTTCAGTTCCCACATTCAGCCTTTTAAGAAACCTGTTAATTGAAGTAAACTGGTGACCCTCATCTATGTGAAAGAGCTAACATATCTTTTATACGCTTGAAATCATTTCTCACCTTTCTCTGATTAAGGCTAAAAAATTTAAATTCTATTAGTATTTTTTATTCTCACAAATTTTTTTGATAAGTTTTCATTAGCCATGCTCTTTCTCATCCTGTCATTTGCCTTTTGGAACTGTTCTATTTATTTTTATTTTTTAAAGTGTTTTCACTTTTATTGAGGTATAATTGTCAAATAAAATTGCGAGATATTGGTGTGATGATTTTATATACGTATACGTTGTATATACCAACAATTTTCTTTTAAGTAAACGCTATGCCCAATGTGGGGCTCGAACTAACTACCCCAAGATCTAGTTGAATGCTCTACAGTCTGAGCCAGCCAGGTACCCCTTTATAATTTTTTTTTAAAGATTTTATTTATTTATTTGACAGAGAGATAGCCAGCGAGAGAGGGAACACAGCAGGGGAGTGGGAGAGGAAGAAGCAGGCTCCTAGCAGAGGAGCCCGATGTGGGACTCGATCCCGGAACGCTGGGATCACGCCCTGAGCCGAAGTCAGATGCTTAACGACTGCGCTACCTAGGCGCCCCTATAATTTTAATAATATTTTCATTTTAAATTGAATTTAAAACCTCATAGATTCAATTCACCCTCTTCAAGTTCTCTTGCCTACTAGGCATAGGAGAGTAGGTTAGGCTAAGATTGGGGTCAAAGACATAGATTCATTTATTTATTATTATTATTTTAAAAATTTTTATTTATTTATTTTAGAGTGGGGGGGAGCGAGCCAGGTGGGGGGTGCAGAGGGAGAGAGAGAATTTCAAGCAGACTCCACGCTGAGCACGGAGGCCGACGTGGGGCTCCATCTCACAGCCTTGAGATCACGACCTGAGCTGAAATCAAGAGTCAGATGCTTAACCAACTGAGCCACCCAGGTGCCCCCAGAAGATACAGATTTAGGTGCTGGTCCCAAAATTCACTATAGATGTGCCCACAGGCAAGTTACTTAACTTCTCTGACTTTTAAATGAGGACAGTATTTATTATTAACAATAATTTATTATTATTATCATTGCCCACAAAAAGTGATAGGTGAAAATTTTTCTCTCCCTTCATCCTTGCTCCTCAAATATATTCTGTAAAGGATTAAAGTTTGTCATATAAAAAAACAAAAAACAAAAAACAATTTGGGGCACCTGGGTGGCTCAGTCAGTTAAGCATCTGCCTTTAGCTCAGGTCATGATCCCAGGGTCCTGGGATCCAGCCCCATGTCAGGCTCTCTGCTCTGTGGGGAGCCAGCTTCTCCCTCTCCCTCTGCCTGCCATTCTGCCTACCTATGCTCTCTTTCTCTCTCTCTGTCAAATAAATAAAAATCTTTTAAAAAATTAAAAATACAATTTGATAATAAAAAGAACATAAAAGACTAAGAACCAAAAACTTGGTAAAAGGGTAAGGAGAGAAGCTGAGAAAGTCTATCATAATTGAGTTAAAACCTTAGCAGTGAGCTTCTTGGAAAGAAAGAAAAGCAAAATATAATAATCACATCTTACTCTAATAAAATAAAAAGTACAATCTTGTAAGGTAAGAAATATGTTTTTGGTTTAATTCTGACATGAATTATTACATGGTTCTGTCTATAAGAGACATTGAAACACACAGTAGAAATTTTGTGGTAGACAAAGGGCCTCTGTATCCTATTTCTTACACTGACTGCAAATGAAAAGCTATGAATGTAGGGTTGTGTTGAAGGTTTCTGGAAGGCATTTCTATTAAGAGCTGAGAGAAGAGAGCCCAGGCATCTATTTTTTAATAAAATGAACAAAAGCAGCAATACAACCTGAAGGAAGTAGAGAAATGGCTTGGTTTATTCCCTAATCCTTTTCAAAGATGAGCTGGCTGTGTTTGCCTTGATAGTGCATCAGCTTGCTAACTGACCTCCTTGGCGCCAGGCTTGCCCACCTCAGGCCCTTTCTCTCTCCTGCAGCCAGGGCGGGGATTTCTAAAACACAACTCGCGCTGTGTCACTCCCTGGCCTCAAGCACCTTCTGCAGTTCACTCCTCAGTTCTTTCAGTTTCTCAGATATGCCAGGTGTTTTCCCGTTCGCACATTCTTCTTTGCCTGGAATAGCCATCTCCGCTGTCAACCACCATTCCCCCCAGCCCCTCCCCAAAGTGCCAAGTTAATACTCACCTTTTAGAAGTCCATCGCTGGTGCCAGAAAAACTTCCTTGACAAACCCAACCTCCTTGCCTGGATTGGTTTCCCCTCCTCTGTGCTCCTTCAGCAGTCTACTCCACAGAACTGTTCTTTTGTGTTTACTGGGTGTATCTCCCACTAGACTGAAGGTTTGTGTGTCGGGGTCGCAGCTGTCAGAGCATCATGGAACCTTTAGCATTAGCAGCGCCCTGACACGTAGGAGGGGCTGAATACAGATCTGACACATAAATGAATGAAAGACTTGGTAGGAGCCGGCTTTCAAACCAACAGTCGATGTCGTGTTAATAACCAGTAGACATTTTCCCAAAGTGTGTTTCATGAAACACTGCTTCTGAGGAATATTAGTAAGTGTCCTGGATGAAAGACTTTTATCGTTAAGGAAGCGGAAAATGCTGCCTATTCTCTCAAAAGTCACTATTTTCATTAGAATATTAATGGCTCCTGTATGTTTTTCAATTAAGAAACTTGTGTACTGTATCTTTTTTCACGTTTTTTTGGTGTCTGTGCACACATGCACACACACACAGTACCTGTTGGAACTAACTCCAAGCAACACCACCAGTTAGTTGTACGTGGGCTTTTACTTTAAATTAGGAAATGCAGTAAGGATGCATTCGTCTTCCTGATTGTTTACGTTATTCTGTGAAGTGCGACCCAGGGCAGTAAGGCCAAAAGGAAAAAAGAAAAAGAGGAAGCACACAAAAATGAAAAGACACGATGACGATTTTGCAGATTATAGGAGTCAACTCTGAAAATACAAGAGCACCAACTGGGACAACCTATTAAACTAACAAGAAACATAAGTGAGGCTAAAAAATAAATATATTGAAAATGACTACATATACTACATGAATAGTGGTGATCGATTTTGGAAAATATTACGGGAAACATTTAACAGACTAACAAAATATAACAACTTGGAAATAAACGTCACAAAAATATGTACAAATTAAATAACCCAAATTAAAAAAAAAATGAATATACAATGAAGATGCCTAAGTTCAGAGATTTGCTACATTCCTGAATGGGATCATTCAATATTGTAAAACATATGAAGATACCGATTAAGCACAATGCTATTTAAAACCCCAGTTTGGAACTTGAGAAGGTGTTTCTGAAGTTCAGCTGGAAGATAAGTGGGAAAAAGTAGCAAAGAACAAAAATAATAAGAGCAATTAGGAGAAACCAGTAATGTCAGTTTTTTAAATATATTAAAAACTATACGTCTTAAAACCTTACTATACCTTGCAAGAATAATCCAAGAGAGACTAGAATATTATAAGCATTTTTATACCTAAAGACTTAATGTGAAGTGGAGTCACACATAAATGTAAGAATGGGTATTGCTGCAGAAATTGGTTGATAATTTCTCAATTAAATTTAGTTTCTCATTTCATGGTATATACGATTTCCAGATGGAGTGAAGATTTACAGGTAAAAGAAGCAAAGCATAGGAGAACTAGGAGAAAATGTAGATATTTTGTTTGCTTTAAAATTAACAGTTGTTCTTTTTTAGAGTTTTTAGAGTTTTAAGAACTGCATAGGAAGTGCAGGGCTCTCATATTCCCCTGTCCCCCTTCCCCTCACAGGTCCTCCTATTAGCACCTCTTGCATTGGTGTGGTGAATTTGTCATCATTGATGAACCCATACTAATACATTATTATTAACTAAAGTCCATAGTTTATATCAGGGATCCCTCTTTGTGTTGTATAGTTATAAGGGTTTTGACAGGTGGGTCATATCACATGTCCATCAATATAGTATCATACGGGTAGTTCCTGTGTCCCACCTATTCATCCTTCCTCCCCCTGCCTTGAGCCCTTAGAAACCAATAGTCTTTTTGCTACCTATACTTTCTGCCTTTTCCAGAGTGTCATACAGTGGGAATTATTCAGTATGCTGCCTTTGCACACTGGCTTCTCTCATTTAGCAACATGCATTTAAAGTTCTCCTGTGTCTTTTCATGGTTTAATAGCTCATTTCTTTCTATCATAGAATAATATTCCATTGTATGGATGTACCACAGTTTATTTACCTGCTCACATATTGGAGGACTAAATACTTTTTTAGAAAGTTTAGTAATATTCATTAAACAAAATAAGACATTTATTGAGAGCCTACCGTGGGCCAAGTCCTCTTCTAGAATCTTGGGGTGTATCAATGAGCAAAACATACAACAAGATTTGCTCTTGAGAAGATTACATAAAAGTAAGAGGAGACAGACACATGGAAAATGAAGAATAAAAACAATGAATGGGTAAATTTCAAAGTGTACGGAAGGTGGTAATTGCTGTGGCAAAGTAAAAGGCAGAGCTAGGCAAAGGGAGTGGGGGGGTGTGAGGACTGGTGAGGTTAGGCTGCAGATGATAATTCTGTATCGGGGGGTCACTGTCCCATGAGAAGGTGAGGTTTTCACCCAGATTTGGTGGAGAACAAACAGATGGCCTGTAAGTGTAAAATTTTACAATTTGCTACCAAATAAAAAGGGCAAATTCAAACAATGTTATAACATCCCACTTATTAATTAGCATAAACTTTTAAAAATATAATTTTGGTGATGATACATGGAGATTTCACATGATAGGAGAAAGTATTAACTGCTATAATTGTTTTTGAAGGCAAAGGGGTAATATGGAATAAGAAGCCTTAGCAATGTTTGAACAGTCTCTCTCTGTTTCTCAAAAAGAAAAAAAGGGGTGGGGGGCACCTGGGTGGCTCAGTCGATTAAGCATCTGACTCTTGATTTCGGCCCAGGTTATGATCTCAGGGTCGTGAGATTGAGCCCCACTTGGGTTCCACGTTGGGTATGGAACCTGCTTAAGATTCTCTCTCTCCCTCTCCCTCTAGCCCCTCCTTCCTTCTAAAAAACAAAACAAAACAGAACAACAAACAATGTTTAAACAATCATTCCACATGCATAAAGTGATCAAGAATGCTAACAAAGTTTGTGTAAAAACTATTTAATTGTAGTTTTAAAATTTGGAAATAGCATATATTTTCTATAATGGGAACACATTAGAAATTATTATGGTACATTCAATTCATGTAATGCTATGCAATCTTTAAAAATGATGAAATCATTTTTGAATAATATTTAATGATTTGGGAAAGTGCTTATGCACAGAAAATGTTCCAAAAGAAATATACCAAATGTTAACTGTAGTTATGAACCTCGGGTGGTGGGATTATGGATGCTTAAAAAATAACTTCTTTTTGATGTGAATGTATAATGTATTATAAAATTCATGTATAATACATATGTATTATAAAATACATTATTAAAAGTGAAAAGTATAGAAAAGTAAAAAGAAAACAAAAGCGGTTTTGGCTTGTTTCTCCCAATTCTGTCCCTTTTTTTACTTTCTTCTTTCTAATCAGTTATCACTTTTCATTTTTCTTTGCTCCTCTTTGTGTCCCTCTCTCCCAGCTTCTTTCTCCTCCTCGACCATCTCCTGCTTCTTCTGCTGATATTCATGAGTCAAAGGGCATCTATATAGGTTATTCACAGCCAGGTGGCACTCCAGAAGGTCATCTATAATCCCACCCTTTCTCTTCATCCTCACCAGCACTTTATTTTTTAAAGATTTATTTATTTATTTGAGAGAGAGAGAGAGCAGGAGAAGGGGCAGAGGGAGAGGGAGAATTTCAAGCAGACTCCCTGCTGAGCACAGAGCCCAATGCAGGGCTCAATCCCATGATAGTGAGATCATGACCTGAGCTGAAACCAAGAGTCAGACGCTTAACCAACTGAGCCACCCAGGTGCCACAGCACTTTTTAATATATAATCGAACTTTCCATTGTTGCTGTTTGGACGGATAAAGAGTAATGTCTTGTTTTGAATTGCATCTCTGTGATTTCCAGGGAGGCTGAAGTTTCCTCTTGTAATGAATTCAGTTTACGTATCCCTTGCTCTCTTTCTGGTTGGGATGTTTGTTTCTTTATTAGTTTATTCATTCATTCATTCATACTTACACTTCTGGATGGTAATCTCTTTGTCAGTTTAGGCAACTCAACAATCTTCTCTCAACCTCTGCCCTTCCTGTTACCTTTGCTGTGCTGTCCTCTGTAGGCAAAGTTCTTGAGCTTCGATCCATCGGTTTTTTACTTGACTCACCAATATTTCCATGTAGAGCATCTCTTAGATCTTTAGTTAGATCTCAGTTTTGAGTTTCTGTATCCATCATTTGTCTTTCTTCCCATTTCCATTTTTGTCTTTTTCCTCTTTATTCTATAACGAATTCTCAAGTTTGTCCTCCACTTTACTTATTCAGTATGTCAATGCCAATTCTGCTATTTCTGCTTTCTGAAATTTTTGGTTTCCTTACGGCATTTGCGACTTCACTAAACCCTACTGTCCTCTCATCTTATTGCTTGCAGGTCTATTCCCTTGCTAACCTTCTTTTTCCATCGCATCTCATCATCTTTTGAAACACAAACAACTTGTGACTTTTTCTTTTACTTCCTTGAGCTAAACTGTCTAGAGGTATCCTTTTTCTGAGTACTCCAGTAGGTGGTCCTCTTGCTTTTCCTGTGGCTCCACCCTCACCTGGGAAGCCCACCGTGGGAGGGGCCCCTAGGCCCTGTGCCCCGACCACTTCTGCAGAGGCTGAGTCTCTTTCCTGGAGTCACAGATGGTAGGTAGGTTGGTGAGCCCAGCGCCTCACACATTTCCTGTCTAGTTTTGCTCCCTCAGACAGAAACGGGATCCACTCCTACGTCCATCGCTGGCTCTCCAGCACATGGAACAGATGGACCACATGGAAAACTATAGCCCTGGTTTTCACTGCTTCTATTTCTATCTACTCCCAGGCCCATAGTGTTTATTTATGGAGACTACTATGCTGGTAGCCCACAACCCAAGTCTTGCCCAGGTGTTTTCTGAAGAGTTGAAGTCTCTGGATGTAGATAGGGGTGAGGTGGGAGTGACTGAAATGAGAAACTACCATCTGGCTGTCCTAAAAAAAAATAACATGAGCTCAGTGAGGGACTAGCCAGCTAGTTTTCTGGTAGGTGCAGTTCACGTGTTTCCCAACAAAGCATCATGCAGCGGAGTGGAAACAAAGGATTTTTCTCCCTTCTTTCAGCTGTACAGGATTTTCTTCCCTTTATGAGTAAAGCACAAGGTGTTCCCCCTTGTGGCATGGTGCTTATGAGTCTGATTATAGGTACAGTTATCTGGCATTAGCCAGATTCTCCTAGATTTTGGAAGTAGGTTCATTGTTCTAGTTTTCACTGGTATTATGAATTTTCATCTTTGTGTGTCTTCAGGGAGTTTTTAATGAGACACTGAGGCCAGGTGTCACTTAAAGCTGATCCATTTATTTAAGAAGCCACAGTTTTCATTTCTCATCCTGGAAGGGACAGGGACCTCTGCTCAGAAACTTCTTCAAAAGACACCTACAGGCCAGGCCAGGCCAGTTCTCAAATAGTAACAGGCTTAACTGCTCTAAGTATTTGGGCAAGAAATTTTCCACGAAGGAGAAAAATTTGAGCGATTCTGAAGTCTGGTATGATTAGTGCCTGCCTCAACTATATAAAATGTTATAATATGGATTCTCCTAAGGGTATGAACTTTAGGTAAAGGTGTATCAAATTGCGTCTGATGGACCCATTCTTGTAGACAAAAACACAAAAATGAATAGAACGGTCTGGTTGTGTGGATATAGAGTGAGAGAAGGAAGCAAAGAATGATCCAAAAGAGAAAAATTATACATGGTGAGTGCCATGTGGTTTAGCATGGTGTTCTGTGGAGGGACTTATTTGGTATTATTGCCCTTTCTTTGTTTGAGGCCCAAAGGCCAAAGAAGAGCAGTAGGTGTTAAGTAGTCTTTATTTCAACACAAGGTCTATGCCAGCTGTATCTACGTTTGCCAAGTAAAATGGAGCATGCCCCAGTTGAATTTGAATTTCAGATAAATAATGCCCAATTTTTTAGTATGAGTATGTCTCAAATATACAGGACATGCAGAAGGTCATGTCTGAACATTTTAAGTGGCACCTTGAATATATGAGTAGAAACTGAGGAGGCCAGGTGATAGACTTTTGGAGACATTTGCTGGAGTTTGGTATCATTCCCACTGTCCCCTACCCCCATGGGGGAGAGGAGGGTGTGCTTCCTTCTGCAAGCACCTCCGGAGAAAGAGTTGAAGAACTTGAAGCCTGGAGACAGAGGGAGCTGGTAGTGTCATGTGCCTGGAAGATTTCAAGTTAAAGACGGCAGGAGCCATCTGCCAGCAACAAGCAGGGAAGAGGATGCCCTTGAAAGCAAGCTGTGCCTCTTTGGGGTCATAGTACCCACAGATCAATTACAGGTCCCTTGCCAGAGACTAGGCCTGCAGGTTATTTGAAAATGAACTCCACTAAGGCGGGCTTCCTTCCAGATGAAGAGACTGGTGGAAAGAGCCCCACGAATTGCAAGCACTGAGAAGGTTGCCGTGAGTGGCCACTTGGAGGAGAATTGAGGAAAGTAGAGGCTGACGTTCCCAGAGAACTTTCTGCAGGATTTGTGAAAATGCCCCGGAAAAAGAGCCATACGATGGCCAAGGAGCACCAGTGGAGATCAGCCATTCCCTCATTCCTTCGTTCTCAAAAATCTATATTGCATGCTAGGTACACGCTGCTCTTGGAGCTTAGGATACATCAGAGAACATGGTGGACACAGAAACTTGCTCTTAAGGAGGAAAGGGGTGGCAGACAGTGACCTAAACTTGATTGATACATACAGTATAGAGTATGTTAGAAAGTAAGAATTGTTATGCTGTGGTTTTAGAGCAGAGTCAGGGCTTTGGGAGTGCCATGGGAGAGAGGGGGTTCAGGTATTAATTAGGGAGGTAGGTACTGATTGGTGTCAAGTCTCCTCGTGAAAGGCTGCATTATCTGTTGTGATATGTCAAGTGGTCATGCATCCAGTTCATTTAAAATCACCAAGAATAAATTCATGCATATTGTCAATGGTCACATGTCCTTCTAAAATATCTTCTTAATTGGCCAAAAGAGAGGACAGTAATAGTAAATGACAAAACTCCCCAGTCAGCACTGTCATTTATTACAGAGAAAGCTAACGAGAGTCCAAAAAAAAAAAAAAAAGCAGGGGAAAATGTTAATACTAGCCTTCCCCCTTCGCCCTTTTGTTCCTCTCGATACCTGGCTCCTGGCTAAGGTGGTGTTAGTAGGGATGACAGTGGGTGGGGAAGGAGCCAGAAACCAAAGGATGTGTTTTTTTGGAAACAGAAAAGAAACTAACCCAGAGAGGAAAGAATGGCCCAGAAAAGGGAGAGGGTAGCAATGGAACAGACCCAAATTTCTAAAGGCAGGTTTGGGTGAGAGTTTAAAAGAGATTTAAACAGGGAAAAGAATATATTTAAAGTACTTAAACAGTCTTTCAATTATTTCAGCTTGTTAAAACAGGGCATCCCTGAATATGATTCTGTGCCAAGGCTGACTTCAAAGTTAGGAAGCCAACTCAGCTCACGTCCCTAGCAGCACCGTTTGAAGGAGTTGAAGATCACCGGGGAATGTGTAGATGAAAAGTGGTATGTACCACTCAGTCATGTACTGAGTTTATATGTGGCAACACGGGTTGGTTTCAAACTATGGTTGACATAGAAATGGGAACTGATTAATAGCATAATGCCATGAATGTAATTTAAAGTATAGACACACAAAACAAGTCTTCTATATTTTTTATACTACATGATGCCTACATAGGCGTATTGGATGTAGATAAAAAGGCTAACTAAGAAATACACTAGAGTGGTGGGCAAGGGAAGAAGGGGAATTAAGAGTGGAGATGGGAAGGCAACAGCACTGAACAGCCACTGATGTTGTCCCATATCAGAGCTTGTGGGAAGTGTCCCGGATCATCTCTCAGCAGGTAGGGCCATTGCCTGTGCTGTTCCGAGGCTCAAGTACTTTGCAAGTTTAGGCTACTTGTTCTTTATATGAATGAATCTGGAGCCTAGTGTGCCCTTGTATGATCCCATGTATCCGTGAAAGAGCAGTAAGGTCTCTGGGTTGCCAGTGCAATTCCCTGGAAGCAGCAGGGTGAGCCCAGGAATGTTGGTATTACAAAAGTAGGGTCCGTTGAATTCTGGTAGTTAATCATGGCTCTGGGATGGGCATCCCTGTTCCTGGTGATCAGGGAGAGGCTGCAGGGTAGATCAGAGGGACTTTGGGAAGCACTGCCAGACCCGAGATGCCTACAACTGATGAAAGCCTCCGGTGTCTCCTGGCCATTTTCCTAAGGTAAGTTTGAGGCTTCCCAATAATGGGCCACAGCTGGGGCTCTGCAGTAGGCTGTGGGTACCATGGCAAGCCCAGAACACCATCTGGTTCCAGCTGGTGGAGGATGAGGCCTGGGGAGTGGCCTTTCCTCTGGGGCAGACCATCAGACCTCTCTTGCAGGGGAGCTTTGGGTCTAGGTCCCTCTCCTTCATCTTCCATCCTCTTTACAACTCGTTGACAGTGGTAGTGAGATGGAGAAACCATCCTGCTACCCACTTCACTGATTTTTCAGTGAGCCGGCATGCTGCTAGCTTTCTTGCCAGCTCAGGCTTGTGCTTAATCCTACCAGCTTCTCCTAACAGTGCATGTGAAACCTAGAAAGAGATGGAAACTGTTTGTCTTCTGTCTACTGCTGGAAGATCAAATTGCTTGATTCAAATACTGTGTGGTTTATATAACCAATTATTTTACCATATATTATGTTTTAAACTGGTTTGTAAACTTAGGAAAGAAAGCACACTTTGAATATTTCAGTATGGAATCATTCTGTTTTCCAAAGGTAATATATTTTCTCCTTTCAACCTAGAACTTGGACAGAATCACTCATTAAACAATATTGACAAAACACCTATCTTGTCAGGACCTGATGTTTAAATGGTCTTCCTAGGTTTACACAGATAAGTCATGGTTTCTGCCTCCATGAACGTATCTACAGCCTACCAGGGAGACCCTTATAATATGTTAAGACAATTGCTTTCATGGGGGTATGGACAGCAGCATAGGTAAAAATGTTTCTTGGAGAATCAAGATGAACTTTACAGAGGAGAGAAATCTTCAGCTGAATCTTGAGGGACAATCGGACAAGAGATGGGATAGGGAAGAAGGGCTGTGAATGGATTCTTGACAGACAGAATGGCCATTTCTATTTCTGGACACCAGATGAAGCAGGAATGAGGAGCTGCAATAGAATCCTGGCTCTCAGGATGGGCTTTGTAAATCACTTAGGTCTTTTAGGAACTTTGGTCGAGGAATCTTTACAGATCAGCGATTCCCACAGACTTCAATACAGCTTTCTGTTTGTTTCAGAAAGCAGCATGGATTTGAGAATCAGTGTGCATTGCAAAGGCTCCAACCAATGTATTGCAATTATAAAAACACCTGTTCTAGATATGGCAATGTTTTTGTTGTTGTTGATCCACTAGGCTGAGCACATCAAAACTAACTTCTTCATTAAAAAAAAAATTAACGAATAAATGATAATCCTAGCTTCAATTTTTACCCCTGCAATTTAAAAACCAGCTTAAAAACCATGAATTTTTGAGTTCCAAAAACATCTCACAGTGAGCATTGACAAAAACTACTTATTGTAGAAGCACCATTTTCTTCAAAGATTGCAGTTGATTATGAACAATAAGTAAGTGTAGATTTGACCTTAAGGATTCCAGTTCCTTAATAATATATCTAAAAGATTATCCCATCTCAGTATATAAAGATTTTATTTTACTTTTTAAAATTAAATATTTTAATATATTATTAATAATATTGAGAATATATTAAATGTTACAATAGGCATATATTAATATTAATATTTATAATTAATATAATAATTATATATCACAGATACCATAATTATACAGCTTGATGAATCTTAACAGTGTGTATGCACGTGTGCCATCAACACTTGGATCAGGAAATAGAATATTATAAGCACCCTGGAAGTCCCTATGAGCAGATCTCCCCATCACTACTGCTACCTCCTCCATGACTCTCTGTATCAGTTAGATCTGCTGTGTAACCAACCACTCCAAGATTTAGAGGCTTAAGCCAATAGTCATTTACAGTTCTGTGGGTTGGCAGCTTCGGCTCAGCTCAGCTGGGAATTTCTGTTGATCTGGAGGAGGCTCAGCTAATCTTGGGGTGACAGCTCGCTGCTGCAGGTGTCTGCTAGATTGCGGGCTGGCTGACTTTGGACTGGGATGTCCAGGTTCTGCTCTATATAAGCCCTCCCAGGGGCCAACTCAGGCTTGTTGTAACAGCAGCAAGAATGGAAGTTGCAAGGCTTCTTAAGGCCTAGGCTCAAGGGATACATCCATTGGTCACATTGTATCCTTCAAAGCAGCTCACAAAGCCAGCCTAGTGTCAAGGGGTGAGACTCCACCTCAAAGCAAGGCCTTCAACATGCCGTGTCCATTTTTATAGTCAACCACAATCACCAGGAGTTGGTTTTTGCATTTTGTGTAAATGAAACTGTATGTTATGTACTGTTTTTGGGGGGGTCTGCTTTTTCATTTGACATTACGGCAAAAATGTTATATTGGTACTATTCACAATAGTCAAAATAGTACCAATATAACATTTTCGTCTATGTCTTTTGGTGAAGATACATATACATGTATCTATTTGGTATGAAATCTAGAAATGAAATTTCTAGGTTAGAGTGTATGTGCATATTCAACTTTAGCAAATATGGCCAGTTTTCCATAGTTAAAATTGTGATTGTAACAATTTATGCTGCCTTCAGCAATTTATGAGAATTCCAGTTGTTACCCATTCTTGCCTAAACTTAGTGATTACTTAATATCAGTGTTTTTAACTTGAGCCATTCTAAAAGATGTGTGCTTATGGCTCATTGCTGAATTTACATTTCCTGCATGAATAATGATGTAGAGTTTCTTTCTACGTGTTTGCCAACCATTTGGCTATCCTCTTTGGTGAAGTCCCTATTCAAGACCTTGGCCTGTTTTCTACCCAGTGATTTGTAATGCCTGGTCTATCTTTGCTTTCGTCTAACTCCTAGCATGTGGCCTTCAGGGATCCCAAAGGAAAACTTGGGGTATTTATCATTGTTCCTCTTTCTTGGAAGGCCCTGAATGTCATTAAAAAAAAAAATCTTCCCTGCATCATGGAACTGCCAAAAGCTCTACAGTTCTTGGCTGCCACTTTTATACATTTTAAATTATGTTAGTCACCATACAGTACCTCATTAGTTTTTGATGTAGTGTTCCATGCTTCATTGTTTGCGTATAACACCCAGTGCTCCTTGCAATAGGTGCCCTCCTTAATATCTTTCACCGGGCTAGCCCATCCCCCCACCCCCCGCCCCTCTGAAACCCTCAGTTGGTTTCCTGGAGTCCATAGTCTCATGGTTTGTCTCCCCCTCTGATTCCCCCCCTTCATTTTTTCCTTCCTTCTCCTAATGTCCAAAATGCTATTCCTATGTTCCACATATGAGTGAAACCACTTTGTGCAAGGCTTTTCTTGGCCCAAGCAAAGCAGTGAGGCATCAGTGAATGCATCAAGGTTAAAGCTGCGCACCCTCAGCTCCATGTGTCTCTGCTTCCCCTCTCTTAGTCTCTCAGCCCTGGGGCATCTTAACAGCCTTAACTCCACTTTTATTCTCACCAGCTCTTGAAGTTGCTGAAAGCTACCCTCAGTTTCCCTATTTCTCAGTAACCTCTTTTGGCTCATTTCCCAGCTTCTCTTCCTGCACCTAGTGCAGGGTGGCAGACATTGAGGCATTTCAGTTTCCCTTCTACCCAGGATTTCGGCCTTTCACCTGCTGGCCACCTTGGTACCTCTCAGTGGTCTTCAAATATCTTGTTAATCCAGCTATTTTAGTTGTTCTTAGTGAGAGACTCAGTCCGCTATAAATCAATCCCCAATTACCTAAAGTGAGATGAATGTCTTTTTCTTTTCTTATCCAGCTACGTAGTACAGCATTGTACGGATATTCTAAAATTTCTTTACATACTCCCTACTTACGGATACTTAGTTTGTTTCCTATATCTGTTATTGCAAACTATAAAGCAGTGTCTAACTTTGTATGTCTATTACTTTACACATGTGCAAATATATGTTATAAAAATTCCTAGAATGGAATTACTTGGTCAAAGGGAATATGCATTTGTATTTTGTTATACATTGCCATATTATCCTTCATGGAACTTCTACTAATTTATATTCCAAACATGTTATGAGCATGCCTATTTTCTCACAGCTTAACAACATTGTATGTTATCTTAATGTTGGTATTTGCCAATCCAGTAGTTAAAAATAACGGTATCTCCTGAAAATAATAGTATCCCATTATAGTTTTAATTTGCATTACTCTTATTGTGGGAGAGATTGAACATCTCTTCATATGATTAAACTCTCAAGTGAACAAACTGCTCTATAGATGTGTGATGATCAACATTTACCAGAGTATATTCCACTAAATTCACATAAAATTTTCTGGAAAAAAACCCCACAAAAAAAATTGCTTTATCTTATGCTTTCCCTTCTTGGCAATTCAAAGTTCATTATAAAAGCCTCTGATAAAATTAACCCATTTAACTTTTTTTTATTGTCACATAATTATATAACATATTACTTATTTTAACCAACAGTAAGTGTACTATTCAGTGGCATTAAATACATTCACAATGTTGTGTAACCATTTCCACTATCTATACCCCAAATTTTTTCATCATCTCTAACAAAAACTCTGTGGCCTTTAACAACACTTCCCTCTCTCTCACCCTGGTTACCTCACTTCCTGTCTCTCAGAATGCGACTTTTCTAAGTACCTCATGTAAGCGAAATCATATACTATTTGTCCTTCAGTGTCTGGATTATTTCACCAAACACTAAGTTTTCAAGGTCCATCTGCGTTGTAGCATATAGAAAATTTCAGTCCTTTTTATGACTGAATAATATTCCATATTATATTTTATTGTTTATCCATTCATCTGCTAATGGATGGATGGATACATGTTATTTCTACCTTTTGGCTATTGTGGATAGTGCTACAAACATCAACGTACGCATTTATTCATAGATTTGCTTTCAGTTCTTTTGGATGTATAGCTAGGAGTGGAACGGGTGGGTCATGTGGTGGTTCTATGTTTAACCTACTAAGAAACTGCCAAATGGTTTTCCACAGCAGCTGCACCATTTTATGTTCCTACCCGCAGTGTATGAGGTGGGAATCTCTTCATGTCATGTCCTCACCAAAACTTATCAGTTCCCTTTATTTTTTCTTTGTTGTTGTTACCAAATTCAGTGTTACAAAGATTTTCCCCCGTGCTTTCTTCTAATAGCTTTTTAGTTCTGGCTATTTCGTTAGGGTCTTTGATACATTTTGAGTTAATTTTTGTATATGGTAGATAGACATGTGGATCTATATTTTGCATGTGGATATCCAGTCTTCTCAGCACCACTGTTGAAAAGACTGTCCTTTACCTATTGAATGGTCTTAGCACCCTTGTCAAAAATCAATTGACCATTTACATGAGAGTTTATTTCTGGGCTCTCTATTTTATTCCATTAGTCTGTATGTCTGTTGTGTGCTAGTACCCCACACTGTTTTAAGTATTAGAGTTTTGCAGTAAGTTTTGAAGCCAAGAGTGTGAGCCCTCCAACTTTTCTCTTTCAGATTGTTCTGGTTATTTAGGGTCCCTTGCAATTCCACCTGACTTTGAGGATCAGCTTTTCCATTTATGGGGAAAAAAAATAATGTATTTATTTGAGAGGGGGAGAGAAAGAGAGAGGGAACGAGCAGGAAGGGCAGAGGGAGAGGGAGAGAGAATCTCAAGCAGACTCTGTGCTGAGTGCAGAGCCTGATGTGGGGCTCGATCTCACCACCCTGAGATCATGACCTGAGCTGAAACCAAAAGTGGGGCACTTAACTGACTGAGGAGCCCCACTTAAGGCACCCCAAGGCTGTTGGAATTTTGATAGTGATTACGCTGAATCTGTAAATCATTTTGGGTATTAGCGAACTTGTAACAATGTGAAGTCTTCCTATCCATGAACCCGAGATGTCTTTCTGTTTACTTATGTCTTCTTTATTTTCTTTCAGCAATGTTTTGCAGTTTTCACCATAGAAGTTTTTTCACTTTTATGGTTAGATTCATTTCTAAGTATTTAATTATTTTAGATGCTGTTACAAATAGAGTTGCTTTCCTAATTTCCTTTCTAGATTGTTCATTGCTGGTCTATAGAACCACAACTGATTTTTGTGTTCTTTTACCCTGACACTTTCCCCAATTTGTATATTAGCTATAGTAGCTAGCTGTCATGTGGCTTCTTTGGAATTTCTTATATATATATGATGATCTCACCCATGAATAGAGATAATATTACTTCTTCCTTTTCAATTTGGATGCCTTTGTTTCTCTTATTCTTCTAATGGCTCCAGGATGGTGTTGAATAGCAGCAGTGAAAGCAGGTATTCTTGTCTTGCTCCTGATCTTAAGGGGAGGAATTTCAGTCTTTTACCATTGAGTAGGGTCCACTTAACTTTGTTTTAAACCAAGATCATCCAATTTATTTGTTTCATACTGGGAAACACTTTTACTGATAGATTAATACCTGGAATGAGTCTTCAATATCTGACAATTAGAATAAAAATCCTGGTGCTCAAAAAAACACATGGTATATAGATTTCAATTTTTTAGTCCAACATTTAGACTCCACCATTTTGCTGAAGCCATTCTATCTGTTTAATCAACTTCTTTGTATACATCAGCTCATTTCACAGAATGAAACAAAAAAATGTACTTTTCTCAAGCAACTAAGCAGGCTGTGTCTACTAATTAAAATGCAAAGAGTGAGTTGTATGTGGCACTGTTAATACAGGGAGGACCGTCACACACATGACTTGGTGCTCTGTGGTGTTGTGTTGTTGGTGGTTGTAGGAACTCAGCAGGAACACTTAACAGCTGAAAGTTTTATAATTTGCCTTTTAGGGAGAAAGGTGTGAGGTTGATATGAAAACATTGGGTGTTTTCTCCTCTTGCCAAAAAATTCTTGATTTTATCTTCTTCACTCCAATCACTACTCATTAATTTTCACCAAACACCCCGTCTCCACATGCATGCTTTCTCTCAAAAAAATCCCAAGTGAGACTCTGCCAGGACTCTGTTCCTCATCTGAACGCATTACCTCCTTTTACACATTGCAGGTACCTCTGACAAAGGCCAGGAAATGAAATGATGAATAAACAAATTGGCTGAAAATTCAGGGTTGTTGTAAAATTGGCAGCAGTAGGGTAAGCACGCAGCAGAAACTGGCAGTGGTTAGATAATCAAACAGTAGTGTCAAAATGGCTGGGCTCAAGCTGGACTCATCAGAACTTTCCGGCCTTGTGGGCAAAACCAGATGAAGGGCACTTTTTGCAGGATTGAGTCATAAAACCAAAGTCAAGAAAGTTTTACGTATTTCACGGATGTCTTGGTTTTGTCGTGTGTCTGCATAAGTTCTGTCTATACTTTTAATAGCACTACCTGGTTTTGCATATAGTGAAAGTTGAATAAATGGTGGTCAGAAAGTCACTGAAAGAAAGATTATCATCCCTTGTGTCAGGCACTCCACACCGGCCTCCTTGTTCTTCCTCAGATACACAGGACACTTTTCCTTCTTAGTTTGGACTTCCTATCTCTCTCCTAAAATAATCTTCCGCAAACACATAGAGAGGTTTTTACCCCTCATTTATTTAGGTCTTTGCTCACAGAGGCCTTCCCTAATGTGCCTCTCTAAACTATCCTCCAAATACTTACTATCCCATCACCCTGCCTGGTTTTTCTTTCTGGGTCTTGATTTTTGGCCCTCTGTTAAATGGTTATTGATATGTTTGTGTGTTATCTGTTGACCAAGATCTGTTTCTCAAGGGCCAGACTTTGTCTTGCTTACTACTGTATCACCAACATTTAAAACGGTGCCTCACACAGGTTAGGTACTTAGAAAATATGTTCTGAATGAACAAGCTAATAAATAAACCAAAGGGAAAGTCATTTAAGATATAAAGAGAATTTATCAGCTCTTTGAAATGAAGCCTTGTCACATATAGGTCGATCATGCCCTCATATGATGTCATCAGCACTCTCTCTGCCCCTCCCTGTTGGTTTCTTCTCTGGCAGACTCTCCCCTCATGATGGCCCCAGCACCCTAGGCTTACCCTGTGCTAAGTTAAAAAGTCCAGAGAGAAGGACATGCCCTTTTCCCAGTAGCACAGGCAGGATTTCAGGGTTCTCCTGGGCTTTCCTGAGAAACACCCCTTTACCAAATACTCTGACCGAGGAGCTGAAACATGGTAATTGGCCAGGCCTTGGAGACTGGAGGGTATGTCCAATCAACCCACTGGGACCAGTTCTCCAAAGAAAAATCAGGGTACTGATACTAGAAGACACATGAAGGGTGCCAAGAAGGCAAAAAAAAGTTAGAGTGCACTGTGCTCCCTATGACCGAAAAAGGGAGGAAAAAAGAACAAATAAAAACAAGTTCTTTGCTGCTCAATTACTTCTTAACTTCCATTAAGTCCTCTCTCCCAGGAAACTAATAGAAATAAATCAAAACCTTATTCCAAGTCAGGATCCTAGTCTTCTTTATTCTTTTTTGGCACCCCAAAGTTGCTTTTAAAGATTCAAATGTTAAACACATGCTTGTGACTCAGGCACATGGAACTCTTAACTACTGCCTTTTCAAACACTCTTCTGTGTTTCAGGGGCTAGTCGGAATGGTAGGGACAAATCATACCTCCCACTCCCTAACCCTTTTCCCTGCTCTTTCCTCCAAGGCACTTCTTGCTTTCTAATATATTTTATGATTTATTTATTGTCTGGATGCCTTCCAGTTTCCAGAATGTAAATTCCATGAGGACAGGGATTTTTGTCCCTTTTGTTCACTGGCCCATCCCCAGAGCCTAGAACATTCCACAAATATTTGTTGAATAAATGAACGGGGAGGGGTTAACGTCTGTGCTTTTTTATTTAATACTTTTCTCTATTCACTAGGTTAATATTACTCCATTTGATATAGTTTGTTCATTTCTTTAAAAAAGATTCTATTTTTTCTCCATCATATTCATTTCTTAGAGTGTTTCTAGCTTCTATGTTGTTCAAAAGAATAGAGCTGTTACCTAAAGATGTATTTAAATTATCTTCTGATATTGTTTGTAACTGAACCTACTTTATCAAAAAAGAAAAGAAAAGAAACGGGCTCACACACACATGTGTGCGCACTAACACTAAAAAAGTTATGCTCTGCAGTTTTAGAGCAATTCTCATTGTAGTTGGTGCCAGGGAAATAACAACCTGTCATTAACATAAAGGCTTCCTGATCTGCTTTGTCAGTTTAGTATTAGATAAGGACAAAGAAAGGGGTGCCTGGGTGGCTCAGTGGGTTAAGCCACCGACTCAGGTCATGATCTCCAGGTGGTGAGATTGAGCCCCAGGTGGGGCTCTGTGCTGAGCATAGAACCTGCTTAAGATTCTCTCTCTCTCTCTCCCTCTGCCCCTTCCCCTGCTTGTGCTCTCTCTCTCTAAAAAATAAATAATAAATAAGGACAAAGAAAAATGGGATTCATTTTTAACTTAAATAAAAATTAGACATTTAGATCAAATTTAAAAACAATATGGCCTCTGGCTAGTTGTACCTTTCTCAAAAGATGCCAGCATTTGAGCCTGACAACCTAGTAGAGAATCTTCGCATCTCACATATTTTTCAGTCTGCAGGCCAAAATTGGAAGTGGAGTTCCCTTTACCTTATGTTCTAATTTATGACATGCTTTTTTATCCCGCCATGATGCCTCGTGCCTCCCTCTAAAAGCCTGGAATGCTATCTACTTTTCAACAAGAAAAGCTACATAGCATGTCTCATTTCTCTTTTTGTCACGGATGCCAAATTAGAACCACTGAGTTGCAATTAGGGTTTGTAAACATATACACCAACATAATTGCAGTCTCCTTTTTTCTATAATCTTATTTTTTACTTCTATTTTATTTACTTTTTTGTCAGTAATTTTGATTGTATTATACTCAGAAGGCTTTACAGAAAGAAACACATTACAAATAAGCCAATTAGGATATGTTTATATGCTGACGACTGTAATATTGCCTAAGAGTGATGTGGACGATTCCAGCAAAATAAGAGTAAGACCTCTTATGTTCTTGAAGAGCTTGTAGTAATATTTGTTGAATGGGCCTAGTGGGGACCCAAGCAGGCTGGATATGCTCTGCATCATCCTCTGTCCTAGGATTGCGGAGGTCATGATGGCTGTCAACTACTCAGAAAGTGGCTCACAAACTTCACATATGAGAAGCTCTTTCAGATGTCAGAAGATTCTGTAGATTGTATCACCCAGGATGGGCTATGCTATGTGGTAATAACAACAACTTCAAAATGTCATTGACGTCAAACCACCAGCTTTCTTTCTGGATCACACTACTATCCATCCTGAACCAACAGGGGCCTCTGATCATCCTAGTTACTCTGGCAGCCAGGCTGATGGAGCGGCCATCACCTCTGGTCGCAGAAGCAGAGGGAAGAGCAGAACATTGGAGGATCTCCCACTGACAATTAAAGCCTGGTTCAGAAGTGATAGTCATGACTTATATTCACAACTTATTCACCAGAACTAGTCATATGAGGCTTCCCAACTACAAGAGAGCCAAGATGTATAACCTTTGCCTGGGCTCAGAAGAGAGAACCAGAAATATTGGGTACTAATATTTGGGTACTAATGACTACACAGATCTACCTGTAAAATAGCAGTTGTCATTTTTTAATATTTGTTGCTTGAGCAAATGCGTAAGGATAAAAAGTTGCTATGAATTTGAGTAAGGCTTTAAAATAAATTTGTATTACATTAATCATTAATATCTAAGTAAGTGTAGAAAGACTGAGACATTTTTATCTTAAGAGCTGGGCGAGAAAAAGATAGAGATAGCACCAAGATTATTTCTAGGGAGTTCACTTTGGGAAAATAGCCTGATGATTATGTAGGGACAATAGTGGGAATGTGGAGGACAAGAGTGTTGGCTGGTGAGGAGGACACTGATCTCCTTAGAACAGAGAGAGAAGTTTGAAGTTTGGGAGGCAGTGCAAGAAGATGAAAAGGAGAAGAAGGAGTGTGGGAAAGCAGAGAGAGAAGAGACTAGCAAAATGGAAGAATTATTTAGTCTCTGAAATGACCCTTCCTATGACCTTTCCCCATTCTTCCACAGAGCTCAGTAGCATAGTGAGCTCAGAAATGCATGCTGTGAGTAGATTTTGGATGTGAACACTAGAGAAGGAGGTAGGTTTCAAGCTTGTTTGAAGCAGTAAACATCTTAGACAGTAAGGATGCAGAAAAGGGCTGGACACTGTAAGCTGCTCAGAAAGTTGCAGAAGGCTTGAAGAGGCCTCTTGAGGGCCTGGCCATAAACTGCCAATTTCATGTCACTTCTGAATGTTCCCAGCTGACATTTTTGTTAATTCATACTATTATTGTTAAATAATATTGTTTTTAAATTTCCTTAAATAATCAACTGGTATATTGACTTACTCATTTAATGATGTTTCCTGAATGCAAACAAGATAATGAATCCTACAATAAACAAGGCTCGTGTCACCACTTACAGTCACTCAGGAGGGACAGACATTAAACAGATACATATGTAAATAAAATTATTTATTTCAGCCTGCAACAATACTCAATGGTTATAGATTCATGGACTCTCTTTGGATTGTAGGGCTTGTGGGTTGAAGACTGTATTTCCAGGAGTTGAAGCTATTCTTTAAGAGGCCTGATAATGGAAAGAATGAAGGACCCCTACACCAAATTCAATGCTTCTATTTTTGAGAGCACTCAAAAGGATTTCTTAATTTCAGTGCCATAAACAATTTGTGCTAGATGGTTAGCCAGTATATTAAAGAGAAGAAATTGCACTGGAGAGATGAAAGATAGTATGTCAATTAGAAAGAGAGGTTAAAATAAATATTTTTAAAAACAGTTAAAGAGATCACGGGATACATAAGGCAAAATTTAGATTATATTAAAAAAAAGAACAGGCAAGTTTGAATAAGAAACAGATGGAAATTCTAGAGACAAAAATATAGTCATTGAAAAAGAATTTTAAAATATTCAATAGCTAGATTTAAAAGGAGCTTACATACAGTTGAATGTGGAGTTAGTGAAATGAAATATGGATCTGAGGAAATAAATGCAGCTCAGAAAGGAAACGAGATTTAAATATGAAGGAGAAGGTAAGAGCTATGGAGAAATAAAAGAGTTCAATTTATATAATAGTAGTTCCACATGGCAAGATTCCAGGATATAGGTTAGAGCCACGTTGAAATAAGTGATGGCTGATAATTTTCCATAATCGAAGAAACACATGAGCTCTCAGGGTGAGGTAACATACGGAGTCCTAAAAAGGTTAAGTAAAAACAAATTCTCTCTGATTTGCATCACAGTGGAGCTGCAGAATATCTAGGGAAATGAGAAAATTTTACAGGCTACCAGAGAGAAAGGCAGTCTGTAAAGAAGAGCTCATCAAAGTTATTGCAGACTTCTTGTCAGCAACAATAGATATATATTTTTTAAAGATTTTATTTATTTATGTGACAGAGAGACAGCCAGCGAGAGAGGGAACACAGCAGGGGAAGTGGGAGAGGAAGAAGCAGGCTCCCAGCCGAGGAGCCCGATGTGGGACTCGATCCCACAACGCCAGGATCACGCCCTGAGCCGAAGGCAGACGCTCAACGACTGCGCTACCCAGGCACCCCAGCAACAATAGATATTATAGGACAAGAGAATAACATCTTCATTGTGCCATGAGGAAATAACTGTTGACCTAGAATTCCCTGCTTATCGAAACTGTGGTCCCATAAAGTGAAAGCGAAATAAGACATTTTCAGTCGCTTAGACCAAGTACATGCACTAACCATGGACCCATGTTTAAAGAATTACTAAAGATTTACACCACAGCAAGAAGGAAAATGAACCCAAAAGCAAGGTGTTAGGATGCAATAAATGATGATCTGAAGAAGGAAAGACTGAAATCAAAGTAAGTATAGAATTTAAATAGTATTCAAAACACAGAAGAAGTTGGCAGAAAAGCTGAATATAATAAAATATGTTCTATTTTATTATATATTTATATATATTTTACAAAATAGTAAACAAGGAATAGTGGAAAAGAGAAATAAAACAAAAAATTTTAAACTACAAATGGAAGTAAAGTAAATATATGATAAATTTTAAATCAAAAGAGGAAGAAGAAGCAGGAAAAGAGGAGGAGACTCAAGCAAATAATCATAAAACCAATCAGAAAGTTCATTAGATGAATATCCACCATTAAAAATGCCACAATCCAGATAGTGATCTAGCTTTCCAAAAATATACTGTTCCTAAATCACTTAACTATCCCAGGTCAGATGAAAGGATGAAAACCTTCCTAGCTCATTTTCAGAAACTCATATAACAGAAATATCAAAATCTGATAGAGATAGATAGAGATAGATCTAATAAAAAAAGTAGAGAATGAATACACTTATTAATATCAATCAATGTAAGCAATTAAAAATAAACTATTTCTGAACTGAATAGAGCAGTCTATCAAAATAATAATACATCATATTTAGGTAAGCTTTATTCTAGAAGGAATAGCTTAGTGTTAGGATCTCTATTGATTCATTAAATCAGTAGATCAAAGGAAACAACATAAACTCGTCACGATAGATGCTGTATATAAGCATTTAAAAATGTTCAACGTCTATCGCTGATTTAAAAAATCCAAGAAAACCAGAAATAGTGGGAAACTTCTTTTACTTTTAAAGAATATATATTGAAAACGGTAGCTCACAGTACATGGAGGCATTCCCGTTAGAATCAAGATTAAGCAAAAATCCTACTATTTCTAGTATTATTGAACTTTTTTGTGAAGTCTAGGAGATATGAAACAGAAGCAAATAAAAGTATTATGAGGGAAGATATAGAATAATCATTACTTATAGATGATGTGAACTTCTACCAAGAGCATTAATGAGACTGTTCAGAATGAATTTATTTAATAACATAACAAGCTAGAAAATTAAATATAATAACTTTTCTCTATGTCGTCAATCAGTAAAAATATATTTTGGAAAAATGGTTGTGTTTAAAATGTGGAAATAAAAAGTACCTAGGGAAAGCACCTAACAAGAAATGTTTAGTACCTATATGGGGGAAAAGAACCCATTGGGTCTACTTCTCTGCGGTACATGAAGGAATTCTTGAAGCATGTAGGCAAGCCTGAATATTATAAGATGGAAAATCTCACTCAAATAAAGGTATATGGTTCACCACAACTTCAAATGAAAATCTGTGAGATTTCTGGAAGTGACAGGTGGGTATGATCAATAAAATGATTTTTAAAATAGCATAGAAGAATAAGTAAGTGCTAGCTGTCAATAGTATTTTGGTGGTAAGCAGTAATATGCAATATCTCACTAATCCTCATGAAATTTTAAGTCTAAACTTAGACTTAGAAAGGTTAAGTAATTTTCCAAGGGTCACACAGCTGGGTGGAATTGGTACTCCAACACAGGTCTGAAGGTCTTACTTCAGAAACTGAGATTTTTAATATCTGTGTTATATATTGCAAGTGTGACAGCCATTTAAATTTCTTGTATTACAAATCATGTCTAGAGCCTATTTGAGGAAGAAGCAGTTTCCACTATGTTACTCACATTCCATTTAAAACCTATTTAAAAAGGGATACTCAAAGTCTTTCTTTACCTACACTTAAAATAGTAGTCTATGGAAAGCTGTTCAGGATATATGGTTAAGTGAAAAAAACAAAACAAAACAAAACACACATTGCAAAGCAGAATGATCCACTTCTGTACAAAAATATCCTTTTATGTCCAAATAAGTATAGATATATGGTAGGATATTAATACCCATAAATGTATATGGTAGGACATTTATATGTATATACAATATACTTTTTTTTAATATGGCAGGATATTAATACCCTAAAATGTTAGAAGTGGCTAACTCAGAATAATTTTTATTCTTTTTGTTTGTCTGTATTTTCTCCAGTCAGTTCTTTTAGAACTTGTAACATTCCCCCCCAAAACCTCAGCTCTTATTAAGCTGAAAAAAACAGGAAACTAGATTTGTTCCCCAATTTAGGTTCATAATAAAAAATTAGGCCAGGATTTTTTATCCGTAGCCTAAAAAAACTAGTGGTATTAATAAAGTTATTTTGAGGAAAACTGTCAAGTTCAATCAGCTTGACCTTTAGCTGTTATATAAGTGCAAGGTGAAAATAAACAGATTCTAGTATGGTAATCAGGTGAAATTACACCATGCATTTATTTTAGAAATGGGTCTTGTTAACCTGCGAGGCCATTAGGACAAATACTGGTGTTCGAGCTAACATCAGAATGTGGTCCTGCTTCCACAGGCGTCCCAGCCCCTCCCACGCTCCTTTTGCGATGCCCGCCGGGTGGTGCGCGAAGGGATGCGGATTAGGCTCCACTAACAAGCAGCCTTCCTTCCAGAGTCATGTTCTGCTTGGTTGTTTGAGAATGCCCAGTGATTCTTGTTGTCACCATGCAGCTCTACATGTTAACACGCATCTTAGCAAGACCTTAAATCCTGACTTCCGAGCAGCTACATTTCAGCTCACTCTCAGTATTTCCTTTTTGTTTGTTAGCTATAAAACTGAACAAATGGGACTGAGGGACTCTGGCATGGCTCCAAATCAGAGTGAAACGCATCCCGAGTTGGCCCTTTGCCCAAAGGTATAATTTTCAGCTGTGAGTTGCCCTTAATTCTGAAAATCATCTTTGTAGCTTCAGATTTTTCAGTGAAGTAGAAACATTGTGTCTGCTGTCCAGGCAACCAGCATTCAAAAACAAAAACAATATTTTGCTTTCTCTTTGCATCAGATCAGACTTCTTTTGCGAGAGGATTCAACACATGAAGAACATTCAAGTGTAAATGCTGTAAATATTCAGTGCTTGCAGGCCATAAATAACAGCGTGCAGATTTCTTAAGGTTATTTGATATTGGAACAGATCATTCTTTCAAGTTTGATACCTGGGATATTTTAAAACTAGATTTTCCCTGAATAGTAAAAGTACTTAGCATCAGTTTCAATTATGTTGGGGTAAATAACAAATTATTCTGTGATTAAGAATAGCAATTGACAATCCATGTATTTCGTAAACATGAATGTCAGTATGTCCAACACATCAACAGTATGCCAGTGCTCTGTATTTTATAACACTACCAAGCAGAGGGACTTTCCAAACAGCAAGTTGATATTTGTTTTTATTATTCAATGAATAAAGTCTTTTTATATGTCTTAAACTCCGTCAGACAAAGGACTTGTGTCTTATATATCTTTTATTCCCCAAATTGAAGAGCAAATGTACACAGAGATAATTACATGCCATTTCTTATCATTAGTTCTGAAACAAATACATACCAAGGTTTCTAATACCCAAGTAAAACAATTAAACTTACGCAGAAGACGCAACAACTGCCAACAGTCTGACACTTACTTGCTGCATGAACCAAAGCAAACTGTGAGATTCAATTTCTTTATCTAAAAACATATGAAAACTCTTCTCTCTCTTTTGGCAAGGTTGTTGTGGAAGCGATGAGATAATCATGTGAATAGGTTTAGCACAGGACCTGATGAAGTTTAAGAGTTTAATTACTGGAGTTTTTTGGGTTTGTTTTTTTTTTTTTCAGATTATGAAAGGACTATGAGTTTATTATAGAAAATTGAAAAAAAATGTTAGAAAAAAAATCACCAGTGTCACACCATCTAGTTTTTTTTTTTTTTTTTCTGGCCCTTTTTCTATCATAGTTTTTGTAGTTGAGGTAATGCTCACTATAAAATTTTATATTCTGCCTTAATTTACTTTATAACGTCAGCATTTTCTCATGTTATTACAAGCTCTTCGTAAACACTAGTTTTAGTGTCTGCATGGTGTTCCATCCTGTCATTTACTAGCCATTTCCCTATTATCACGTAGGTTGTTTTTAGTGTTTTGTATGGTAGAGAGTGCCATGATAAACACCTTTGTTTCTAACTCCTGTATTTCAGATGATTCCCTCAGAATAGGGTATATTTCTCCCATCTGTTCTTTGTTCCATGTTTCCACCTTTTCTGCCTTCTTTTGATTAATGACTTTTTATGATTCCATTTTATCTCTTTTATTGGCTCATTTACTATAATTCTGTTTGCTTTAGTGGTTGCTTTAGTATTTATAGTATACATCTTTAACTTAGCACAGTCTACCTTCCAGTAATATTATGTTACTTTATATATGGAATAAGAACTTTACAATTATATATATATAAATATCTCCACCCCTCCCTCTTCTCCTGTGTGCTGTATTTGTTATATACCTTTCTTATACCTATGTTGCACATATTATGATACATTGTCTTTATTTTTTGTTTTAAACAAATCAAGTCTCTTTTAAAGATATTTTAGAAGTAATAAAAAGTATCTTATATTTAGTCACATCTTTACTATTTCTGATGCTCCTTACTCCTTTGTATAACTCCAGATTTCCATCTGGTATCATGGATCATTTTCCTGCTGCCTGAACAACTTCCTTTCACATTTCCAATAGTGCAGATCTGTGGATGATTTCTCTCAGCTTCTGTATGTCTGCAAAAGTCTCTATTTCTCCCTTCAATATTGATGGATTTTTTTGCTGGGTATAGAATTCCCGATTGACAACTTTTTTCTTACAGTATGTTAAAAACGTTTTTCTACTGACTTCTGGTTTGCATTGTTTCTGACAAGAAGTTTGCTGTCATTGTTATCTATTTTACTATATATTATGTGAGTTTTTCTCTGGCTCCTCTTTATATTTCTTTTTTTCCTTGGTCATAAGCAGTTTGAATATGATGTTACTTGATGTAGTTTTCTTCAGATTCCTGGTGCCTGGGATTTGCTGAGCTTGGGTCCATTTGGAGAAAAAAGGATAAATTACACCATCCTTTTGCGTAGCAAAATACTTAGCACCCAGTAGGCATGCAGTAATGGTGGGAGGAATTATGGTGAATAGGATCATAACTATACTGATAATACTACTAATTGTAAGATAAAGGCAGTATTTCCAGACATACACACACACACACACACACACACACACACACACACTCACACTCACACTCACAGAGAGAGAAAGAAAGAGAGCACAGAATTTAACTAAAAGCTAATACTGGGAAATCTACATATTTTCATGAATATTACTGAGTTGTTTTGATTCAATGAAATATCCATTTTATTGTAAGAGGGAAATACATTAGGTCTTTGGCAGAAATAGGATATGGTGAGTTATGAATTCTGTGAAGACATTGGGAAGAATGAGTTAGTTAAGGAGTCCACTGAGTGCTTACGTGCTTCAGACTGTAAGCTTCGTGTAAGTCCAGAACCAGATGAAATTTGGTGTGGTGGAGCAGAAGTAGCTAACACTGAATTCTATAGACATCACTTCCTATCCCCTCAGTTCTAGAACACTCACTCATGACCATGATATTAAAATGAACAGAAGATAGGTACAAATAAATTAAATAGTTATTAGTGATAGAGAAACACATGGACTTACTGCCCTGTCTTGGGAAAATGTCTTGGGAGTCATCAGCAAGGTGGTGATATGCAAAGGAGAAAAGACAAAGACAAGAGCATGAGGTTGGTCTTGGGTCACAAATAAAAGAGATTTTACTGGACAGGCAAGCATGTGAACTCATTGATTCCACAGTGATTTGTTTCTCCAAATGTATTGTTCTCCAAATGTTTGTTTCTCCTAATGGTATTATAGTCAGTGTTCTTGTGATTTCAGACCTCCTCTTGGTTCTTTCACTGGCTATAACTGATTAAAAGCAAATACCAGGCTTGGGAGATAGTAGGGCTTATGTGGTAGATTTTAAAGATTAGTTTGGGGGTCTAGACATTTTGACAGCTTGCTGTCTTGATGGTTGGCTTCATCTTTTACTGCTAAGGGGCTGAGACAGCAAGAAGGGAGCTAACAAATCTTTTATACATAGAAAGCAATTATAAATACTCAAATAATATTTGTATGGTGACAAGCATGACAATTGATTAATTTTAGTATAAAGACAAAATCTTTGCTGTTTGACTAACAGCAATGATAGCATTGACATTTCTGCTGCTTTAAGTAACATATGATGAGAATACATACAAAGAAGATAAATATATAACTCTGGTAGAAAAAATAGAACAGACACAGAAGCTGGGGCACATGGCCTTAAATCAGATATCTCAGTCAGTATATTAGTTATGTATACATCTGTTTAAATGTAATAGAGAGTAGAAAGATCATTATCTATTTCAAATAAATCAGAAGGTGCTATTTTTGCACCCAAATATCAAGAAAATAATTTCTTTAATATATAGAAATCAAATCCTCAGAAGTGCCCATATTATTTTAATGCATTAGATTTGATAAAATAAGACTTCACTTTCCATTATATGATTAAGCCATTATGTGAAATATTATTTGTTGCATTGCGCTCAATAAAATGCCCAAATGAAACAATACACATTTTATCTCAAAAATCAGTTCATTAATTTCCATTTCATTTTAAACATCCTCCATAGCATCTGAGATTCAGCCTAATACATGGGCAGAATACTTACCATATTCATGAAGCCTCAAATCTGCCACACACATCTATCTTAAAAAGTGGCCCAAACTGGTTGCTTCTTACATGTCACTCTATCTAATAGAACACGGATTGGGTATACTTACAACTGATTAGATTGGTGATTCGAGTGTTAGCCAAGAGGAAACCTATAAAAGCATATACTTTAGTTTAAAAAAAAAAAAGGTTAATTAACTCTGAATTGGCTTGCAGTCAAACTCTGCTAAGTACTGGGTGGCTAAACCCATCCCATTAGATCTTATTTTAAAAAGTTTAAACACCCAGCAATTTGAAAGAAATTAAAAGTGGTCTGTACCCTAAGAAACTCTGAAATATGTTTCCAGGTCCTGTGCTCTGTGCTTTCCATCTCAGCCTGGGAAGCGAGTGGACACAACTGCAGAGGCGCTGTTCCATGCCAGTACATTTTCTTGGATATGCTTAAAAATGATTCCCTATTATGAAAGAGCATCTGAGCATATTCTCCAGCACCTGAGAGCGTAACAAATACATCTCACTTAATCAATACACTTATTTGCCTCTTGGTAAACCCTATCTAGCAGTCTTTGTATAGGCTTCTTAAACAAGAAGTAGTCATTCATGATTTAACATAAACATTGAATTTATATTTATTGCAATGTATAGAAGGAAACTTCTCAAAAATCATGAAGATAATTTGTCAGGAACCAAGAGCAGTTATTATAGTAGGAAGAAAATAAAGGTATTCCCTGTTAAATTAAAGAAATAATAAGATGCCCATTGTTATCATTGTTTTTTAGACATTCTGAAGGTTCAAGCAAATGAGCAAAACAAAATGAACGGTATATAAATATTGGAATGCAGGGGGAACTCTTATTAACTGTTGATATGATTGTCTGATTGTATACCTACAAAAGACAAGAACATCCATTATGAAACTATTAATAGAGCTAGAAGAATTTATTAAGTTGCAGGAGCACAGGAAACACACACACAGAGTCATCTGTGTTCCCATTTGCTAGCTATAATTGACAAAAAATTGAAATGAAAAATAAGATCTCTCTCATAATGACTACTGAAATTGTAAAGAACTTGAGAATATATTTAATAAAAATCTACATAAAGAGAAATGTAGTGGAGTCATATCATATGCCTGTTTATCATATATAAATTAAATTAAACTTACTGCATGCTACACATGCTTCTTTTTAAAGATATGTATATTTCATGCAATAAAGCTCCCAAATACAGGCCAAGTCCTTTCCTGGGTGTTCAACTTGAGAAACAGCAATCTGTTTCAATCCTGAAAGAAAAGCTGACTGTGTTGGATTTATTGTTAAGCTATTACATCTGCATATTGTTCTTCACGGGCACTTAAAAGGATTTTCAAGAATGATTTTGGCCATAAGCAATTGTCACCTTGATGCTGGTTTTGTAAATCAGTCCTTCTGTAAGATGAATCTCCACTGTGGTGTGTGACTTTTCTGAAGGACATAGAGCAAGACCAGGATAAATGGAACTGCCAGAAAACTGCCAAACTATGCTCCTTCACCCGACTCATTCCTACAGACATCCTAAGGCAGAATGCTTACAACTGTCAGACCTCTGCCCTTCCTTTATTGTGTTCATCCTGGCTAATTGAGTTAGAGAATCTCCATTGTTTAGAAAACGTGTCTGCCTCCAGACTTACCAGTCATTATAGTCCAGTGTAAATAAGACTTCAGGTGGTAAAGGTGACCCATACTTGATTTCCTCTAATTAGGATGTGCATTTAGAATCGTAGAGGCTCGGTCTGGGTTCCAAGATGTTACTAAGGCTGGGGTGCTTTGTTGGATGAGCAATGGGAAAGATCATGCAGGCATAAGAACTCCCAAGGACAGGATAAAATTAAGGAACTCCTTGGATGAAGTGTGAGGAAAGTCAAAGCTCTCTTGAGACTATGTTCTACCACTCTACCGCCTTTGTGGGATATTCGTATATTGTGTTAGGAGAAGTGTTACCTGTCTCCCTCTGACTGTCCTCCCCCATTGGGATAACCAAAGCCCCTAAATTTTGTCAACCAACTGAATGTTATGAATATACCCTGGGAGGTACCCTCATTGGGGAAAGTGCATCCTGGCTAGACAGGAAACAATGTCATGCAAATGTTGGTCTTTCCCAGAGGAATATAGATATGTAATGCAATTACAACCAGAATCCCAACTGTCTTTTCTGTTTGCTTGTCTTTAGACCTGGACAAGCTGGTTCTAAATACTTGCCAGTTGTCAAGAGAATTTTAAAAAAGAACTAGTGGGAGGTATTTACTCTGTCAGCTATAAATAAATACTAAAAATATTGCAATAAAAATTCTATGGGACTGGGATAAGGATAGTAAATAAATTGTGAAAACGTAATAGTAAATATCTAATTGCAATCATTCAGCAAGAAATAATTTATTAGGCATAGGCTATGTATCAGTTGCTATGCTAGTCACCGGTTCAAAGCCGTGGACAATATACAGTCACTGCCCTCATTATAGGCTGAATATTTGCAGGGTATGAGCAGTATCATGGACAAAGAATCAGTGATATCCTGAGATGCAGAACAGAGGGATGGATCCTAGTGTGGGATCCACAGGAAGCCTCCCTGAGACTGTGGTATTTTGGCTGAGTCTTGAAGGATCACTAAAGTTAATTCTGATTAAGAAGGCCAGTGGCAGGAGAACATGGCTCTTGGGGGGGAACCACTCCAGGTGAGAGCAGTCTGGTACATTTGAATATAGGGAAGACTGGTGGTTGGCATGGGAGAGGGGCTCAAAAACTGAATTTATTTAGGAGCCTAGGAGAGGCTGAGAGAACTTCTAATTTTACCTTAAGAAAATGAAAAGCCCTCAAAAGTGTTATGTAAATTTCCTTGTCTTTCAGCTGACACTGATGTATAAATTTCAGTGCAATATTGATTGATAAGTGATATTTCTGTACATCTGATACAGAATAATGTTTTCATAGAAGTCTCAAATTTTGCTTATCAAGAAAAAAAGTACTTACACCTATACTATCAAATATTCCTCTTTTTTGATCTATTTCTTCTTTTTCTGAGCTTATTGTTTCCTCTGCTTTCTTATCATCAGCTTTTATATGGTATACGTTTCTTATCAATTTCCCCCCAATGTGTGTGTGTATTGTTATTTCCCTTTATTTCTTCAGTGGTTTTAAAGGACTGACCACTTTTCTCTGTTTCATTTATTTCTCCAAATAGTTTTGATGCACCCTGGGACTAGAGTGAGATAAGTGAGAGACACTGAATGAAAAATTTAAGAGGATGCTCAAGACTCAAGATTTAAAACCATGTTCCTGCAATAAATAAAAAAATTAAAATTAATGCAAAAAGTCGTCCAGGAACCATATATCAAAATTTTAAATAAACAAGGATCCAACCCTGCACTGCACACCTTGTCTCTCACTGGCCTCCCTCCAGCCCCAGCCCTACTCCAGTAAAACTTTATTTACTGAAACAGTCAGCTAGCACTTGGGCTATAGTTTGTTGATTTGATTTAAGTTTTCGAGCAAATGGATTAGAATTTAAGTCTATTTTTGAACAACAAGAATTTAATAGTGTTTATAAAACTGTCCTTCCCTTCACAACTAAAAGAATATGAATATGCTTTTATTTACCTTCTATCTGCCCTCTTCCCAGTTGTTTTAGTTTCAATACACTTTTTTTATAATAATATTTTTTATTATGTTAGTCACCATACAGTACATCCCTGGTTTTTATGTAAAGTTCGATGATTCATTAGTTGCATATAACACCCAGTGCACCATGCAATATGTGCCCTCCTTACTACCCATCACCAGCCTATCCCATTCCCCCACCCCTCTCTCCTCTGAAGCCCTCAGTTTGTTTCTCAGAGTCCATAGTCCCTCATGCTTCATTCCCCCTCCTGATTACCCCCCCTTTCTTTATCCCTTTCTTCTCCTACCAATCTTCCTAGTTCTTATGTTCCATAGATGAGAGAAACCATACACTTTTGACTCAAATTCTTTTACTTTAAGGTTCTTATCTAAATAGTAGCATTAAACTTCACTACTCCATTAACTACTGTTGTTTAGACTTAGTTACATATTTTAATGGCTATATTGCTCATCATTGTATCTTTCTGTCTCTTGAGCTCTGTATTCAGAGTCTTTTTTTGGTTGTTGTTGTTACTGGAGTGATTGACTAAATGATTTTCCCTGGGACCTAAATGTTTGTTTCTCCCAAAAAACGGACATAGGTGGTACATTTTTAGTCTTTGTCCAAAAATGTCATACTTTCCCCCTCTTGTTTGAGTAACAGTCTATTCAAGTCAGAATTCTAAGGGAAAATTCCTGTTTTCTTACAACTTGTGAACATTTCTCTGTCTTCTAGTATGTAGTCCAATGCTCTTCTGGTTCACTTGCCATTTATCCTTGGCATTTGGAAATGCCATTAAGATATGAGTGAAGTGTGGTTTCAGTATTCCTGCCCAGGACCTTTTCGATCTGATGACTCAAGTCTTTCGACATCTTTCTTTTTATTTTTGGACTTTGTTTCCCCTAGGCCCACTTAAATTCAGCCTTCTGGAACTCCAGTTACTTGGCTTGTATGGGTTCCAATGTGTGCTTATTGTAGATGCCACCTGTAATGTGAGTTTCCCATGGCCATGCCTCTGCTTTCTGGCCTGGATCTGCCCTGGAGATTCAGGATTGGTCAGCTGACCGAGGTTGAGCCAATCAACATCCTTCTCCAGGATTTCTCTTTTTAACTGGAACTAAGGGGAATAAGTTAGTTCTCCTCAGTAGAAGAAAAGAACTATAAAGTATGTTTCTGCCATGTGGAGCATCCCCATTTGTGGTGAGACAGAATGAAATTGCAGGAAGAAAGGAAAAGAGATGGTGATATTTGAAAACTCGGTTCCTGATGCTTCACTTTCAAGTCAAAGAGAGCAAGTAGGAGAGGGTCGTTCATTTTAAATGAGCAAATTGGCACAAAAGTGGAGGGACCAAGAGAATGGAGGTGTGGAAGCCAGTTAACAAAATATCTTAATTGTTTCCTTGAGAGGTAATTAGAGCCCTTTTTGAGACTTCCTAGGATAATTCGAAAGCATAATTATGAGTTAGTTTGATAGACCTGGTCATAGATGGGTGTGAGAGTGGGAACAGAAGGGAGACTAGAATATGCCTAACCTTTCTTGTTGTGTGCCTGACAGATACAGACAAGGATAAAATCAACACCACATATAATAATGAAATTGAGAGAAGGAAGCCAGATACAAAGAAGCACTCACTGTTTATATCAGTACAGGGCTAGGCAAAACCAATCCATGGTGTCTGAAATCAGTTTGGTAGATGGGGTGTAGCAATTATAATGGGCCATTAAGTGGCTTCTGGGAGTGCTGATGATGCTCTGGTTCTTGATCTAAGGGCTGGTTACCCATGAGTATTCATTTTATGAAAAATACATTGAACAGTACACATATGCTATGGACACGTTTCTATGTGAATTTCATACTACAACAAAAATGTCAAAAGCAAGGGTGAGAATCATTAGGGGTGAAGATGTTTTCTGTTTAGCATATTCTGAATTTGAGATGCCCATAGGACAGTGGTTCTCAAAGTGTGGTCCCCAAAGGAATAGCAACATCATCCAGGAACTTGCAAGGAAAGCATATTTTTAGGCTCCACCTGAGATGTACCGAACCAAACATCCTTGGGGCAGGGCCCAGCAATCTGTTTGCACAACCTTCCAGGTGATTCTAACATATGCTAACATTGGAGAAAGTGTGCTGTAGGGTATCTGGATGGATCTATTGGGCAGATAGCTAAGCATGAATCTGAAGTTAAGTAGAAAATGGTTTGGGTTGAAGGTATGGTTCTGTGATTGCATTATTTAATTTAAATGATCCTTGAAGCCATGAGGATAGGCAAACTGCCTCAAGGACATTACATACAGTTAAAAGAAGAAAAGACCCATGGGAAAGCACAACATTTCAGGGGTAGGTAGGAAAAGAGGTTACTGCTTGAAATGACAGCAATATGTTGGAGATGAACATTCACATGGAAAGATTTTTGTGATGTATTTTATGTGAAAGAAGATACAATATAAGGGCACAAAACTTACAATCCCATAGGCATACACTATCTCTGAAGTATGCAATTAAAGCTATATTTTTATTTTCTTCATTTTGCTTATCCGTTCTTTTTAGTTTTTCCTAATGTGAAGATGTCTTGCATTTTGAAACAACAACAAAACCCAATAAAATTGTTTTTAAAAGATGAAGGATATCTTGCACACAAAGAACTAGACAACACAGGCATGAAGAAAATGCAGTTTTGAGATTTGAAGAGTCTATGTTAAGATGAAAAGCACAATTGCAAAATTTTAAACTGTAATCCAGACAGAGAATTGAGTACTTCAGAAAATTGAATTAGCACATTAAGAAATGAATTCAGTAAATTCTTTCAGAATGTGGAAGACAAAAATAAGGAGCGGGACATAATGGGAATAAGACAGGATAGAGGAGGTATGGTCCCAAGAGACAGTTGCGCCCCTAATCCAGAGGTCAGTCCCTGCCTCCACTGTGGCTTCTCCCGACTTTTTCCCCACACAGTTGCTGGAGTGATCTACTAACCGATCCTCTAACCATCTCAAATCAGACCTGGTCGCCCCCTCTTAAATGCCATTACATTTCAGATGAGATACAGTATTCTCTCCTGGCAGCAGGACTCTGTCCATCCTCCTCTCCCCCCACCTTCTGTCCTCACGCTCCCTCTACTCCAGCCCACGCCGGCCTTTCTGCACCTTTGGGACCAAACCGTTTTTCATCCGCAGGCCTTTGGGAATGCCAGACCTACTCTCATTTCTCTTCATCCTTCAGGTCGCAGCTTAAAGTAAACCTCCTCAGTGACGTGTCCTCCCCATGCTATGCCTTTCCCTCATCCTATGCAGCGTAACACACATTTGGAATTTATTTGTGCATCTTCCATGATAGGATAAGCTTAGTGAGGGCAGGGCCCATGTCTAGTGTATTCACCTCTGTTATGGTGCATATAACGCAGTCCCTAGCAAACAGTAGGTGCTCAGTGAATATTTGTCCCTTCATGATGGTTGCAGATGTTCTCCTCTTGGTGGGTCTTCGTGGTTATTTTAAAGAGAAGGCTGAAAGTAGATTGGCCCTGCGCCCGTGCTTGCGCCACTGTGGCACACAGACACTGCTAGATGTGGATGCCTAATTGCAGCTCCTCCTCGTACATAAACTAATTTCTACAAGTAAGCTAACCAAATCTTAGAAGCTGTGTTGTTCATTTGGAATGTCCACGTGAGGTATCCAGATGGCCTGGAAGCATGAAAATGGCTTCAAAACCTGCCTTGCGTAATCTCGGCGAGTAGTTTATGCATGGATAGACTCCAGGTCAATCAATGGTAGGGGCTCTCTTTTAATTATACGGTTTTCATTCTGTCATCTAAAACACTGCTGCATAAATTGTAGGTGTCTTATAAATGCTTATTGATTTAATTATAAGTTAATAGATGTGTTTTCTTGCAGAATAGTAGCTTAGTGTTTCCTAATTTTTAGCAGTTGTTTCCTATGGCCACATGGACTTTCCTTTCCCACCAAACTGATTAACTCCTGAAATAGGAGGAGCTCTTTATTGAAAACAGTAATTGAAACCACAGTGTTCCCAAATGCCTCTAGCAATGTTGTGGGTTTAGCCTCTTTTTTTCTCATAATATTTGTATCAGTTATCTATTGCTGCATTCCAGATTACCCCCAAATTTTAACAGCTTAAAACACCAAACTTCTACTACATCATAGCTTCTGTAGGTCAGGAACCCAGAACTGCTCAACTAGTCCTCTGACTCTGAGTGTTTCACCAGGCTGTAGTCATCTTGAAAAGTGACTCAGAGGAGATCTCTTCCAAGGTCATTCACTGGCTATCGGCATGCCTCAGTTCCTCCCAGGCTGTTGGCTAGAGGTCTCAGTCCCCTGTCTTTGGGCCTTTTCATAAGGCAGCTCAGGTCATGGCAGCTGGCTTCCCCCAGAGGGAGGGCAGGGAGAGAGGAGAAAGAGAGAGGGTGGGAAAGTGCTGGGAGAGAGAAACAAGAGATGGTGAGTCCAAAGCCAGAGTCTTTGTGTTATCTAGTCTCAGAAGTGATATTCCATCACTGTTGCCTTATTCTATCCATTAGAGGGGATGGTTGGGATGTCTGGGGCTATCTCAGGCATTGTCTAGCAGTGTATTTTCCTTTATTATTTAATTCCTAAAATCTTGTCTTGTTTTCTTATGGGAAATTGCAAGCATATAGAAAAGTATAATAAAGAATCATATATCCAGCACCTAACTTTAACAGCTGTTAACATTTTGCCATACTTGCTTCATTAACTTTCTTATTTTTATTTAAGTATTTTTATGTTAGTTATGGACATCATGACATTTCACCCATAACTCAATAGGCATCTATAAAAAAGGATTCCGTGTTTCTACCTAATCACAAAACCATTGTTACATCTGACAAAATTGGCAGTAATTCCCTGATATCACGTAATACCAGTCCATTTTTGAAAATTTAAAAATTATTCTTTTACAACTGGTTTGTCCAAGGCAGACTTTTGGGACTCTCAAGTCTCTTTTATTTGTTTATTTTTTAAAAAAGATTTTGTTTATTTATTTGAGAGAAAGAAAGTGAGAGAGCTCACAGAGGGAGAAGTAGACTTGCTGCTGACTGATTGGAGAGCCCAATGCAGGGCTCCATCCCAGGACCCTGAGATCATGACCTGAGCGAAAGGCAGCAGCTTAACTGACTGAGCCACCCAGGTGCCTCTCTCAAGTCTCTTTTAAATGAGAAGACCTTTGGCCCGTAGCTCTGTATTATCTTGTTTTTCCATGTAAAATTATTGTTACTTGCCTGCAGCTCAAGAAGAAATACAGTTTGAAAGAATTCAAATGGAAAATAATTCAGTGATTCCTAAGTATGTCACTGAAATGACAGATTTCGATAAAAAATTTTTCTTTTATATATTATGAGCTTTAAATATTTCTGATCCCAAATACTTTCAGAATAGCAGGGGATGGCTTTGACCCCAGTTCATGCAAACATTTAAGATCAGAACACAAGAGAAATTTGTACAGCAAATGGCCCTCATATACAGAAGTGGCATCACTGGAGGGAGGAAGGAAGGTGTACAGCAAAAGATATGCTTATGCTTATAAAAAATCAGAGTAATAATTTCTTCTAACTGAGGTGAGTCCAAGGAAGTGCATTTTTAAGGAGCAGATATGCAGGGAATCCAATCCTCTAAATAAGGATCCCTTATTTAACAAATATCTAACTTTCAAGTTAGTAACTCCTAATATAGTAACTCCATTCCTGAAAGATAAAAAAAGGACCTTAGAACACTTCCATACCAATTGTTCCTTAAATTTTATGCTGTTGTTTTCGTTTGTTCTACGTTTCAGTCACATAAAGTAGAATAATTATAATTATTATTTTATCAATTTTTAAATATTAGACATTCTAAAATTATTATTAGAGTTCAGATTAATATATTAAAACAGAAGAAATATGTGATCATCTCAATAAAAGGAGAAAAAACAATAACATTGATAACATTCAATACCTTTTTTATTATTAAAAATCCATAGCAAACCAGAAAAAGCTCCAGAAATCTATGAAGAATATTTGTCCCTGGGCACCTGGGTGGCTCAGTCAGTTAAGCATCTGCCTTTGGCTCAGTTCATGTTCCTAGGGTCTTGGGATCCAGCACTGTGTCAAGCTCCCTGCTCAGCAGGGAGTCTGTTTCTCCCTCTCCCCCTACCCCCACCCCTCTCAAATAAATAAATAAAATCTTAAAAAAAAAAGAGAAAAGGATATTTGTCCCCAACCTCAGCCAACATCATTCTTTATGGGAAAACTTTAAAAGAGATACCTTTATATCAGAAAATGATAAGGATGCCCATTCTCATGTTCTATTTTACCTTGTTTTGGAAATCTTAGTTGGTAGAATAAGATAAGGAAAAAAAATTGAAGTCATAAAGATTAGAAAAGAAGAAACAAAGTGTCACCATTTGTAGTTAATAGAATATTTCTAAAAAACCCTAAATAATCTATAAATTATTGATACCACAAGAAAATCAAAGTTGTTATATTTGAAATCAATATACAAAAACAATAAATGCCAACAACAAACTATAAAGAACATAATATATCTAACAAAATGTATGCAGACCTGTATAGAGACAATTATAAAATTTTGTTAAAAAGCACTAAAGAATGCTAATAAATGGTAAGGTAGTTCATGTTTATAGATAGCATAAGCCCAATATTGTAAAGGTTTTAAGTTTTTCCAAATAAATTCAGTTGATTTCCAAACAAACTCTTAAGAGTATTTTTCACGGAGCCTGAGAAGTGGGTTCTAAAATTTATATGTAAGACCACAGAGCCAAGAAAAATCAAAGTATTACTGAAGAAGAGATGGGAAGAAGGACTTGCTGTACTTAGTATCAAGGTTTATAAAACTAAGTAATTAAGACAGTATTATTGATGCAGGAATAGACTGATGAATGGAACAGAAGAGGGAGTAGTACAGAAATAGACATACATATATACAGAATTTTTATAGAAGACAGAAATGTTTTAGGTGGTTGGGAGGAAAGGACAGAGAATTCAGTAAATGTGTAGGGGAACAGCTGGTTTTCTATATGGAAAAATGAAGCTTAATCCTACCTCACACCATGTGCAAAATTTAATTACTGAATTTAAATATGAAAGACACACAATAAAAGCTTGAAAACAAGTATCTAATATTATCTTTTTGACTTCAGAATAGGGAAGAAGTCTTTTTGACTTTTTTAGATGAAGCACAAAATAGTCTCAGTATTAAAATCTTAAATTTATTTACAAACACTATAAAGAAAATGAAAGACAAGTCACCAACTCAGAGGTATGTAACACATTTAATTACAAAGCAATGTTATATGTGTATATATGTATTTCTACAAACCATGGAGAAAAATACAACAAAAGACATTAAAGAACATTTCTTACTTCTAGTTTCAAATTTAACAAAGATTTTAGAAAATTATGGATAAAATTCCTGTCAACTTGAACCTTATACTTTGACCCACCTTACTTCTTAATTTATTAGGATTCACATCAAAATGTATAACACAACTTTAAACTTTCTAGATATTTGGCAATAACTTCCTTTATTGTGGGAAATATATACATAACATAACATTTACCACTTTAACCATTTTGAGTGGTATAATTCAGTGCTGTCGAGTACTACAGCCATTACCACTATTTCTAGAAATTTTTCATTATCCCAAAGAGAAACTCTGTGCCCATTAAGCAATAATTCCTCATTGCCTCTCTCTCCAGATCCTAGTAACCTCTCCTCTGCTTTCTGTTTCTCTGGATTTTCCTATTCTAGGTACCTCATATAAGCAGAATTATGTATTCATCCTTTTGTGCCTGACTTATTCTACTTAGCATGTTTCCAAGATTCATCCATGTTATAGCATGTATCAAAATTTCATTCATTTTTATGGCTCCTTAATATTCCATTATGTGTGTATACCACATTGTGTTTATTCATTCATCTGTTGATGGACATTTGAGTTGTTTCCACCTTTTGGCTATTTTGAATAATCCTGCCATGAGCATTGGTGTACAAGTATCTGTTTGAGTCCCTGTTTACAATTCTTATGGGTATATACCTACGAGTGGAACTGGTGGATCATATGGTAATTTTATGTTTAAGTTTTTGAGGAACTGCCAAATGGTTTTCCATAAAGCCTGCACCATTTTACATTCCCACCAGCAATGCATGAGGGTTCCAGTTGGGATTATCTTTATATGTCACCCTATCTGATTTTGAAATAAAAACAAAGCATGAGAAAATCAGTTTTTACCTATAGGTGAAAAGCAATAGTTAAATAGAATGCAAAACTATGAGATAATAAAACCTAAGATTTGTGGATTTCCTCTTGTTTGGCGGACTTTTCAGGAATCCGCAAGTGTTGTTGGCACAAGCTTCTTTGTCAGTAGGTAATGTGAAAATTGAATTTGTTGTCGGTGATAAAGTTCATGTCTGCTTTCTTTGGGGGGACATTGATTTGGGAATATAGTTTACTGTAACCTGGTAATTTCAGTAATGCAAATGCAACAAAATGTTACTTAAAAACAAAACATAAATTCAATCGGGGGTGGCAAGGCAATTAAGGGGAGCTCTCTCCATTTGGTCGTCCTTCTGGGGCATTATGGCAGCTGCAGCCAATATTGAACAGGGAGCTGCAGCTGTTTACAGATGCATTAGGAAGGAGAGGCTTTGGAACTCAGTTGCAGAATTTCTCCTGTGCAAAGGAAAGGCCAAAATTGTCAGAGAGGGAGCATGTCTAAGGGATATAAGTAAATTTAATTTTCAGTAAGAGCGCAAGGTGCTAATACTGAGCATTACAGTTGCAATAAATCAGAATCTCAGTTTTGGCTGGCCACAAGAAGGTGAGTTAGGTTCAGAATATTTCCTGTTCATCAGTTACTCTTATACAGCCCCACAAAAGCAACGTGTATTCCCATCTATTTTTCACTTAGGATATTTATGTCGTTCATTCATGCCACAGGATTGTGAGTGTTTGAATCGTCTGTGGGTTGCAAGGCTGTTCATTTCCTGAAGTACGAACCACGATAAATGCAGTGATTATAGGAAAGTATGAAAACACCAAGTCTTCCGATATTTGATTATCCTTAACCTAAAGCTTTGGTAATAAAAAGATCTTTGCTGAAAACAGTATAACTTCAAATTGGAATCATGAGACTTAAAATGGAACATTTTAGACTCAGGGCTCTTGGTTTTGACATGTGACTGGATGCTTAACAGGTGGTCTGCCACTTGCCTTATGACTCTGGTGACATCATCTCTTTGCCAAGATGTTGAAGCTGAACACACATCCAGCAGAACAGGAGCTACCTCTGTAATTCTGCAAATTATATTTATCGTCTCATCTGGCTATACCCAGTTGCCCAGGAATATGACTTTTGGTCATTACTCTTCACCATATATGTGGTTGTCATGTAAAAAAAACAAACAAAACAGTCACAAAATCAATTTGTTAGCAGGGCAGAGAGGGGGCTTCAAGGCATGGAGGAGGACCCCAATCCCCTTGGGAAAAAAGCAGAAAGGTCAATTTGGTTTATTAAAGAGCTGATCCTTTTAGGTTCAGGATATAATATACTTCCTTTAATGCCATCTAATAGGAAATCAGAAACAGTCCAAAAGCATACTATTCCCTTAGGAGGAGTCAACACGAAATTAGTACCACCAGGCCAAACTCTAGTGCTTTCTGCTGCCTTAAGCACAGAATCCTGCAATGCAAATGTCATTTTTACTTCTTGGAATCAAATTTAAGGCCTGGTGTATGGAGGTGTTCTGGCAGGCACGTATATGTGTGTGTGTCTATATATATATATATATATAGAGAGAGAGAGAGAGAGAGAGAGAGAGAGAAAGGGCAAATAAAGTGTACTTCAGAATGATCTGGTAGATTTATGTCATAGCCTAAAAAGCACAGAGAAAGAAATGTATTTTTCCCTGAAACAACACATCAATGACCACACACTAATTAGGCACTTATTATTGCTCAGCACTCATAAGGGTAGATAGCTTGAGCAGATTCCTCAGGGTAGGGGTTCCAAAGTAGGGGTCCCAGGACCAAAGCGAGCCCGAAAGGGGTTTACCTAAGGTAGGGTGCCCAGTAAGGAGTATGGTCAGAGACAAGACTGTGGTGAGAATCAAATCTCAAGGTACAGGGAGAAGGGGCAATGATGTGAATTGGGTGGTAAATTGCTCCTGAAGAGTGCTAATGCTATAGGCCTGTTGGCCTGGTACCTGCTGTGCAGTAAGAAAGCAGGCACAATGGCTTCCAAGCACCATGCAGTGGGTGCCAATGGGGATGGGTGCAGACATGTGCTACATACAACCGTTGATCTCCAATGACTCCCAGTATAGCTGGGCAGACTCCATCATCACATGGGAAGCAATCAGAAAACAGTTCAAAAGAGCACATAATGATGGACTAAATAATGGGCTCCTGATTGTGTGAGGTTCGGAGAGGGTAGTCAGGGAAATCTTCACACAGAGAAGGGAGCTGGAGGTGGCCTTGATGAGGTCGGGGGAAGGGGAAACGGATCGGGAGCACCCCAGGCAAAGTATAGCATGTGTGAAGACCCTGAGGGAGAAGGAACATGGCAGCTTCCGGGATCATGGGAGGTTGACCCACAGCAAACATGGCACTGCAGAGATGGCAGGAGACTGGCCCTATTGGCACAAATGGTGCACCCTGTGAGAGCCAGTGCTAACTAGGGCTATCTGGAGAAGCCTGATGGCCGGCAAAGGATTGGATGAAGTGGGAAAGAGAGAGCCCTGGAAACAGCGTTAGGGGAGACTAGTCAGGAGGGGAACAGGGAAAATGGGAGATGTAAGAGACAGTCTGAGGAAAAGTATACAGAAGGCAGATGAAGTTGTCTAGCCACGATGCCCAATTTAGAACCCAGAAGTGGGACGTGGAGGAAATGATAAATGTTAGGATGTTTTAGAAGAAAAATCAATAGATTTTATATTTCCACTGTACATGAGTTCTAAAGAAGAGAGGAAAATCCCAGAATTTCAAGTCTGCAAAAGGGAGGTCAGGGGAAAGAGACTTTCCATATGAACATGGTTTTGAAAAAAAGGGCTATACATGTAAGATTGGGCATACTGATGATGAAGTGACATTTAAACAACCAACTGGAAATGTCTAGTGAGCAGTTAGAAAGAAGAGAATAAACCCAGGTTAGGACTGGCATTATGGATTTGAGCCTATGCAAGATAGTTCTCAGCAATCTCTATGTTCATATATTACCATCCTGAGAGCTACTACTTTTTGTGTCTCATGTGGGATGTGCATTTGTGTCCTTCAATTAGCTGAGTACAGTTTTCCCTTTTCAGAAGAAGCATGAAATAAAGCAATGTCGTTGGTAGCAGCATGGGGAGGAGACACACCAGTTTACTTACAAATCCAATGGTTGACTTGGATCAGCAGTTTAAGTGTTGAGACTCCTCAACCATTATTTGAAGGTAAAACGAAAACCCATCAGAATGCTCTCAGTTTTCAAAGGTACTACTGGAAAATTCAAGGTAAAGAGCCGGAAGTAATTCTTTCCCACTGACGCCCAGCCTCTTGGTCTAAGCATCGCTTCTGTTACTGAGTGAACTTCTTTCATGGAAACAGGTTGCTTTGTTTCCTGAGTGTGGTGTTCTCATCAGACAAATCTGTTGTTTAGTGTATACAGGTTGATTTGGTGGAATGATATTTGCGTGTGGTGTTATGTAAATAGAGTTATAGCCCATCTTTCTGATACTAACATAGGCTATAATTAGGAAGTATGTGTGTATAATGAAGGGGGAGTGTGTGTGCGCGTGCGCATGTGCGTGCCGAGCGCAGGGTAGAGAGATGTGTAAGGGAGCCCGTGTTCAAGTTCCTGATGTAAAGAAAGTCGCCAATTCACAGAGGAATTTGATTACCTCTATCCATTATACACGCGCAGTGAGTGAGCGTGCTACTCGCCATCTGTCATCCATTTCATTTGCATCGCCGGCACCTGGCCTGTTTGTCTGCTGCGCTCGCTTCTTCACCGAATTCTTACGCTGCTTTAATAAAACACAGAAATGTTATTGTTAAAAACCAATTAATTTACAATCCTCTACAGAGATAGTATTACTTATAATTCAATTTGGCTTCTAATGATCTGCTTTCTTGCAAAATGACTTAATTCTTGTGTCAAAGATTAGTTATTAGATATTACCCCGCCGTACCAGTCGTGTACTGCTGAGGTAGGCAAAGCAGCTTGGAATGTCCCTGGCCATTAATCAGAAGTCTGAAACATTTTCTTGTTTAACTCCTTCAAGATCCTGGTTGCAGGCATAACGCCCTTAACTCTTCCCTGACCAAATGCTCAGAGAGTGTGCTCCCTTCCCTCCATTAGGTTTGCTACCAGGAGATCTGGGGAATTTTCAGAGAAAGCTTTTGGTTGTTAATCTGAAAAGGTGGATAAGCTTCTACAACTTGAGATTCTTTCCACCTCCATACATCCACATACATTTTTATTGGACCATTTCATACAGTTTAGTTTCCTCTCTAGCTCTGTGAGTGAGGTATGCAAAGATTTCTCCTCTTTCCTAAATCTGGCCTTTAGGAGTGAAGGTGGTTGGATTTCCCACACAATGACAGTGCTGGGTGTCATTTTGCTTATTATGACAGGATTATCCACACCCATCATGCAGGCCAACCTGCTCACACAGTGGCAGTCTGGCAGCCCTCAGCCACCTTGTCCACACATTTCACCAATAGAATCACTAAACATATGGCTATAGCCAGCATATTCTAGAAACATCAGCTTAGGCTGGAGCTATCTGAGAGAAAATTTATTCTTACAGATTAAAAATCCTTAAAAACCTTTAAAAAAAATTTTAAGTATAACATTCTCAAGCTGTACATGTCTTTACTTTTTTAACCTTTGACGTAACCCAGAATTTAACGTAGGAACTATAACTCCCTTTCTCAATTCAATTTTAACACATGGCAAATTACACATATCCCATCCACATATAATGGATGGATATCCCATATATCCATCCATTTTATATATATATATATATATATATTATATATATAATATATATATGTAAATTATATATATTATATATATAAATTATATATATACACTAAAAACTAAAATCTAATCAAATAAAAATAAAAAAAGCTTTTAATGATGCAATAAAAATTTGAGGCTCTAACTGCTAGGAAATATAAGGCAGAAGACAGAATTAGTCAAGACAAAATGATGGAGAATAATGAAACTGAGAAAAAGTGTGTATATATGTATACACACACATATATGTGTGTGTGTATATATATATAATTTAATATTTTCTTTTCCACAGGTATAGAATATAAAATAAAAATATATTTACATACAAACCTATGACTGTAAAGACTAGGACCTGTCCTGAGAAACCTAATTAATTGCTATGAAAAACATAAAGCCACGAAAATAATCATTGAAGATTATTAATAATTAAGTGAAGATACTTCTCAAACCTTGGAATGACTCAATTAGTTGAACTTGAAGGGGCCAGAGAATTAGTAATACAGACAGAAAGCAGAGCACCATTAATGTAAAAGTGTGTGGGGGGCGTCTTTGTGTGTGTGTGTGTGTGTGTGTGTGTGTGTGTGTGTTCAATGAACTAAAAATCCAGCTACATTCTACAGTTACAAAGTCTATTTTGTAAATGTTGGATTCATTCTGCTTATACTTTTTAGTTTTATAAGATGCAGTTTCTGCCAGTTCTGGAGCATGTGCCCATGTGAAAACAATGGGGGGGGGCGGCAGAGGTAGTGGCAGTTCAGTTTCACTTCTTCTCTGGATTGTACGCCATTCAAAGCATGAGATGCTCATTATTTCACAAAAGCAGAGAAACCAGCTTTGTGATGGAGACAGACGAAACTTGAACAGCTGTCTTATAAGAAGCATTTTCTTTTTTGTACGTTTAATATCAAGGGAATGGTGCCTAGTTCCACATACAGTCTTACATAACAGGCTTTCTACAAACCATCAAACATTGGTAAACTCCAAAAGATAATCTTATTTCAGCTATATGGCTCATTCTGAATGTTACTCTCTGGTTACTCATTAAATTATAGGTATTATTTATTCTAAATAGCTTGTCCTAACTGTTCACACACATTTTTTTAACACTCTTTTGCTAACAAAACTAAACACAAAAGGTCATATTGAATATGAGGTTGTCCCAAAACTTGGAAGATTTAAAAACCAAGTCTGAAAGGGCCAAAGGGAGAAAATTATAAGGATAAAGATGGACAAATGGTCCTCAAATCTGTTTCTTGGTGACTTTGGCTCAGATTGATATGATTTAAAAACTTCACCAGGAATAACAAATAATTCACATCCCTGAATCACTGCTCTATATGCAAAGTAGGAATGGAAACCAAATGCCAAAATATGTCCCCAAAAAGAATAATCCCCAAATAACCCTGTTTTCCAAAGTTTATTCTTCAGATTCAGACAATGCATCATCAACCTCAGAAATAGGAGCCGAGCCAAGCAAGCTGCAATCTAATATGGAAATTTGTCCTGGCCACGGTACTGTGTCATTCTTCTGAATGGGATCACCTGCACCCATCTCTCCTAGGAGAAAATTTCAAACAGAGTTAGCTCCTTAAACCTTCTAATTAAAATGAGAAATCCCCAGGCTTCCATGACTCAGCCTCAGAAAAAGATTATTAGGAATTTAATAGGGAAAATATAGCAGCTCAGACCATCTGTGACCCAGTGCTCTGTGAGAATTTAAAGAAAACTGGAGGGAGGCAGCGCACACTCCAATGCACGCTGGAGGAGTACTTTGTAGGAGCTGCAATAAATCAACATAGTTAGAGTACAGCCTTTTTCAGATTTAATTACTGTTACATAATTATTAGCAAAGCATTCTCCTCTGAAACTGTAAAACTCATTACATCAAAAATCCCCAAGCTCCTGATGGAATTTATGAACTAGTTACTTTCTTTCTAGCTCTGGGAAAATAGTGGAATAGAGTCCAGATTTGTCTCCGGCTTTTTAGAAGCAGAGGGGGATTCCCCCCCCCATTTTGTGTCATTTTAATAGGTTTCTGAATTGGTTTGCTATGGATCATTCTCTTAGACATCCATATTCTCACCTAAATACCTGCTTATCGAGTTCGATTTTGGTGGTAAAGTGTATTAAGCAAGTACATTTCAAAGGATGCTGACAAGGAGCTGGCTGATTGTCAAAAGAGTGAAAGATAAATAATTTTTAAATGTCTGTGATTTTTTTGAAGACGCACTTTGGGTCAGAAAGATCCCAGCAAGTCCTGGGGCTTTTGTGGGAAGGGCCAGTGTCAACATGGGAGTGATCTGTATGCCACAGTGTGCCTGACGGGGCGGGCATCTCCTCCCAACACAGCACTCAGTACCTTTATATTGATAGTTCGATGTTGGCCCTGGTGGGAGTATTTACAATACAAAACTTGGCAAATGCCACAATCAAGGCTTTTTCCCAGCAGAACTAGTTGTTAAACATTAACCAGGATAGCACTGTTGCTGTGCTCACCAATGACACAAGTGTAAATGCACCTCTGTTGCCTACAGGGCTCTCAAGGGCATCCTAGGATAAACTCCTCTCACTGAAACGCTGTGCCCATCGACGTTTAGCAGAAATGGTTTACTTAAAGTCTGACTTGGGTAGGGGTTTGTTTTCTTAGAAGGAAGCAATACTGTGGAGTAGGATTCCTTTGGAAGACGGGTGAATGCCTGTGGCTAGTTAGCTTTTACTCCGTAGTGCTGCTGAGCCCAAGACTGGAACATTCCTTCCAATGTGGGTCAGGAGGCCTCCCTGGATCCTTAGCCCCTTACCTGCAGAGAAGTGCAGCTGCTAGAAAACAGTTTGCTCTTGCTCCTCCACTCAGAGTATACAACCAGATGTTTTCTGTTGTATTTGCAGGCTCTCCCGGGATTAGCTCTCAGTGAGAGGAAGATAAAGGCACCTGAGGCTTAACCAGTCAGCTACCTTGGACCTGCTCCCCCTGTTGCCACATTTCCCAGTTACCGACTCTCCGCTAGCTCTGGGGCAACCTTAGTTTCTCCCTGGCCATCCCCTAATCCATGCAGCCCACAGAATCTCCCACTACACTCACTGCTCATAACTGCCTTGTAGCCAAACTAAATGACTCCTTGCCCTGAACTGTCCCATGCTCCTCCAGGCCATCTTTTTTCCAATAAGAGAGAAGGTGACTAACACTGTATGAACATTGTTCTAGAATTCTGCTTTGATGTTCAACGTCATACATTTTGTGTTTCAGATATACTATTGTTTTTTTTAGCAATCTGTTTGTAATTGATAAGGGTTCTTATCGCTTATTTCTTATACTAGCCTGCTATTTCTTTTAAAATTTATAAATGTGATGGTTTTACAAATCTCTTGGAGGATAATGTACTTAAAGTCCTCTTTTGTTTTCAGTGTTAATTCTGTGTTCTCTGGATGTAGTTCTTCTGTTGGCTAGGTATTATGTCTCTTTCATGCTGGAGTTTTTCTTGGACGTTTGGTGACTCTTCGAGGTCTGTTCATATTATAGACGTGGTTCTAATTAAAACAATATCATCAGAAAGAGTTACTTCCTCGGCTCAGTTGAAACTTCCTGTCTGACCCATGAATTTGGGTCTGGTTTAGAAAGTCCCTGCTAGCTGAATGGAGGAAGAGGACACGTGGCAGGGCAGGACAGGCTTTCCTTTCAAGTGTACAGGTGGTTTTGCTTCTGGGCGTGGAGACTAATTTCTCAGTGACCATATGCTTATTAGAGTGCTGCTTGCTTCTACTGCCCCTTAGCAATTGTTGTTAAGCCTACCCCATCAGAATTCTGAAGTCAGAGGGTGCTCCAGAATCTAATCCTCAGCCAAGTGCTAAATCCAGAAGCACAAGATTATGAAGCTGCCCTAACATTTTTATTGCCACCTCATTTGTTGACTGGCCAGTCTCTCTTGTCTTCCTTGGAGTTCCTGGAGTTTCTGTTGGGGAAACTCATCTGGACCAGGAAGTTTTCTCTTTTTTTTAAAGTGGTTGTGGGTTTTTCAGTTGTATTCTCTCTCTCTCTCTGTTACATGTTTGAGAAAATTTTCTGTGTTCTGATCTGTTGGTGCTAGGTTTTCCAGCTTTTGATTGTTGCTGTATATTTAATTTTTAAAATCTCTTCCTGCATTTCAAATGGAATTTGGGGAGAGGGTGGTGGCAATACATGACCTTGGTTATCTTGAATTAGAACTCTTCCTCTATTTTTTTTTTTTTTTACAGGACTTAGTTCTGGCTCCATTATAACCATACCTATAATTTAACAGAACAGAAGTTAACTGTACCACTGTCCACACTTTGCCAGTGACCAGCAAATACACCTTTAATGAAATAGTATGAATCACATAAAGTACTACCGGTCTGTACTTTAATTAGGATACATAACAGTGGGCCTCCCCATCCGTTCCACATTTCCTGACTCAAGATTGAGGAACATGCTACTTTTTATCTAAGCTTCTTGTGGGGGATAGACACATTAGGAGGAACTACCCAATTCTTGTCTCTTCTTTATTTTTGAATATGGTTTAAATTACTTCTATTAATTTCTTTTGTGTTTTAGGAGGAAATTGTTATTAAAAAATCCACGAAAGCTTGTAGTGCTAATAGTCTTTTTAAGAAATCTGTGCAATGAACATCACACGTTATTCTCCAGACAGTCATTGAGTCTGTGGCTGAAAAAAATACTAAGCCTTTTGCTTAATGCCAGCATTTATTGTTTCTTTTTCTAAGACATCATTATCATAGGCCCAAAGCTAATTTTTCAAGTGAAGGAACGTATTGTAAAGATAAAGAGGGGGAAATGCTAATATTTTCTTACTACAACTTGCTAATTTGCAATAGAATTACATTACAGCAGAAAACTCTTAAATATATATTTTTGGACATCAGTTATAATACTTGGAATCTTGTAGTATGATCACATGAAAAATCTATTTCAGTTTTATTGCCATGACAATTAACCACTTAGAGATTCATTCTGTTTCTTTAATTCTTCTCCATATATTGTCAGGTAGATGGAAGCTGCTCTGTGTAAATCTAGAATTCAAACATCTGACCTAGAGAGTAAATGCCATGCTTTAAATTGGTCAGCATGGCAATGCAGAAAAATCCTACAGGGTTACAGATGATATCAATCACTTGCTATGCTCATGACTAATTTAATCTACTTCTTGCCATGTTCTCCCATCAGCCTAACACTGCATGACCTGTCAGAATCTCTGCCACAATGTGACTGGGCTAAAGATGAAACAATTTGTTCAGTCAAGCCTATTTGGCTACCATCTGATTCAGGTTTTGTAGTAACTCATCCTGGCTTGGTTGAAATTCATTTTATCATGGTCTATAAAGGAGGTGTTGGATTAGCAAGTTAGAAGTAACATGAATGCAACACTGATTCTGGGCCGGGCACTGCTTTCAGCATTGTCCACGTATTATCTCATTTAATCGTCACGTGAGTACTATGAGGCTGGTGCTACTAGTTGGCGAAATATACAAGGGAGAAAACTGAGGGCCAGAGAGAGTAAGTCGCCTGCCCAAGGTCATACAGATGGTAAGCAAGGAGGCCAGAGCTATCATCAATGGGATGAATGGACAGTCCGTGATTGTATATCCCTTGCTTTAAAAAAAACAACGTGGTACGTTTGTAAGACTATATGTTAACTATTTACATGTAAATATAATAAATGGCCCCAAATAACAAATGAATTATGTTTTATTCATCAACTGAAGGATATGTATACTCAAATATCTTATTGAACTAATTCAGCTCATTTACAGACTTGAAAGAAGATAAAGCATATTTCTATTAAAAAATGTCTGTAATTAGGGGCACGTGGATGGCTCAGTTGGTTAAGTGTCTGCCTTCGGCTCAGGTCATGATCCCGGGGTCCTGGGATTGAGTCCCACATCAGGCTTCTTGCTCAGCAGGGAGCCTGCTTCTCCCTCTGCCTGCCTCTCCCCCTGCTTGTGCTTTCTCTCTCTCTGACAAATAAATAAATAAAATCTTTAAAGATATCTGTAATTCAAACACTGTCATAGTTTATATTGACTTTTTCCCTCTATTAGCCTGAATATATTAGCTTCTAGTCAACGTTCATGCCTTCTAATTTGATTTAAAGAATTCCTTCTCTATCCCTTCAAATTCTCTGGTTGTCACTCTGTCTTTCTGGATCTTAATCCAACCTCCAGGGCTTGGGGCTGCCTGCCCTTGCTCATCTATTCTAACTCTGGACCCAAAGGCACACCTAGGTTTGTGGATCCTGACACTTATATAGGGAGAAGGGTGGGAGGGGTCGAAGATCTTTAACAAAAAGAATGCAAAATGAAAAATACAAAATTAGGTTCAAAATGAATATTTACTTAAGGTAAGAAATCACACAACACATTATAGATTTTTAAAAAGCTGGAAAATACTAAAAACATTATTAAATCCAAGTACACACACACACAATATTTTTAATCATTAATTGGTTGACAACTTAAAAATAGCTTTCCCCCCTATAAGTTTTGGCTATATAATTATTGATCATCTCGTCCTATAACAACAACTTGGCAGTGCAGTTTTTAATAGGATAGAAAGCTAAGCCAGTCTTTCCTCTACCATAGTTGATCACAATATCACTTTTATTCAATGGCCCATCATTTTTATCCAACTTTTCTGTGTGTGTGTGTGTGTGTGTGTGTGTGTGTGTGTGTTTACAAATGAATTTAAGGATTAGCAAAGATATACTTCACTTATGTTTAAATCAAGATTCGGTAATTTATCACTTGTGTTATTGAACATTCTGAAATGCCTTTGCAAATGTTAGTTTAAATAGTATTTTATAAGCTTTATCAAATATACCATTGTATCCAAAAAAGGGGGAAAATGTAAGGCGCATTTGTACTTGGATCTACTACCTTATCAGGTCCACTCCTGACAGGGGAGAACTTCCGTTTGGTCAGACCGGGATGAGACAGAAAGTTTCACTTATGATTATATATATCAGACCATTAGTAGGACTTTCCACTGCCTAGCTTGTGGCTTCTTATTTTCCCCCATTACCGCAATGCCAGGTACTATAGGACACGAGCCCTCTGGCACTGCATCTTCACTTCTCCATTTAGGTCGGCATGCTAGGCAGCAGGACTATTCCAGGAGGCTATTCCTACACTGAGAGAGCTGACAGCGTGAATATATCCCAGTAACCCCAACATAAATGTATCCCTAAGTCAGCTTCCACAAATCTTCATCTGTAAGAAGAAGCCATAGGAGAGAGAAGCAGAGGGTCAGAGGGTCAAAGACAGATGCCCACCTTGAGTCTTTGCACATATTCTGGATTATCAAGCTCCAGGTGCCAGGACCCAGAATTCCCTTGCAGAATCCCTGGGCTGCTGACCTGCTGGCTTGACCGCTCACCGTGTGAACCATACTTACGCAAGCTCAAATCATGGTCAAGGGGAATCAGTGGGGGTAGAGCTTGTCCCTTGTCAAATGTCAAATACTGAAAAACTTGTCAAGTAAGCAAAACTTGAAAGGCCTAATCCAGACATACCATTTAGAAATTCTGTTCAGTGTGTCAAGAAGGTACACTAGGACATCTGTCTGTTAAAAATCATTGGACTCTGGGAAGAATTGTTGAAGGAACTTTGGTATTAACATTCAGGATTCCCAGGATCGCCAAGCCTAGGAGATGGTGAAGTCACAGCAAATGCTGCCCCAAGCTTCTGGAGAATGCATGTTATAAAGCAGGACACATACTACAGGGCTTGAGTAAGTAGAAGCATACCTCATTGTTCCCAATGATAGGTGCTTAGTCACCATAGCTAAACAGCATGCCCCTACTGCCTCTCCTGTGGAATGGAGTAGACCATAGAGATCTTACAGACTAAGGCCACCTGGGGCTGGTGGAGTCAGGCACTCAATATGCTCATGATCATGTAGCCAGAGTCTGTCATATTCCTAAAAAGAAATCATTCTTGGACAAAAGAAAATTATTCTCTTTGTGAAGAAAAGAACAGCGACATTTGATAGAATGGAAAGTTTTCATTGCCCAGCTCTTCAAAATTCTAAGCACTATTGTTTATGTTATGTAACACTTAGAGAATGATATAATGAGGACACATTGTTAAGAATATAATCCTGGAAACAATCTGATACCTACTCATCTACTCTTTGACCACTGTCAAATAACTGCTGTAGGTCCCCTCCGAATCTCATCTGATTCTGTGCCCCACATAGGCTTGTACAGAGGAGGTGGGAGTCCACAGCTCTAAATGCTAAAAGGTTGCCCCTGGGTGTTAGGACAAACAGGCCAGCAATCCCTGCAGATGATGGGACCTTACCCCTTTGGTCTTTCCTCTCTCTTGTTTGCTATTCAGTTTTGTGTATCCAACCACACAGCTCCTCTCTCTCTGCTACACAGGACCTGGGCTTGGCATTTTGTTCAGCTTTCAGATCCACGTGGTTCTCTGCCCCACATCGCTTAGGAAAAGCTGGAAGGGAGAGATCAGAGCCCCACTAGGGCTCCTCAGTGTGAGTCCCTCCTAATGATCCTTTTCCAATCAGAAGGGAGTAATTCTCCTCCACCTCATTATTTTCCTGCCTAGCTTTCTGCCCTTTGAAGCTGAGCTTTTCCTTCCATTAACAAACAACTAGGAAAGGGTACTCACTAGTACTTTGTACTAATCTTGCAGTTTTATAGCCTGACCTCTGACCAACCTTTTGTCACAAATGGTTTCTTAAAGGGGCAGTGCCTGCTTTTTCTAATCTTATTAGAAGACCTAAGATTCTACTTCCTTCTGGGATCCCCTGGAGAACAATACACGCGAAATACAGTTATCTTTTATTCAGGCAGTGGGGTGCCTTTTTGCACTGTCTATATGTCACATTCCACATGGTGGCCTGGATAGTTGGTATTCAGAAGCTAGCAAGAAATTAGCATTTCAGACTGATACTAAACACAAATTAGACTCATTCTCATCTTCTGGAACAGGACTAGCACTTGGTAAACACATAGGGAACTTTCGGGGTACAAAATAAATGGATTCACTTAAACAAACATTTATTGAGCACCTGCTGTGTGCAAGACATTGTGTTGAGTGCCATACTGAGTGCTGTGAGTCAACAGTATGACCAGGTTTTGCAATTTGATAGAGTATATGGCTTTTACATGGACATAGTATAGAATTTTTAATCTTCATAGAGGGAATAAATACCATAGGAGCAGATGATGGAGTAAATATCCCAGGAAGTCAAGAGAGGGATGGGCAATGAATTTTCAGATTGGGGAGGACAAAGGGAAGCCCTAATTCAGGTTTTCTTTCTCATATTTTCTTTTCTTCTAAGGTTTTCTTAACCTGTGTCTTTTTCCATTTTTTAGCCAGGACTTTTTGAGCCGTGCTATGGACGGCCTGTGGAGTTGGAGTTTGAAAGACTAGGATCTAATTTAAATTCTGCCACCTGCTAACAGTGTGAGTTTGGGCGAGTCACTTAACTTCTCTGCTTTTCCAGATTCGAGACTGGCAATTACACGTATTTGCCAAAATCTGTCCAAAGGGTGGTTGTGATAATCCATGCAAAATAACACAGGTATCATTCAGGCGGAAGGGGTCATTATCATAACAAGGTTTCCTCACTAGTTGTTAGTGGTTATCAATGTTCTATTTCTAATTTTCTTCACTGATCTTCGTAGAGTGTTTCTTTTCTAGTCACTTCATATTTGCTAGCTTAGGATCAAAACACAGAAGACTTCTACAAAGATGTGCACCTTCATGTCTGTTTGAGAACAGAAGCCCTTTGGGCTTGTTTCCCTCACGTAGCCTTGCCCCCTTTTCTAGCAGGAACATCCTTGTCCAGAACAGATCCAAGCAAAGGTTTATCGCCCTTCTGTCTTCTCAGCTGCTGTCTTCCTTCGCCCTCAATCAGCCCCTCCTCCTGTACATAACAGAAGCGAAAAGGTGCTATTGCCAAATATAAAGTTGAGAAGCTAGCTCTGTCACTTAGGGGCTTTTTGCTTTCCCCTGAATAATCAGTTTCCTTTGTCAGTTTAATTTTTGACAAGTGGCAGGAAAAAGTCTCTGGCAAGATTTAGAGAGTGAAATGTAGTGACTTAACCACAGACTTCATCGTGATGGATGAAGAGCTTCTTTCCAGGACAAAGTCTGGGAGGAAAGTGGGTCGAGTAGGCTGGTCTGTTCAACCAGCCTTCATAATGAGCATGGTTAAGGAAGAGAAGCAGCTGCCCAGCACAAAACACATTGGGGGACTCCATGGCGCTCGTCTGTGAGACACAAGTTCCCAGGAACACTTCCCACTAGAGGAGGTCGCAGGTTTTCTCTCGGCTTATTGCTCTCGTTTAGGCCTGAGACATAAAAGCAATTATTATATTTATTTCTCATCTAGAATGATGCAAGTTGTGTATCTCATTCATTAGGGAACTTGAACTCCTTCTCATAGAGGCATGAAATCTAGCTATGAAACACAAGCTACCTATCGATTCTGGCAGGATCATGAAAAAGGTTTAAACTCTGAACAATTCTTTTATCTCAGCCTTCTTAAATGAATAGGGTGTGTGTGTGTGTGTGTGTGTGTGTGTTTCTCCTTTTTCTCCTTCATCTTCTAAGGAAAACACTGAATCAGAAAGAAACTGGAAACTAGAAAAAAATAGAAGAGTCTTGGTGGCTGGTATTCGAGATTGAGTGTTTTGGTTTTTCTCCATCACGAAATCTCCATTAATAGTAGGCTATAGCTTTAAAAATATATATTTGTCTAATATGATGGAAATAAGAAATAATCCAAATGTTTAATTCCAGAATTTGAAAGCCAGGGTTTCACACTTTGGTTAGGTCAAGTGCCCTCTGACTTGTCATGTCAGCCTATTCTGTAAAGGATTCAATGGACTGACCAGAAACCTAAAATTGAAGCCATATGGAAACTTACTGTGCGTATTAAATTGTGTGTAGCAGTGTTAACAGCATCTTGATTTGTGGCTGCAAGTAATAAATGAATTATATTAATTTTGTAGCTGCAAGCTAATTTCTCCAGAATTACTTTTTAATAACCAAGCATCATGTTCGCTGGTAAGATTTAAATACATTTAGGAACAAATTTGTAGACTTTTAAGTAATGCTAGATTATCATTTTGAAAGCTTAAGAGTTCATTTACTATTTCCCTTAACACCAAATTTTTAGAGAGGAAACGATTTTGCTCAACCTGGAGAAGTTTTTCGGTAAACAATGGGTGTGTTATTACCCAGGAGTGGCCCCCACCCCACTACAGCCAAGTGTCACTTTTGCAAGTATCCGCCCCCCCGCCCCAATTTCATAGGTGATTTGTCTCTATCGTGTAATTTCTCATTTCCTCTGCCCTGCTGGATTGAAACTTATCGTGCTTTCATGTCAGTGCAAAGCTTTGAAAATTGTGGTCAGTGGTCTTAAGTGAGGCTGAGTAGTTTGGGGGTGGAGTGTGTAGGTTCTAGAGGCCGACTTGCTTGGATTAATCTTTCATCCCACTGCTTATCAACGGTGTGACCCTCAGCTAGTTTTTTGTGCCTCGGTTTTCTGAGGGGGATGAATGATAGTATATACCCTATGGGTTGTTGGGGGAGGATTGAAAGAGAAAGTAGATGTGAAGCCCTTGGATGAGATCCACGTTGACAAAGCCTCGTTAAATGTGAACTACTGTAATTCTCTGGGGGAAAATGAGGTTCATGGGAAGCTGGGGAGGTTGCTGGTCAGGCAGACCTACATTGGATCCCAGATCTACCAGTTACTGTTCTTAGACAATACATGAGCTTGGACAAGTTGCTTCACTGCTCTGAACCTCAATCTTTATCTGTACAATGAAATTCTCATACCAAACCCATCTCCCTGAACTGCCAGGAGGGATGCATGAGACAAAATGTGAAGAAGTATAACATAATGCTGGTCTTGCAATAGTTTCAACAAATATTCATTAATATTCATTCCTCTCTCTTCCATGGGAAGTAGCCTAATTTCTATTATTTGGGGTGGGGGTGAAGTCACAACTCAGTCAGATGGCCTATTTCCCCCCATAATCTTAGGCTCCATGCCAAAGGAGACTTCTGACGATAGGACAGTGATACAAAATATCTATACTCACAAATAATATACTAAATGTTTATATGTAACTTTTTAAAAAAGATTTTATTTATTTATTTGACAGAGATAGAGACAGCCAGCGAGAGAGGGAACACAAGCAGGGGGAGTGGGAGAGGAAGAAGCAGGCTCATAGCGGAGGAGCCCGATGTGGGGCTCGATCCCATAACGCCGGGATCACGCCCTGAGCCGAAGGCAGACGCTTAACCGCTGTGCCACCCAGGCGCCCCTATATGTAACTTTTAAAATATATTGTATGTTTTGGCTATAGATTTTTTTCCTAATTATGTTTGATAATGGATAATATTATAATTAGATGGCCTTCCCTGAAGGAGGAGGAAACTAGCTTCTACTGAAAAAAATATTGCTATGGGTAATCTGTATGTGAGTAATTGGAATGGTATCACCCAAAATGTTCAACTCCTTCACAAATTCTAACAATGATCATTACTTATGGAGCACTCACTATGTGCCAGACATACTGAGTGATCTACATACAATATCTAATCTAATCTTCCCCTAAATGCTATCAAGTAATTGTTATGGGATCTCAAATTGCAATAAAGATACTGATGACAGTTTAAAAAAGGTTACTCCAGTCACTTCCTAAATTGATGGTTCAGCTCATGCATGTGATGGAATGGGGTAGAATGGTCAGTTTTAGCATTTCCTTTCTTGTTACAATATCTGATTTCATGACACAAAACTTTATAACAAAGGGCTGCTGAAAACCCCTATGACAGGGGCGCCTGGGTGGCTCAGTCGTTAAGCATCTGCCTTCGGCTCAGGGCGTGATCTCAGAGTCCTGGGATCGAGCCCTGCATCGGGCTCCCTGCTCCGCTAGGAGTCATCTTCTTCCTCTCCCACTCCTCTGGCTTGTGTTCTGTCTATCTCTGGCTGTCTCTCTCTCTGTCAAATAAATAAATAAAATCTTAAAAAAAAAAAAAAGAAAAGAAACCCGTACGACAATATTGTTCCAAAATCTTGCAATTAGGAACCATGTTTTCTTTTCTCTGCACGGTCCTCAGTGATCCTACCCAGAAGTCAAAGGTCAATTACAGTACAGCTCCTGCAGCAATACCGGGATGATTCTGGGATAACAACCCCAAGCACAAACACAAACACATTGTGCCACGATCAACACCGCAGGCAAGCTATACCTGGAGAAACACTATTGGTGCCCCCCGCCCCCAGTGTTACTCCACTTTTCTTTTTGGGCTCCACGCCTGAGTCTGAGCCCACCCCTGCCCCAAAGTCCAACTGTAGCATAGACCTCTCTATTGAGCTCCAGACTTAGCGAGCTGCCATTGAACTGCCTGCCCCACCATGTGACTATGACTGACTGCAAGCCACTTAATCTCAACAAGTTACAAACAAACCACAGATGTATGACTGTTCTTCAGCCTCTCCTCTCTTCCTCATTTCCAGGTCCAGGCAGTAATTAACAATGGTTTTTCTCTGTTCATCACCCCTCAGGCCTCTCCTTTCCTTTCTAGTCCACAGTCATCTTGCATTGGAGCTGTTTCCTGACAAGTTCCCTTGGGTGCAGGTTCCCAGCGACACTCCCAGAGCATACATCTGCTGATGTACTGTTCTGGCAAGACGCTCCAGCAGACTCCCCTGCAGACCCACAAGGCTTTCCATGTGTCGCCTTGGCCGGTGAACCCAGGCTCACCTCAGGCCAAGCCCAGCTTACTCCAAACACCCCTGTCAAACTGAACTTGCAATTCCAGAAGTGATTTGCACCTTCCTCTCTCCAGATGTACATTTCTGCCTGAAACTCCCTTCTGTTAGAGTCTCAGAGGGGCTTCCCAATAAGTAACAACTGCTTAATATGATAAGAAATACGCAGAAGAAAGCCAAAGATCAACCTATAATTGATGAAGTTAAGGTTAGAGAATTTTGCTTTGAGTGTGAGCTAAATGAGCTTGCTAACTCAACTCTAGAAATGGGCAGACTGTTCCAAATGATCATAGAAGACACTGGAAGACCCCAGAAGACTGAAGGACCCCTGCTGTTTCTTAACTCGGAACTCTAGGGAACAAGGAAGGTGGAATGGAGGAGGGGGCGTGGCACACACGTAAAATGTTCTTTGCCAACATCCTCCAGTTAGCTTAAGGCATTCCTTCCCCAGGGTAAGAGTTTAGGATCTATTGGAGGCCAAGAATGTCAGACCTTCCCATCTGGATGGAAATAACAGGAGGAGGAAAGAAGTATTCCCACCATACACCTGTCACACTGGTTCACCTGTGAAATGTCTCTAACTCGAGCATCTCCTACAGGAAACTCCTGGTCCTGCGTCTCCCATGGCCCAGCCCTGGATGAGCAGATTTTGCCTCCATCCGTGCCCCCCCTACTAAGGCCTTTGATTTAGTAATTTATATTTAACTGTATGTCTGTCTTTTATCTTGGACTCCCTGTTCTTAGAGAGCCATGTCTTTTTCATTTTTTATATCCTTCATACCTAGTGCAGAGTCAAAAAAACAGTAATTTATTAATAGATGTTGAATGAATGGGTGTTCTTTTGGCCTTGGTTACTCAGGCCCCAAGAGAGCAGGGAGCACCCTAGCCTGCTCACCCCTCTGTCTACCTCTCTCCCAGCACCTTATACAGGATCTGGTGCAGGATGGCACTCCTGAACAGCATGCTCCCTGAGTGAGAGACACACAGGTCCTCACTACACCAGAAACTCCGCAAGAATGGGGAGCTGGCCTCCTCTTTCCTCACTGTGTCCTCACTACCTAGAGCAGTGAAGGACTCATCAGAGCAGGGACTCAATAAATAATTGTTAAATTAACAACTCCTCTCATTGTATCCTCCACTTTTCTCCCCCCCTGAGGACAGAAACATGTGAAGGCCATGACCCATTATTCTGAGGTTTTATTGAAGGTATGGAGGAGTTGCCAAGGCACTGCCCTAATATTCTCTAAGGAAGGTTGGTGATTTTCTATCACTCTCTTTATTGGCCATTGAGTCCAAAGTAATTGAAATATATAGTTACAGAGCCCGGAACTATCTGACTAGGAATGTGAGAAGCTAGCATATTTTCTTTTTTACCACAATTCCAATTCTCCAGAAGGTGCTGGCTATTCTACATTCCTGTCTAGTTCCTCTTTGATGTGACATGGAATCCCAGTGGGGACTGAAGTGTCTCAATTTGCAATTCTCCAGTTGCAGTAGGGAATAAAATTTTTACAGGTGTTTTGAGGATATCTCTTCTATTTGTCGAGCTTGGGAGAGGGTCTTGTAGAACATACACAAAGCCTAAGTTTTCCATTATAATAAGTGCACAGTCCTGATTGCCACTCTGTGGTGCTGCTCTTCAGACACTGCCATGAGGCAGGCTGCATTCAATGCTCCTGGATTCCTCTACTACAAAAGAGAAGTGATGGCCCCAGCTCATGATCCACCAGGATATCCTTTGCTACCTCCAGTCATGTCTTAGATACAAACACACAAAGATCCCTCACGACTCATTTTACTCTTATATTTTGAGAAGAAGAAGATGGAATGTTCAGAAGAAGACGGAATGTTCTCAGTTGAGAGTAGGCATGTTTCAAAACCGAACCAGGAAGAATGCCGAAATGGTTGGGGAATCATTGCTCTCCAATGACAAATTTCAGATTCTATCTACATGTACACCCCATTTTTTTGACTAGTGTACGGACTGCTCAAAGGTTGAAAAGACAAACGACCATTGTGCCATTGTGTCTTAGCAGATCACACACCTATGATATCACCTGACCAATGCTGTTTCACAAAGGCTAGCACAACTCCTCTTACGATCTCACTCTCTTTCTTCTTATCACAAACACCAGTGGGCACCTGGAATTCCTCCTCTTCCTTACTCTATCCCATCATCTGTATCCAGCTATCTGGCTGATAGATGAAAAGCTATAAGATTGGGTGTAGGGAAGTGCAACTTTCTTTCATTAGCTTTATCTGTCGCCCTGAAGATTGTGTCCATTGTTCAGTGATGTGAAACGCATTGGGTGCCCGCATTCCGGGAGTTTATACGGACCAGGTAAAGCCAAGGATCCGGTAGATGGAGGTGAAGCCTGAGAACGGGTATTCCAAAAATGATCCCTGGGTGATGATTCTGATGCCAGCAAAACTTGGGAATCCTGCCCTACAATTCAGGACTCGACTGGAATCTTGCAGGATTCCAATGGGCCCTTTGACACTTTTTTTGGTTCTTTCTTTATATTCCAGTGTCAGTCTTTGAACTTACAAGGCTCCTTCTCCCCTTTCTAACATTGCAAGGACCCTGGATCTTTACCATCTTCCTGAGAGTTCTCATTGCAGGACTGCCTTTTCAAACTCTGGAAAGAAATAAAGTCCCTGACTTGGCATTTTAGTGATTCTAGCTACATTGTTAGAGTTCTCTCTGGAAACTGGCAGGTGAGCACACAGGGGATTCTCTCAAGAATTCTCACCTTTCTGGGGGCGCCTGAGTGGCACAGTTGGTTGAGTGTCCAACTCAGGTCGTCATCTCAGGGCTGTGAGTTCAAGCCCCATGTCAGATTCCATGCTTAGTGTGTACACTTAGCATGCTTAAGTGTCTCTCTGCATCACCCTCCTCAAATAAATAAATCTTAAAAAAAAAAAAAAGAATTCTCACTTTTCTGGTGTGAGAGGGTCTGACATAAGATGTAATGCAGTTTATAAGCTTAGGTCCAGGTGTCTGCAGGGCATGTGATCTCTGGCTTTTTCACTTATTTATTCCACCACTGGTATTTTCTCAATCAGTGGCTTTCCAACTTTTATCACGTGTGTGTGTATGTGTGCGTGTATCCGAAGCAAAGTTTCAGTTGCTAGTACTTACTTTTGCTTTGTGTGAGGGACTGTAATTTTTATTCTGTAAATAGAATTTGTTATATTTTATATTATAATAGAATTATATTCTATAATATACTAAAATTATATTGGTTAAGTCCACTAGACTAAATTGTGTCACAACTGTGTTACTTGCATCTAACATGCATTTTAAAAAATCATTGTTCATGTTGTTCAGATTTAGCAGGAGTCAGTATGTCGATACCATGTTAATAATAGAAACAATAGCTGTTTTCATCAGCTGCTTGCTTGCTTTGAACCAGGAAGCGAGCTAGTACTTTTCCTAAATGATCGCATTTTATCTTCACAACCCTATGACATATGTGTTATTATTCTCACTTTATAGGTGAAAATCTGAACCTTAGTGTCAGTTGCTGTTGGATGTGAGCAGTCCATGCTGTTTTGTCTGATTAATGATGTTATTCTGCAATAAAGCCAGAGCTTATATCCCCAATCCCAATCACTGAATCAAGAACTCAACAAATGTATGTACTGTAGAGACACAAAGAGGGTTAAATATTGTCCCTGCTCTCAAGGAGTATACAATCTAGTCATTTCTATGTTACATAGTAATATGAAACCTAAGTAAGATTTTGAATACAGTAATATTTAGGCAGCAAGGATTTAGATGACAGCTATGTAACTGAAACAAGATAGATGTGACTTCATAGCAGCATGATGCCACTTCAGACCATTGGGATCTTGGAGGGTTCACGTAGGAGGTAGTCTTAAAGCACATCTGAATTTGAGAAAGTGGAGACTAGAAATGAGGACATCTCAAACAGGTGGAGCAGCATAAGACCCAAAGGCAGAAAGAGGTGCAGTAAACAAGTTCAACCCCAGGGACATTTTCCTGTAGTACAGAAGTCTAATCTTGCTCCTCAGAGATATCTCAGGAGCTAGAGCACAGGTGAGGGTGTCTTGGTTCCTGGCCCTCTAGTCTTGTCTTTACTAGGATCAGAAACATTTTTATGTGTATACGAACTCCTAAGATATCATTTGAACAAGGCATACTGATGCTTTTTTAAAAAGTAGGTGAAAACCATTGATAATGAAATGGGATATCAGTTTGGAAAAGTGGATTACAGATCCTACACACAAGGCATCGGGTGCCAAATTAGGGACTGTGGAATACTGCCTAGGGGTGAAAACCTCAGGACTGGTTTGTCCCCCTTTGTCCATTAGCATTGTGTCCATGGGAAAGTGACATGACTCTGCCGATTTGGTTTCCAAGTAAAATAAGGATGATATAAATTACTACCTAATGCTGAAGTTCCTGGGGCTAAAAAAGGTGAATATGTGAAAAGTATTTTGTAAATTCTAAAGTGCTGCAGGACATCAACAGTTGTTTTCAGTTTTAATATGGAGGGTTTAGATGAAGAAAAAGACTGCATTTAATTATTTATCAGATAGAAAATAAAAACCATGAAAGGTGTTACTCTGAGGGACTGGTGTGCTGGAGTAGTTGGGGAAATGGGCTGGAATCAGGAAGGTGGAACAGGGTAATGAGCTCGGAGGCCAGTGTGTTGGTCTAGGTATGAAGTGATAAGGGGAAATCAGCAGAACTTGGAAACTAACTTGTAAGTACAGGGGCCAGAAAGAGAAGGAACGATGAAAAATATTTAATATTTTTTTCATACACGCTGCAGGAAAGTTCTGGAAACAACTATCAGGAGTGATAGTGTGTTTTGGAGAGGGCTCCGCTGTCCACGTGTTGAGCTTTAGAGGACAATGGGATAACCAAGTGGAGGTATTTGGTGGCCTGAAGTACAGGTCTGGTAGTCCTTCAGTAGGGGACACAGGAGGAGAAGTGGGATTCATAAGAAAATGAAGACAGGTGCAGTGGGGGTGCCCGGGAAAGATCAGAGAAGGAAGAAGAGCTGGTAAAGGAGACAGAAGAAGAGTTACCAAAGTATGAGGAGACCTGCAATAGCTGGGGAGGGCAGGGGCAGCCAGGGAGCAAGCCAAGAGAATGACTGAGCACAGTCACTGGAGCCTGAGCACTCTGCCAGTAATTTGTGTTACTTCTTAAGCTCCTTCTTTTACCAGAAACCAAGAATCTGCAAAGTTGTGTCCTTGCCCAAGCACGCAAAGCTAATGGACACAGCTGGGCAAAGCTGGGCCCTCAGGCTTATGCCCTCAGGAGGTCTTGCACATCCCTTTCATTGGCACCCAGGGCCTTCTATAATGAGATCTCTTGTCAACGTTTCCAACCCGCTCTCCTAATTCCTTTTATCTGTGGTTTTTACACGCTTTCATTTTTAAACATCAGTCTGCTTTGTTCAAAGGACACCGTAGGAATTGGAGTAAATATGACAACATATGCAGTCTCTGTTGGATGGTAAAGGTGGAGCTCGGACTGCAGCAGATCAAAGGGACAGGGTGCTAAAGAAGGTGTGACATTTTGTGTCAAGCGCTTATTGAAGAGTTTTGACTGGAAAGGAAAGAGAGCAAGAGGCTAGGTGGGGCTTTAGGATGAAGAAAGGTGTTTTGTTGTTGTTGTTCAATTTGGTTCTTCAGTTTGGGAAGGAAGTGTTATATACTGTTATATATAGTTATATATAGCTGAGTGTTATATATAGTTATATATAGTGTTATATAGTGTTATATATAGCTGAGTCTCTGCCGAGGTTAGAGCATTGTGTTACACATTTAGTATGAAAAGACGGGGTACAGACTCTCCCCTTCCATCCCCTGCTGTATAGCTACTCAAAGGAAGAACTTGAACCTTGTCCTAATTTGGGAGCCTGATTAAGAAACAGGGTCCCTGTGGGAGAGGGAGGAGACCCCGCAAGGAGAGAAAGTATCAGGTACAGTGAGGCTAAATGAGAAAAAGGGCCCGAGGGGAGACAGGGTGCAGTAGCTTTGAGTACAGCATAAGGTTATGCTTGAATCTACATTCTGGGATGGCTGAGTGCCCTGGGACCAAGAGAGCAGAGTGGTTAAAGCAGGAGACCCTTATCAGGACCCTGAGCACTCTGCCTTCCCTTCAAAACGAGAATGTTTTCTCTTCGAAGCTAGAGACCCATAGACAGGTGATGAAGGAGAGAAAGCAGTTCCAAGGGAGAGTGCAAATGCCCACGAGACATTACATGGAGGTCAGAGGTGGGTTGCTGGGTTTCATCACCAGCCACGGAATGCTTCAGTGGCGGTGGCATCAGCATGGGCAACCTGGGGATACAGGAAACCCTCTCCTTTCATGCCTTCCGAACAAGCAAGAGGCCGGAAGTCATGCATTTTACTGGGAGGAAGGAGGACTGGACTTAAGAATAAACCTACTTAGAATCCACAAACGGGAGAGCCTTAGAGACCATGTCGTAACTACAGATGTACGTAGCCAAATGGGAAAGAGATGGTAGAAACAGGAAACAGAACGCCTGGGCAAAGTATATGACCTCAGAGAGGAGAAGAAGGATTTGGTAGACAGCAGAGTGAAAGGCACTTGTCCTGGAAAGAAGTAAGAAAGCCCGGCCACACACAGCTTGAAATGTATGTAAAGATGGGGCTCACAGATGGGGCTCACGGTACTACAGAGAAGATAGCTAAGACAATCTCTTGTCTGGTAGACCGAACCTTCTGGGTAAGGCAAGTGATGCCACACACAGAATGTGTCAGGTTTGAGGCTGGGGCAGTGCAGTGTGGGGGGAAAAGGTCAGCGTGGTTCAAGACAACCCCATGAGGGCACGGACCAAGAATGGATGTATTTCAGCACTGGTCCAGTGGAGGCGTGCTGTGCGTTGCGTCCCGTTAGCACCCAGATGGAAGACGTGTCTGGCAACAACATATGCCTCCTGAACTGTCAGGAGCATTTTGGAAACAATTAAAAATCTTACTGAGTGGGGCGCCTGGGTGGCACAGCGGTTAAGCATCTGCCTTCGGCTCAGGGCGTGATCCCGGTGTTATGGGATTGAGCCCCACATCAGGCTCCTCCGCTGTGAGCCTGCTTCTTCCTCTCCCACTCCCCCTGCTTGTGTTCCCTCTCTCGCTGGCTGTCTCTATCTCTGTTGAATGAATAAATGGAATCTTTAAAAAAAAAAAAAAATCTTACTGAGTGCCCATGATATGCAAGGCAGAGTGATAAGGTATCCACACAGTATATAAGATGAGGCCCAACCTTTTGAGGATTCAGAATCTAAAAGGGGAGGCCTGGCAGAGATTACTAAGTGCCTGACCAACATCCGTCTTCTCTTTCTTTCTTACTTGCAGGTGGCAATATGTTCTGATAAAAAGGATGTATTTCCCAGATTCTTTTAAATCTAGAGGTGATCGGTGAGATATTACATAGAAGTCATTGGGTGGTGCTTCCATAAATATTTTCTATAAGGGTCTGATCAGGTGGGTGGGACACCCTTTTGCCATCCTCTTTCCTTCTCCTTAGTTGGAATGAGGACACAATGGTTAGAACCCCAACAGACATTTTGGGCCATGAGGCAAATTTGAAAATGGAAGCCCCACACTAAGGTTAATGGAGGTAGAAGGAGCCTAGGCCTCTGGTGCCCCTGGAGAGCCATTTCAGTCCTGCACTACCTACTACTTCTTTTATTTTGTTGAGGATATATCTATATCTATGTCTGTCTGTCTGTCTATCTATCTATTAATCAAGTCCTGACATGGCAGAAAGGACAGAGAAATACAAGATTTTTAATATAAAAAATAAATGTAATATTCACATAATCCAACTCAAAAGAGATGCCTATCCATATGAAAGACAATACTTATTTAAAAGTTTCAAAAAACAGAAAGGCCTTTTCATCCTTTCACATTGGGAGATGAGGAAAGCAGAAGGTCAGGAAGAGAGCAAGGAACTAAGATACCCTGACCTCCAGCCTTTTGGCTGCTGGCTGCTGTCTGCTGTCTCCCTGAGGCTGCCATAAGAAGTTCACGGTGAGGCAGGATTTTGATGCAAATCTGATTCCAAGACTTTCTGATCCTAAAGTGTACTTGTTATACGGTCCTATTTTCCCTTCCACTGGAGTCATACCTTAAAAGGCAAGATTCTGCAGTGCATGGCATCCATGATGCTGGTACATGAATGAACGAGTCATGATTTCTCAGGATTGTAGTCCCTGGGGAACAGGGAGGGTCCTGCTGAGGAAGAGAACTGACACCCCAACCTTGGTTAGTGTAAAGGGGACCAGCTGGGTGGTTCCCATACCAGGGGTCATCAGTGGGACCCGAAGGCTGATTAAGCCACAGGGATCGGTCCCACACACCCTGCTCACCCGAATCCTATCAGTCCACCAGAGGAGAGAGCACGCATCGAATTTGTGCACTTCTATGGAAGAAATTTCGTAATTTCTTAGGTCTGTGCCAGAAAACCCCACTCTTTTGCTTGAGTTCATTTCGAACAAAGCCCCGAGATAAGACACTTCTCCTGAACATTTGCTTCTTCCCCAGACATTCAGCCAACTGCTTTTTTCTTAGCATTCCCATATTGCCAAAAGGGAGAGGGGAGAATGCATCTCCCCTTGTAGTCTCTCTAGTTCCAACATGGATTTGTGACCCTGGAAAGACTGTAGTTTTCAAAGCCTGTCTGGACTAAGGAGACTCTTAGCCGGCGCGATGCTGTTCGCAGTCGGGCTGCGGGTCACCTTGGAACAGGTGGGGGAGACCGCACTTATTCTGTTAGTGACTAAACAGAAATGCCTTAATTTTTTTAAGTCAGATTCTTCTCGTTCCAGATGCTTCCTCACTTTCTTGCTCTTTGCTCAGACGGGGTGAGCAGTGATCGGACTCTTAGGGTCTGAGGGGCTTTAAAAGAGGCCTGGCAATCCTGGACACGGTTCCGGAGAAGGCAAGTTTTGTGCGCATCTGCCAGGAAGCAAGGGCGAGCACTCCTGTGTCCGGACAGACAGGGAACTGACGGCTCTCTACCTCGGGTAAACTTCTCTCCACCCCTAGAGGGCACACTTCCTCCTCTTTCCCCGACTTCTTGCCCTCGTGGGATTGGAATGAACAGGTGCTGTCACCACCGCTTACAAGGGCACGTTCATCACCCGCCGAGTTCCGCGCCAGCAGCTGCTTGGGCACCTTTGCCCCTCGGAGCGCGGCTGCGGTGCACGCTAACGCGGGGAAAGCTGGAGAGCAGCTGCCCCTGGAGAACCCCGCGCAGGCATCTCGGGCTGGGCTCTAGAAGTCCCGCCGGCGTGGGAGGGCAGGACAGGGGCCGATTTCAGCGGAGTTTGGGCAAACTGGAGCCGCCGCCACGGCCGCTTCCTCCACTGCCGCAGACGGGGCGGGTGAAGGGGCGACGCCCTTTCCAGACTGTTGGGTCTTGGCCCCAGGAGGTCTCCTCCTCCCCGTTTCAGACTAGGCATCGGGGCCCGCCGGCTCCCCGGACCGCGCAGCCCCTTTCCCGGCCCGCGAGGTCGGCGCGGGAGCCGCTCGCAGGGCGCGGCCCCCGGCCCCAGGGCGCCCACTGCGGGCGGGCCACGCGCAGTGCAGCCTGTGCACCTGTGCACCTGTGCCGGGGTGACAAGTGTGGGGGCGCAAAGCCGCCTCTGTCTTCTCCACGCGCCGCCCGCGAGGAGCCGTCGGGCCTGCGCCGGCTCGGGCGGTGCCTGCGAGGCGCAGGAGTGGGTAGCGCCGGGCTGCGGTGATTGCGGACCCCCTGCCCGGGCCCACCGGGACCCTCTCCGTCCCACCACCGCCGGACCCATTTCTGCTAACCTCACTGGCTTTTGCAGCTGGTCCCCTGCTCCCCCTGGGGGGCAAACCTGCACAAGAGGGCAGCTGGAGGGAGGTCACCGCCACCTTGGTTTTTATTCTAGAAGGGGCTCAGTTCTGCCTAAGAGGGTGAGCTCCCCAGGTGCTATTCAAGTAGGTGTTTAGTGGCCTTTTGTCAGGAAACTTTTAATCACACAGAATTTAGCCTCTAATCGGCCAGACTTATTTAAACCGAGCAGAGTAAAACCTTCCATTTTTAACATCCACTCTTGGTGTTTGCTGGAAATTTGCCACCGAATTTCGGCTGGAGCTGAAGGTTACCAGGATTTATCATTGTTTCCCCAGGATGTTTAACCCTCATGGGCTCCTCTTCTTTCATTTAAGATACTTAAAAAAAAAAAAATTATTGTAAGCGCTTTGGCCATTTTGTTTAAGAGATTTGTTTTATCTTGTACGGTTTTGAGATCCAGAAATATTTCTGAAATGGGAAGAAGGGAGTGTTAGAGACAGAAAGCAGCTGTGTACCAGGAAATAATAAGTATCATGCAAAAATATCAAAGCTAATAGATGTCCTTTAGGAGTGTAAATATCTATGTTTAATTGCTTTAAAAATGTGGGGTGGAAAAACACAATTATACATTGTGATAACAAACCTGTACAGATAATTTCTGAACAATACAAAACAAGTGCTGAAAAATTTTTCTTTACGATTGAAATAATTGTTCCAAAATCATGACACCGTCCACCCAGATATCATGTTGCCCTATCTGCAATACTTGAAGAGGAATAGTTACCAATTGAATGCATTTAGATTCATCCTTTATAAAAAGAAAATTGCATAGCTTTTTATATTGTTGCACATCCTCAAATGCATCTTCCAATATCAATGTCACCTTCGTGTTATTCTCAATATTTTCAATTTTCAATTTTCAGAGATACATAATATGTAATTGCTAGTAATTATAAACACATCATTTTATTCATCTGATTTTAATAACATGCATTTTTATAATTACTGTACAACTGAAATAGACATTGAGTTATGCTGTGTGCATGTCTTTATTCAACAGTATATTCTTAGACACCTTGTTCAAACAAATTAAGTGAATTTAAAAGAAAATAAAACAAGGGAAAAATTCCTTCCAGTAGAAACAGAATCACAGTGCTTTACAGACAAAAAGAAAGGAAAAGAAATTCTCATACGAAAAGAGATTTATTATTACATAGAAAATTCTCACAATAGTTGAAACACACTTCAGGAACTAGTAAACACCTCAGATAGAGTTGTGCCAATTACTCAGCCCACAAGCATCTGCTTTGTCTTAATTAGACGGGGGAGGTGAATGACCACTGTTTATTTTCATTTTCCTCATTAATTATGAAAAACTGCATTTAATTCATCTTGCATGGTGAGAGATTGGCTGCGCAGATGTAAGTCGTAAGGGAAGTGGCTGTCGGTGGGCAACCTGAACATGGCACCCTGCCCAAGGGGACCCCTGGGTGGCACTGCACAGTAATGCATGCCGTAATTGTAATTTTTGCCATAGTCCAAGGTTTCTTCTTGCTTCAGGGAAAATATCCCATTATAGTTAATTGGGGGAGGACTTAAGGGACCTTCAAACTGAGGGCTGGCACACTCGGGGGAAGTGCTTTCATAGAAGGATTCATACGCACTGCAATAATTGTAGGGTTTCATGGACTTGGAATTATCAAGAGTTCCATGCCCTGGGGGAGTGGTGAGCTCAGGGCTGTGGTAGGGTGGGTAGAAGGTAGAGTAGGGTGACCTTGTGTGGTGTGCAGCCTCCCCACCCTGACCCATCAGGAAACTCCTGGCGTTGAGCTGCAAGCAGCCTGCCACCAAGTTTGTAGTTGGCTGGGAAAGACCTTTGCATAAGTTTTGGACGAAGGTGAGCAGATCAGGTCTCTTGCCGATTCTCAGAATTTCAGAAAGTGCCCAGATGTAGTTTTTGGCCAGTCGTAAAGTTTCTATTTTGGACAGTTTTTGGGTTTTGGAATAACAGGGGACCACTTTTCTTAAATTGTCCAGAGCGTCATTGAGGCCGTGCATCCTGTTTCTCTCGCGCGCGTTAGCTTCCTGTCTCCGGAACTTGACCCTCTCCAGTCGGAGCTTGGTCGTCTTTTTTTTCCTAAGACCCCTCCTTCTGGGCAAGCCATTTTCATCTTCCTCTTCCCTGTCTTCCTCCTCTTCTTCCTTCTCAGTTTCTTCTCCTGGGGCCCTTTTGATGCTCTTTCCTCGAAGGACAATCTGTTTGGAAAAGCTTTCTGGTTTCTTAATTTGCTTCTGGTCCTCACATTCTCTAGAAAACTTTCTGCACATCTGGGATTCTGGCATTACAACAGACTCATCAAACGGTAGTGTTAACATGGTTCTCTAATCTTAAATTACCTGAAAAAATGCCAGCACAATATTTAAAGTGTTTTCATTTTTAACGTTTATACACTTAAAACATATTTAATGACTTAAGCATAAGAATACAAAAACATGTGAAAAAGACTGATTCTGGGACCGATTTTTTACATTCAATAGAATCTTTGAGTTTGTGCAGACTAGTAATTATAAAAAAAAAACATTGGCACATGCAATAGCATCAATTTATACAGGCAAATTATCAAAAGAAAATAAAACAAGAAGCATTTATTATAATTTAACCACCATTTCCACTTCCCTTTGATTTTAAACTGGTTTTAATGCACAAAAAGGACCGTGGAATTTAAGCAAATGCCAAACATGATATAGCAATGCAGAATTTCATTAATGCCAATTCCCCTGAGTACCAAATGAGAAGAGACACCAGTTTTTAAAATAAAAAAGTGTTCTCTCTCCATTAGCTGACAAATTTGTGAGGTGTTTTGTTTTGTTTTGTTTTAGAAAAAGAAATAAGCCTTAACTTTATCTGCTGTATTATGTAACTGTAAATTTAGATAAGTGGCTGTTGACATTTACAAATTTAAAGAAAAGATTAATCAGAGTCGATTTTTAAAACTGATTTCTTTCTGATCAGTGAAGAAATATGTAAAAGAGCACTATTTCCCCAGCCTTCACAAAAAAGGGAGGGGGATTGGGCTAATTTGGAATAAACTCCATAAATAAATTTAAAAAAATAAAAATCACTGGCATTTTTTTAAATCAAAGAAAATGTTAAGACTGCTTTTACATTTACAATTTTTCCAAATGTAATCGTCTATTTGCTGCTGTTCAAATCATCCTGGACAAAAAACCACTCTCGTAGTGTTTTTGTTCTACGAGCCACAGAAGTCTCCCTCTAGCTAATATCTGACAGGAACGGTCCAAGGATTCTGACTGCAATTGTGCACGTGTGTTCAGAATCCCGAATGAAAGGGGAAAATAATTTGTGTTTCAAATGCAATTTTGGCTTTCGTTTGGTGAAGCAGCAAGTATTTTCATCTAAAGTCTTCAAACAAATAGGCACGTAAAAACAGAGACTTTTCAATTTAACAATCTCCAGCCCCCTCAGCACACACACACACACACACACAAACTCTTAGTAATGTCCACATACTTGCAGTGTTACATAATAGCAGTGAAAGTATGTGACAATTACATCATAAGAATGAAATATGATAAGAAGTTATAGATGGCAAAGAGCATATAAATACTATAAGACAGTGACACTGTATCTTTAAATACTTGCATGCAAAGCCAGCATCAATTGAAGTAGATCTTTATTTATATTACCTTAGGTTTTAATTTCATTCAATAATCAGTTTTCATTTTGTATCTTCCAAATCTTTTCAGGCTGAGTGTCGCATCGTCTCCTGGAGTCTCTAGATCTGTGTATATCTGCACTATCTCATTGATCTCTAAAAAGTGACATTGATGCCAACTGCCAGAGCTGGTACCCATGCCATCTGCTAGTGACGTCACAGGGCAGAGAGAACCATGTGATCCTCTCTCTTGGGACCTTCATTCTGCACTGATCATCTGGCATCCCTGTAAGTGGGTACCAGCATTCATGCATCAACACAGAAGGTTAGACTGATAGGGAAAAAATCTGCACCAGCATTTCACATACAGTAGGTGCGTTTCTCCTCGAGCTGCTTCGGCTTTCCTGGCAGTCTGGAGAAATAGCTGTGTTAGTGTTCGGTTTCGCCCTGCCAACGGTGCAACTATTAGGTAGTCGTTAATATTCCATTCATTTACAAGGTGGGCTTTTGTGTGAGCGAGAGGTTTTTGTTGTTGTTGATGTTGACGTTTTGTAAAGATCACCATCCCGTTCCTGCACCTGGGTACCCGGGGAGAGAAAGCCATGAGGAGGAGCTGAAATCAGGAAAAGGGTCTTGAGATGCTTAAGCAAACTAAGATTTGTGTAAGCGAACAGGGATCAACAAAGGTCTCCTTATTTCCTTGTTTTGTTTCATGGCATGTAACTTATGGGTGTGTGTCTGTGTGTTCTCTTATTAACATGTACGACTTCTGTGCTTCTTAGGAATTTGGAATAAAAGAACAGTCTCTCCATCTGGGGTCTGTGAAAGACATCCTCAGACGCTCCCCTTTCTACACTTGCTGGTACCTTTCAACAACTTTTCGGGGACGTTCTTTATCTATATCAAATGCAGAGATGTCTGCAAGCCTCTCCCCATCCCCCCACCCCCCACCCCCGCCGTGAAAGATTTCAAACTACATTCTCGTATCCTCTACCAAAAGTCACAACTTCACTCTTGCATTGTCCCAATCTCTTCCCAGCGTGAACTTGCTTGTTCTTTCTCATTATGGTTCATACACAATAAACATAAAAAATAGCTCTTAGGTTTTTGTCTTGCTCTCCCTGGCATTCTGCTGAGTATTTTAATCAAAGATTAGCTTTTCTGTTTTCTGAAGCCCTCGGATTTTTTTTTCCTTTCTCTTACAAAATCTTCTCCTCACATTTTCCCCCCTCTAGACCAACAACCAATTTCAAAGTCTCCTCATTCTTATATCAGTGTCCAATTGTTTTTCTTCATCAGATTTATTCATATTTATCTTTTTCCCCACTCCCCACTTTTGGTATCTTAATGAAAGCGGGGTAGAAACAGTTAAGCGAAACTGGCAAGGCCTTATTGATAAAATAAACTGTGAAAGCAGAGGCAAACTCCACCTTCCTCTCCTTTTCTCCGCTCCCCTGTCATCCCCTTCCCTTGCAAAAAAAAAAAGAAAAAAGAAAGAATGAATGAAAGAAAGAAAAGAAAAGAAAAAAAAGGCATTTTATTTCAGAATTGCCCATCGGTAAAGTAAAAAGTGCACTTAAAAAAAAAGTTTTAAAATGGATAAACACAACCTTTGTTGTTTGACAGCTGAGTAATCTCTTTCTATAAAGTGAGACAGTATGCTTTTGGTATTAAAGTAATCCCTGGCAGAGTTGTAACTGTTGAATCTGTGTTAGCATTCCCCTTATAAATCCCAGTTTTGAAAGGTTTAGAATTCTGCTGCTTTAATGCACTTTGGTTCCAAATTGGCATTGGGGACTTCAAATTAAATTCAGTTTTGCTCCGGTCATATCCCACTCATTTCCGTCCCCCTCAAAGTTACTCAACTTTGCCTGGACAGTTCTAGAAAAGATGGGAAGATGGTAAAAAGGAGAATTATGCTAGGTAAAGGAGAATAATTTTTCTCTCTCAATGGTCTGCTAAAAATGCAAACTTAAAAGGAAAATAAAGCTATAAATTCATAACTTAAGTACATTGGCCTAGATTATCTTTTTAAAAAGTCAGACATACCAAAGGCATTTCAAAATGTGTTGTTTAAGGGGTATTACTGGTCATGGGTGCATTGAGTTTATTGCATGCAGCCTTTGGTTCAAAAACTACACACACCTTTTACTTCAACACAGAGGGTTTCTATAGGAAGAGCAGATGCAGACTTCCGTTTCTTTTCACGTATGGTTTAATTTTTTCTATGTAAAGGGGCATAAGTATCAAGAGTCATGAGCTACAAAGCCTGTCACGCATTTTACATATTGTACCATATTCTAAACTTGCAAAGTCTCCAGAAGCTGCATTGTCTTACGGGCATCACAAACATGAGAATCAAAATCCAAGGAATGGTAACGTGACATGTTAGTAGGAAATTATCACCAATGTAGTTAAGTTATCACAAGGATAGACTTTATATTTTATCTTTGCAATGTGCAGACAAATGAGAAACAGTTTTTTTGATGAAAACATTTGGGACTGTTCTATTTCTGCCTTTGAACATGAAATGAAAACCTTTGGTGGTGGTGGTGAGGTGGGGTGAAGGGGGGATAGAAGATAGAATCTGTGTTGAGGTTTTCTGAGTCTTAACCTATTGTTTGAATGTCCCAGGTTTCCTTTTCAAAAAAAAGGGGGTTGGGGACAAAAAGTTGTTATGTCAAGATTTAGCAAGGATTCAGTGTGTTTGTACAATAATCTTTCAAAAGAAATTTTGTTATGCATTTTCTACTATAGTTCCAGATATGCAAATGCCTTTGCTGTTAATATGCATTCATAACATACACCATAACGGCTGTTCTACTCTCTGCTAAGAAAGCACGTTAACACCAATACTCCAAACAGAAATACATTCTGAATTATAGACCGATACTCCAAGTATGGGGAGTGTCTTATCCCCATTTTTATAATATATTTTCTAATTTTACAGTAATCACTGCACACCAAAGTTTACATCTTAACTCAATTTGATACTGATTTAATTGATAACAACCTTTGCTTCTGGGGCCGAGACATTTCATAGATTTTTTTTTTTTTTAAACATGCCCATTGTCTGTCTGTCTGCCTCTGTCTTGCTTTCACTGGGTAATTTCTCATATTTCATTTATAAAAGTGACCCACAGAAAATGTAGATATAATTTGATTCAGTTGCAAGGCAATAGAAGCCAAACATCTAAATCAAGGCTGAAGGGTTGTTATTTTTAGGCCATCCGGTTGGTACCTGTGTCATAGCAAAGGAGAATTCTATTGACTTCCCTTTTACACTCCTCTCATAACCTGAGAGATCAATCTGGAACATGACAGGCATTTTTCTCAGCTCTCCTAGGGAGGAAGACAACAGAATGTAAACCCGGGCAGGATCAGGCAGAGGTTTTTCCCCTAGAAGGAGGGTGCTTCCTGAGATAGATTTTGGACAATTTTCTCTATTGCCTTTTTTTCTTTTTAAGCTCTTAAACAAATGCTTCAGGGCAGCATGTAAGCCTGTGAGCAAGCCCAGTGTTAATCTTTTAGAGTTTTAACTCTGTCATCCCCCGTGGCTTGAAAGAGTTTTACGGCTGTGGGAGAGCATGCCACTTTGGAAAACAGTCCTTGGGATTTAAATAAAAGTATTGAAAATATAAGGCAAAACACAAAACCACCTTATTTTCCTTAAAGACGCACAGGGCTTAACAGTATGATTTAAACATAGATGTCTAAATGTTTTATAATATATGTGTGTGTGTGTGTAATATATGCATATATATGTATGTATATACATGTGTGTATGTATATGTATGTATATATTATATATATAAACACACCTGCAAAGATTACTTAGATCAAACAGATAATCTGGAAATTTGAGGGCAACGTTTGAATTGCTTTTATAGATTTACTTCAGGGTGAAGAGTAAACTGAATTGTACTGTTATTTTGCAGTAATTGTATTATCGTTTATGCAATTCACAAAATACAGCAACATCCAGTCTTTTATTATAGCCTTTGCGTAAAACAGCATTACTATTCTTTCTAGAAATACATTAGTTTTCCTCCGTGGAGCATACTTTTTATTTGACTCCCCAACTCCATGTATTAAATTCATTTTCTAATTTGTTATTAAATAAGGTCCTTTAAATCTGCCAGTTAAAACTTCTACCAATATGAGAAGACCAGTATTATTGGACTGAGTTATTATAGTTCCAGCCGTTCATAAAGAAATGATGATTTATTAAGTTTTGTGATGTTACTGTAAGAAAATGTATAGTTTCCTTTAGTGTTTTACAAGTATTAAGAACGATTTATTGTCCCTGAGTATGACTTTTTATGTTACTGACTTAGAAATTAGTGTTATATTCCAACAATGTGTGTTGTGATGGTTATTTTTAAACATAGAAAAAAGAAGTACAATTTGTCTCTTTTCTGTTACATTAATCCATTTTAAGATTGGAATGGGAGCTTCAAGCAAGAGATGTTTTGCAAAGGTTTCATGCAAACCGCATTTTGAAAATCAAGTTTTAGGTTACATGCTTATATGATGACATGCAGGCTCTCTTAATGGGATTTCTGGATGGGTTTCAAGAGGTTCTGGAGCCTCCTAAGATTATGTGCAAATTTGGCATGTACGTACATAAGTGCATTTTTCAAAAGAAAGACTCTCTATCAGATTCTAAAAGGTTAAGAATCACAATGAGTATTTTGATATCTTACTAAATTTGCTTGAAATCCTGATCCTGCTGTGTAATGGCTATATGTCATTCATTCACTCATTTATTCACCCATTCATCCATTCAACAAAGGTTTGTTGAATATCAATTTTGGAGTCATGCTTGACTCCTTTCTTTGTCTTACACCCTAGAACCAGTACGTCAGTAAATTCTCTCAGTATTACCTAAGAATTACATCTAGCATCTGACCACTTCTCAGTAATTACACCACTCTTTCCCTCATCCAAACCACCATTGTCTCTCACCTGACCCAAAGGGCTTCTGGGTTTTCTCTCTTGGCCCCTTACTTCCGGTACAGAGTCCTTAACTCAGCAGCCAGTGGCATCTGGTTAAAACATAAATCAGACTGCATTCCTCTGTGCTCAAAACCCCGCAGTGGCTTCCTCTCCCTCAGAGTCAAAGTGAAGTCCTCACATAGGCCCAGAGGCCTCTTCTGATCTTTCTGTTCCCATCTTCTACTGCTCTCCCCTCCACTCACTCAGGTCCAGCCACACTGGCCCTGGCTGTTCCTTCCACTCCCAGGCACGTCCACCTCAGGATCCTTGCACTTACTTCTACCTGGTAGAAGTATACCTGAGTATCCCCATGGCGCCTTCTCACATCCCTCAGGTCTCTCCTCAAGTGTTCCCCATCAAGGAGGTCCCCTCTGACCATCCTACTTTATATTATACCCCTACACCCATCTGTCGCTCCTTCTCCACCTCCCAGTTTTGCTTTTCTCCATAGCACTCATTACTTGCTAACACAATATATTACGTATTTAATGTGTGTATTAATCTATAGTTCTTGTGCTTGCACACGAGAGGCATAAGTATATACTTACTGAATGAAGAAGTTTGTTCCAGGCACTGGGTTAGTGATGCCCATTCGATGGCATGTAGAACAGTTATGAGAAGCCCTCGGTGAGTTCAGAGTCTAGAGGGGGGAGACAGACAATAAATAGGTAAACACAGAAATGTGAAATTTACGTATTGGTGGCTATGGAGAATCATGGGAAGCTCTACTTGATTCAAGTATCTGGGCTTGATTCAAGACCTTTCTGAGTCATCCTTCAAGCTGAGTCATGAAAACTGAGCAGAAAGCAGAGGCACGAGCATGTGTGCCATGTCAAATGTTCTGGGGAAACCACAGTGAGAGTAAGGATCAGATCCTATGAGACCGTGTAGGTCAAGGAACATATTTAGAATTTATTTCAAAGGAAGTCATGGGAGGATTTCAGGCAATTAAAGATTTGAAAAGATCACTCTGGCTGAGAAGAGTTGGAGAGAGAAAAAGAAGAAGCAGGAAGAGAATTTACAAAGCCTGTATGAGTGGACAGATCATGAGGGGCTGACTACAGCCCAGCTTGGAGTGGGGTGATGGAAATGAAGGGAGGAAGCCTAGAAAAGTATTTTGGCGAGAGAGTCACCAGACCTTACTGATGGATGCGTGTGGATGGGAATGTGGGGGAAGTGACTTAACCTCTGGTCACGGTGATGATGAACAGTGCTCCTCCATATGCAATCTGCCAAGCACCAGGTGAGGCGCTTCACACGCACAGCCTTGTGGGATCCCTGCAATAAGGTAGACGGGACTGTCTCCACTGTAGGAGTTCTGAAGCTGCAGCTCAGAGAACTTTGCTAATGTACCCATGACCGTTCCATTTTGAAGTGAGGGGATCATGATTTGGACCTAGGTCTGTCTAAATCAAAATCCTAGTTGTTGTTTTTTGTTTTGTTTTGTTTTGTTTTTTAACAACTACACTTAGCAACCTTAGGAATTAAGTAATCAAATGTCAACAAACTGCCTAGAACTGTTTCTGGTGTATAACAAATCCTGAATAAATACTAAATATTAGATGGAGTAGAAAAACTTAACCATGAACCTATTCACAAAATGGAGAATCATCCCATTAATATATTTGGTGACTTAAGCTTTTTACTATACATTTGTATTTTAGTTAGGTCAGTAGACTGCCATGTATGATGTATTCATTTGATAATGATTACAATTGTCACGACAGTGAGCTTCTACGAGGGTTGAGGAGTTCATTTAAATCCTGATCCTGCTGTTTACAGCTATGTATCATTTCATTCATTCATTTATTCATCCATTCATGTCTGTTCCTTCAGGACAAGGAGTTGTTTTTCCTTCTTTTTCTTTAACTCAACAAAACACTTTTTGTATGTTACCGCTGTAGGCATTGTAAGGGGCCGTAAAGGTAAATAACCAAGAGCCCCACCTGTCAAGGAAGTTCAAGTTGAATTAGCACATAAAATATGTCCACAATAGTCTAATTAAAAACAGTGTGAGCTCTCTGTGATAAGCGAGGTCGTTGGCAGGGAATGAAGAAAAATTTGAGGAGAGCTTGCAAGTATGTGGAGAATTTTTTTTTTTTTTACTTCTATTTGAAGTATGGTAGAGACTAAAATACATGTGGACAATAAGCACATGGCTCAATTAATTCTGATAAACTGAACACATCTGTGTAGTAAGATCCCAATCAAGAAGAGCTTCCTTCCTGCCCCTTTAAGGTACCAACTACGTTTCCTCAAGAGCAACCACTATCCTGACTTCTAACAGCATTGATTAGTTTTGTTCATTTTGTATATGAAATAAATAGAATCATTTTGTATATTAAATAGATTTTGGATCTGACTTCTGTATCTCAGCATTTCGTTTGTGCACTTTATCCATGCTGTACGAAATTGCAGCTTGTTCACTCTCATTGCTGTATAGCACTCAGTTGTGTGACTAGATCACAATTTGTTTCTCCATTCTATTGTTGACAGATGTTTGGGTACCTTCTAGTTTTAGGATAGAATAAGTCATGCTATTCTAGTACGTATTTTTTGGTGAACATATGTATGTTAGGGGTATTCCATTCCTAGGTATCTATCCAACAGAAATGCATACACATATTCTGCATGTATGATTTTAAGAGAAGTTTAAAATAGGACATTTACAAAAAGTTAATTTTTAATAATTACTCCCATGACAACCACCTGCATTCTAAAATCATTACACAGGATCAATAACATTATCCCAAATTTATGGATTCCTGTCTTCTAATTGAGGAAAGTACTGATTACCCATCTACATATAATTACTGAAGGATTCCTATGCATCAAGCCACTATGATTATGGAAGAGAAGAGCAGGAGAGATAATCCTTTTCTTCAATGAATCTAGAGTCCCATTGAAGAAAGACAAGTAACAAACTTAGAGCATTGAGAAGCATGAAGGGCAGACTACAGTGCAGAGTATCAAACAAATGACTCCTTCTTTGTTTATCTGGCATCCTTTAGGAACATAGCACCAATTTAATACTATGCAGTAGTTTTGCCAAGAAATGTTTCAGAATACTTGCACTTAAAGCATACCACATTTTAAGTCTTAAAACACAATGGCTAAATTACAGAGGCTAATATTTGATCCATATTAATTGCCTAATATTTTTTAATACTTTCTTTGTGCTAGCTTTTCTGCATATGTTGTATAACTCTCACAACAGCTATATGAGGATTTTATACATGAGAAGACTGGTGTAATGATTCAAGCCTGGTGTCTGGAGCCAGACCCCCTGGTTCTGCCACCTTCTAGCTGGTTGACTCTGAGTAAGGTTCTATTCTTCAGCGTTTGCATCTGTCAAATTGGGATAATATTCTTACCTTACAGGTTGTTGGATGTAAATGGCTAGAACAGTCCCTGGTACATGGTAAGCCCTGCATTATTATTTGACAGATTATTTTAAAATAAAAATTGGGGTGGAGTGAATTGAGTATAAGGCATTTATGTGAAATAATTTCTCAACTCTTTGTGAAGGAAAGGCTCCTGTCTGTGCAATGACCTCTAGTCACCCAAGCATTCAGGGTGTAGATGGGGAGCACATATTATGATGTCAGTGAAAGCAGTTGTTCTGAAAATACTATAGATTTCTGCTTTCAATTTCAGCACCTTGGGCCAGGAAAGATAGCAACACCTTAAGGACAAATAACTTCTGACTGAAGGCTGAACCGGGCAACAGATCTTTTAGAGATTTGAACCCCTTGGCTGTGTATACTCCACTTCTTTCCCATGGAAACACTGAAAGCTTTGCTCTTTGTCTCTACCTACTTTTGAATCTCTTAGTGGCTTTGATGGAAGAATACACTGCACACCCAAAAGATAGACAGAAAGCATTTTTTTTTTTTTTTTTTTTTTAGTCCTAATGTTCACATGCTTGCTGATATAAGCCCAGAGATGACTTTGGAAACTAAAGCATTAGGTCGAAAGGCTAACCTTGCTAATGCCACAGATTCAAAAGCACACAGGCATGATCCAATCACTCCCCAGGGGATGCATGTATTTGCCCTGGGATCTGCCATATGGAGGTAGGTCTTATAACCTCCAGATCACACTAAAAAATAAAAAATCATGGTCCACACCTGTAGCAATAAAATAAGCAGCTAACTAACCCTGCACAAAATGCAAAAGCCCAAATCATTATTTGCCTTTTTGTATTTTAGACTTCTGGTTGGTTTGCTCTGTTTGGCTGGCAGATCTCATCTAATTACAATATATTTTTCATTTGTGTTTTAAAATAGCAATCCTAGCCCACTGTTATTATAACATATGTGGTAAGTTGTTGTTCCTGGGGTGGTGATAAATTCATGGCGATCCATTCACATCCTCACGGGTTGGAATTAATCTTTCTCCTCTGATTTCCCACTACACTTTGTGCTTCTATGATTGTGCTTAGCATAATTTGCTTTGTAGTGTATCTATTTGTGAATGCATCTGTCTCCACCACTAGATTGTGAGGACAAAAACTGTCTCAGATTCCTCTTTCATTTTGTTTTGCAGCCCCTGTGTCACACAATGCGCTGATCTGTACGTAGTAGGGATTCAGTAAATATTGATAGTAGAATCGAATTGAGTGACAGCAGTACAGCATATTTGGGTACAGAACACCTTGAAGCAATGAGACCCATCTGTCAATCAAAGCTGTGGTCTTTGCTTCATTAACACCATGGCAAAGCAACGAAGTAATAAGTCAGTGACAGAGAGCTTCATGCCCCACATACCATAAGTTAGATGCTCGATTATATAATTCTTGAAGCAGCAAAAATCCTTCAGAAAGCGAGAGTTGATGGCATGGCAATAATGATCCATAATTTTATACAGTCTGTATGTGAAGACCGAACCCAGCTATCTCCTTCCTGGCTCTTTATCCAAAAAGACTGTTCCAGTGTTAATTATTTCTTTCAAAAGCTAGAGTAACTTTGCCCACTAAGCAGTTTGCAATTCATTTTGGCCACCAGTACTGGTACAAGATCCAGTCTAAGATTGTGGCACATGGCTTTGAATTCTTTGATTGCCCAGTGTCATTTTCTGGAGGCAATCTATCATTATCCTTTTGATCTGAAGATTAAGCATTTCCCAGCTGGACCTTTTACCATTCACAGAATGTAAGTTTGGCTTGTCAGTGGAGATGATGCTAACTTGCAGTATGCTAGCTCTACTTTTTCCACTGCTACCTCTTTTTTTTTTTTTTTTTTGGAGATGGTTGACATTAAAAGAATGGAAGGAACCATCCTCCGTCATGCTCCATCTGGCCCTGCTGGTTACTTGGCGACTAAGGCAGCACATACATTTGGTGGACTGATAAGGAATGGGGAATCCACAATATTAATAATGATTCTCTATTCTCCAAAGCAGAAGCCTTTCCAGATTAGCATCTCTCCTACAAACAGTCCATGTTGGGAGGGGCTGAGCAAGACTCAGTGCGGAAGTGAAAAAGAAATAAATGAATTAAAGGCCAGAGAGGACACGTAATGATGGCACTCAGTTCAACGGTTACAGTTACTTTGATGCCTAGCATGGCAAATGACTAAAACCTGGTGCTTGGGGCATTTGGGGGCATTGAGATTCATGCAGAGACATTGCTGAAGTGAAGGCAAGAGTCATGCCATCCAGCTCCGTAGAAGTCTGTTTCTTCTTGGTCCGAAATGACCCTAGCTATTTTTAGTGGTGATGGCAATAACAGTATTATAGCCCATTAGAAATCGGGGTGAAATCGACCTTCCTACCTGGAGAGTTATAATTTTTCAATGGCCAGAAAAAACAGATTGAAAGGAAGTTCTAAAATGTAACTCTTCAGGCCTTTTGAGCCTTTGGTTTTTAACTGCTCCTCAGGAGAAAACTTACTTGTTTTTTCCATGGGAATTCTAGTCATAACTAAATGAAAAGAGGCAATCGCATAGGTGGGGGTTTGTGGCCTTTATCAGAATCTCTGGGCAGTGTGAAATGATCACTTTCCTGGGCCTTGGCTTTCAGAGGCACTGTCCTCCAAAAAATAATAAAAATACTTGATGATCATGTTGGTATCAAGAAACTATAATACAAGGTTGATTATATTAATTTTATTATTGGGTGTTGTGCTGATGGAGAAGCCCACCTGTCATTGGAGATGGGGCTTGGCCAAGAGCATTTTTTAAATCTCCACAGGGTTGAGAACCACTGTGCTTTGGGAGTTACCCACTAACCCAGATGATTGTCCCAAAGGACCTGAGGAGACTCTGTGCAGGTGTCCACTCTTCCACGTCCTCCACCTTCCCGTTTTCATAAGCTACCCACTGTGCATAAGAAATACACCTGGTGTGGGGATATGGCAGAATAGGTATGCTACTGAAATTGCCAGATTTAGCGAATCAAAATGCAGGACACTCAGCTGAATTTGTATGAGCTATATTTAGGTGTGGGACAAACTTACACTAAAAAAATATTCATTGTCTATCTGAAATTCAAATTTAACTGGGCATCCTGTATTTTACCTGGCAACTCTATATGCTTCCTCTATTCTTGGATCTCAACTTGTTTTTCCCTCCCAAAATACCCTTTCTGATTAATATGCCATGTACTAATAAAGTGTTGCCCAAAGAATGCTCTGTAGGTTATGAATAGGAACCACTCAAAAAAAAAAAAAAAAAGAAAGAGAAAGAGAGAGAGAGAATTGCATGGTTAAAGATGCTTGTTTTCTTTAAAGCATGTTCTCTTGGGTTCTTCTGTATACCAGTGTACATTATGACTCTCCAAGAGCAGGATATGGTAGGCGCATGTCCCAAACTTATCATTCCACTGAGTGGTTTCCTTTTCTTCTGGAGTTTCTCGCAGGATTGAGATTTCTGATGGGACACACCCAGTACCCCACAAGGGCTGATGTGTCTTTATTTATGATGAGTGTGATGGATATTTTGAGTCTGCTTCACTGATTTACTTTACTTTCCTCTTTTTTGCTCTTGGCTTCTGTGGTGGGGAATACACAGCAGGCAGAAATCCACCTTTCTCTTTTATATCAAGTGTTTTACGGGCTCCCTTTTTTTGACTGGGTTATGCTTAGCTGGACATGGAGCTTACAATGTGGGGTCTGTGGAATTGTGAATTTTACCCTATTATTGAATGAAGAACACCTAAAGCAGGTGGACAGGGCCAGCTAAATCGTTTGTGGAACCCAGAACAAAATGAAGATATGGGCCCCTTGTTTGGAAATGATTAAAAATTTCAAGATGGAGTCAGCAGATCATTAAACCAAGCAGAGGGCACACAGGTGGCACACCATCATCAGTGCCAAAACACCCAGAGACCTCACCGAGAAAACCCCAGGAGTTTCCAAAGACTAATAATCACGACTATCTTCGGATACCCAGAGGTCAAAAGCAGAAGCAAGGTCACTAGATTTGGCCAAAGAGACATAAAATTTTGGTATTTTGTTCTTTGTGGATTTTTGCATTAATTTTGAATTTTAAAAACATTGTATTATGGATATTATTTATCTTGGTTTTGGTGTTGTCTTAGTTTTCTCAGGCTGCTGTAACAGAATACCCTAAATGGGTGGCTTACACAACAAAAGTTTACTTCTCACAGTTCTGGAGGCTGGAAGTCCAAGGTCAATGTGCCAACAAATTCAGTTTCTGATGAGGGAGGGCGCTCTTCCTGGCTTGCAGACAGCCACCTTTTCACTGTGTCCTCACATGGTCTTAAGTCTATACATATATGGGAGGTGGTGGGGGGAGAGGTAGGGAGGGGAGAGAAAGTGAGGGGGGCATTTTTTTCTCTTCTTATAAGACCACTAATCCCAGCATGAAGGCCACATCTTTGTGTCCTAATCTAATCCTAATTACTTCCCAAAGAGTCCTATCTGCAAATACCATCACATTGGGAGTTAGGGCTTCAACATATGAATTTTGGGGCCATACATTCAGTTCATAACAGGTGCCCCCCAAATTTTATGCAGGGGCCTCACCCTATTTTTGGTCTAGCAAAAGATGATGGGAAAAAAGTATGCTTGATCATTATTTACTTTTAAAAAAATATTTTGAAAAGGGGAACATTTTGTTCATTTATTTTTATTTTACAACTCACATACAGAAATACACACATATATACATAAACACATCCACATACCCCGATGAATAAATATGATTTCTTGGAAATAGCTGGCACAAAATCTAGAATCATTCTTTAAGAAAACTGTAAATGGAAATGGAAATGAAAAATGTAAGATTAATCTATTGTTCTGTCATTAGAATTATACTTATCTCATATAGATGATTGTCCCAAAGAAGGCAAATTTCTTAAAAAAACAAACAAACAAACAAAACGTTGTGGCCAAATATGTTTTATGTGCTAATTTATCTGCTGTCTGTCTTTTTCTTTCTCTATACTAAAAAAATTACCTGGTTAAGTATAACTTCCAAACGATGCAAAAGAAGCTGTTCTTATTTGACCAATCACAGCTTTAGTTATTTTTTTAAGTTTCTAGAATACTTAATTGTTGGTTAGTATTTTGAGTGCCATCTGTTACTGAGTGCCAAGAGTCATTTCTTCATATTTTTGGCAACAATCCTCCTCTGTCTGTCCCCTTGCCTACCATGGGGCTAGCTGCACCCCCAAAGATAGGCTAGACCCAGGGCCCAGGCCTGGCTGGTCAGCAAATTCTATCACCTAACACGGAGTGACTGCTAACAGACTAGCATATGACCCATGTATCCCAATGAGCATCAGCCCCAGGCTTTTGATGGAATTATTAGAAAAAGGCACTTCCTTCCCACTGAGGCTGCTGACCCAGAAGAATGTCAGCCTGGAGCTGCGGGGGCTGAGGGGAGGCTGATGGAGAAAAATGCACACAGGGGGAGGAGTCAAGACCTGGCATGGACAGATTCCTGATGGCATTTTTTGAGTACCTGGATCAAGCCATGTCTGAAGCAAGTCCTACCCCAAACTTTTAGATATGGGAACAATAAATTCACTTAAAAAATTCTGGTTGGAGTTCCTGGCACATATCACAGTCCTGACAAACATTATTTATGCACAGGGCTTTCAGAACTGCAGATGAGTGATGATTGTGTTACAAAAGTGGCCTCTCAGTAATACCAGAGTCAGTCTGAAGGTCCATTGATTGGTATCTCCCCTCAGACTATGTTAGATACCTCCTTGTAAGTACCTGGACGGCTATACTTGCCATGAGAAATGATAATTGCCTGCTTACCTGTCTGTCTCCTCTTCTGGAATGAGACAGACTCCTTGGGAGGCTGTGTTTCGGGGAAGAGCGTTTTATTTGGTGCTTACTAACTGTTAGGCTCTCTTGGGTGCTTTATGACATTATCTAACCGTCACAATACCCCATAAGTACCTGTGCTTGGTTTGTTTGTGTCCACATGCCCGGCCTGTAGTTCTGTCTGAGAGTGTCAGGGGCTAGCTACGGAACTAGGAATTCTGTGAATTTACTTTCCTTTAGAACGTATATCAAAACTCAGTAGCAACTGAGTCAGTTCTTTAAAACAAGGGTGGATAAACTTGCTCTCTAAAAAGACAGTTAGGAAATACTTAAAGGCTTTTCAGGTCCTAAGGTCTCTTTTGCTGTTATAATGTGAAAGCAGCCATAGACAACATATAAACAAATGAGAGTGCTTGTGTTCTAATAAAACTTTATTTATGGACAAGGAAATTTGAATTTCGTACAGTTTTACATGTCATAAAATCTTGGTTCTTATTTTGGTATTTTTCAACTATTTAAAGAGGCAAAAATGTTCTTAGCTCTTAGCCTGTACAAAAACAGATGGTACACTGAATTTTGCCTATAGGCAGTAATTTGCATACCCTGGTTTAGAACTTAGACCAGTACTTTCCAAATATAATATGAACCACATATGTAATTTAAAATTTTCAGGTATCTATAGTAAAAAAAAAAAAGCCTAAAGAAACAGGTGAAATTAATTTTAGTTTGATGTTTCACTTCCCTTCAATAACTAAAATATCATTTCAACATGTGTTCAATATAAAAATTAATCAATGATATGTTTTACATTCTTTACATTTGTACGAAGGTTTTGAATTCTGGTATGTATTTTAACACTGAAGCACATCCCCATTTGTATGCTAAGTTTCCATCAGAAATATTTAATCTGGATTTAGATTTCATAAAATTTATAGCAGAAAACAGATTCACATCCACGAGTTGTTAAAAAAAACATTCTTAAAAGTTTTCCAGTAGTGGAATCAAGAGTCAGTTCTTAAGTTTATTAAGTAAAATTTAAAATTTAGTTTCTCAGTTACTCGTACCACATCCGAAGTGCTCAGTAGCTAGGATGTCAGACAACACAGACTCAGAACAAGAGATTGTATTTTTGCTGAGATGGGTATTTTCCCTGGCATGGCTTAGAAAGGTTAGTTAAGTGGTGATCATGAAAAGCAGATCGACTATGTCAGTGTTTTAAATGTTTTTAAATTCTCTGCAGACAATGTATCCTCTGCAGCCCACAGCAAGGACAGCCCTGGCTCCTTGGTTCACCCCTGGGGAACCCTCCTGCCTGGAGTGTAGTGACTAAGGATGAGAAAAAACAGGAAAGATTGCCAAAGAGGTAGCTAGTTGCAGATCATGTAGGGTCTGGTGAGCAATGATGAGGATTTCAAACTTCCTCCTAAGCGTGATGGGCAGTTTTTGGAGCTGTTTAAGCTGCTGTTGGAGAATAGGCTTTAAGGGGGCGAAGGTAAGGTGGAGGTCAGTCGTGAGGCTGTTGCAGGTGTTGAGGTGAAAGATGATGGCGGGTGCAGGGCCATGGTGAGATGAAGCAAGGAAGGCACCCGGGGTTCTAAACTGGAGGAGGCACTTACCCTTAGGGTCATGCTCACGGGGTTGTACAATCCTAGGAGTGAGCAGCTCTTTCCGTGTTGGCCCTGGTGGCTTGGATGTGAGTGCTTCCGTGTTGGAAGTGAGAGAAGTCACCAGAATTGGCATCTGTTTTGAAGGAAGAACCCACAGAATCTATTGATGGATGAGACATGGAAGGTGAGGGAAAGAGGGGACTCGAGTGTGATGCCACATTTTTTATTTTCACTGTAAATCCAGCCAGCCCTAGCATGGCCTGCACTGCTCACCTGCTCCATTGCCCAGTTTACCAGAGCACAGAGGTGTCCTGAAAATCGGAGATTTCAATTAAACACAGAAACTGTGCAGGTTCAGTTATGTGGCCCCAATCTCCTTCATTGTAACAAAGGTCATACTGTCCATAAAGCTGGGCAGTTCATGGTTCTACTTCATTGTGAACCGACACAGGGCTGCCTCGCCCTTAGTACCACCTCTAAGAAGTCTCAGCAGGCACCCGGACTGTGGGGTAGCATGGCTGCATGAACCTGTTTTCACCCATCTCAGAAGCAAAGGCTGCCTTGACCCCTCCCTCCATCAAGCAGGGCCTCAGCCCATCCCCGCCCCCCTTCTCCAGACTCTGGGCTGCTCCTCCTTCTATAAAGGAAATCCAGCCTTGTTCTTTCTCCCTTCCCCCACCATCTCCACCCCTCTTAAATTCCATTTTACAACACACAAAGCAAGATAGCCTTTGTTAAAAAGTTTAATGTTCTTAATTAGTTGAATCGGTTGGGCTAATTAGAATACCAATTAGAACTGGCAGGGCTATTGTTAATTTGAAAGTGCTGTGGTCTAGTGTTAATCGCTATTAAACCTTATAGTTTGTGAAAGAGAGAGAGAGGATGAATTCACAAAATACATTTTAAATGTTAAAGGTCCGTGGTCAGAGAGATCCCGCCTGTCCCTGAGTATTCCGGGGAGGGAAACCCACAGAGAAGCAGTTGCTAAAGACTTGGGCCCTGCAAGGGGCGTAAGTGTCTCCCTTTTCAGGAAATGTTAAAAGCCTGCAATGTGTTTTACTAAAATAGCCAAAGTGTTTAATTCACCTAATGGAGTAATGATCTGGAATGATTCTTTTAAAAAATCAGTGTTTTAAGTTACCAGGGCACAAAAAAGTTTCTGTCATTACCAGAGTCATGCGTCCCCTTTGGGTTGTAACTTCCTAAATGTAAGGAGCCACGCTCACAATTAAACCTCTTTTGATTCTGGTCACTGTTTGACTAGGAAATTAAAAAGACAAAACCAGAGAAACAAAGTCTCCGTGCAGAAGTGCCGTGTTTGGACGATAGTAATGCATGAGTCCATATTTTCATGTCTCATTTGGAAATGACTACATGGATAAGCAAGTCCTAATTTATGTTTTCAGACAAGTATAAAAATCACTCCTCGTTTTCTCAACAAGCAAATATGGAATGGACAATTATAGCTATTCTTACCGTACATTTTCTGAGATATGACTTTATTTTCCCTCTATTCCAGTGATAAAGACAGAAGGTATTGCCATCCATCGTTGCTGGTGTCCTCTCAATATATCTGTGATACACTTCCAGAAAATAAACCATGCAGTTTATAGAAAACAAATATAAAGATATATTTTATCATATGTATTATGGCACTGTTAGGAAACAAGGAATCTTTTTAAATGGTGAATTGCTTTACAAAGGATATAAAAATGTTCAGTGCAATTGCTACCTCAAATCTTCTTGGAGATAAGTGGAGAATAAATTTAAAACAAACAGACAGACCAACAAAGAAATAAGTGACTGAGTGACGACCAGTGCAGTATTTGTGTACAAAAATTTGTACGGAAAAAATGGTTTATAACCCAGAATGTGCTTCGAGTGTTTCTTAAGCTACATGGGGACATTAATATCAGGGATACTAGAGAGAAATAATGTCTAAGTTAATCCAGGTCGTTGTATTAAATTCCACTCCTCCCTGACCCAGTGCTGCCCACATTAGGGGCATCCTGCTAGGCGTCTGCCCTGGGGATGGGAGAATACATTGCTGAAAAAGACCGACTGGGGTCTATTAGGGAAGCCTGAAGTAAAGCAAAACGACAAACAAAATAATACTTGATAACATCAAAATAGGTTGTTTCATTTCAATGTGGCTTCATACACCACATCAAGCCTTTTGCCTCCCCATGAAGTTTTTTGCATGTATTTATAATCCCAATTCTTTCAGGACTACTAGTTAAATGTTAGCTTTAGGTTGTGGTTAAAAATAATAGTCAGGCTACTTGTCTAAATTTTGTCTTTATTTTTAACCCATGCGTAAAGAAGAAGGCGTCGTTTGTTATACAATGCCAAAGAACCCAATTTTCAATATCTGCCAAATACTTAGGAAGTGCCACAGATTGTTGTCTAAGCACTGAGAGAGGCAAAACCAAGAGAAGTGAAAGTTTGACCTCTGACCTCAGAACTACACTGATCCACTGGTCATTTTTATTTTCTTTAGTTTACTGCATTTCTCCTTACCCATTTCCTTGCCTATGTTTTATACTTCCTTTTTCTTCTTGTGGGCAAATCCCTAGATAAATTCATTCTGTAGTCAAACCATCAATGCTTTCATTAGTTTGTCCCTGCAGTGATTTAACATTCATTATCTACTATGTACCAGATAGTGTTCTAGGCTCTCGGGTACAAAGGTACAAATATAAGACAGCCATGTCAGAAAAGTTCTCAGTCTAAGAAGTGAGAGAAAGGTGTAAGGAAATGGTTGTAATGCTGTCTGGCAAGCAGCGTGTCTGGGTCATGAACAAGGTGCTTTGGAGGACAAAAGATGGAGTGAGCCACTTGCTCTGTTGGCAGAAGTGGGGCGGTGAGGTCTGAACAACATACAGGACCACTCTGGATTGCCATCTCCCAGAAGAGGCAGTGCGGAGGCCCTGACGTAGGGTTTGGTGGTGGCGGGAGGCATTTGATGTTATTTGAACCTGAAAAATAGAATGCAAAAACAAAGTAAAAGTACAACTCTGATACAAGATGCATGAATGTTCTCTTTCTAGAATCTCTTGAGAACAGAAGTTGAGCCACAGCATAACTGATTGTGTGGTTCAGAAAGTTCTTTCATAAATTAACAAACCTCAGTGATAATTTTTCATCTACAAAGAATCTATAAGATTGGGCCAGTAAGACATATTTTCAGAAATTGCTTCTGGCATCCATAAAAGATACGCGAACATCAAGGAAAGTATATACAGTTCATTTCATTTCTTAGAAAGAATGTTAAGGAAACAAATGCAATAATTTTATTTCCCTTTTGGTGTGACTTGAGACTAAAAGCATCCCTTATTACTAAAGAAGGCATTCATAACAGGTCAGGCTCTCTCGTATTGCAATGTGCATCCTTCCCCCGAAAATAGATTTAGCGAAGTCACATCAAAATACTATTTCTCATTCATCCTGTTTCCCCAACCTCCCTGGAAATTTTTGAGCAAGTCTCTCATTTTACCACGGGTGCTTAATGCTTGTTGTTTGATGTCTGTGTGTCTGCGCATCTGTGGGAATGTTTATAGTTTGTTCGCCCTGTGTCATTCTGCAGAAACGGATTCACTCAGTCATCTAGATGGGAGAGCTTTGAGCTTAGCTATCAGCTGGAGGAACAAAGGGACTGCAATCAGCGGAAGCCCCTGAAGGGAAGGTAGTCTACTCACGCAGTCCCCTGAGGGTCCTCATCAACACTGGAGAACTGTTTTGACAGGACCACTGAATTGGGTGCAGGAGTCAAATTCCTGGGACATCAAACCAGGACAGATTTCCTGCTCGCCCACAAACAACAGAGACCCTTCTGCCTTTGGGGAATAGGAGGAGCCCAGTCTGAGGGGCATGCTGGCTTCCAGGGTTGGTTGGAATAACTTGCTGTAGGCAAAAGGGCAAGGAACATTGAGTAGCAGAAATGGAAGCAAATAATTTGTTTTTTTTCAAATTGCAAGCCCTGATGTCTGGCCCCAGATATCTGAGCATATTCTCCATTCTTCTAACAAAAGAAACACACATGCTTATTCCACCCTTTTCCGCCTCATCTGGCAGCCGCTTTCTGGTCCAGCAGACACTAACATCTAATGAGTCAAACTTCTCATTTTCAGACTAATCAGTCGGCTGCACTAATTGCAAATGCAAATATGCAAATTTATATTAATTAATTACTCTGCTAATTAGTTCTGCGGTCTTTTTTGGGTAATAAATCATTGTGCAGTGGAAGGGAAACAAGTCCTGTCCCATTTCACTCCACATAAAAATTTAATGTACTCATGGAAGAAAAAAAATATATATATATAAAAAAGACACCCTGAGTTGATCACTGTGCCTCTACTGACGAGTCCCCTCCAGAAAGGTGCAATTGTGAGAGGGCTTTCACATCTTCAGCAAATGCCATCACTAAGGTGCCTGTTAGCAATTTAATTATCACATTATGAGCTTCAGAAAAAGCCGGTTTGCTGTGCTGCAGGCTGTGACATGGAGCTCGGCAGTTCACCCACTTTGCAGCAAAACACTTATAAATAAAATGAGAATATGAGAGGGAATCACATTTCTTTGCTGAAACGCTATAGCTTGCGATCCAGCGTTTTCAAGGGTTTTGTTGTTATGGTTGTTGATTTAAGCCAAAATCATCTTGCTTTTTGCCCCCTTGAATGAAAAGTTTTATCATTCAGGTTTAGGGATACATTGAAGAACTGTATCAGGGAGGGGGGTTGGCAAGAGAGAGGTGAGAAAGAGCTGGTAGGGGAGAAAACTGTCTTCCACGTGTCTAGGAGGAATGAACACTGAGATTTATTTCATAAATTCTGATTGGAGACCTACTATGTTACCAGCTACCCACTGTGGGGGAGAGAGTGACATGTAAGTGATGCATGGAAAGGGTCTTTTCCAATTAGACTGTAAATTCTTGGATGATAAGAGGCTATGTCTGATTTGCCTCTGTGCTCCTAGTGTTATACCCAGATAGAACATTCAAGAAGTATTTGCCGAATGGATGAATGAATGGATGGATGAACGGCTGCAGCCTTCAGGGACTTCAAGTCTAGTTAAAGTCACAATAACTGTTACTCATGTACAGTTTTGCCTTTTTGTTGGGTAGGTGCCAAGTGATACTCAGTGATTAGGAGATGAGAGGAAGGTTTCATGGTGGTTAAGATTGAAATCCTCACGTGTTAAATGTCCCCTCGTTTCCTTCTCTTTCTCAACAAGATATTTCTTCTTTAACTCCCCATGCTCCGTCCTCTCTATAGTGTCTTCTCCATGTGTGATTTGATGTGTAAGCAATAAAGAGGAAACTGCTATCATTACAGCTGGGCAACTGGCAGTCAAGCCCTAGCTCAGCCACCAGAGGTTTGGGGATCTTGGGCAAGCCATCTAACCTCATGGCATCCATTTCTTCATGGGTAAAAACAGAGTGATGGGTTTATCACCAGCACTGTGGGTGCCAGGGCTTTGCAGTCAGGCAGCTCAGTGCCCATTCCTCACCTCCCACCTGCTCTCTATGTGACATCAGGTCTTGATTTTTTATTATTTATAAAAATTCTTTACTTTTGGATTTTTTAAAAAATTGGACTGTCAGATACATGTTCATGGTATGAAATTTTAAGACTACACAAGAAAATTAATAAAAAATGAGTCTCCTTCCTTGATCCCCTCCCCAGTGGCAACAACTAACCCTGTGCACCCTCCCAAAGATACAGAGATAGCATGTGTGTATGTGTGCACGAGTGCACATGCACGTACATAGACACACGTGTGTATTTTCAAATACGAATGAATGAGAGCATACCATGATACTCTTCTGCATCTTACTCTTCACGTACTGGTACATATAAGCTATGTCACACTCTTTAAACCTGCACGTTTTCCATTGTATGAGAGCACAGTAATTGTTTTGATACTAGCCACCACTCGGTAGACAGTCCGTATTTTCCCATTTTTCTGCTACTACAAATAATGTTGCAGTTAATATCCTTGTATGTACAAGATTGCACTCATGGGGAGGTGGATCTGTAGGATGATACCTAGAGAAAGATTGCTGGATCAAAGGATCCATACTTTTAAGTTTTGGGACATGACTAAACTCATCCTCTCTCTGAAACACCTTTCCCTTATGATATTTCAATGTATGTTAGTAAACTATAGCCAACTTATTTCTTTGTCTATACCCTGTTCGCAAGGACAGTGTTGCCCAATCATATGTGTACAATAGATGCTTGCCAATCGACTGGTAGATCCAAAAAGTGTTTCCTGTGCTTGTGACGTCTTCCCCAGCATGGCCCACTTCTCTTACTTTCTGTCTTGATGTGAACACAACTAGGAGATTATTTTCTCAAAGATAAAACAAAATAAACATCTTCTGAATGTTCCATGGCTTGTGCTGCATGATTAACAAGTTTTCATCAGAATCCTCCAAGCTGCTGGTCTTGGAACACCCTTGGGAAAGACCCGTGAGACCCTTCTGTGGGTTTATGTGTGTGGGAGAATTCCTACCCTTCCACTCTTCAGGGCATATGGCTGTGCTCTATGGGGCCCAAAGGGGAAGAGCTGGGCTGATTATTTATTTGAGAGCCTGAGAGCACTAATAATCTTAGATCATAATTAGACTGATAAAAGTGAATGCAGATTTTAAGAATACAAAAGGGTATGGTTCAAACTCAGGAGCACTGAACCTTCAAAATTCCATCTGAAAGAAAAAAATGTTATTTTACAAAGGTGAAATGGAAAAAAATGTAAACATATAAAAATGTAAACATGGTTTCTTCAGAAAATTAAATTAGAAACCCCATGCCATATATTGGATGTGTAATATATTTGAGTCATATTTTTCTGGAAGAAGAGATATTTTTAACAGATTATTTTTCCTAACCCATGTTTTGAATAGGAAATGATTGAGTTTTGTTTTTGTTTTTGGTCTCACCATCTCTTGGCAATCAGCTATAGTTCAAGAAGATGCTAAGGAGCTGAGGTTGAGAATTTCATGTCCTAAAATGACCACCTGGCTTATCAACGGTCTTCTGTACCTCCATGCTGTAGCCACCTCTTCTGAAAACATGTTCTGCTGCTTATAAAAAGAAACACGCCTTAGGTTTCCAGGAAAAGCAATTTAAAATCTATGCCCTTTTCAAACACGTTCTTTTATATTCATGTTTTAGCATAAAGAAAAATGAAAATCACCCTTAATCTTATTACCCAAAGATGACCACCAGAAACACTTAGGATTACACCCTTCCAGACTTTTATCTGGAGCTACGTCTAGAGCTGTAAGCCTCGATGTACATTCATACTTCTCTACAGACCTGCCCCCGGCACTGCTGGGGTTGGTGCTGATGCTGCGGCTGGACCGGTGGGTTAAGGCTCCTTCTGGTCGGTGACAGTCATTGCTTCCCTGGTTGATAAATACTTTGAGAATCACCTGGTATTTGTTGAACAAAAGTGCCGTCAGCCTCTCCCTGCTGTTTTGCGGGGTGGGGGGGGTGTCTATGTGTGTGTATGTGTGCACGTGGGCATGTTTGTCACTCACTGGTGTCATTTTTCCAAAATGCACAACCTCATTTTTATGGCTGCCGAGTGTTCAGTTGTGGGAATGGAGATTCCACAATTTATTCAACTAGTCTTATGTTATGGGACATTCTGAATTGTTTTCAGTTCAGTCTTTTTTACATTTATATGTCATCCTATTTTATGTTTGTGAGCCTCCCTTTTCCTTTGTTATCTTTGTTGCTTACATTTCTTTCCACTAGTGGTTTGTTCTACACTTATTGTTCTCTAGTACTCATTATCTTTTTATTGAAAATATTTGAATCAATCTTTATCAGCATTAGGATTTAATCAGTTTCTGCTAATTTCCCCACCTCCGCTTTCCTATGAGAGTAGATACTTTTGCTTTTATTATCTCTTCCCACCTCCAATTCTCAGTTGATGTTTAAATAATTGGGGGTTTTTAGATCCATTTCTTGAAATACAATTTGTAGCTCTTCACTCCAGAATTTCGTTAGACAGTTGCATTGCTTAGATTCCTATTAGCAATTGTTTAGCTAGTAAGTGTGGACTTCACTGCTTTCGTTGCTCACTGCCATTTCTTTTAAACAACAATTGACATATATTTAGATTCTTTATTTTGATACCTTTCTCAATGAAATGAAATACTTTTTGGAGGACATTTTTCAGAAAGGATATGTGGATGATCAACATTTTTAGCTCTTGCATATCAGAAAAAAAATCTTTATCTTGTCTTCAAACATAAATGGCACAGGATTTGTTTCGAAGTTTTTCTTCAAATTTCTTTGCATATTCCTCCCAATTAGTTTCTGGCTTTGAGTTTTGATCTGCTTTTTTTTCTTCCTAGGATACCATTTAAAAAAAAATTACTCATGCCTGAATATATATAGATTTTTTTCTTTGTCTTTCAAATAGAAAACCATAACTAGAATTTGTGCGTGTGCATGTGCGTGTGGGGGTGGGGTGCCTTTCTTCCTTACCTGGTGGAATGGACCCATAAAGTCCAGCTTCATCTAGCATTTTTTTCATCACACCAATCTTTCTGTTGTTATTTCTTAGACAATTCATTCTTCCTTGTATTTCTATTTTCTTGTGTTCTTCCCATTGTCTTGTGGTTTTACCATCCATGTCACTGATCTCTCTCTGCTTATCATTTGTTCTGGGCGAAGCTCCCAGACTGGTCTCCCAATTCAGGGATTCCATTTTCTGCACTCCCTGTTCTGCTGTTCACCACTGCACTTGCACTCTTGCATTTGAAAATCCTTTTCTTTGTTGGAAAGCATCTTTTCCTCACGGTGGATTTTTCTGTTGTAGAGACGCAGCTCTGCAATAGACCGACTTTACCCCAGTATGTATTGTCATAGAAACCAAATACACAACTTCGAATGTACAATATTCACAAGTTTCTTGTCAGAAACCTCTATCGTTTTGGGAATTTGACTCTGCTCCTTCTTTTGGTCAAGTGAATCTTTCCATATGTCTGGTGAATTTTCACCTTTGAGGGTAGGAGCAGAGATAGACGCTTGTTTATTTTAAACTATGATTCTTTCTTTGGCAGTTTCATAGATCCCTGTTTCCAGGTATTTTACTTCCAGACCAAAAAAAAAAAAAAAAAAAAAAAAAGACAACAGCTCGTGTTTTGGAGGCTCTTATTTTGGCAGAGAGAGGTTCCAGATGCTTGAGAAGAGACAGAAGGAAATATAGCTGAAAGGAATTTTGAGTTCTGGAGCCCATGGGTTTCTTCTTGGTGTCCCTTAGTGTCTGGCCTGCCCCATGCAGCCAGGGCAGCGGGATGACACCTGTTGTCATCCTGTTCACACTTTCTGGGAGCCCCTGGGAGGGGCTTTCTTTTCACCCGGTTGACTCTGTGTCACTCACTCTTGCTTCTCAGTAGAGAAGGGGGCTACTCCAGAGTAGAGGCGGAGACAACCCCCCAGGCCATCGTGGTCTCTACTGATGTCATTTATAGCTACTCCAGATTGGCTTTGCGCTCCAACTGGCCAAGTGTAAGTTAAGAGAGGTGTGTGGCCCATAAACTGCAGTATTTCCTGGTATCATTCATAAAATTGAGATTTGCTCCCATGGCCCACCCTTTACCCTAGCCCCTAGTCTTGTTAGTCTGGGGTGTTTGTGAGGCGAGGCTGGTGATTCACCTTCTTAGGAAAGTACATCCTTCCACAGCCAGAAATATTAACCTGGGTACTCCATTCCTCATCTCGACCCAGTCAGCATGATGTCTGGCATTTATCCTATGTCATTTTTGGCTTGCAGTTAACAGATCTTCACCTCTTTTTATGTTCACGGACTTTGCATAGTTGAGGCCATTAATCAAAATTATTGAATGACTTTAAAGGCTGTTGAGAGCTATGACAATTTCCACCCAACAGCCTTGTTGGTCTACGAGACACAGAACTATCCGAGTGAACAATTCAGGAATCGCCATGATCCGTCATCTCTGTGATGTGACCTTTTCACCTATACATTAGTATTGAGGTTTTGGATTTTCTTTTTGACACTTGGCATCATAAAAATATAGACCCGGTGGATCTTGAAGATCAAAAAAATATTTTTCCCCCAAGTCCTAAGATCTTTTAGGTAGAGGTACCTTCCAGTGAGGTTGATTGAACTGGACCCCTGGGACTCTCTCCACAGTGTGTATAAAAGGCCAAAAGGAATAGTGTGTTTATCACTTCCATTCAAGTTGCTTTGCTCTCACTCCTACCTCATCTTATGGTGCAAGCTTTACAGTTCAGAAGTCAAGCACATTAGAATATTTAATAAAGGCAACTGCACTTCATGCCTTTTCTGGGGAGATGGACTCACCATGTCACTAGACCCCCCCAAGTTTGTATTCACAATGTGGTGGTGGCCCAGCCTATGGGGAAGGGTCCCCCTGTTGTCAGCAAATGGTTTCCTCCACAAACCTTTTCACTCCACAAGTTTGCAACCATTAATTCTTAAGGGTTTTGACAAATCTCCCCAGTTAAATATTAAATAATAAATATGGACCTGATGGTAACAGGGCTTTGTGAAGTCTGTTTGAAAAGTTCTTTAAAATATTAAATTCAAATAAATGATTGAATCAGAACAAAGGATATATCTTAAGACAAATTCAGCCAAGTCTCTTTAACCTTTGGGTTTTCAACATAGATTAGAACGCTAGGGCAGCACATGCTTTCATAGCAAATTGAAATGGGATTTTTGAAGCAGGTCTTGCAAATACAGGTAACCCATACCTAGGTTTGATCTGCCTTTGCCATTTTGGGGGAGAGATTTTGCTGCCTATTGTTTAATAAGAATGTGTGTGGCTTTAAAAAAAAAAAACGCTTACATTGAAAGAAGCAAATCCTTGAAAACGCTAGCTTTGGGCGCTATGTTTATTCCTTGTCAATGTCTTCCATATGAAATCTGTTCTGCTTATAATATCTACCACAGTTGGAGCCCTGAAAAAAATCTGTTTCATATCTGCCCTTTGCACTTAGCTTATTTTGTTTTACACTTCCCCCAAGTTATCTGTCTGTAAGCAGTCTTGCTTATAAGCAGGCAGTCCTAGGGGAGGGAGGATGTGGCGAGACTGCCCTGCATTTACGGAGAGCAGGGTCTCCTGACACTCAGGCCATACCTTACGTGGGGAGCTGGTAAAAGAGAAAACGGTGGCTTCCACAGCTGGGATAAAAAGACTAGTAAAGACCAGTAAAGCCAAATTCTGCTTCCTCCTTCTTCCCTCACCCTGTGCCAGGCTGGTCCACCCATGATGTCTACTCTTGGGTTTCTGTTCTGTGTCTCCATCTGCTCCATCTGCTTCCTCACCACTGAGCAACCTCCCATAGCTCCTGATAGAGTCTGCGCAGAACAATGGCTCCATGTACCCAAACTTCCCAAAAGGAGGGTGTGACACGGTTGGCCACAGCATGCGCGATAAAGAGACCTTGTTATAATAGGGTGTGGGTGGCCCATTAGGAGCAGAATGGTTGACTCCATGGGGGCATCGTGAGGATACTCACCAAACACCTCATCAGTGAATGCCTGTGCGTTTCAAGGGCTTCTGAGAAGAGTGGGGGTAAGAGCCATTTCTCATATGGACTGCAGTATCGGGGACCGGGGCGTCTGTGCCCAGCCTGGGGACAGGATGTTCCAACACAATGGAGCATGGGTCCTCAGCTAAAGCGCTGTACTGTGACCCCAGTTTTGATGTAGACCTTGTCCCCCTCCCCCAACCTCCCCTCCACTGGTGCTCAGTCTGGGGGCAGGGGTCTCCCTCACTTCAGAGATAGATAAATAAAGCAATTAGTGGGGACGGGAAAGCTTTGAATGTATCCAAACCAGGAAAGGAAGGTTTAAGATCTGGAGAAAGAAACCTCCCTTGGAAACCCAGGAATAAGATGCTCATCTTTCTTCTACAAAAAGCTTCGGGGACAGCTCCCATGGCTATGGAGCCACCCTCGATGGAGCCTTGCTTGGATCCTGTTTGTAACTCGCTAGCTGGACGTCTCCCAGGTGTCAGGGTGCAGACCTGGACCTCACATCTCTTTCCTGAAAGCTCTTGGACTGTTTAGAGGCACTGCCTTCGGTTCCTCTATGTCCATCTTATTCACGCCACTAGGGGTCCTCATTGGTTTACTCAGGACAGAGCAGAAACCAGTTTTTGAAATAGAAACCATCAGAAAGAAGTTTCTATTTGAATTCTCTGTCATTTCAGGCTGTGTGGTCTTGGGCAAGTTACTCAGTGCCCCTGAGCCTCAGAGTTCTCATGTTCCCAATGGGAACAAGAAGGGGTCAAGAGTTTTGCATTTGTTGAGGACCTACTATGTGCTAGACATAGCTTTTGTTTTAGTTGGAATTCCTCCAAACAAAGCCAGAGATATGGACTTGGGTACAGCAGCTTATTTGGGAAGTTTGGATCACAGCAAGCAGGAGTGGGGGTCAAGGGTGAGTGTGGCAGGAACTAGGAAAAGCCAATGTAAAGGTGTATTATGGAAGGGTTGATGAGGACCACCTCAATTCCAGTGAAGCCTCCTCAGAAAGGTCTCCAAGGACAGGAAGCTAGGTCATTTATCCACTGGCTCCCATCTCATGTGGGTCGAGGGTGCCTCTGAAAGGGATGCACTTTCCCACAGAGTGGAGAAGGCCTTGCGACAGAAGGTGGGGACAGGTGGTGTCACTGAAGGTAGGTGCATCTGAAATCGGATGAGCTACCACTGAAACCAGACCCGAGCTGAAGGGTGTGATGCAGGTCCCCGAGCTACGGTGCTCAGTGCTGTATGTACATACGCATGCACACAGATCGCCTGCTGGACCATCTGACACATATGCAGAGATCTGAGGTCTTCCACCCAGAGTTGAGATAAGCACTGCATGCAACAGTGGCAATTATGCCGGACGCAGGAGAGAGTGTTACAAACACAGTGTGGCTGCTCTTTTGGACAGGAAGGGTGTATGTCCATTATCAAAGAACGTGCCCTCCACTAAGGACCATTGTATTTTGGGGGAGGCAGGAGTATAGGGAAGAAAGGGGCCATCCACCAGTGACTTCCTCACGAATGCTCCAGCAACTCTAGCTGCTCAGGCCATCCCCATGGACGCTCGTTAAAGGAATGAATGTAGTCAGAAGATTTTTCTTTCCTTGCCCATGGAAAGGCAGGATCCTAGATGTTTTTGAGATGATTGAAACAACAACAGGCTGGAAACCTTCACCGTCGTGTAAGGCACCCACAGAGTGGGACCGGCACTATATTTGGGTGTGAAAGCTTTTTAATGTAATTATCACTACATTCCACAAAGCAAAGCGTTTAGAAACCTAAATAAATAAATCTGTGTGAAATAGATAGGACTTGTGAACATATCTGTAGGAAAAGATTTTTTTTAATTTAAAAATTTTGTTTTTAAAAATTATTATGATTAGTATTTTTTAAATCAGTGGCATAGGTTGTGGGCCCGACAGCAGGACAAAGTTTTGTGTGGGTAGCCAGAGCACAGACAAAGCCTCACTGTTACCACTGTGCTGCTTCCCTGGGCCTTACCCGACCTGGACAGCACACATCTATGTTACTACTAAGAACGATGCAAACCTCAATTTATCTGAAACGGATTGCTTGAAATTTGTAGTGAAATTTGCCAGGGTTTAACAAGCGTCAGTCATTTGCCATCTCCTGTTTAGCTTGCTTCCTCTGGAGCTTGCCATCAGCAAAATGTATTCTTAGTAAGAATATACGCCTAATCTGAACCAGCATGTGCTCTGCGCCCTCCTTTCTGTCCCCACAGCCTCTATCTTAGTTCAGGTCACTCTCAGCTGTCATCCAAATTACTGTGGCACCTTCACCCTACTAGCGGCCGCCTCTTGGCTTCGCCTCCCCACCCGCAGCCCCCTACGCAGTCTGAGCTCTTGCCCCAAGGGAGCTTTCCAAATTGCAAATCGGAAGGTGTGTTTGAAATCTTTCAATAGACCCCTACTTTTCAGAAGAAAATGAAAACTTAAGACTTCATATGATGGTGCCCCGCCTGCTTTTTCAGCCCACTCTAGTCCCCATGCCTTTCTGTGATTCCAGCCAGACCCCGAACATTCCAACACCACACTCCACACCCATGTCTTAGCTGGAAATGCTTTCCCCACCTCTACCTGCCTCAGGCCCTCTGCCTGGTCCTCCCCCCGTATTCCTCTCTGCCCTGCTAGGACCAATGACATTGCTCAGTAAATTTGAATGTGCTGGACTGAAGCACAGATAAAATAAAAGAAGCACGCCTCTTTCTAAGAGGGGATTTGGTCAAGCCCCAGCAGGGCGGGGAGAGGTGGATGAGAGCTCTAGGCACAGGTGAGCAAAGGAAGTGATATAAATCCCCAGTTCTTCCCAAACCAAGTCTTAAATCATGTGTTTCAGCTGTTTTATTTAAACTGAATTCCAAGAGCGCCAGACCTCTGTACATTTAAATATATGAACCTTGGAAGTTTAAGCAAATGTTCTGTTAGTGATTCTTGCATTTTCTGCCATTTTAAATCGTCTGATACCCTTTATTATTTCTATAATATCTCTATAGGACTTGATATAATATAAATATTTCTGTGCTCTAACTAGTGAGCTAATTAAGTAACACAGACATTGCTTCCTTAATATTCAATACAATAAGATTTGACATATTTTTCAAGGCAGATGGAAAATGGATCTAAGCTTGGTTGAATAAAGTGTCTTGAAGCTAAGCTCTTGTCATTCCATAGGTATAAAAATCAATAGGTCTACAATTTCGTTTGCTATCCAAAAAGTGCCTTTTTTCTCCAAGAAGTAAAATTACCCTAGCTCATCCCAAAATTAAATAGCAATATGATTACTAAAAATAACTCCTTTATGACATTTGCTTTATGTAAGAAATTGAGGATCAGTTTCTTATTGTATTTATGCTACCAACTTACGTGTCTAGCTTACATTACAGTGACTTAAAGCAGAAGATTTTTTTATTAAGGTTTATTGTTACTTAAGTTGCTTTCCAAATATGTAGCCGACCCAAATAGAAGCAGCCGTCATTTACGAAGCCCAGTAAAACGTCTCCTTTTCATCCAGGCACTAATAATACCAAACATATATTGACTCATGAATTCATGAATTCATTCATTCAATGCTATTTCAAGATATTCATTAAGCATTTTGGTTTGGGCCTGGCATGCTGTGACAACGAACACTTCTCTCAGAGCCCATGCACTGAGCTGGTTACCTACCCTCTGGGGGGAGAGCCCAGTTCAGACTGTCCCTGATGTCAGAGGCACTAGACACACACTGGGCAGAAGTAGTTTCTAAAATATGTCTGGAACAGGACTACCAAGCAGGGTCAGGCCAAGGGTAAATTATTCACCTCAGGATCAAAGTTAAAGTGTGTCTGATTAGCTGAGATGAACAAAATACCAAAAAATTTTTTTTTAAAATTTTGCCATAAAATATTTATCTTGATTACTGAGTTTGTGTGTGTGTGTGTGTGTGTGTGTGTGTGTCCCCATAGATTTCACACCCAAGGCAAGTACCTCACTCTCCTCTCCCTAGTCCCGACTCTGCTAGCAGGCAAACCTCATGGCTGCCTAAATGTTGTGGAAACTGGGATGGTGTCTTTCTCCCTGCTCTCCTGAGCACCTGCTTAAATGTGTATATCTAGGGTTGAAGCAGTTCGATTCCTTCCACAATAATAGCTTCTAGACTTATTCTGTCAAGGAAAAGATAGAAGAATGGCTTTAGTTTACACCGTTAAGTAAATGACTAGTATAAATTCTTTCCAAGGATCCGATCTACGATAGAGAGGAAGAGCAAAGAATCCGAGTAGACCCGTGTGCCCTGCAAGGGAGGACATGCACAGAAAGAAAAGGCTGGGGATGGATAGGACAGACACATCTGGTACAATCAGGTTGATCCCAGGTGGTAGATGTGGTAGAACCAGAGCTTTTAAGGCAACGGTTATCACCGTCATATTTTTCATATCAGTATATAAGGTTTTTTCTTGGAGGAGGAGCCATGGACACAGCTTTGTGTTTCCTTCGAAATATAGCTAATTTTAATGGACAAGAACAAAGAAATTTAGAGTTAATGGTGAACATCTGTCTATGATTAACCCCAACTGCACTTAGAAATTAGAGACAATCACACCATTTTGAAATCATATTACCTTCAAGTGAAACTGGCTAGCCTCAGTTCTTTGTCTCCAAAAAAAAAAAAAAATGCTAGTACTCAGTTTTAAATTGTGAAGGTTTTGAAAGGTATTTCTTTATAAATATAATGTTTATATTTTTAAAAATTTGAGTGTGTGCTATTTGCCCCCCTAAACAAAGGAAAAAATATTTCATTGTCCCCATTTTCTAATTGGGAGAATATTTAAGACAATCAAGTGAACATTATTTAGCTAATCTACACATAGATCATCTTATAGATGATAAGTCTTATTTTGGCAACAGAAAGCCTACATCCTACAGCCCCTAACATACACCTCCGTAAACAATATCGGCAAAGTCGGAAAACTTTCACACAGAGATCCAAGTTCAGCCCTGACCTCAAGATTGAAACCCATTTAGATTCCAAGAAGAAGTAGCTGACAAAGATAATTTTCCTAGATTAACATTTTTCACCTGGGTTTTATATTTCTGGAAGAAATATACACTGCATTGGTTATGCATTGATCAAACTTTTATTGTACCAGCTGTACTTCATAGACCTGAAAAAGTGATTCAAGCAAAACAAAAGAGAACATAAAAGCACAACTATAATGGTTTTAAATCCCAAAGAGGCAGTTACAAGTTTGATTCCAGTGATGCAGCTGGACTCCATTGGAAAACTAAACACCTTATCCATATTAAGTAGTTATGAAGGCTAAGGCTCGGGATGTAAATAATAAATTTGCACTGCAGTCATATTTGTAGAGTACATCCCTTTTAATAAGTGGAAAGAATATGGTAATAAATTTCACACTAACTCATGTGCAAAGGAGAATTTTACAGAGTTCCAATGTGTTAAGGCAGGTAAAAAAATGTGCGGTACGAAATAACTAATCATTGGGATAAAACAAATGAAAAAAGATTAGAATCATGTGCACAGGATTGGATTGTAACTCTTTAACCACTTGGAGCCGGATTCCGCCTAATGCAGCTTTTTGTATGCATGATGTTTCTCTGCCTCTCTTTAAAAGAAAAATGAAAGTAAATGGGGCATTGTGCTGCTTCCCAAATTAATTCACAAAAGCCTAGGACAATACACTTCCAGAACTAATTATTGCACAATTTAGAATATCTTTCTCTTCCCTGATTTTTAGACGCAGGAATGAGAAGAGTAAAGAATTTATACAGGATTCCATCTAGCATTAAGCAAGCCGGCTGGGGCTCTTCCAAGCTCGCCTCTGAGCGCTCCAAATATGCTCATTAATTCATTAACCTGCCAAACGTTTAGTGTCAATTATGTGTCAGGCACCAGGCATGCAAAGATCAGAAGGCACTGCCCTGGACCTGAAGATGCCACAGTTTAGTGGGGGAAGGAGGTGGGCGCATAGACATCCCACTAAAAAGAAATACTTGCTAAAGTAGAAAAATTCAGTGTTAGGTTGCAGAGAGAAGGGCCACTTAACCATTTGTCTTACAGAAAGGATTTCAGACAAAGGCTCAATAGAAGAGCTAAACTTTAGTAGTTTAAAAATACTCCTTAAAAAGACTTTGCTCCAAATCTTGCCGTTTGTAACAAATTATGGAAGGTTGCTCAGCACTGGCTTGTTTTTCCTCAATGGACCATTCACAAAAATCGATCCTAGTTCTTACCAAGACAGAGTCTGATGATTACCCACAAAGTAAAATATAAAATTGAATTCCTTCTTCATGCCAAACATAAAGATGGAATTAAAAATGAAATGCAAAAATTTAAACATTTGGAAGAAAATACAGGATGATGTTTTATGAAGTTGGAGTAGGAAAAAAATTCTTAATCCTTTCTCAAATAATGGAAGACCTAAAGGAAAAGACGCACAATTTTAACATCATTAATATTAAAATTTTATTTTTATCAGAGACAAAAAAAAAGAAGAAAAGAAAATTTGCAAAGACAACCCACAGACTGGAGAAGGTTGTTCTAACTTGCATAACCATGTAGATGAGCCTCTGGAATATATGATATTTCTAAGTCAGTAAGAAGAAAAAAATTTAAATAGAATAATGAGTAAAGAAATGAAGGACTAGGGGCACCTGGGTGGCTCAGTCAGTTAAGCATCTGACTCTTGTTTTCAGCTCAGCTCGTGATCTCAAGGTCGTGAGATCGAGCCCCGTGTGGGACTCCATGCTCAGTGGGAAGTCTGCTTGGGATTCTCTCTCTTCCTCTCCCTCTCTCTCTCTCTCTATCTCTATCTCTCACTCTTTCTCAAAAAAAGAAATAAAGGAGTAAAGAAACACATGAAACGATGCTCAACCTCATCAGTAATCAGGATAAATGCAAATAAGCCACAGATTTCACACCTGTCAAATTGGCAAAAAGACAAGAAGACAAAGGATGAAAACTATTGGCAAGAATGTGGGACCATAGACACTCTCACATACTGCTGGTGGGATTGTCAATTACTACAACCACTTTGAAAAACACAATGGTAAAATCTAGCTGGGGTGAAGATGTACATACCTTCTGACCCAGAAATTTCACTTCTCAGAATATATTCTAGGGACACTCTCATATATGTACACAGACAGCATGTCCAAGGAGGACATAACTTCAGCTTTGAAAGAGCCAACATGTCCATGAACAGGAGCATAGAGAAATAAAATGTGGCATATTTGAACAATGAAATACTATACAGCAGTGAATATGATGAACATGCAAGACATTGAATGGAAAAGGGAGGTCATAAAAATGAAAAGAGATGTGAAGCATGAGTAATAAAAAGAAGATAATCCTGGAGCAGTCTATAGATTTCTCAGAATGAATAGAAGATCTTAGGGTGGACAGGTGGCATTTGGATATCTGTGAAGGGCAGGAGATGGGCTAGAGCCCAACCAGGACAAGGAAACAAAGAAAGGGGGGTTTAATCAGAAGGGGGAATGAAGCATGAGAGACTATGGACTCTGAGAAACAAACTGAGGGCTTCAGAGGGGAGGGGGGGTGGGGGAATGGGAGAGACTGGTGATGGGTAGTAAGGAGGGCACGTATTGCATGGTGCACTGGGTGTTATATGCAGCTAATGAATTATGGAACTTTACATCAGAAACCAGGGATGTACTGTATGGTGACTAACATAATATAATAAAAAACATTAAAAGTAAAAAAAAAAAGATAATGCTCTCTATATAAAGCTTCCAATGTCAAAGTCATACCTGACCTCAGCATCTAGAAAATCATTCCCTGGTCCAGTGAAGGGACAAAAGGGTTTGCTCTGTAAGAGAAGAAAGTCACTTATAAAATCTTGAAATCTTATGCCTGCACCACAATAGTGAGGGATCCCACATGTACCAAAAACATTGTGAGGAAACTCCATGCTGAATAATCAACATAAGTTATCACCAAAATGATAAAATAATACTAATGTAATAAATGACTCTGTTTATCACTCACAGGCCCTCATTGAAAGGAATACTAGATAAAGGCTGAACTTTAGAAAGAAGGAAACTGGACCCAGAAAGACCCAGAAGGAGAATGAAATCATGAGGAAACCAGTAAGTCAATCTAAATAAAATGACTGTAAAAGCAAAACTGCAACAATAATAACTAAAAGAGTGGTAAGGTAGTTAAAAACAAGTTAAAACTAAGATATGAGATCAGAATAACATGGCAGAGGGGCGCCTGGGTGGCACAGCGGTTGGGCGTCTGCCTTCGGCTCAGGGCGTGATCCCCGCGTTCTGGGATCGAGTCCCACATCGGGCTCCTCCGCTGTGAGCCTGCTTCTTCCTCTCCCACTCCCCTGCTGTGTTCCCTCTCTCGCTGGCTGTCTCTCTCTCTGTCGAATGAATAAATAAAATCTTAAAAAAAAAAAAAAAAGAATAACATGGCAGAATGAGAATGGGAAAGTGGATTTAAAGCTTCTCAATGGCACACAATTGTAGGATAGACAGATCTGATATTTAGACTTCATTATATGAAATAGACCTGTTAATTCCACAACTTCAAAATAATTCCTTTGTTAAGCTTTTGTCAATTGATTCATTTGAATATACTGTTTTCTGTCATGATTTCATGACTCATTTTAATACAGACTAAAATACTTACATTAGAAATTAAGAAAGGTTATGAACAAATGAGCTAAGATTTTAGTTCAAAATGTAAATCCAAGGAAATGGAATAATTAAACTAGTAAAAAAAAAAAAGTTACTGATACAGGAACTAACTATACAATAGAAAGGATCAACAAAATTAAATCCAGTTCTTTAAAGATAGTGAAAAAAATGCTGGTTATATTGCTCAGGAAAAAGAGAAAAGAAACAAATAATATTAGAAATGCAGAAGGGTCATGACTATGATATAAATCAAATAAATCATAAGAGGATATCTTGAAAATCTTTATGCCAATAGATCTTAAAATTTAGGTGAAATGGAAAAATTGCCAGAATTGGCTGGAAAATTAGTAGAAAACCTTAATATCTTCAAAGAATTTAAAGCATTATGAAAATCTACTCCTCAAACTACCACACTCAGTTTTATCGGAGTGCCAAGGAAGTGAAAGCATCTGTCTTATCCAACTGTTCCAGAAAATAAAACAAGAGAAGATCCCCACCTGCCTCTATGGGCCTGGTAAATAACCTTGATGCAGAAAACAGACAAGGATAGCATAAGAAAGGGAAATTATAGGCCAGACTCACATGTGAACATAGACACAAAAAATCCTGAATAAGTTATGGTCAAACCAAAATAACATATGCAAAAAAGATACAACCAAGAAGTGTTTATCCCAGGAAGGCAAAACTGCTAATAGGCTTACGGATTAGCAGTGGTCTGGTGTTTCCCTTACTATCTAAGATCTAAAGGGAACTATCTCACAGGAAGTTCTTAAAGCCTCTTAAGGGAAATCCTAAGAAACACTACGGAGGTTTTCATTTTTTTATAATAATATTTTTTTATTATATTATGTTAGTCACCATACAGTACATCCCTGGTTTTTGATGTAAAGTTCGATGATTCATTAGTTGCGTATAACACCCAGTGTACCATGCAATATGTGCCCTCCTTACTACCCATCACCAGCCTATCCCATTCCCCCACCCTCTCCCCTCTGAAGCCCTCAGTTTGTTTCTGAGTCCATAGTCTCTCATGCTTCATTCCCGCTTCTGATTACCCCCCCTTTCTTTATCCCTTTCTTCTCCTACCGATCTTCCTAGTTCTTATGTTCCATAGATGGTAGAAACCATATGATAATTCTTGCTCTGCTTGACTTATTTCACTTAGCATTATCTCCTCCAGTCCCATCCATGTTGCAGCAAATGTTGAGAAATCGTTCTTTTTGATAGCTGAGTAATATTCCATTGTATATATGGACCACAACTTCTTAATCCAGTCATCTGTTGAAGGGCATCTCGGCTCCTTCCATGATTTAGCTATTGTGGACAATGCTGCTATGAACATTGGGGTGCATATGGCCCTTCTCTTCACTACGTCTGTATCTTTGGGGTAAATACCCAGTAGTGCAATGGCTGGCTCATAGGGTAGCTCAATTTTTAACTTTTTAAGGGACCTCCACACTGTTTTCCAGAGTGGCTGTACCAACTTGCATTCCCACCAACAATGTAGGAGGATCCCCTTTCTCCACATCCTCTCGAGCAATTGTTGTTTCTTGCCTTGTCAATTTTTGCCATTCTGACTGGCGTAAGGTGGTATCTTAGTGTGGTTTTGATTTGAGTTTCCCTGATGGCTAATGATTTTGAACAGTTTTTCATGTGTCTGTTAGCCATTTGTATGTCTTCAAGGAAAAGTGTCTGTTCATATCTTCTGCCCATTTTATGATTGTTTATTTGTTTCTCGTGTACTGAGTTTGGGAAGTTCTTTGTAGATCTTGGATACCAGTCTTTTATCTGTAGTATCATTTGCAAATATATTCTCCCATTCCGTGGGCTGCCTCTTAGTTTTTTTGACTGTTTCCTTGGCTATGCAGAAGCTTTTTATCTTGATGAAGTTCATTTTATCTTTTGTTTCTCTTGCCTTTGGAGATGTGTCATGAAAAAGGTGGCTGTGGCTGATGTCATAGAGGTTGCTGCCTATGCTCTCCTCTAGGATTTTGATGGATTCCTGTCTCACATCGAGGTCTTTCATCCATTTGGAGTTTATCTTTGTGTATGGTGTGAGAGAGTGGTCAAGTTTCATTCTTTTGCATGTAGCTGCCCAATTTTCCCAGCACCATTTATTGAAGAGACTATCTTTATTCCACTGGATGTTTTTTCCTGCTTTATCAAAGATTAGTTGCCCAAAGAGCTGAGGGTCCATTTCTGGGTTCTCTATTCTGTTCCATTGGTCTATGCGTCTGTTTTTGTGCCAATACCATGCTTTCTTTGTGATCACAACTTTGTAGTACAGCTTGAAATCTGGCATTGTGATGCCCCCAGCTTTGTTTTTCCTTTTCAACAATTTAGGTTTTCAAATGCAAGGTTAGCAAATTATTTTTAGTATTACTAGCCAGTGACTTCTGAATCCCAATTGTATTTCATTTTTTAAATGTTGTTCGTGCTGCGAATGAACAGAACAGAATTATAGCATGGCATGGCTGGACCAGATCTGAGATGTTGTGTAGTTGAACTTCTCATTTTGGACCTAAGACACACAGAGGTGAAACCATATGCCCAAGGTTACACAGTTTATTGTAGGCAGATTCAGTTTGATGACCTAGGTAAACGTACAGCTCCACTACACCAATGCCAAGGGTCCCCCACAATGCTGACCCATGGGTTTGGACAAGTCCATCTCTGACTGTGTGATGGATTAACTTATTGGACAAACCCTCTCACCTAGAACAACTAGAAAGGCTGGGGATGATGTATACATATGTGTATACATATGTGTATGTATACATGTGCATACATGTGTGTGTGCTGGTGTGTGTATACACACATACATACACACAGGTAAGTGTAGCAGAATATATGTAAATATCAGGGTCCAGTCAGGTCAGCCAGAAGATAGCCAGGGTTTGGGGCACCAGGACCCTGGAAAGAAAATAAGCACATGGAGGTAAGCCCAGTTTCTCTCCACAAATTTGCCAATTTCTAAGAACCTGAGGCTGAGAGGTTGAGAAGCTGGGCAGAACTTTGGGGAGACAAAAAATTGGAATTCAAGGCCCTCTGTGAGTGGCAGATCCTGGTAAATACCCCAAGCTATCACTTGGAATCATTTTGGAACCTGAAGGACTGTATGTAAGAACTATGAGTTAACAAAATTTAACCAGCCCTTACAATGGAAATCATCAAGTAAATTATCTCTGGGAGAAAATAACATCAGTCTGAGCCTTGAATTGTTTTCATACATGCTGTCTGCATTTAACAACAACAAAAAAATCTCAAACATAATTAGGAAAAAAAAGGAATAATAGAAAACTGAGGGAATAAGCAACAAGCCTACAGGCGATCCAGATACTGGAGTTATTCAACACAGACTTTTAAGTAACTAATTAGTAAGTTCAAGAAAATAATGACGAGGGATTTCCCCAGACAACTATAATGTATATTTTTTAAAAATCACATGGGAATTCTAGAACTTAACAATATATAAGAAATTAATTAAATGAAGAAATAAACAGATGGGTTCCACAACAAATTAAATATAGCCAAGAAAAAGATTAGTGAACTGGAAGCAAGGCCAGTAGAAAATATCTGCATTTGAGCATAGAAAAATAGATGAAAAGCACACACACAAAGAAATGTAATGAACATAGGAGGCACGGGGGTGCTTGAGGTGGGACACTGTCAGAATGTTTCGGGATTGCTCACCAAAGCTGCATCTCACATGGGAGGTGGGCCTTGGGTAGGGGGCACCAGCACTGAAACATGTGCTACAAAATACAGTGGTACTGTTATCCTCCAATGAAAGCATAAGGATCATCCAAGTAGATTAAAAAACAACCACCATATGCTACTTACAAAAGAAACATCTTAAAAATAGGATACTGAAAATGGAAGTCAAAAGATAGAAAAAGATATATTCAAGTCCTATAAAGTAACACCCTTTTATAAAAAATAAAAGACTCAATCCATTTAGGAAGATGCAATCATTCTAAATGTGTGTAGATTTAAAATACATAAAGCAAAAATGATAGAAATAAAGCTAATTAGGGCAAAACTAAGTTAACCTATTCATTGAGGAACATCAGCATATTCATAAAGAAAGAGTATCTACTGTGATGAAATTAGATCAGGGAATTGTCCCTAAGATATGAAAACGAGGGTACAAGACCTCTCTCATGGTGCTTGAAATTTCACATATTGGGATACGTTTCCCTTCCTCCCTTCCTTCTTTCCTTCCTTCCTTCCTTCCTTCCTTCCTTCCTTCCTTCCTTCCTTCCTTCCTTAGATTTATATATTAGAGAGAGAACGAGCAAGTGAGCAGGGCCAGGGTGGGGAGGCACAGAGGGAGAGAGAAACTAGCAGATTCTGCTGCTGAGCATGGAGCCTGGTGTGGGACTTGATCCCAGGACCCTGAGATCATGACCTGAGCTGAAACCAAGAGTCGAACACTTAAACTGACTGAGCCACCCAGGCGCCCCTGGGATATGTTTCTTAAAGAATTTTTAGTCTTGGGCTTTACACCTGAGCATAGAACCTTGTTGTAACTGATGGCATCATGGGCTTGAGGGATGGAAAATGAAGCAAACTCAGGGAAGGGGACACAATGGATTCGTTTTATACTTTCTCTATGTCTTAGCCATGCCAGTTTATACGTAGAATCTTCACAGCCTGTTGTTTCCCCTCGACATAAAAGACAAACGTTTGCACATGCTTTGACTGTCATTTCCAGCTTCTTACAAACTCGGATCTATGCCTACCCTTGTCTAGTTCCTTCCAAACATCAGGTAGAATGATTATTCTCTGCTGTCTTACTTAGAACCGTTCGGGTCATGGAATTAAAATTTACAGTTTCCACTCCATAAGGCAGCATCAAACAATGACATCTAATTTCCTATGGCCATGTTCTTTGTAGCTAATTGTCTTATAAAGCTGAAATATTTAAAAAAAAAGCCATTTTGGACATAAGCATACACTATTACCGTATGAAAATCTGTATTACAGGTATGCGTGTATTGTGCTAATTCAGAGTTTTGGGACTTTTCAGACTTGTAAAATGCCATTCCTCTCTACTTCATGCAAAGTTGCCGCTAGCCTGAAACCTTTCACCTCTCCCATCCGGTGTGATTTGGCTGGTCCGAAGGAATCAGAAGTTGTCAAGGGATACCATAATTTCTGAGGCAGAATAAATTATTTTATCAAGTCCCTTTCCTTCAGTATTCCATTTAGAGGAATGTAGCGGCTTTAAACCCAGGCAGAGACAGCCCTGCATCCTGCCACAGGTACACAGGAGCCCCTGTCTGTGAGGCATTACCGCAGGAACTGCACGCACTGTGTCTAGCTGTTAAGAGTTTCATTCTTGGGGCACAGACCTGAATATAAATCCGGACTCCATAATATACTGGCTAACAGGTGTTGGGTGAGGCTCTAACCTCTCTGAGCCTCAGTTTTCCTCGTGAGTCAAGGGCGAATAATTTCCATCCCAAAGGAGTATTAGTTAACTAAGAAAATTCATATGAAATTCAATTCAATGGTGGCAAAAGGTCAAAATGCAGTAGTCATTACTATTCAGAGATTTATTTGGAAGAGTCTGCACAGAGGCCCTCCCAGGAAGGAATTTATACCAAGGGAGAAGCGATGTTTGGGGTCTGTTTGAGGTCATCGTGCAAGGGGATGGGTGATTCTGGCTACAGCGTGGTGTCCATCATGCCGCCTGTCCTGTAGCCCAGGTCTTCTGTCTTCTGCCTGATCTCAGGAGGAGCAGTATAACACAGAACAAGTACGAAGTGGAACGGGGGTTTAAGGTGCTGTGAGCAGAAGTCAGCACCACTGTGTGGTAGCCCAGGTATCAGGCGTGGCATGTGACGGTGCAGGCACTGTCCACGTGCAGCTTTCATGTTGACACAAGTTGTGGACCTGGCGACAAGCTGTGGGAGACATGGGACCGCCTCCTTCAGGAACTCCGGGTCCCCTCCGCAGCAGATGTATTACAGTGGCTGGAGCAGGAGGAAATAGGTATGGCAGAGGCACTAGCTGGAGAGACCCAAGAATCAATGTGGAGGTATTTGAGGTCATGCTCAAATTTCTACCAAGCAGTAGATAAAAGTCAAGCCAGAGAATAATAGACTCTCCCCAGAATGGTCTGGCTGTGCGAACCCGGGCTACCTTCCCATCCTGAGTGATACCTCCCAGGCCTCTCCATTCCACATTTCATGTTCTAGTTCCTCTCTAGAGGGCTTGCCATCTATTCTTCCCTCTTTATATATGTCTATCATTTATGTCATTCTTAGGATATGATTAACCACATGTTATGTATATGGATTTGTTATTAGCCAGGTTTCACTCAACCTTTGTAGTGTATAGAATATGGAATATATAGCTTTCACACTTTCTCACTTTTTTTTCAGCCTCTTTCCCTCTCCCCCACCCCTGACTTGCTCCCTGAATCTCTCTAGCCAAATATTCTTGCTTTTCACCATAATGCTTCCTTTTTCTTGTAACTGTCGTCAATCACCTGCAATCTGCCATCGTAGTGATGGCTTTGCAGATCTCTCTGTGTCAGTGTGAGCAGACTTGTCAATCAGCTGTTCACTTCTGTACCCTGCTGAGGGAGGCTTCATAGTCATTCCAGCTCTGTGTGTGTGTGTGTGTGTGTGTGTGTGTGTGTTTTAAAATGTTGAACCTATTTATTAAAAAACAAACAAACAAGCACCTCTGGTGTTTTTTGATACCAAATGATGACTTTAGCAGTGCCTTCACCAGGACAGCGAAATGTGGTGTATCTATAATGACAACAAAAGCAATATTTTTAGAAAACTGGGAGTTATTATTTTCAAATCCAGAATGAGGTCAGGTACACATTGTATTTCTAAATTAGTAGCTTTTAATTCATTAAAAGTTAATATAATCACACATGAATAAAGAATGAGTGAAAGAAGGTAACAAGCAGGAAGGAAGGGAAAAAGGGAGGGACCGTCATGCACAAGGAAACACTTTTATTTGAGCATTTGAAATCACATCAAGTTTGTGGTTTTCCCAGAAGAAATGATGGACACAAGTTACAATGGATTGATGGAATGGGAACATTCTGAAAGTCATGCAGCAGCTCAACCATTAGCTTTTGGAATATACTTAGGCTGGGGGTTACCATTCTTTGAACAGCTTTATGTGCGGTGGCACTGGGTTTGGCTCCAGGAAGTGAAACACTTGACCTCTACCTCCATTTAAGTGTTTTCAAATGTAACTCTTAAACAATGCTTATGTGGGGGACTTCGATAAGAAAGAATTGCCTTTCAAACAAAGTGTCAAGTGCCCCTGACTCAGGAGTTGGTGCCTAGCTATTATTCTACATGACGGGAGATTTTAGCATGCTTGGCTCTATTGTGGTATCTCATACTGCCGTCAAAGGAGATGGTTTGGACAAGAGAATCTGTTACAGGGTCGAGGTATGGTTATTGGACGTGAAACAGAGTGGAAATGATAAAACAGAACATAGCAAAACAACATCAATCCAGCCTATACATAGATAGTTTGAGCTTATAACCTCATTTATTTTCTTATGTTCTGAAAATTCTTGAAAATCTTCACGAATGATGTCAGCCTGTGTCAATCCCATTGGGTCAGCACTCTCTCCAATCTATCGCACAATAATGTGATGAAATAAGCTGTGGAGCAGAGGGATATACGTTCAAAGTGCAGAAGATAGAATCATCTTTAGTGACCTAGGACCCATCTTCCTTGGAGTAGAATGGAAGTGAGGGAGAGAGGATAAGCAGGATACTGAGATGTGGGAGATCCGGGGAAGTAGAGGCCCCAAGCAATGGGGATGCTGCAATAAAGGTGGAGAGAAGAATGTCTCCATCATGACAGACCTGGGCATTTGCTTTCCCTCATGCCAAGGTGGTATTACTGCAAAGGCAGCCATCTTGGTGGGGAGTCCATGAGCTGTGCCACAGAGCTCTGCCCTCACCTACCCCTCCAATGGAGCTAAAGAGGGATGTGAGACGAATAGTCGTTTGAGGAAGAGTGGTGGTAGATACAAGGAGTGGGCAGAAGGACAGAACCTTTTCTTCCTCCTACTCTTCCAGGCTACGACTCACCTTCCTTCCAAATCATTTATACCATTCCAAATTCTTCAGTTCAAGAGCATGTTTAGCTCTTAACCACATTTTCCCTTCACTCTGAGAGTCATATTGATTTCATATTGAGAATATATATGCACTCATCATCTTTATAAGATCTTTGTTTTCTTTTCACAAATACTTGAAATTCTCATAGAGCAGGAACATATCAGCTCAGTTACTTGACTTTTTTTTTAATTTCTCCAGGAGATCAAAGTGATAATGAGTGAGATATTTTACTTTCTCTTTTGCCTAAACACCTTACTCCCATTCCAAAAGCTGCATCATCCTGCCAACTTTAGGTTATGGAATACAACAGTAAAATATATGTATGTGTAAGTCACCTTATAAATATAATTTTTTTTTGTCTAAAAGCTATTTGTTGCCCATAAGCCATATAGAGATGTTTGTCTTTATTATCTTACTGTAAGGGATTCTCTCTGCTTTTGAGCTCCCAACTATGGAAGAATTGAAAACCTTATTATCAGTTTAGAGGAGAATTATAAACTTAACAGCTTCCAGACAAGACTTCTGAGTCAATTTGGAGAGTTTAAGGAATTTAAGATTGGGGTAAAATCTGGTAATGGAGTTCTTGTATTTGAGATTACAAGGGGCATTAACATTTGTGCCCTGACCCTTGCTCCCTCACACAATGGCTAGAATAAAATAGAAGTGAGGCCTCAAAGAACCATGGAATGGGGGTTCGCCTCCTTATCCTGAGTCCTATGTAGCCTCTGGTGGTCCCTTGACCTTTAACCTTTCCTCAACTGTGAAAGGAAGAAGCTCATGGCTCCATTCTAGGGCTGTTGTGAGAAGGAAGTGAGATAACCCACTTAAAACAAGCAGTTTGCATTTGTGGGCGAGGCACCATTCCAAATGCTATATATATTACCTTATTCCTAACAGTGGCGTGAGAGACATGCTGTGTCCATCCCCTGGGAGGTGAGAAAAGGGAGGCAAAGAGCTGTGCTTTGTTTGCAAGTCTGCATTCTTTTTTTTTTTTTTTAAAGATTTTATTTATTTATTTGACAGAGATAGAGACAGCCAGCGAGAGAGGGAACACAAGCAGAGGGAGTGGGAGAGGAAGAAGCAGGCTCATGGCGGAGGAGCCTGATGTGGGGCTCGATCCCAGAACACCGGGATCACGCCCTGAGCCGAAGGCAGACGCTTAACCGCTGTGCCACCCAGGCGCCCCAACAAGTCTGCATTCTTTACCACTCTTTACATTTACAGCATCGACCCAAACACAATAAAGTCTCTCTTGAAGGGAACTAGAAATACTATTACGCATAAGCTTTTCCTTTATTCCAAACCTTCTCACAGGTGTCTTTGGAAATTCTTACAGAAACAGAGTGAGTGGTGTTGAAAATCACCTAGTGCATACAGTGAGTGTAGGAATGCATTTGAAAGGAAGGTATATAATAATTACCAAATGTGACGCATTCAAAAGCAATTGTGAAATTACTACTTCGTGATTATGATGGAGTAATTGAGAGGTGCTGCTGAGGGAAAGACATTTATTTCTTTCCTTGCTCCTGAAAAACTAAGGATATTTATTTATCTATTTATTTGTTTGCTCATTTGTTGGCAGATGGGGCATTATTGTTCAAATTCATGATACTTAATTTAGGAGTTGAAAGGGTGATGCCACTCATACAATGATCACAGCCTTTAAAAGTAAATTTCCTATTGTCAGACACCCAAATTAACTGGCATCAATATAAGACAAATTGTGAAACAGTTGATTAAACCAGTTGCCAAATAGAACTCCATTCAGATAATAACTCAGCGTTCAACACATTTAAGCAAAGACTATATGAAAAGTCTTCATTTAGCAAAATCAGAGATCAAGATTGTTACCCTACATGTATTTTCTCGAAGATAATGTGAATATAATAATAACAATGTGATGAGCTTTGGTATGAACAGCTTCTGGGCTCAGTTCACTAGAAAGTGCATTTATTTTTGCCACTGAAGGATGTGATTACATAGTAGAAAGGAAGGTGTGTTATTGATTTTTTTCCTAAAGACTGCTTATGTCACAGGTGATGACCACAAAAGTCAACTGATATTCTCAAGGCTACACAGCAAAGGTGGGCCAGGATCCAGGACTCCTGCTTGCTAGGTCTTGTTCTTCCTGTAACAATAAATTACCTCCTTATTTTTTGGATCCCTCATGCTTCGTAAGTCCATAATTCCTTGGAAATATACTCCAGTAGAGACAGTTTGGGGCCAGATTGGTGCTGGAGATACTTTCTCCCTACGTGGGGCAGGCCTAACGGAGGAAGGACAGGGTGGGCTCCTTCCTTCTGCACATTATCAGTGGCCGCCCTCTGCTCCTACATGGCTGATGCACCACTCAGGTTTGGTTGCATCACATCCCCCTGCTATATGAACTGATGTAATGGAAATCTTCACTTAACAGGTCCTGATTTAACTTAAGCTAAGTGGCATCATTAGAAATAATGGTAATATTTTCCCCTTCTTTCCAACAATTGTTGTATTCGCTAGAACTTTCAGAAAATGTTAAATAATACCATTAAAATGAACATTCTAATCTTGTTCTTGATTTCATGGCATCATGAATTATGTTCTGCCGCTCCCCAGCCTTGCACTAATACGGTGGAAACTGGGACTCAATCTCAGAACTCTTTCTGCAGCACATGAATGCTGTTAACACACCATACCTCTACCCTGACAGCTACCCACAGCTACTGCCAACTGGTAGGAATGAGCAAAGGCAGAGAAAACCATTTGCCATTCATACTTTAGAGTTTTTCCATGCGTGGAAAGTGCTCTCCTTGATCCCATTTTTGGATTTTTTCTACTTTTTAATTTTTCTTTTTAAAAACAGGCTTGCATATATACAGCATTTTCCAAAGCGATTACATGCTTTTTGTTTGTTTGTTTGGCTATTACAACGGATTACATTAATTTCAAAATGTTAAATCATTCTTCACTTTCTGGCTGAACTATTTCTTGGCCATGGTGTATATACTCTTATAATTGTAAATTTTTAATTAGGGTTTTAGTTTCTATATTAGCAAGTGACATTTACTGTCAGTGTTGTGCAACTTATTTTAAGACCATTTTTTAGTGTCAAGGCTTTGCTACCTTACTAACATCGTTTGAGGAATTTCCATCTCTTGTTATATCCCAGAATTATATAAAATGTATCTGTTTTTTACAAGGTCTACAGTGCTGCCTATAAAACCATCTGGGCTAAGTGATTCTTGGAATATATTTTCAGTTTTGTCCATGATTATTGATATATTTAAATTTTCTTCTTTGGTTAGATTTTGGTCATTTACATATTTTCCTAGAAAATTATTCATTTTATCTGCATCCTCACATTTAGTTTTAAAGAATTATAGCTAGTATTCACTTACAGTTGTTGCCGTCTCTTATCTATATACTCTCTATTCTACTTGTGAATGTTGCATATATCTGTTTTTTATAATTTTTACCCTTGTTAGAATTGCCTATTTCATTGGTCTTAACAAAGAAACAATTGTTGCATTAATTTATTAATTCTATGGACCTTATTATTTATTTTATTTAAATGGAGGTTTTTCAAAAAAATTGCTACTCCAGTTATGTTTCTATAAAATATTCTTCTATTGATTTCAAGTGTTTTCCATATTTCAATAAACTTCTATTTATTTTACTCGTTTTATTTCTAATATTTATAACACTTGTTCTTTATCGATATAACAAGGCCCTCTATTCAAGCTTTTTTCTTTCATTATCTCTTATATTAACATAGGAACATGTTCTTTCTGTGTTAATGCTATTGCTTGTTACCACACACTCCATTAATTTAATACTTTATATGTCATTTTATTTTATGTATATTGTAAATATCAGTAAAGAATGCTTTTAGCCATAAGTCAGGAATCAGAACTAACCATAGCTTAAAACAAATAAGTATAGTGTCATTTGTTCTTCTAATTGTTTTGTTCTGCCTTTTAAGACCTCTAAGCTCATAGGTTCTTTTCATAGTGCCATCCATCTTTAGCGTGTTACTTTGTTGCCTTACGATTACAAGATGGATACTGCAGCTCTAGACATCACGACAATTTCCAAGCCAAGGCAAAAGGGTAAGAATGGCACCAGCTATGTTAGTTCCTTTCATTTGAAAAGTAAAAACTTTCCCAGAGGCCCCACACTTCCCTATCATTGACTAGAACTGTAAGACATGACCACTCCTAGCTGCAAGGGAGGCTAGAAAGTATATATTTATTTGTTCTAGAGTCTCTAGTAGAAGACGAAGAAGAATGAGTTGGAAATATCTGGTTAATTAACCAACTAACTCTTGTCTGCTACAATATGTCTATTGGAAATAAAAGTTATTATTTTTTTAACCCAATCTGAAATGTGACTTTTAGATTTATTATAATTGATTTTCATCCTCTCATTATGCTTCTCCCCTTTTTTATCTTTTAGTATTATATAGAAGATATTTTCTTTCCTTTTTCTCCTCTCTTAAAATTTCTACTCGTAGTTAATATTTGTTGAAAAAGATTTTTAACCTACGTTTTTCTTATAATAAGATTCAAAAATTGAATTATATCTTCAATATCCCATTAAAGGATGTAATTATTAATTCCCAACGTTCGCTTTTGTCATACTTAATCACACTCCTATTCCCTGACTTATATGAATATCTGAGATTCAGATCAGAATACAATATTCTGTTTTATGCAGTTCATTGGTTTTCAGCATGTTCATAGAACTGTGGGCCATCACCATGATCTATTTTAGAACACATTCATGACTCTAAAAAGAAATACACAAAAATGCATTACATTATTAGTTCTTCCATTATATTTTTTTGATATTTTCATGTTTTTAGCTAGATTTTTAAATATTCTTTAGGCTTGTTTCTTTTTTTCTTTTTTTTTTTTTTTAAGATTTTATTTATTTGTGAGAGGGAGAGAGCGCAAAATCAAGAGAGAGAGAGCACAAGTGCGCAAGAGAGAGCACAAGCATTGGGGAAGAGGGAGAAGCAGGCTCCCTGCAGGGAGCCCAACTCGGGGCTTGATCCCGGGACCCTGGGATCATGACCTGAGCTGAAGGCAGATGCTTAACCAACTGAGCCATCCAGCAGTCCCTAAATAAGTCCCCTTATTTCTAACTTAAATGGTTGTAATATTTAAACCTACTGTTTCATAGCCTTTGTTGACTGGAGAGTGAACTCAGCAATGTGTAACAGAAAACTTAAATAACAGCTGCTTAAACAAGATAGCTATTTGTGTTCTTTTGTGTGAAAGAAGTCTAAAGGTAGGGAAATCAGAATTGGTACAGCAGCTTCACAATATCATTGGCTACCCAGGATCTTTAATGTCACCCCTGGGATGTGGTCTTTTTTCTCTTGCTCACAAGATGACTGCATTGGGTGCAACACATATGAGTGAGGGGCCCTAGGAAGGAAGGCAAGCTGTTCGTGTATCAAGAGAGCAATACCTTCACAGAAGCACTCAACACACTCTGCTTACATCTCATTGGCCAGAACTACGTCTGTCCAGACACTCCCATACACACCCCTCTACCGGGGAGACTTAGGGCTTTTTGATGGACATATTGCCAACGTGAACACAATTAGAAAGGGAAAAATCAATATTGGATAGGAAACAGTCTTGCCACATTCCTCTTTTTTGACCCCTTTCTTGAAATAGATTATCAATTAATATTCTTTAAAGAGTACATTTAAAAATTTCCTATGTATTTGAAACTATAGTTCCATGCTTTCACATGTAAAAACCCAACTTTGCCTCAAATCATTAAGTTTCCCACTCAAAACCCTGTATTTATTTTCTATAGCTTCATTGAGACATACCTTATATAGCATAAAATATCTGCATTGAAAGTGTGTAGTTTAGTGATATATAGTGTATTCATGAAACTGTGCTTCCATTGCTACAACAATCTATTTTAGACCGTGTTCATGACCTCAGAAGGAAACTCCATTCACATTAGCAGTCACTCTTCATTCCCTTCCTCTTCCCAGTGCCTGGAAACCATAATCTACTTTCTATCTCTCTGGATTTTGCCTATCCTAAGAAATTTCATGTAGATGGAATTATACAATACACGGCCTTTGAAATTGACTTCTTTCACTTAGCGCAATGTTTTCAAGTTTCATCCATGTTGTAGCATGTATAAGTACTTTGTTCATTTTGTTGCTGAATAATATCCCATTATTTAGATGTACTATTTCATACAATTACCATACCATTGATGGATATTTGTCTTGTGTCCACTTTGGGGCTATTATGAACCTTCATGTGCAAGCTTTATGTGAATATGTTTTCATTTCTCTTAGGAATACATATAGCTAGGAGTGGAATTATTGGGTATTAGGATAACTTTATGTTTATCTTTTTGAGAAAGTATCAAACTGTTTTGCAAAGAGGCTGCACCATTTCACATTCTCACCAGCAGAAAAGGAGAGTTCTAATTCCTCCACATTCTTATCAACACTTGTTATTGTCAGTCTTTTTTTATTATAGCCATCTTGGCAAGTATGACGTGGCATTTCATTGTAGTTTTACGTTGCATTTCCCTAATGACTAACAATGTTGAGTATCTCTTTGTGTATTTTTTGGACATTTATATCTCTTCTTTGGAGAAATATCTATTCAGAGGCTTTGCGCATTTTTGACTTGGTTATTTGTCTTCTTGTTGAATTGTAAGATTTCTATAGGATATATATATTCTGGATACAAGTTTCTTGTCAGATATATAATTTGAAGATATTTTATCCCATTATATGGGTTGTCTTTTCAATTTCTTGCTGGTGTCATTTGATGCACAAAAGTTCAGAGTTTTGATAAAGTTCACTTTGTGTCTTTTGCTTTGTCACTTAAGCATAAAAGACCATTGTCCAACCCAACGTGACAATGATTTTCTTTTATATTTTCTTCTAAGAGTTTTATAGTTTTAGTTCTTACGCTGAACTTTAAGATCCTTTTGAGTTAACTTTTATGTATGCTTTGATGTAGGGGTCCAAATTCATTCCCTTGCATGTGGATATCCAATTGTTCCAGCACCATTTATTGAAAAAACTAATCTTCCCCCCATTAAATTGTCTTGCACCTTTGTTGAAAATCAATTGACCATAAATGGGAGGGTCCATTTCTGGATTCTCAATTCTATTCCATTGTTATGGAATATGTCTATACGTCTACTTAACAGTACCATTATCATATTGTCCTGATTTCTAGAGTTCTGTAATAGATTTTAAAATCACTAAGTCTCTCAACTTAATTTCTCTTTTGAAAAATTGTTATTTCTAGGTTTCTTCTTGCTTGAGTCTCTGACCAAAGTGCTTTGTTTTGAGGGACATTCCTCAGAATGCAGTGTACCACCACCAGCCCTCCCCTACCTCCTTTTTCTGTCTTGGTGTTTCTGGAATTTTCAGCCCCTGTATGGATATGGGAAGACTAGACAGGGAAGAGATCAGGGATTTATCCTCCAGCCACCTTCCAGAGAACTTCAACAGCACAGAAGAGGAGAGATGTCTCATTCTTTCACAGATGTAGGCTTCACAGCTCCAGGTCAGGGGATAGCTTTGGGGAGACACACAAGCATTTTTCTCCTTCCTCTTTGCTCGTGGTCTCAATTGGTTTCATAAAGTCTCCTTTAATGAAGCCTGGGTAGATTCTTTTCAACCCTGTTCCACCTTCTGTATAACTGCTGTTTGCCCAGTACCTCCCACTACAATTATTAAAGTTTGTTCATGGCCAGCATCTGTCTTGGTTGGTTTATGCTCATGTCTGGATGATGATATTTTGAATAATACCCTGCTCAAAACACATGTCAATTACCCTTAGCTACCAGGATGTGATTACCTTTCAGGCTAAGCTTTGCTGCTGTTACGAGCTTTCATCTAAGCTGTGCTTTAGAACTGTAAACGAGGTGCCACTTGGCTTTGGAGGTCTCCATTGGATGGAACATGAAATCGTGGTGTAGCTGCAGTTTCTGACTGCATTGAGTAATTTGTCTAATAATCATTTGATTTTCCCTCTGTGTAAATTTTCCCTGAGAGGAGGTTAGGCTCATTGGGAGGTGAATTCGTTCTCTCAAGTCATTAAGGTTCCAGTTAGCGCTCCGCAGCTATAATTAATTAAACTATACTCAACTTCCCTAAAAATGAAATTCTCTATATCCCCAGTGAATTTGAGATTCACACTGCATAGACTGAGGTGTGAAAACACCAAAACCTGCACTTTTCTTGAGGCTTATCTTAGATTTTTTTTTCCCTCCCAGTTTGCCTTGATGAAGGTATCTTGTAAGTAGGGACATGATGAAGGTGATGTTTCATTTCTACTTTGGTACTTCACAGATTTTTTGGGGGGGGTTAATCTAAATGTCTTATCCGGTAATAATATCTGAGAAGAGGGTGATAGACAGTAAAAAGGAGAAAGTATTCTTTATTTTAATTAAAATGCTAACATAAGGCATGGTCATTGAGTGATTGCATTACAAAACAGCTACTTGTTCTGCCATAGTTAAGTGTGATTTGATGCGTCCATTATGAGCCTCTATTCTCAGGGGTTTATATCTTGGCCAAAATAGTCCCTCCAGGCTGAAACTTGGCAGACAACTCAGCCTAATTGCAGGCATTTTCCTTTTTGGATTAAGAAAATGGAATTTTACAGTGCTTTAAGCCCACCCATCTCCATATTTTCAAAGGTCTGTATTTATATCCACATAAATTGTGGGCTTTTGATCCTTTCACAGAAGATGGCAACTTAGCAAGAACCAAAGGAGTTCTTAGTACCTGTGAGCAACTCGATCCAGGCATTCCACTGAGAGGGACTCATCCTTCTGCAAGCAATTGTAGCCAGGAGTCCAGGAAGTCACTACATTAGTAATAAGTTTCATGGGGATGTCATGAAGGCTGGTGCTATGGGTTTTGCTACCTTTAGTAAACAGGCAAGGTGTATCTCCTACTCCCAAGTCATGAGTATACAGCCCCATCACATCCCTCCCTTGACTTTCAGCTGCCCTAGAATCGTCCTACTACACGTCCGACCTCTATGTTCCTCGTTCATCTTTACCCATCAATAGGGGTGACAAAATTCAGTGGGGATAGGGTGATTAGTGGGTTCTTAGGTATAATAATAGAAATCCTGGGTCAGCAAATCTTCTCTGCAGGAGTCACTTGTGTTGTAATCTTGGAGACCTCAGGGTTTTCGGTGGCTTTACCACCTCCAGAGGGTACAATCTCCAGTGGGTGGTTTGTTTGCCTTTGTGAATTATCATTGTATTATTTTTGCCACAGTTACTTGACACAGAGATCACTACGGATAGTGTTAAAATTTTCGTCATTTCTTAGGTGCCATAAGTGAAATTGGACTTTAAATTCTACATCTTACCTTTTCTATCCCACTTGACTTTTTTCTATAACTCAAGGCATGTCATGTCCTCTTTGAAATGCTTTCACTTAAAGTGAAAGTATTATAGATAGTTGATGGAATGCTTTTGCAACTTTCAGACAGCTTCCCTGACAAAAACCACAACCTACAATCTGCAAACTTTTGTGAAGAAATCAGTGTGGTTTCTGCAATTTACAGCTTGGAATTCCCTGGGTTCTTGCTTGTAAATCTATCTAGATCTATGCCATGAATATGTAACATGCAGACTGATGCTGAATGTAGCACTGTGATATAAATAGGCTTCTTGGGCTTTTCAGAAAAGCAACAGGAGTTAAAAAAAAAATTCAACTCCGTTTTCTACAGTGTGCAGCCCATTAAAGAGACTGTGGAATCAAAATGCTGAAGATGTTAGACAGAAAATGTTGCTGAATCAGTCTTTTCGAAGAGGCTGGCACGAATGAGTCACGTGGTGCAGAGGGAGAAGAAGCTGGGCACACTCCTAGCTGTCAAAGGTTTCATTTACTCAGAATGTTTGGTATTTGTGTGAGTGCAGTGAGCAAATAAGGTATGTCAATGATACATACAAACGAAGTTACAGCAATTAAATTAAAAACTAAAAAGGTTTTGAATGTTAAAGCCGAAAACATTTTAATTGAACATAATTCTATGGAAGACTATTAAATTACCACCTTGGAACTGAAGCACAAACAATGTGATAATGAGCTATGGAACCAAAATTTAGAACAGATAAGCTGAAAAAATTACAGGTACCCTGGTGTAGGAAATGCACAGGGCTGATGATATGAAAATATGAATTATTTATACCTTCTTTAAATGTAGAATGTAAATTTGCTTGGAATTAATTTCTGCTGGGAAATCACTACACAGTAAACATGGCTGTCTCTTAGGGTAATATTTTTCCTCCTAAATGTTATTATTATTATTTTATTATTATTGTTGTTGTATTGGGAAGAAGAGGAGATGAAAAAATACTCAAGATTGAAACTGCCAAGTTATGGTTACACTGGAAAATTAAATTTTTTATTTTCAGGCAACATGGAATGTAGGGAATTACAAAGTAAATTATCCTACGCTTTTCAACAAAGAATAACGAAACTGAGTGTTATGGACAGAACTGTTTCCCCCCAAACACTCATGTTGAAGCCCTAACCCACAATGTGATCATATTTAGAGATAGGGTCTTTGGAAGGTAATTAAGGGTCAATGAGGGCATAAAGGCAGGGCTCTAACCCAATGGGACTGCTGTTCTTATAAAAGAGGAGGGGGTGTGTGTGTGTGTGTATGTGTGTGTGTATGTGTACAGAGGAAAGGTCATGTGAAGATGTACCAAGAGCATGGCTAACTGCAAACCAGGAAGCGAGCCCTTTCCAGGAATGGAATAGGTCAGCACCTTGATCTCAGATCTCCAACCTCCTGAACGGCGAGAAATGAATTTCTGTTGTTTAAGCCACCCAGTCTGCGGTGCTTTGTTATGGGATCATGGGCAGACTAAGACACTAGGTCAGTAGAATGCACATTTAAATTTAATTTGAAGGCATTTTTATATTTACTAATGCTCATCCACTGAAGACCATAAAGGCTTTTGTATTTTTGACCCTCTGAACTGTGTGCGCATGAATGCCTGTGTGTACTGCCCCTTAATTACTTCTGTTTATTGATTCATTGAATGTATCTTGTTGTTTCTTCAGAACCGGAAAGTCAATCTGTAATCACTATAAAAATTGCTGAGATAGTTTACATTCTTTTTTCCTATTAAATCTTTAAACTCTGGTGTGTATTTACATTTTCAGCCCATCTTCATTTAGACTAAGAACATTTCAAGTGCTTGTAGCCACATGTGGATAGTGGCTCTCATATTGGACAGTACAAGTTTAGACTGGTTCATATTAGTTAGTCTCATGCAAAAGTAACATGGAATAAGTGTATCATATCTGTAAGAGCAGATTCAAATGATCAGCTAATAAATTCTTGGGTCTTCTTAAATATGTATATTGAATCATCTCAACTATAGTCTGTGACTAAAAGGAGAAAAAATTTGTGATTATCTAAGAGGCATGGACATGGGACCACTTGTTGTGGTCTTGGGTCCTGGGCTCTGTCTTGACTAACATCTTCCTCCTTAACTAATCTGCCAGGAAACCTCAGTAGCTGCTCACCCCAATGCACTTCACAGGTGGGGAAACTGAATCCAGAAAAGGAAAGCAATTGGTTTGACCAAATTATATAGTTAATTAGTAGCAGAACTAAGACTAAGACTCAGGTCTTCCAGCTCTCTATCCATTAATATTTAATAAATCATTGGCATTTCTGAATTGATGCCAAAATGTCTTTGTAAGTCTTACCAAAATAACTGTACTTCAGAACATACATAAATCATATAAATCGCGTGTGGGGGTGGTGGGAGGGAGAAGGAGGAAAGTGATCTAATAAGTTTTGTTAATTAACATAAATATGTACTTATTTATCTCAGCTTCTCAGAATATGTTTAGGCTTTCTTGCCATTCATTTCTCTTCTCTATTCTGGCTAAAGGAAAACCATGTTCTGGAGTCCTTTGGGCCAGATGGACTAGCTGTGAGGTCTGGGCTTATAACTTCTCTGTGACTCAGTTTCCTCAACCTATACAAAAAGAAGAAAAGAGGTACTTCTCTCATCATGTGACTGGAGGGATTTAATAAAATAAGACATTAAAAAACACAGTAGAATCTGGTACATATTACACATTTAATATATGTCAGTTGTTACAGGTGGATAAAATTGCCACATAACTGAGTTTCAAATGATGATGTTGATTACTTCCTATTCTCTTCGAGTAAGAGATTGCTTCTGGTTGGAATATCTTCCTGTCTTCCCTTTGAGAGTGTTGGTGGGAGGCAAATGTAATGGGGGTCAAATTCTAGAGGCCAAAAGGTAATAGATGCTTTCTCTCATACTCTCACTCAAGGCACTAAAAGCCGAACACTCCCTAAGAGCAAGAGGAGAGTATGTGGGTGCCGTTGTTATTAGTGAAGATTTTGCTGGCTACTAGGAGTCAGTCAGACTTGTATGGTGTCTGACGAGTTCTGAGTCTCTCGGCTGCCCATCTCCCCCTGCTCTCCTGCCTTAGCTTTACCTGGACCTTCTTCCCCTGAATATCCCTTGTTTCTTCCACATTGAACTTAAAACTCTATCAACTCATCAACCCCTTATCCATGCCTTGCCTTTGCACCTAACTTTCCCTCTGCCTAGAACATTCTTACCACTCCCCACTCCTGCCCAACACCTCTCTTCACCTTTTCTTGGCAATGTACAACCTCCAACGCCAGCTCTTCCTTGAGTTCTGAATGCTCCTGGGCCCCTCCGGCATTTCGTTTTGACCTGTCATGTTACCGAAGGTGTGTGTTGTTTCCCTCTTCCCCACCAACAGGGGGCGCCTTCTGGGCAGAGATGCACCTTACTCCCCATACCCAGCTCCTAGCACGTGGTCTGGAGCGTCAGAAGTGCCCATGCAAATGGGTTAGATAAAGGAATTAAGGATCCTGCCCACAGCTGACCGCCATTCGTACCATTATAGCCCCAGAGCTCTTCCCCTTCTGTGCTCAGACTCTGGAGCTCAATTAGGCTTCCAAATGTAAATTCTGTCTTTTAATTATGAACCGTAGAAAAATGTATGTGTAAATGTGGGTATATTTTTAACCTTGGGTGCCTGCGTTCTTTCTACCTTTGCCTGTTTTGGAAATCCTTGCCTTCCCTGTGATCACGCCTCTCTCTCAATAAATGGACATGAAAGCGAAGACGTGAATATTTTTATCTGACATTATTTTGGAGCATTGCTTTCCTGTTTGCTGCTGTTTCCTTTTCATGGACCATTAGCAGCTTCCAAAGGCAATATCCTTTCACTGTCACACTATGCCATGGGGGGCCATTTCAACAACTTCAGACTAGGGCATTAAGTGCAATTCTGGATGAGAGTCAGCACATAACCAAATAAAAATAATAAAGGGAAAGCTTGTAGGAGCCATTTGGAACGCTGTCCCGTGCTGAATTCATTTGCAGCCTCGCAGAAACCTACCCATCACCGGTGATCAGCCCCAAGCCCGACCGTACCTTATTTAATTGTAAAGTATTTCATATCCTCAGAAACAGCCCTGCTCATTTGCTTTTCCTTTTTTGGAGATTGTCTTGGTGGAATGCTGAGATTCTAATCAGTGGGAGAAGAAGAAAATGCAGGTTTTGAGTTTAGCGGGGAAAAAAAAAAGGTGCATTTCTTACAGCTTCTCTCCCTTTCTTAAAATGAGCATTTAGGAGGCCTCTTTGGAAATTCTTCTAAAATAGGTGCTTAGCACAGGGGAGGAAGAGACAGAAAAGCAAGGCGAAGTAAGCTCAAGCGCCTAATTCAGCATGAGCCACTGCCACCCCTGGTCTCCACATTAATGGCAGCTTCAGAAGTGAACTGGGGAAAGCCAAGCATGGGAATTGGTTTCCAGGCCAGTGTCCCTGATAGTCAACCCACCTGAGAGTGTCCTTAGGTCTAGCCAACGCAGGGAAGTTCAGCCTGCATCACTGTATCCCTAACTTTCCTGACATCAGGGCCCTCAGGGAGGCCAGTTTTAAAGATACTGATTCCCAGAGACCTCTCACTGTGAAATTCTGACTTAGTTGGCCTGGGGTGGGTAATGAGAATCAGTATTTTAAGTGGTTCTGGATGAACCTTATGATCCAGCAAGTGAGAGAGCCCTGCCCTAATTTATTTATGCATTCTCTAAACAAACTTCTTTGATAACCAGTTTTGTACAAGGTAGTGTCCTAGAAACCGTGGGGACAGAGCAGGGATAGACGTGGATCCTGCCCCCCACCCCCCACCCCCGGAGTCCACAATTAGAAGAAGCTTGTGGTACTTCAGAAAGCTGCCAGTTCATGCTTTTGTCTCCAGCTTCTCTACAACTCAGTGATGCAGAGGAATAAACACCGGTGGTGTATTCACTCATCAGCCAGTCAAGAAATGCTTGTAGAGTTTTTGTGCAAGATACCATTTCTAAGACCCAAAAGGGTCACACCCCAGAGCTGATCCTTTAGTTCAGACTATCTAAGGACAGGCTGCATTAGAAGACCAGAGATGACTCATGAATCTGTTTAACTAAATAATGCTATTACAAAAATCATAGCTAATATTCATCACACGCTTATTACATGCTGAGCTCTGTGCTGGACCTTTTCCTCTAAGCTCCTTTAAGGGAAGGAGTATTTTGTACATTGTTATATCCCCAGATCCTAAGACAGGACCTGGTACATAGTAACTGCTCAATCAATATTTGTTAAATAAATAGGTAAATATATTATTAGCTGACCTAATTGTCAAGACAGTTCTCTGAGCTAAATACTAAATACTCCAGATATTCCAGAACTCTGGGAGGGAGCCTAGAGAATCTGTATTTTTATCAAGTTCTTTTTGAAAGATTCTTCAGATCAGTCAAATTTGGGAAGTAGGAAACCCTCTACGTTCTCCTTCTATACTTTTTTGGCTTCTTGGTGAACATTTCAAGAACAAGAAATTCAACACTGGTTATGCTAGCCCATACTGTAACTCTTACCAAAGTCCAATCACTTTATAGAAATGCTCTTCCTTAGGATTACCTGAGTCTGCCCTTGTCTCCACTACATCTGTCCTGATTTCCTCTCCAGGTAAAGGGTGATGCACATTTAGTTCCCGATCAGCATGTATAATGAAGAATTAGATCGTACCATCATACCATGATCTAGAAACAAGGGGGATGCTGAATCCACAGTTGATCCGAGCTGAGAGGCTTAGACCCTGTATTCATTAGAAATCAACACAGTGCCCTGAGTTTAGGAAGCACGTGTACCCAAGTCCCATAAACTCAGGTTTGAAACTTGACGAACATATTAATTATATGACTTTGTACAAATTCCTTGGGCTCTCTGAACCTCAGTTTTTCCCATGTGTGATGTAGCAATAATAAAATATCCTACCACTGTGTGTGTAAAATATAATAGCTGACAATAGCAAAAACAAAACCCATATGTGAAAGTAAATACCACATAGAAGACATAGCTAACATTTCTTGTGTGCTTATTATGTGCTGAGCGCTGTCTTAGCTCATATTCCCCCAAACTCCTTTGGCCTGTTTTGTTTACTTTGTTCATGGTTGTATCCCAAGCACCTAGAACAGCATCGGACACATAGTACCTACTCAATAAATATTTGTTGAATAAATAAGTCAACCCATCAGCTTACCTAATCTTCAGAATAGCTGTGTGAGCCAAATGCTACTGGTAACCCTATTTTACATGTGAGGAAACTGAGACTGGTTATTTGTTCAATCAGTAGGCAATGGAACCGGAGTTTAAACCCAGTATATTCCCGGGTTACCTACCAACTAGTTATTACGTGTCTTTTGCCATTCATTGCTAATGTCAATAAACGTAACTTTAGATTTGTATCCTTGTGCCTGGTGACATCTGTTGCTGGAGAAGGAGGGCATGAATTTGGTTGTACTGGATCTTAAACTGTCATTCCTCCCTCCTGTGGGTGAACGTGCATGTTTGCAAGCTGGTGGTGCTGGAATGGGGCAGCGTTCCTTTTGTCCGGCCCCTGGTGGCCTCGCTGCCTGCTTTGTGAGACACCATGCTTTACCCAGAGCCTCGGGTTGTCTTTTCCTCCCACTGAACAGTCACTGGGAAAAGCGAGAACTTTAAAACTGCTGGACTGAAAAATGAAATATGCAATGGCTTCGGGCTATGTGTTCCCTTTGCTGGGAAGCACTGCCAGGATCATTGTTTCTACAACAAGAAACTACAACTCTGGCAAAAAAAAAAAAAAAAAAAATCAAACCCTCTGTTTGCTTGAACCTATCATAAAGCATTGCTGGTAATTATAGAAGCTGATTGTGCGACAGTTTAGTTTAACTTAATTGGCAATTTTTTTTAAGCTGCAACACAATAAAAATAGTAAAGAACGAGTCAGGTTCTAGAGATGGAACGTTTAGCTTTGGTGAAATGTCAAAGATCTGTACATACTGCCAAAGGTGTGGGAACATAACTCTTTGCTGTCAGCTCTGTTATTTAAACCTTTGCTCCTTGCGTTTTAAATTCTGTTTCCTGAGTGCAGAGTCTCATGTGGGCTTTTAGCCCCTTGTGGCTAAACAGGTCTTTCAGTGGTTGTGGGAAGAAACGTGCCCCATACGCTAATTCAGGAACATGAGAGTCCTATGTCTGGGAGAGGTGGCTTGTGCAAGACGAACTAACGGCATCCCATTACCAGTTAAGTACAATTGCCTCTTTGGGGGTTCATTTTACTTGATTAAAAATTGATTAAATCTCTACCTCTTTTTCCTTCACCAGGGATGGTCTCATCCTGTTCCCCTCCCTTGGCCTCTTCCCTCCTTCTCTCCATCATCATGTTCCTCATCTCCCTCTCCCTCATCGTTACCAGATTATCTTAATAATAATAGTGACAACAGCTAGCCCGCTAGGTTATGGTCATTGTCCTATGCCAAACACAAGGCCAAGGACTTTGGAGAGATTATCTCATCTACTCCTCGTGGCAACAATTTCGAAGCCATTCATGACAGAGTAGCAGAGCTTAGACTCCCTTCTGTCTAGCACCAGGGCATATGATTTTATCCACGCTACTATTCTGTGACTTTCAGAGCTTTGTCTGCAATTCGGCTCCCATCTCTGGAACATAGCTTAGTGCTGTTTCACAGCCAAGGCAGAAAATAGAGTGAAAACCTCAGGGTCACCATTCAGCAAGGCCGGAGATTGATCTTGCTACCTGTAGAGCTGGTATCCACTATGTCAGGGATGACCCTTGGGGGGGCCATGTACCTTCCAGGTGGCAGTCTTCCATGTCCAATAACCACCCCCCCACGGCTCCTCCTGCATGCGGGACTTTGCCCCTTTTCTGGGCCCAACTTGCCAGGTCCCCAGTAGGCTTGGCGCTCTTCCCTGAATGCCAGCCCACTATCTGGGGCCAGAGAGACTCCTCCCTGTTTTTATCAGTTCCTTCCCCCCCAGGCTTTGGAGCCCCCCAGTCTTGTATACAGGGAAGACTAGATATTCCTTTTAAATGAAAATCTCAGTGATGATGATGATAGTAGTGATTATTGAGTGCTATTTGTCAGCGCTATGCTAAGTGGTTTTTCTTGTACTGACTGTCCTCACAATGAACCCAGGAGGTTGGTCTGTTGTTTCCCCCCCATTTTCCAAAGGAGGAAATGAGATAGAGAAGAGCTAATTGACTGGCCTGAGGTCACACAGCTAGAAAGCGGCCAAGCCAGACACATACCCGAAGTGGGTAAGCGTAATCATAACACTATGCTGTAATGTCAAAGTAGCGAGACCAATGGTTTAGAAAACCGAGCTTTTAAAATGTGTCAGATGAACACAATAGCTTCCAGGTAAACCGATTTACGAAGAAACACTTCTGCTTCAAATCTACCATGCTACCTTGAAATGGGTGAGGTTCATATAAAATTCGCGTTCCAGTCTCCTGATTCCTCAAGGGTCTTTTCTGCATTCGAATCACGTTTTAGAATACCTTTACATTATTTGACCTACGATGCTGTATAATGATTGGATTACACGTATAATCATATGCCATATTCTTACATGTACAGGTATCTTCCTATCAAAACTATAAACAAACACACTACCACCTATATCTGTATGAGACTCATGAACATTCAACCACGCCATTGATATTTACATACGGTATTGATACTGATTAGCCAGTTAACAGGGAATAGTAGGCTTTTATGTGCTTGGCACTTGATATGTATTGGGCAATATCTAGATGAGTAAGAAAATTGTTTTGATAAGAAACGTATACATGTATGATTATATGGACACAGTTTTATTCATTTGTAAAACAGTGGCGAGAGGGTTCTTACTAATGACACCCTCGAGGTTTAGCTGTGGGAAGTCATCCAAGGGAATCTGAGATGGGGAAGGAGCTAAGTCAGGACTAGGGCTGGCTGTCTTTGCAAATGAACTGTGAATAAGAGGCAATCGTCCAATAAGAAAACAGAAGTCCATATGTGGCTTAGCCAGGGTCACAAGCTCTGAGACAGAAGAAATGAGAAGTTTTATATTCACACACAGGGCTGGACTGAGTCTTCATGCTCAGGTCAAAGGTACCCACTTAGAGGCTACATAGGTAATACAATCGTAAAGCTACAGTGGGCATGCCTTGGGAAAGAAAGGAACAGGTTAGAGAAAAATGACAAAGGTGTCACTGGGCAGAATCCCCGGAAACCTCCATTTCTTCACAGAAGTGCACTGATCTCTAGGGCCAGCACCAAGGGCTAAGAAGGGACAGGCTTGCTTCCCTGATTCAAGGGGCTGAGTGTGAGGGAAGAACCATCTGGAACAGTGTTGAGTGATGGGGGTGGTGGCCAGAGAAAGTACTTTCTGAGCATGTCACCAGCCTGTCTGTGGGTCGGTCCAATTCCTTCCATCAAGATTCTGAAGTCATTGTAGCTTCCAGGTGATGAAAGTCTGATGTGAATAGAAGGACTAGAGCTCAGGGCCCCTGAAACGGGCCTGTGGAGCCCCCTGATGGCTGCATGAGCCGATTCTGTGGTTCAGTACATTCTCATTTGTAAAAGGTTTTGTCTCCACATGTAATGGCTGCTTTCATAATTATAAAGCGAATGTACTCCCTTCTAGGGTGGGAGAATATTTAGATTTCTTGTTTAGCAAACTATAACCTCCTGGGATTTTTTTCCTGGAGGAAATGTCACCTCTTAGGGGACACAGAAGGGAAGCCAGGTCTTGAGATAGGGCTTGGGACACTTCGGAGCAGAGGCTTCCATTGTGCTTGGGTTATCCGAATAGACGTGGAGGGAGGGACAGAAGAAAGGACAGAGAGATGGGCCCATACAAAGATAAAGAGATGGACAGACAGACAAGAACACCCGCCCTCCTTCCAGGACACCCCTGGGGACAGGTGGGCCTGTGCTGGGGACGGGTGCTGCCGGGGTTTGTAGACTGGCAGAGTTGTGCCCAGGAGCAGGGCAGATGTGAGCTGTGGGGCCTGGCCCTTGTTTTTTTCTCTGCAGCTTGGGGCTCATCACCCTCTGTGCACACACTGCCCACGACGGCATGGCGCAAGTGGCTGTGGCTGGCTGGGCGACTCCTGCACAGAAGCACAGCCGGTGTCGGACCTGCCTGGCCTCGGGCTCTGTAGAGAACTACACGGAATCGGCCCGAGGGCTTGTGGGGGACGCCACGTGGCTGCGGCTTTGTCAACTCTCCCACGGAGCTCCTCCGGGAAGGAACACATTTGCCTGCTTCCTCTCCCTCGGCTAAGTTACTCACACGGTCTCGGAAAGAGGTAAGTTTCCAAAATTTTTGGACGTATCAAGAATATGAGGCCTGTGGAAGAGAACTTTAAAAACAAAATGAAACTAAGAACCATTTCAAAGACACAAAAATATAGCGAATAAAATAAATAATTATATATCCAATACGCAGATTTAACAAAGATCGAGGTTGTATCATATATACTTCAGATTAAAAACAAAGAAGAAATTACTCCTATAGCTCAAGTCCATTTTGATCCCATGTTTGTTTCCTTTCCTTCTTCTCTCCTTCCTCCTTCCTCCTCTTCTACGGGTGGTACAAAACTGCTTATCCAGGTTTTTCTGTTACTATACATGTGTGTGTCCATAAATGATATAAAGTAGTGGTGTGTTTAAAATTTACATAAATGTTATCATATTCTATGTATCTGCCTTCAATTTCACCCAACATTAACTTTTTAAAGTTATCCATTTGATACAGAACTAGATCTAGTTCATTTGTTTGAATTCCTTAATTGTTTAATGTCTTTAATTCTTTCTTCCTCTCTCTACATCTATCATATGAGAGATCTCTCTTTCTCTAGAGAGAGAGATGAGAGTTTGATTTATTTCTAATTTCTCACATTCTCACATTTGTTAAATTTAATTAGAATTTTTTTTTGTATAATGTGTGATATAGAATTTCCACATGTCACAATGTCACTTATGGAAAAGAACATCATTTCCTCTACTGCTTTATAATGCTCCCTGTGTTCTACTTCCAGTTCTGATATAACTGTGCTTTTGGCCACTCTCATAATCCATTAACTGATATCTCTGTCTCTATAAGTATAATATTCTTCTAATGATTCTAGATTTCAACAAGATTCGATACCGGCTAGGGTAAGACCCACAGCTTTATTCTTCAAAATGAGAAAGCTGTGATTTAGACAGTGAGATTAGGCTTTGGGTGACTTTCCTGGAATCAAACCCAAAATGTGAATTTACTTTGAGCCCAGGGCAGTGGGACACATCATACTGTCTGCAGTTAGTCCTCAGAACAGTCTGATAGGATTGAGAGTAGTATGCCCATCTTTGCAATGATGAGGCTAAGAGCTGGTGACGTTAGGTGACCTGTCTTCTGAAGATGTTTAGAAAGTGGCATGTGCAGAGTATCTTTGCCTTCACGTTGGTGCTTATTAGAGATGCTTTTCACCAAAACTTAGTGCCCTCGTAAAGCCTCATGAAAAACAATTTCTTCTCCCCTTGGGTAATATGAACTATATATTTTCCTTTTTGGAGTCTAGGAAATTTAGATTCAGATTTGTGCTTAACAGTTTCACTCAGAAGTTCCTAATGATTTAATTATCTGTGTACTAATTTTTGCTCCTTTTCTCAATATCCTCTTCAAATACGTACTTTTTCCTGTCTTGATTTTAAAATATTTACTCCTACTGTGCTGTGTTGATGCATGTCAGTTTTATAGCTGATTTTAAATAATTCACCCAAAAATTAATGAATACATGTTACTTCTTATTACAACAATGCTTCTCAAACTGTAACGCACATCTGAAGCAGCTGGGGCCTTGTTGAAATGCAGATTCTCGGGCAGTAAGTCTGGGCAGAGCCTGAGACTCAGCACCTCCAAACCAGCTCCCAGGTGATGCCGGTGCTGACGTTGACCCAGGGCCACACTTGGAGACACGAGACTCTGCACCCCAGATGACAAGATTGCACAATCACGTCTCCAGGGCTACCCAGAGGAGACATAGATGCCCACAGTGGGCTGAGAATTACTGATGATGGTTCACCGATTTTCTATATTTTTGGATACCACTGGGAAACAAAGGTGCCCTTGGCTGTGATTTACTCTCAGTCACCTTCCACGGCCGGGACACAGGCCTTTCTGGCTGAGGAGGACCACAGAGGTAGCGAGGACGTTCTTCCTTTCCGAGCAGCTTTCTGTACAGCTCTGGCTCTATGTTAGAACGACCAGCAAGGCTTTTTTGAAGACCCTGTATAGCCAAGCCACCTTCTAGGCCAATTCAATCAGGATTTCTTGGGGAGAGGGCCTCAAGAATTTTTTCAAGTCTCCCAGGTGATTCCAAAATGTAGGCAAGCTTGAAAACCATGGCTTTGCTAGGAGGGAGAGGACTGGTTCCTTTTACCAGTTTTGCAGAGACTCCTTCCCTCCCCTCGGACCCCCTTTCTGAAGGGGAGGCCCAGCAGCCAGGCAAGCATCAGGCCAGAGCTCTTGAGGTTAATTTTCAAAACTGTTTCAGCTCCCAGCCCCTTGACATTCTCCCTGTTGGGATCCTTTATCAGACTGGGTTCTTTCAGAATATTCCTATTTTAAGATACAAATGCGAATTAGACAGTGAACGTCTTAGGTAAGACAGAACTGTTTTTGTACTCATAAAAGGTGAATTATGGCCTGAATCCGTTGCTACTTTTTCCTTACCTGCCCCAATCTGCATCTTCCCTTCTTTCTGCCCTTGTTTTTCAGGTCCAGGTTCACTGTGCCGAAAGGCAAGTGTCAGTGTTCTCTTCATGGGTCTTATTTCTATGAAGTGGAAAGTAGGGAATTTGAAATCCACATGACCCTGGAGTGGCATCTTGTCTCCCCTAAATATTCATTGTGTGTTGAAAAGCAAAGTTTTTCTTCATATAAAAAAGCTAGGATAATACTGACTTCACATGATTGCTCAATGAGTTGAAAGAGTTAAATTAAAGAAATGAGAACATGTATCAGAATTTCTTTCACTTCACAAAAACTCAAATCTTAGTCTCCTTCCCTCCATCCTTCCATTCCCATTTAGAAAGAGGTTGCAATGTAGCCTTTCGTATAATTGATACTCCTCCTTCTCCTAAAAGAGATTTGAGGAGACTAAAAGGAACAATAGAAAGCCAATATACAAACAAATATTTAATGGAAAGCATGTGCCTGAGTGAGATCATTCTTTTAGAGAGATAACTATCACACGCCACCATTAAGAAGTAATGTGCTCTTCATAAGCTTAATTCAAACGAGTAAGTTTTGAACAGAAGAATTGCTACTAAAATTCCTAATGAAACATAGCAATTACTTTCTCATTTTTTCTTATTTTTTTTTCTTTTAAACTGAGGTCTTGGATTTCAAGAAATTAAAGACAAGTATGTTTGCCACCTTTTTTTTTTTTTAATTTCAGCACTTTTTCCAATTTTGAAAACATCATTTTAAATACAGGTAAATGTTTAGATTTAGTGTTATAAAAAAGAAACCCATTTCTATTCCATTAGAATATTTCACAGTAGAATTTCTTTTCTGCATAAGAGTAAGTAGATTCACATTTCTTATATCCTCAGAATTTAAATTATGAGCATATTTGGATACGCAGTTGTGAAATGATGACAAAAGATTGCCTATTTTCAGAAGGCCCTGGTTCTGAGCTTCCCAGGGATAGTCTTGAATATTATTATTTAATTTCATGACCCCCTAACCTTGTTTCTACCCAAAAGTTGAAATGCGTTGAACAACATATTTAATATTTAAGCTAACGAAATGTTTTGTTTTGAGGAATTTTATGGCTCCTTTGTACTAATTGGAGACAGAGCTGAAAGTCAGCATCTCATATATAAACACTATACAAATGGACACTGAGGTGATTTAAAAAATCAAGCAAAGTAGCACTGCATTTGCTTTAAAACACACAGGAATAGTTTTCACTTCCACACACACACACACACACACAAAGAGAGAGATCCAAGTTTATTTTTCTTTAAACATGTGGTCCCTTGTTTACCACTTTTGATAGAAATGTAGACACAGAGAAATATTTCTCTATGAAAAGAAAAGAAATGGTACAAACATCATGCTAAAAAATCAAGTAAAGTAGCACTGCATTTGCTTTAAAACACATAGGAATAGTTTTCACTTCCACACACACACACACAAAGAGAGAGATCCAAGTTTATTTTTCTTTAAACATGTGGTCCCTTGTTTACCACTTTTGATAGAAATGTAGACACAGAGAAATATTTCTCTATGAAAAGAAAAGAAATGGTACAAACATCATGCTAAATGTCATATGGCACGTGACCTTTAGGTCATGGGGACAGTAGGGAATGGTGAGGACTATGGCGAACCACAGGGTAGGTCTACTTGTTCCCATGTGGGAACGCAACCCAGGGTTGCCAGATCTTTTGAGTTTGCAAGGAAAACAAACAGCCTTGACACTTGTTCCCATGTGGGAACGGAACCCAGGTTTGCCAGATCTTTTGAGTTTGCAAGGAAAACAAACAGCCTTGATTTTTATGTTCAAATGTCCTAAGTTTTAAAATACATATTTTTTTCAACAATTTATGGGACAGATAAAACATGACTGCCAACTAAATTTAGCTAAAGAACCACAAGTTCACAATTGCTGCTTTAAAAAATACCACAAAAGAGTCAAGGGAAAGCAATTTCAGTGAGGTGTTTGGTATGAAGACTAGTTCCTTTCTAGAACTAATTGTTAATTGTTTAGGAAAAATGTGAGATGGGGTGTGTGTGTGTGTGTGTGGTGTAGATAGCAGGCTAGCAGGCTCTTGGAAATCTATTTGGTTGAATGGGACATGATACAAAGAACATCACCTTTGTGTGATGGAATGTTGAGGGTTGAAGGCACATATTTGAAGCAAGTGGGGAAGGAAGTAGCATGGGGAAAGGCAAGATGGTTGTGTCACTGGGGAGCTGGTGAGACTCCCAGAAAAATTGCCAGGACCCAAGAGAGAATGATAGTCCAGGTGAACAATACAAGTCTTGGTGAGATAGCAACCTGCCAAAGATGAACTACTTTTGGAAGTGATTTTTAGAAATATCAACAAATGTTAAAAAGGGCATTTCTATTCAGGATATCGTGCCCTAAAAAAGAACTCCAAGTTTCTTAAGATTTCTCACCTTGCATCCTCTTCTTAGCAATTACCGGTTGCTGTTTCTACCCTCTCTGTCTGTCACGTTCTTGTACTTCTTCTCTTTTTCTCGAGAAGTACAGAGAAAGGCTCCTCGAGCTCAGCATGGCCCCCCATTCTGTGTCCAATCACCTTTCCATACTTGTGCACTGAAAAGGAGCCAGCACCCTGCGCACAGACTTAGTGAATTCTGGAGATGTATTTCAGGATATAGTGCACTAAAAAAGAACTCCAAGTTTCTTAAGGTTTCTCACCTTGCATCCTCTTCTTAGCAATTGCCGGTTGCTGTTTCTACCCTCCCTGTCTGTCATGTTCTTGTATTTCTTCTCTTTTTCTCTAGAGAAGTACAGAGAAAGGATCCTCGAGCTCAGCATGGCCCCCCATTCTGTGTCCAATCACCTTTCCATACTTGTGCACTGAAAAGGAGCCAGCACCCTGCGCACAGACTTAGTGAATTCTGGAGATGTATTACACGCGTTTGTTGTTGGTTTTTTTCACCAGGGACTTCCCCATGTGAGAGAAAGAAAGAGGAATTTGTATTCACATTGCTTTGTAGAGTTCTAAAATGTGTTTTGGGGGGATACAATTCAAACACTAAAATAATCCATTTCATGCATATTAATTGATTTTTACATGAAAACAATTCCCATTTGCATGAGAGCTTTGGCAAGTTTTGAGTCTAGGGAAGATGTTATAAACAGTAGCGGGGAGAAAATGAAACCAAACATTTTACTATATTGGTGAGAGCTTAGAAAACCAAGTGCCCTCAGACAAGTTTTCTTTGCTGTCAGTGGCAGAAGTCCACTGGTCCTCCTGGCTCATTCCTGGCTACTCTGTGCCTATCATCCTCCATCCAGAGTCTCAAGTTTTTAGTTCCTTGGGTTTGAATCCTGAGCCTCTTCTGTTCCCTAGTGATTGTTTCTCCTTAGGTGAGTTTATTCTGTCCTATGGATTTAAAAACTATCTTTGTGTTGCTCTCTCCCAAATGTGAATCTCTGAGCCCAGATAACTCCCCTGGTCTCCATCTCCTTGACATTCCACCTTGATGTCTTATCGGCACAGAAAACTCACCTCCTAATGACTTAAACCAAAAGACATTTTATTGGCTCACACATCACATACAAAGACAAATAGGTAGGCTTCAGGATAGGCTTAATCCAGAGGCTCTGGCTCCATTTGTCTGTACTTTTCTGCTCTCTCCTCTTCCCACACCACATGCTAGCTTTGTCTCCTCATTTGTAGTAAGACAGCTCTGACAGTTCCAGACCTTAGGCCCTCTCTCCACAATGTCCAGAAGAGGAGAGAAGGATGCTTTCATCCTAGATCTACTCTCATAAAAATGAGGAAGCTTCTTTCCCTCAAATCCCCAGAAAAGCTTTCTTTGAGTTTGCTTGGTTTGGGTTGAGACATGCCCATTCCTTACCCTTCCTTCCAGGACAAGTCCCATGCAGAGATTGGGTTAGCCTTCCTATCTCTAAATTACCCACATGGCAACCATATGGGATGACCTTGAAAGTTTGGACTAATATTCTCAGCTCTATTAGATTTTGCACTCCTTTTTAAAAAATACTGAGTTTTTGTATTGTTCGCTTTGTTATTGTGAAAAAAAAATCCATAGAGAATTAAATTAACCTACATACTTAATTGATTTAATGTCCCAATTACAATATAAAAAAGAAATGAAAGATGTGAATAGTGAAATAATATATATTTCAATATGCAAGTGGTGGGGCACAGTGACATTAGAAGCTCACTACTCAAGTGTGGTCCATGGGCCAGCAGCATCAATACCAGCTGGAAGCTTGTTCAAAAAGCAGAATCTCAGACTTACTGAGTGAGAATCTGGTCGTAAACCATCCCCAGGAAACTCATGAGTCTGAGACACATTGCGCTAGAAGACATAATGTAGTCAGGTGGTTTTTTTCCTGTTCGTAGAATCAGTGAATATGGTAGCCACAAATGTGACTGATAAATACGTTTTGTGTTGGCAACTCAGACATCCATTGGTGGTATGATTTTTGGAAAAGATGAACAACACTTGAGACTAGAACACAACGAAGTACCATGTGCCCTCAATTTACATAATAGTTGCAATCCTGGAAAATACAGAGGATGATAAATGATGCAAAAATATCTTATGTTTACCTGTAAAATGGAGTTTGGTTATTAGGGTTGTATAATCATAAACAGGTCTTATACCTGATTCAGGTTTTTAGTTTTGATTTTTTAATATCAGGTAGGACATATGAAAGCAGTGTAGGATCACGGGACAATTCTGCAGACTTTCCCTTATTTGCTGTCAAATCTTTTTTCTCCCATGTTGGCTAGCACTAAGTTTCGTTTGAGGTGGGGGATTCAGCTTCTCTAAACTGGCAAAGCTCAGCTTATGTTCAGGTCAGATTCAGAAAAGGTCTGTTGGAAATTTCCAGGGATTTCATACAGAGGACAAGCCCAGGCTATGAATCACAGAGGACAACCATTTACAGGTATAAATAGGCAAAATGTATTCAGATGCTGTCTATTAAAGTTAGTTAAGATGAATGTGTGCAAATGTGTCTGCTATACTGGTAATTACCAAGAGTCTGGGGGCCTTGTCATTTTGCTCACTACAATACTCCCATTTCTTATCCCGGTGGTTCTCAAACTTAGCAGATATCAGAATGACCTGGAGGGTTTGTTGAAACAAAGATGGCTGGGCCCTCCAGAGTCTCTGATTCAATAGGCCCAGCATGGATTTGAGAATCTGTAGTTCTAACAAGTTCCCACATGATGCTTCTTAAATTAGCCAAAGCCCAAGGATCACACCATGAGAACCAGTGACCCAATAAATACATGTGAATGAAGGAATTATATTCAATTAGTCAACAAATACTTCAAATGTGTACTGGTGCTGAGTGCAGTAGACAAGTCGGACACCATCCTGGCCCAGAGGAAGAAATACCCAAGTCAGAGAGAATAAACAGGTGTGGATAAGTGTGCCAGTGGAGAATAGTGTACTCAAAGTGGGAAACTGAGGAAAGATTAAGAAAGATGATTCACAGAGGTGTAGGCAGTGTTCATGGAAACACAGGCATGTGGGGTGCCCTGTAATTAGCAGAGACAGGAAGCTCTGACCCTCCCCGGCCCTGCAGAGGCAGGGCTGGGAACTGTTACAGGAACAGTAAATGCTATAGCCCTAGGAGATAGGCTGCCTGACGGGGCTGAGGCCTCAGGTACAGGACCCCAGAAACAACTACAGTGATAGAGTGGTGGGGGACAGAATGCCCCCCTTCTCTGCTCTACCCTCCAGTCTCCTCACTGACTCCCATGTAGGGTTGCCAGATAAAATATAGGGCAGCCGGTTAAATCTGAATTTCAGATAAACGATGAATTTCTTTTTAGTATAAGTGCAATACTTAAATATACTTCTATTTAAAAAATATTTCTTGTTTATCTAAAATTCCAGCTGGGTGTCCTGTATTTTATTGTTGTTGTTGTTAAATCTGGCAACCATATCCCCATGGGCAAACTTAGCCAGAAGCCAGAAAGCATGGGGTAGTGAGAGTTTCAGTCACTTAACTTTTCAGGGCATGGAGCTGGTAGAGACAGGGGATCTGGAGTTAAAGGAGGGATTTTGGAAATTGGAGAATAATTGCATGTTTGCATGACCTGGTAGAGAGAGAGTGAGAGAGAACTGATGATTCAGGAGAGATTAACATCATTCGTGAGAAGCCTTGGAGTGGAACATTGACATGTTGTCCACAGTGACAAGAGTAAAGGCAGCACATATGGGCACAGAATCTTTGCAGTAGCTTGTCCTCCCCACTGTCATTCTCTCCTCATCTCCCCCTCACTTTCCTCTCCCCCTCCCCCTTCCTGCTCCAAAACCACTGGCCTTCTTGCTGTTCTTTGATACGGTTTAATAAGTAGGAGTTCAAAAATGGCCCTCTAGCTCATTTGGGGCTACCTGGACAATGAGGTAATTGGGACTACATTGGTTCTGGCAGGAGGGGCTGTCCCAAAACTTAGCTCCACATGGGAATAATGGCTTCCTTTTTCTGGCAGGAAGGGCTACAAATTGCTGTGAAACTTAAGGTCACCGAATTACTTCCATAAATACCTGGCAGCTTAAACCCCACCTGTCTGACTCCAAGCAGTGTTTATTACCCACTGAGAAGGTCATTCTCACAGGGAGTTAGGTCCTCCATTGCGGCACAAACCCACTGTGTGTCCAAGCCTAGCACACCTTGCCATGGGATAGGGGGCAGGGGTTGCGCACTTCATCTAATCCCGTGGATCTCTCACTTAAAAGATTCCCCAATAAAGCCTGTTTGTTACACAGTCTGTGCGATGTTGTGAAATTTATCTTGAGCCAGGATGAACTCCCATATCAACATAAAGATACTTACCGTGCATGGCCCTTGAACATTCCACATGTGTTCCTGCCTTTGCACTTGGTATATATTCTGCCGGGAATATCATCCCCCAAGATGTGTTTATGGCCCATTCTCTCATTTCCCTCCGGTCTCTGTGAAAATGTCTCATTAGAAAGACTTTTCCTGACTACCCAAGATGTAACAGCAATTTGGTCCACTCCCTAGCTTTCTTTTTAAATTCTACATTTTGTTGGGGTGCCTGGCGGCTCAGTCAGTTACGCATCCAACTCTTGATTTCAGCTCAGGTCATGATCTCTGGGTCATGAGATCGAGCCCCGTGTCGAAATCCATGCTCAGCGTGGAGTCTGCTTAGGATTCTCCCTCTCCCTCTTCTTTTGCCCCTCCTCCTGCTCACACCCTTTCTCTTTCTCTCTCAAATAAATAAATTTAAAAAGTCTTTTTAAAAAATAAAAATAAATAAATTCCACTTTTTGTTTATCATCTGTATTACCCAATTTGGATATAAAACCTTTGAGGTTGATACTTTATTTTGTTTCCTGTTATACCCCAGTGCCTAGAAGAGTACCCAGTATGTAGCAGATGCTCAAAAATATTTGTTGGCAGAATGCATAAATGAAAAAAATGACTATTAAGTGGACAATGAATTGTAGTCATAACAAGATTGAAAACGGTGACTTCATTTAGAAAGTTAGATCTCCGAGGAGGCAAAAGACCACAGTAATTTGGATTAGATTGGAGAAAAGGGATCAGAGGGAATCAGATTAGGAATGGTTTTGGAGAGAAGGTTGGTAGGACCTGCTGGCAGATTTGATTTGGTGGGTGAAGGAGAGGAAAGACTCAATGAAAACTCCCTCTATGAACAATTGAATGGTTGGGATTTCCAGTCACTAAGATGGGAAAGGCTTGTGAAGAAGCAGGCTGGAGTGGGTTGGGAGGAAAATCAAGAGTTTGCGTGTTTGTGTGTGTCAAGGTTGAGATCCAAGTGTAATCATCACGTAAGCAATTGGATATACTAGGTGCAAGTTGTAGGAAAAGGTCATGGTGGAGATATAAATTTGGGAGTTTTATTTGGTTTTCAAAACCAAGGG
>NW_024425563.1:44139642-44169594 GCF_017311325.1 Ursus maritimus | reverse complement strand
GGGACCGTTTTAATTAATGTAGGGAAAATATATTAATAGCAAAGAGAGGGGAGGGCCAGGGAGAGTCCTGTTACCCTCCAACATTTAGTAGCCAAACAGAAGAGAAAAGGCAAGCGAAGTGGATTGAGAAGGAATAATCAGTGAAGAAGGAAAATAAAAAGAGAAGCATGCGGAGTCTCTTTTTTTTAATTTAAATTCAATTTGCCAATATATAGAACATCATTAGTTTCAGATGTAGAGTTCAGTAATTCATCAGTTGCGTATAACACCCAGGGCTCATCATATCACATGCCCTCCTTAATGCCCATCACCCCGTTACCCCATCCCCCCACCCCCACTCGCTTCCAGCAACCCTGTTCCTTTCCCATAGTTAAGAGTCTTTCATGGTTTGTCTCCCTCTCTGATTTCTTCCCATTCTGTTCCCCTGCATGCAAAATCTTGAATACCAAGGGGAAAAAAGTGAGGAGGCAGAGGTTAATTAGTACAAATTTCACGGAGGGAAAATGGCAATATGTATCAATGTCTTAAAGATAATCACACTTTTTATTCAGTAATTCAACTCCTAAAAATCTAGCCTATAAAATTCAAAAAAAACTGTGCAACAAGATTTATGCACAAGAGATTTTCATTGAAACATTACTTTATAATAGCCCAAAATTATGTACAACATAAATGTCCCAAAATAGGGCACTACTTAAATAAATTGTGATGCAGCCATACAATTGAATATTATGTAGCCATTAAATTATGTTTATGAAGAGCTTTTAATGAGCTGAAAAAAATGCTTATAAGATGATATGTTGACTGAAAAAAGAGCATGCAAAATTTTATGTACAATATGATCTCGATTATTTAATCATACGTATTCATTGAAAAATGATGGGAAGAAATATCCTGAAATATTAATATAATTTTTAGATTATGGCATTATAAAGAGTTATTATTTTTCTTTGTTGTTTGAATGTTCCTCAAATTGTCCTGTACTTCCTCTACAAGTGGAAAACACTGAAAAAAGTTCTTCCTTAAGTTGAGTGGAAATCTATCTCACTCTTACCATGTCTACTGGTTCTTGTTCCTTTTCAGAAGTAGAAAAGCAAGCAAATCTTACCTCTTTTATCTATGACAGCCTTCAAATATTTGAAGAGAGCTGCCAGCCAAGAGTTTTAGTTTTACCTGTGATTCCATGTCCCTCTGCCTTTCAAGCTGCCAAGGAAAGAAATCATCTGATCTGTTTCATAGCTTCTACTAGAGAATCTTCTACATCATTTATCATTTGCTCTGTGATTAGTCTCTCTACACTTCAGTTTTCTCACATGCAAAGTGGAAATAAATTGTTAGGGGAGCTGCCTTTGATGGGATTTGTATGTAAATGACTTTATAATCTAGGCACTATGTACATTTGAAGGAACGGATGCTCACGGGAGGATTGTCAGACAGTGGGAAGGAGGGAGGAGAGACGTAACCTGAGCATGCCCAACTCTGTCCCTAACCACAGCAGTGGTCCAGGCCAGTCACAAAGACTCTCCTCCATCCAAGGGGTTATAACCGCTTCTTGTACTATCTCCCAGGGTTGGGGTCAGGAAGCAGTGAGGTGAGAAATACAAGCACGGTTGACACATCAAAAAATACTTTGTGTTTGCAGAAACATTATTTCCACATTGGGACCTTCTCCCTCACCCCACATCCCCTATCTCCTCGTGTGACAGGAGCTACTGGAGACTTGGGTTGCTTTCACCAGGGGATATCATGGCGAGCAGACATGACTCTTCTCCAGTGAGGCCCAGTTTTTCCTTACTTCTCTAAAAATTCGAATCCTACCCATCCTTAAAGACACTCAGGCCATGAACATTCACTTGAACCTCCTTGAACTTTCTTCTTCCGTTGCATACTTACAGAACTTGCTATTCCTCCTTTTGAGGACTCATTAATTTCTAATTTGCACTTGTAATTTGTAATTTCTTTTTACTGACTAAACTTGAATTCCTTGAGAGCAGGAGTGACCTGTAGCATGATGGATCTGTAAGGTCTTGTAATCTGCTCATATATTTTCATTTTAAATATGAAGAAATGGAGACTCAGGGATGTGAACTGGTATTCCAGCATCATGTGTTTGGTTACAGGCAGAGCCAGGACAGGGACAGAATTTCTGACTACTTTTTCCATTGGTTCATAACAATGCAAGTGGATGAATCACTGGAGTATCTTTCTCCTCAAACTCTCTGCCCAGTGCTCTCCTTCATCAGAAGCCAGTAGGGTAGCAGTTTGGGACTTGAAATATGAGCTCTGTGAGTGTTGCATAGATATTGCTGCTGAGTTGTGGAGCCTTTCTTAGGCCATTTCATTATTATGGACTAGTAAACTATTGTTTCTCTCCCTCCCTACCCCCTCCCTATCCTTCTCTTACCCCCACCTTAGGAATGATTCAGCCATTTGAGGAAAGAGTTATAATACAGGGGCAAAAATTGTACCACATTCCCACCCCAGGACTCGAGGACTAGACAATGCTCGAATTTGGTTAATCGGACAGCCAACTACTTTTGGTGGGGGTCTGGACTGTCCCCAAAAGTCTTTCTTGAGTTGTGTTATTCTGTTTTTCTCTTCTTGGTAGTCAACTGATGAGTTTCCACAATTTCTTTTTTTCCATAAAAGGTATTTCCCCCAAATCTGAAGCTGAAATGTCTTTGTATAATACTGGTCAATCAAACATGTTATTGATTATTTACAGGATAGGGCTCAAGTAGTGCTGCAGTTTTGTTTTCAATCCAAGGCTTCTGCCTTCCTTAGAAGGGTTCTCTAATTAATTGGCATGTAAATGAGGCTTTGGAGCTATGGGTTTATCAAGGGCTTCACATAGTTCTCAAAGACTTTCTCATCTCATTTTCAAGGCAATTTGCATACTTTCACTCAGTTCTCCTTTCACATTTCTTTGAAGAAACCCCTTATGCCCTTGGGTGTTCTCTGTATACAACTCCCTTGACCTAACACTTGTGCTTTACTTTCCCCTGAGCAATGACATTGCCTTAGGCAAAAGTGACACATTTCCATCACTGATGAGCCTCCTGAAAGACTCAGAGAGTGTCTTGGGTACTGGCTTGAATGTATCTAGAGCTGAGGTTGTGCATACTGTCATCTTTAGAGATTCCATGCACAAATTAAAGAAAAAAAATGCACTCCTCCATGTAGAAAGGAATAATAATCCTTCACAAATAACGTTCCTTTCTTTTTGCCATGTTAATTAAATTTAGATGGTTTTGGTGAAGAATGGATTATTTTTTCTTCTTCATTCATACTTTCAAATGGCATTAAACAATGATGTCTTCATCAAAGATGAGTTACTCTGCCTCTTGACCTACATTTTGGTCACGTTCCATCGGTGTGGAAGAAGGGAGACATTCATCTTTTTCTGGAATTGAACTTGGTACTTACTGGTCATCACTTCTAGGAAAGCGTAAGGTATGTCACCTTGAATGCTTACATGTTCATAGTGTCATTCATTCATTCATTTCTTTACTCAGAAGACAAACGCTATTGAATGGCACTACATATCAGACACTCTGCTGGGTAAAAGACAGTCTTCCTCTCAGGGCGTGGTGGCTTAGCACAATCACTCTGACATATGGTAGGTGATGGAATAGGTCAAGAACTAGGAAAGGTGGATCATGATCCCAGGTTAGTCATGTTTGGGGACCCTGGATATGTCATAAGTGAAGAAATGTAGTTCAAAAATGTAATTCCATGTTCCATCAATTTAAGATGCCATCAAGTGGAAGATAAACCTTACTCTATTTACCACTAGGGTAAAGCAAACAAACCGCTTACTAAACTATGATAAAATACTCTCTTATCTAATTGGAATTTTTGTTTGTTATACTGACATAGTTCTTTTAGACTTATTTAAACATAGATTCCTGAAATTACATTATCTTGTGTGTGTGTATGTGTGCGTGCCCATCAAAGGAAAAGTCAAGCAAAATAAATAAAGCTTCTTCCAAATTAAAGTCTTCTAAGTGACTTTTCAGCTCAGTGTTGCTGATGCTCAGGCTTTTTCCCTCGTCCGTCCTCACCAGCAGTCTCCAGAGTGCTGGTGATGAGAGTCTCTCGGAAGGAACCCTCCACTTTGGGTTCTGGTTTTTTTCTAAGCTACTGATATCCATCCTGCAAATTTTGACACTGGCAGTTTCTTGGTCTTACCAGAAGGTGTCAGCTGGTGGTTTTCAGGCAACTACTGGAACTCACGGTCCTCAACAAATGCTTTGTTGACTGAAAGGTCCAAGAATTGGAGCCGTTGGGTTATTCTACCAGTAGTAACATGTTTTCTCACACACAGGCAAGCACAATAATTTCAAGCTTACCACCTGGTTTACGATAATAGGATGACAGTTTTCAGAGCTATTAAAATACATGTGTGTGCATGTGTGTGTGAGTTCATATTGTAAACAATGGCATCAGAAGGAGCCTAATAGGAGACTCGAACCTACTAGTCCTAATTGGGACAGCAGACATAAATGTGGCACGGCAAACCTGGACTTCTCCCAAGCTTCCATCTCCAGGAAACAGGACGAAGCGGATTGGGCACAGCGCTCTGTATTAGTAAATTCTTAGAAATGTACTAGTCCCGTGAGAAAACTAACAATAGGAAGGATGTCTGAATCTTCTTAGCACAATAAGGTCAAGATATTCGTTCTTAAGAAAGATCAAATCTACGTTAATATGCTGGATTTGGATTTCTTATGTATACTAGAAAAGAGGGGGGTGGTAGTAGGGAGTTAATTCTAGTGGTGGCCAAAGATGTTTCATGTTGAGTATGCTAAGCCTTGCTTCTCAAAGCATGGGGCAAAGACCAGTGGCATTGACACCACCCGGAAACACGACAGAAATGCAGAATCTCAGGTCCCGATCTAGATGCACAAAATCAAAATCTGCAGTGTGCCAGCATCTCCATTGCAGTCTGAGAAGCACTGCCTCGGGGAGAGTTTTCTCCCTCCAGGCAAACACATGCACACACCATCAGGGACACCGGAACTCATCAACCCTTGAGAAGGAGATATTCCACACCGAAGGCTATTAAATATCTAATCTACTTGAAGATTTTAATGCTGGCTGAGTTGTAATCATTTTGGTGGCTAGGAATGGTGAGTTCTGGTTGAACAAAATGAGAGGCAGGCCCGGACTGTATAGGGGGGTGGAGTTTAAAGGAGAAGGCTATGGGATGCGGGACAGAAAGTTTGGCAATGAGAAAAAGCCCAGTGCAACACCCTCTGAAAACCTGGCAGAGAATATTTGAGAACCCTCTGCCCCCAAAGACCTAAGGGGGAAGATCTGCTTTTGTACAGGACTCGGAAAAGCCAGGGCAGGAAATGCCTAATTCCCCAACCCCAGCCCACTCTACAGAGTTGGTAACAATCTTTGAACTCACAAGTAAAACATTACCGAAAGTAGTGGCTTTCAAACTTCTCAAATATTTTTGATTTGCAATTCACAATAGAAATACATTTTACATTAGTTATAACTGAAATAAATATTCTGTAAAATTTTACTCATCCTGCCTATCTAATGCATTCTGATATTTTATTCCATCATATTTCATTTTTTTAAAAACATACCACCAAGACCAACCTAACAGGATCTCATGATCTACCACTACGGTAGCACAGTCTGCTTTCACTTGGAGGAAAGGGAAATCCCTGCCTCCTTCGTCTTCTATGAGATCGGGACTATCTGTCCTTGGTGTAGACACCTGATCGCCCTGTAGACAAGAGCCCACAGATAATACAGTGATGCTGCTCTCCTCTCTCTCTAAGGAACACATGAGGGACACATTCTGTGGAAGAGAAGAAATAGGGAGGAGAAGGAACAACAGCAACAGTCACGACTTCCACGGGTTACATCGGTGATTTGGTTTAAAAGCAAACTATTTGTTTGCACAACAATCATGACAAAGTATTTTTATAGGCAGGACAAAAAATTAAAAATATTTACCACATTTTTTTTCACATGAAGAGGTTTTGAGAAGATTTAAGGAAGGACCAGATTGCTTTCCTTAACAAAAAAGATGGTCACTGTCTTAGTCCATTTGGGCTGCTATAACAGAATACCACAGACTGGGTGGCTTATCAACAACAGAAATTTGTTTCTCACAGTTCTAGAGGCTGGAAGTCCGAGATCAGGGTGCCAACATGATTGGATGAGGGCTCTCTTCTGGGCTGCAGATTTCCCATGATGTCCTCATGTAGCAGAAGGAGCGAGGCAGCTCTTTGGGGTCTTTTTTTCTCATTCACTATAGCTCCACCCTCGTGACCTAAGCACCCCCCTGGGTGCCCAACCTCCCAACACCATCACACAGAGCCTGAGGATTCCGACATGTGAGTTGTGGGGAGACACACACATTTAGGCCAGAGCAGACAGAGAGGGAAATGACAGAAAGGAGGCCAGAAGACCGACCTGGGAGAGAGGAGAGGAGAAAGAGGGAGCAGAGGGAGTTTAAGAAAGAAAGGAGATGGGGAAACTTGTTATTTAGTTCAGGTTTTTATAAAATTTGGATACCTCAAATATAGCATAATTCCTTCCTTGACGTTCTGCCCAATTCTAATAAAACCTTTAAAAAAGAGTTCTCTTACCCTTTAAAACTCTTGTAGATATGTGTGTATTTCATGTGTGATGAAACCAGCCTTACAGCCACCACCAAAGGGCCAGTTTAATTTGAATTACAGAAGTAAAGTAACAGTTTTAACTAATAAGTTGACGCTTTGCTGATTGAGCAGTTCAGGAGGGCTCCCAATAAGAAGAATGAGTGAGTTATAAGTGGGTTTCAAAGATCTGATTTGCACTTACAAGTATTTGCATGCGAGACTGCAAATGTTTCCCTATAACACTTTCTCGGCAAGATCCAAGTGGGCCTGGTGAATTGTGTGGTCTTCATATATCTAAAAATTAAATGGCCTGTAAGTTTCTGAAGGCAGATCAGTACTGGCTTCTGAGATCTATCAATGAACTACAGGGTCTGATCTCACCTAGGTCAAAGTCTTGAAGGGAAACAAGATTTTCTTCATTTCCGAAAAGTTGAAAGAAATCAGTAGACTATGTATAAATAGGAGGAAACTCCCCTCTCCATAAAACAAAGTTCTCACAGGACCTCAGTTTGTTAAAACAAACAAACAAACAAACAAACAAACAACAACAAAAAATCCCTAGGGTAAGAAGGGAGGCTGAAGCGACATTTCAATGAGACTTTTGGGGAAAAATTCAACACCATGAAGTTGCATGAGCCTTCGTTTTCCTAAGACCAGAGCAAGACAGGCTCAATGTGTTGAGCTTGCTGAGAACTGTCACATCATTGAAACTTAAGTTAACAAAAGAAAAATATTGATTGAACTTCCCTTGAACTTGAGGACTTGATGAGACCTGTAACTCCACCATGTCTAAGGAGCAGGTAAAACTATACTGGATGATGCAGTACGTGTGATATCAGTGTTTTTAGGGCAGCCTCCTTACAGGTCAGGTTTTGGGAGTCATGGTGAGGAAGTAAGCAGATGACCTCCACTGCCCTAAAGACAATAGCTGAGCTCCCACCTGGATGTTCAGAAGCTCTCAGAGGAATCTGAGAGGTAGCGGGTTTTGCAACCTTCTCTTACGATGCACAGGTAAACACCCACAAAGATCATTTCCTTCTTTTGATTTATTGTAGGAACGTGTCAACTTGAGTGTCCATGCAAACTTAGAGCCTTGACACCTGAAGTGATTTGTGCTGGTAGCTAAGGAAAATAGGCCATAGGCAAATCAGGACTTAGAAGAGAAAACTGCCACCAACCCTATTATTCTTCTGTAGTTACTGATAATCATTGGGAATTATATTTCTCTCACCATAGATGTCATAACTTTCTTACTCTTCAAATGGAGTGTTTTTGCAGCACCACACTCTGTCCGTGTATATAATGGCTGAACTCCCGATGCTCTGCTCTTCCGTCTCCAAACCATCCTGCTACTTTCAAGAGCTCAGCTCTGCCTTATGTCTGAGTGCTAGTCTCAGTTTTGTCTTTGTAAAATGGACTGAGCCCAAGATTTTTAAGGGTTCTCCCAGCTTTATTTTTTCTTTGATTTTCAAGTGTCCATCCCTGCCAGCTCCCAGTGGTCCCTCCTGCCTGCTCTTCCCAACTCTGTGTTCAGTGACGTCAGATTGGTAGCTTACAATCAGCTATGACAGGAGTTGAACCACAGACACTGGCAAGTACGATACATCAGAGTGCTTTAGCTGCTGGAGAGCCAGTGGTTAGGCGATTACCCGCACACCACCATGCCCCTCTCATGTCCCATTCTAACTTTGGGCCTCACAGACACCGCTCTTTGATTTAATCATCGTCATCTCAGACTCTACTGGCAGAAACTAAGACCTGGGTCTCGGTTTTGTTCCCTTCCTCCTCTCCATCCCTTGTCTCTTTGGAGAAAGGAATTACGTATTTTTCAATCACTTAGGCACAAAATCTTGGTATCATCTTTGTTTTGTTTCTCTGCACCCACTGAGAATATGCAGAGGTTTAATGGTTGTTCCTTTGAAGGTTCTCTTAAAACCATCCTTTTGCCTCATTTTCCTTGCCAGCTTTCATCATGTCACACCTGAGTGTCCCCAAGTGACCCCCAACTTTCTTTCTTTTTTTTTTTTAATTTCTGTCTCTCCCAATCTATTTCTTAGATCCTATCTTCACTCCAATAAAAAGCTTTCATGGCTCCAACTCTCTGGTCATATCTCCTGTCTCACACCCCCTGCCTGGTTTATAATGGCACTGTGTCAGCCATCTCACAGTTTTCTCCGACTCTGTCCCATCCCTCTGGTAGGGTGACTCTTCCTGTCATCTCCGTGAGCCTCCTCTCCCAAGCTGTTCCCTCAGGGACTCAGGGCGTCATTGCCTGCAGCTGCAGGAGAGAGAGAAGAGGCTGTAGCAGCTGCTGGCACCGCGGCAGATTAACCTCCCAGCCTCAGCCTTACGGCGGGCTGCTCTGAGTCCACGCATGCCCAGCTCTCAGGGTCCCCTCTTTCTCCGTCCAGCTCATCTTCACAACTGGGCATTGCCTTCTCATTTGGACTGTTTTGGAAATCCTGACCTGACTCTGAACTGCTTTCAGCTCTTCTACTAGACTTGCTGAGTAGAGAGCCCTAGAGGATGCCAGTCCTGGGCTGTGTGTGTGCTCTGTTCACATGTGGATAAGTCCTGGGTCCTAAGCCACATGCACAAAGACAACAGACATGCCTATTTACTCCCGTTGCCTTTTCCTCTCTTTATTCATTGATTTGAATCACATTTATTGAGCATATACTGTGTCAGGCACCACGATAGGCAATAGAGACACAAAGCTGGAAAGACCTGATCACAGCCTCTGGGGCACAGGTTGGCAGTTACAAGCCAGGGACCAGATTCAGCTCACTCTCTGGTTTTGTACTGCTTGTGAGCTAAGAATTGTTTTCACATATTTAAATAGTTAGGAAAAGTCAAGAGAAGAATATATGCAACTCAGATTTCAGTGTTGATAAATAAAGTTCTGTTGCAGCGTGGGCCTGACCATTTGTAAGGTACCATCGGTGGCTGCTTTTCCGCTCTAACAGCAGAGCTGAGTAGTTGTGGTAGAGACTTTATGGCCCACAGAACCTAAAATATTTACTATCTTGGCCTTTACAGAAAAAGTTTGTTGACCCCATTCCAAGATTTCAACATTTAGTGAGTGAGATAGACATGCGAACAATTATAATATACTTGGATGACTAATTCGATGGCAGGAAAGATGAGAGACAAGCATAGGAGAGAATAAAGCTCCTGCTAGAAAATGTGTCTGAAGGGTAACGTTTGAATTGTATGGAAGGTGAAAAGATGTTCAACATTTGGATCAGATAGTGGGGGAGGGGAATGCATGCGAACATTGTGTCAAAGGCATGAGGGCAGGGGAGAGAGAGGCATGATTGGGGAGAGAAAATTTCCACGTATCTATAGAGTTGACTACATAACTTTCAAAAACATAACATATTGAAGTTGCAGAATGATATTATTTTTTTAAAGTTTAAATAATGCAAAATAATAAATATATCTCACATGTGAGTGATAAATACCCAAATCAAGACACTGGCTACTTTTGAGAAGAATGGACAGTAAGATTGAGGATGAGTATCTCAGAGGTTTCAGCTGTACTGAAATGCTTCATTTCTTTTTAAAAATTATGAGGCAAACATGGCAAAACTACTTACTTCAACAATTGCTAAAGCTAATTATTGGGTTCACAGATGCACATTAATTATTTCTTATTTTTTATATGTTTGAAATATCTTTTCAGTAAGAACACTGATTTCACCCTTTGCTTTAAAGATGCGTACAGTCTACAGTTTAGAGGTGGAGCATGACATGCCCACAACTGATTTGTATTTAGAGCTTGTTTTTGGTGACTAGAACAGACAGTCCCTCAATCTAGCTTCGAAATGGGTACGTTTCTTATAAAGTCGTACAAAGGACACTTACTGAAATCAAAGGACAGAAACCAAAGTACAGCCAGGACTCCTGGGGACTGGAACTGGGAACTGGAAAGTGGCCAGGAACCTGGGCAACCTTTCACAGAGCCTGCAAAGTCGTGCTTGTTCTCTTTCTCCCTCTCTCTCTCTCCCTGATTTTCTCCAGGCCTCTGTTTCACTCTGCTTTCTGCTTCCTCTTAACTCCTCTGATTCATCTGTAAGACATAAAATGAAGTTGCCCTTCTATCACTGACAACTTTCATTTGTGGTTCTGTTCAGATTTAAAATGAGAATATGCAATTCATGTATGTCATCATTTCAAACCAGGCCACACAGTCTATGTCCATGCCATGTCCACGCATGTCCCTGCTTAATCTCTCATTCAATCCTGGTGGCCGTCCCAATGCAAATAGCTCCCAGGGCTCTTTCCCTGAGCAGGGGCTGTAGGTATCACTTACTACTACTATGACCTTCTCCTCCTCCTCCTCCTCCAACTCTTCTTCCTCCTTCTCCTCCTCCTCCTTCTTCTATTATTGCTACTACTACTACTATAAGCACTTTTCTAATGCTTACTGTGTTCCAAAGGCTACACCAAGCACTTTACAGACATCATAACATTCATACAGCAACCCTATGAAATAAAATACTGTTATCCCCATTTTACAGATGAAGGAAATGAGGCAGGCAGAAACTAAGTAATTTACCCCAGGTCATACTGTGAACAGTACAGTCAGGCTTCTCAGGCAATCTGAGCATAGCTGGTAAATCGACTGGCATTTCCTGCTCTTTAATTCAGATAGCAGGCTGAGATGGTTGTTATTACAGAAATGCAGAGAGTGGGGGTGGGGGGTGGAAAGGAAGTCATTTAAACGGGGAACTGGAGGATAAATAGGACTTCTTACAACAAAGAACAGTGCATTTAAGAAACAAAACAGATGAACACGAGGGAACAAAAGAGAGAAGTAAAACGTAAAACAGACTCTTACCTAGAGAACCAACTGAGGGCTGCTGGAGGGGAGGTGGGCAGGGGGATGGTCTAGATGGGTAATAGGCCTTAAGGAGGGCACTTGTGATGAGCCCTGGGTATTGTATGGAAGTGATGAATCACTAAATTCTACTCCTGAAACTAATACTACGCTCTATGTTAACTAACTGGAATTTAAATTAAAAAATTGAAACAAACAAAAAAAGAGAACAGGGGGCACAAAGGCAGGAGAACAGCAGGAGAGTTCGGAAGCCCTGATCAAATCCTGGGTTTGAGATGATATAAACAGGAGGAAACAGGGAAAACACAGCAGCAATACCCTTCACTTAATGACCTGTGGGTGGAACTGGCCTCCTCCCAGCAGCCTTCGGATAAGCCGTCTACAATGCAAGCTGCCTGGCTCTCACAAGTTCACCTGATGAGAAAATACAAGGGATAGGAATCTTAATTTTCAAGGACTTTGAAGAAATAATAGGTATGCAAAGATTGACAGAAAAAGATGAATGCGATGGTGTCTTCTACAATAGCAAACATGCTGACTATTATTAATATTACAGCTAATATTCATGGGGCGTTTACTATGTGCCAGGACCAGCATTAGCATATTTACAGACATTATATCATTTCATTTCACAGCAACCTCATAAAGTAGGTACCATTATCATCCCTATTTGATAAAATCAAAAGCTGAGTCTTAGAGTAATTTGTTTGAAGTCTAAGGACTTGACTTGGCAGAACCCATGTCTCTGACTCCAAAGCCAATGAACTTAGTCACTGCATTATAAGACACAAAGGTACAGCCCCAAAGGTTTGTCTAGATGGTTTATGAAACACCCCAATCGTGGACTATCCTGCAGGCATTACACGATGTTGTAGTCCTTTATTTTCATGATATGATGTTAGGTGAAAATAATGAGTTGCAACATAGTATATATGGTATAAATATATGTGCCTTTGTGTTTATTAGGAATATGTATATCTTAGAAATACGTGTTAGAAATATACAAGATATGAAATACATATATATTAGACACAGAAAAATCTAGAAGCGTTTATTCAAAGTATTAATAGTGATCTCTTGGTATTGAGATCTAGGATCTTTATATTTAGCATGGGTTATTTGTATAAATTTTAGTGGTCCTGTGGTATTGGTAAAGGGCTGTAACAAAGAGGCTCCAAAATGCAGTAACTGTCTCATGTGACTTGGTCATCTTCAACATGTAACCTCCAAAACTGCCTCCAGCATCACTCTTTTCCAGACAGCTGGAGAGGAAAAGAGAGATCCAGGACAAGCAGTCTGTCTTTAAGGCAATGACCCAAAAGCTACACAATCACTTGCATTCATACCTCATTAGCCTAATATGAACGAGAGTGGCAGGGAAATGCAGTTTCTAGCTGGGCAGCCACACACCCCTGTTAGAACATTCCTATCAGTAGAAGCAAGAAGGGGCTAGTGAGCACTAGGGGACACTTGGATGCAGTTGGCCACTTAGGAAGCATGATTTTCAGGAATTCTGAAAAAGAATACCATTCTGTCCTCTCCCCTAAATCTCCACCCTCTGAATGGTGCTAGAAGCTTCCCTTTCCCATATCCCTTTTCAGGGCCATTGCACAGATTTGCCCTGCACAACTAGAGGGAACAACATTTCCCAGTACAGGGAGGCAAATGGTGTCCGAGACCAGGCCCACGGGTGGCCCAGCTTCCTTTCTCTTTCAGCCTACGCTCCTCCCATAGCGAGCAATTCTTAGCAATTTACACAGCAGTGTGCGCGTGTTTCTGATACTGTTCCTCTGCTTTAGCATCTTAAATGATAAAACTTTTGAAATGGAATGATCCTTAGAATTCATCAAAGTATCTAATTTGTCCTTAACTGGTAATACTTATGCAGAGCAGGAAAAACCCAAGCAGGTCAGAAGGATACAGATTTCTCCTGACTTCTGTCCTCAGATTCCCTATTAGGCAACTACTTAGCTGGTTTCTTGCCTATTCTTCTAGAGGACAAAGAGCCTGTGGTAGTTGGTTGGACACACCCTAGCCATTGCATCTTTCATTTATACCACAATCAGGTGGGTTCAGAACCTTCCAGGGAGTGGACCAAATGCTCTTTCTGAAGTCACGTCCTGCTCTTTGTGCTGCTGTTCCCTTCTTTCCCTGCTCCTCCACAACCACGAGCTCCTTCACGAGCATGCAAGTCAGAGGTGATGCCCTCCCTTCCCTCCTCATCCTGCCCAATACTCCTACTCTCCAAGAAGAACCTCCTTTCCCCTTTAGGTGCTTCCCACCTACTTTTCTCCAATACTCTAGCATTTCTCCAAAGGTCATAATTGTTGGAATGTTTACCCTCCTCTGTCCTTGATGGCAGAAACCCTTCATCACAGATCTCTGGGGCTTTACAAAGAAGACTGCTTATCACATAGTAGGGGCCCAGTAAATTTTCAATAAGTAAAAGAAGACACAGACTAGCCTTTCCACTGGTGAGTGCAATCAAATTGAGATGTGATTGAATCCCAGGAGCAAACCCTGGCCAGCCTCTTTCTCAAGAAACTGTGAATTTCTTACTGCAGTTCTCCAGAGGGGCCTGCTTATCGGGGCTCAGTGTGTGGTCTAGAATCATGTGCACCGACATATTGCAACTCGGTATTTGAATGATGCCTTAGGTAGGAGGCAGCACTGTCACATATAAAATGGCTACAGAAAGAGTCGGCTCTTCCTCTTCCCATTTTGAAAGTTATCAGATATTTTGGAGGAAGATGCAAATACCAGATCCCTTCAGACACACAGATATGGGCAGAGACACATACGCACACGGAAATGCTGTGTCTTCGCTAAATATAACCCTTTGTAGCGACAGTATCTCAATAATTTTCAAGTGAAAAGATAAGGAAGGAGAGCCAAGTCTTTCATAATGAATGCAAGCCTATAGCTTTTAAGCAGGGCTAACATATGGGCCACTGATGTGAATGTGAATGCAAATTAGATATTTTTGATTGCTTGAAATAAAGTCAGCAGAATCAAAGCCTCACACAGCAAATGGTGCAGATTTAACTACGTCAGTGCCAGGCTGGGAACAAGAGCTCTTAACACATCCTCGGGGAAAAAAAAAAGGGCTTTCAGGCTGGCATTTTGGACTGAGGCCTCTCTAGGCAGGACAAAGGTAGGGTTTTAATGCCATTCTGGGTCTTCTTTTATAGGAGAGTCTTTCATTTGTATTGCACAGCTATAGATTAAAGATCTTCTTTGACCTCTGACCTTTCTGATTTATTCTGTTGTCAGCAACCCGAAGTTCGTAAGAAGTCTCTAGAGGTCATTTTTTCCAGTCTCCTGCCTTCGAGCAGGTAAATTCATCCTCACTGGGGTAGGCACCATCCTAGTGGCTGGAGATCCAGAAGAGACTAAAACAGTCACTTTGTTCAAGGAGGTTGCTGGTGTTTGGAGTTGTGAGACCAAATATCTCACTCTGGTGTAGCGTGATTCTGACTCTGGTGGAGGTGAGCCTAAAATGCGTTAGGAGCACAGGTGTAGGGCACCTTCCCTGGGAAAGTGTGTGTGTGTGTGTGTGTGTGTGTGTGTGTGTGGTTCGTGGAAGGTTTCCTGGAAGAGTGACCCATGAACCAAGACCAAGGGTAGGGGGCAGGCGGTTGCGTAATCAGGGTGGGGCTTGCTCCCAGGGACCCAGCCATCTCACGTAGTGCCCAAGAGCTGTAGGTATAGGGGCAGAGATAAAGCCTTTAATAATGGGGGGCTTTTGCCCCCACAAAAGCATGAGGTGCCGGCCAACTAGGCCACACCGTGCAGAAGGCTCCTGTCCAGACTCAGGCAGGAGAAACATGAGAAGCAGTGTTGGTCAAGTGGCCTCTTATCCTTCATTCCCAGGCTCGAATCCCAGCCTCCATAGCTTAGCATTTGTAGGGACTTCTACTCTCAAATCAGCCCAACACTTCTGTCTCCTTCCAGCAAATACAATCTTCTCTCCACCGCTTCCCTACCCTCTAGCTTAGGGTTTGTTTCTAAACCCCACCACTTGACATTTTGGACTGGATACTTCTTTGTCGAGGGTGGGGGCTGTTCTCTGTATTGGAGGACGTTTATCAGCATCACTGCCCTGACACCCTAGATGCCAGTAGCACACCCCCCACACATGGCTGTAACAATCACAACTGTCTCCAGACATTTCCGAATGTCCTCTGGGGGAGGGCGTGGGGGCCAAATCATTCCCACCTGAGAGCCCCTGTTGTAACCTAAACACACTAATACATTCTCCCAGGAAATTCTCATTTCCTGCTTCATGGTTACAGGGTGACCTTGGTGGGGGCTTCTGGCTCCCTTGGAACACCTCCTCCCCCTGGCCAAAGTGTCACTGAGCCTGGACGCCCAGTTTGAGCTGCTGCCATCAGAGCACTTCCTCGGTGCTCTCCCTGGACCAGGGAGGCTTCCTTTCTTCTAGTGGCACATGCGGATATCATGAACCCAGGGGCTATTGGTGGTCATATAACCAGCCAAAGCCTTAGCTTCTCTAAAAGACGCAGAGATAACATGGAGCAAAGTTCTGGTGAACTTTGAGTAGCTGGGGCTATCCACCCTAAGACCTGTGGTTTGCCTGCATGAACATTCCCCTCACTTTTATAGTGAGTTCATGTGAGTTGAGTTTCAGTCACTGACAACCAAAGCAGACCTAAGGAACGCACCCTCCCCTGGTGAGGAAGTCCAGTGTGAGGACCGGCAGACGAGTCAACAAGGTGAGGTGAGAGTGAGATTATGTCAATGTCTGGAGCACAGTTAGTTTGGGCTGCTTCTCCCAGGCTGGCTTAGGGCAGAACTGCTTCCTGGGGCTCATCCTACCTCCCAAGGACAAAGCAATGGCAATGAGACCAATGACCAGGATCCAGTTGTTGTGTGGGATCAGACCTTTATCCGTTTTGCTTATCCCAGTGGAAGTTTCTATCCCCAGAACTATGACCTAAAAAAATGCCCTGGCTCCTAGTTCTACCTCACTCAGGGGGCAGAATGAAGCTAAAGACAGCTCAATAGAAGACAGCATTTTTCCTCTTCTTATTCTTTCCTCATTTTCAAGGCCAGTGGCCAAGTAGAGATGCAACTGTCCTCCCAAGGAGAAGAAATCTACCAAGCATCCTAAAAAAAAATCTGCTTCCTTTCTTCTGAATCTCTACCTTTATTCCTAGTATCCCAAACATCCCCCAGTGTCTCCAAACATCTGTAATGTATTTAAATTCCCTTGCCTTGGACAACCCTACTAATTTAATCACAACAGAAACACCCATGTTGTCATAGTCTTCGACTCTATATCTTTAGAGGAGGAGCACATCAGCCTCTTGACTGCAACTGCATAGCTGCTCAAGGTTCCCGGACAAGCTGTTCTCATTAAAAAAAACTCCTTTTCCTGCTAATACCAGATCCTACTAACAATACATGGGCCATTGCTCACCAGGGCTGGAGCTGTACTTTATCGTAAGGATAGCTAGGATTCATTTACAAGTAACAGTAAGAGGCTCACGAACAGAAAGCTGCAACATGAAGCTAAGAATTGTATACAGTTCCCTGGAAATAGGAAGCTTGGTGTGCCCTGCAGGACCATACAGAGGAGCACTGAGGTCAGGCAGGAGGCAGAGGGAGCAAGGCGGGCTGGCGGGGGCGGGGGGTGGGGAGAGGTACGTGGAAGTGTGGGCAAGAGCTTTTCTTGTGGTTTCCGTGGGAAGGAAGAGGCAAAGCATGCTGAGCGGGCTTAGGTTTGGTTAGTTGGAATAATTTCAGCTGGCTCTGGGGCATAGGGGCTGCACCTAATGCTCTGGTCCCTGGCTCTGGAGTGATTAGGGCAGGGGAAATAGTAGCTTGGAATGTGAGGCCCTAATAAATATTCTGATTGGGGGTATTGGTTGGTTTGCATATGAAAGGCATGGCCCTGGCTGAGTTGTTTACTATCTCTAGGGATTGACTAATGCTGGGTTCTACAGTCCCTCTGGGGTCCAGGGTCCCTGAGGCCCCAGATGTCAACACATCAGAATATAGAAAATAAACAGATATAGCTGGTACAGTTTGTCATTAGGGATATAAACATTAAAATGGTGGTTCTCAGACCTTGTTTTCGTCATGTTGTTTGTTGTTTGTGTTATAGTTTGTTGTATGTTGTATGTGTTGTTTGTGCTACAGAATTCTTTATTCAAATAAAATGTCACTCAGATGACATTTGACAGGAAAGCTGCTCCGGTTGAAATAAGGATCATTGGCCCAGAGACTTAAATACACAGCCTCTCCGTCCTTTGTCCTGGCTGGTTCTTGAGGCAATACTCAAGGTGTACAGATAATGGCTTGCAAATAGGGCACCGGAGGCCTCTCCTAATGCCAGCTGTACCTGCCACAGTGTGGGAGTCAGCTACCCCACATCTAGTCCTCTGCATGTATTGGTTGGGTCTCTTGGAGGTTCACCGAAGGTTCCAGGAACCCATCGCCCAGGTTTATCCTGCCAGAACACTGCTCCCATGTACACCATCTGCACTGAAGACAAGGTCAGGTAATGGGGACACCTCAATGCAAGCTGGCACTTGTATTGGGTATTACATCGTAGAGCAACTTGTATGGGACCCACATCACAAGACACTCCTCTGAGGACTTAGACTGGACCATGCAGAAGATGCAGGCCTAGGAGAAAGGGACTTGAGCGACCTCTTCTGCCCTTTCCTCCTGAGCCTCTGAATCTCAAGTCCTCAGGGATCTTCCCACTCCAATGGCTAAGAAAGACCAGTCTGAAGATAGCCAGACAGCCACGGGGAAATAAGAGCAAGACTTTGTCTCAATGTCTAGGCCAGAATAATCACGATGACCTGCCCCAGACCTTCTTTCTCAGGCCTGTTTCAGTTCACTAAATGCAAATAAGCAATATGAAGAGGAGAGTAAATCAACATTTCACTCTCATTTCCATCATCGTCATCATCACGGATACTGTTAATTTTATTGTAATTATCAATTTTTTCATAATATCCCTTTCTTGCTTCAAGGCAATTGTTATTAATGTAACTTTAATGTGCTTCATTGCCCTAAAATGGCTGGGAGAAGCTATAGCTCTCTGTCTTGTTAACCTGAATTTTCTGTCTATATTCTCTCAAGTGACTGTGGCAGCGAGGTGACATTGTTGCTGTTATTTCTCTGTTGATTTATTGTATCACATGCCTGTAAGTGTGCTGGAAGCTCAGGCTGGAGAGTCAGTCTCCCACTCATGGGCTCACTCCATGACCTCTGGAGAACCTCACCTCATCCTGTTGCTTGTGTTCAAAGAGGACTGTCTATCGTCTTTGACTGCACCTCTGTACCTGTTCCTTCCCATGGTCTTTTCTTATGGGAAAGCATCCACTGGGAGGAAAGANTGACCTTTCTATTTGGAATCTGGGATTGAAAACGAACCCCCACTGTTTTGCACTGTGGAAAATTACAAGTAACATCTCCTTGGAAACAGTGGCGCCTGCCGACCCACTTAATCAGTTATTGCTTAGTATCAGTCATGGAATTTTTCAGGTTATTTCTTCTTGATTTTGAATTCAGGGTTGTGTTCTAGAATGAACTTGCTGGAAGTCTATCCTCTGAAAAAGTGGGATGATATCCTACTTTTTCAGAGGCTGCTCTTCGAATCGTAGAACATCCTGAGCACAAAGGAAAAGTGCCTAAGTTGAGAGCTGGTTATATACTATGTGGAATTAGTGTCGTGTTAGCCCCAACCGAAGCCCAATATGGGAGGTTTAAGGTGATGTTTTAGAGCACTTCACTGACACTTAGAAAACTGTTTCTGTAATACAGGTGGATCTGTGTATTGAGTACGTGGTTTTAAGCTCTTCCTTTCCTTTTTATTCAAATCGACTTGAATGTTGCATGGTCAAGTGAGATTAATAAACATTTTTTAGCTTTATTAAGTATGATCCATGTACAGATTGTTACTGTCTGTAGTTATCTAAAATGAAAGTAGTATGCATGCAATTTTCAACTTACTTTCTTGGCTTCTTAGGTAATAGAGAAAACTAGAACTTAACTGTAACTCACATGGACAGGTAGGTGAACTGGAAAACAAACTCATGTGGAGATGGAAAAGAACCGTCCTTGAGCAGATGAATAATGATAGAAGGAAGCAGTGGGTGATGGCTTGTGCTGTTCCCAGGCCTTCCTGATTCTAGCACAGTCACCTTGCACATTTCCAAAAATGTAGGAGCGAACACTTAAATCTATAAACAAAAAAGCTGAGGCATTTGAAGAATATGATAGTATAACATCAAGGTTAATTTAACAAACATATATTTTTTTTATTTTGTGGGATCTATTCACTTATGATTAGCAACTGAGGTTTTGAAATACATTTAGAAATGTCTAAAATTCATTGATGTGGAAACTAGCCCAGAAATTGTTCAGAGACGTAAAGTGGAGACTCTGAAATGCTCTGTAATTCTGTGGGGGGGGAGGAATTTGTTGTTGTTTTCATTTATGTCATTTTGAATTACCAAATGATAGACACACGAGTGACATCGGAGATGAACTACTCCAATTATCACATGGTCAACCTGATTTTCAAGATGGTAACTGACCTTTCCAAAGTCACATTCTAAATCCGTAGTGTCCTACGTGGTAGACATGAGTCACACATAGCTATTGAACACTTGAAATGTGGCTAGGGACACTGAAAAACTGAATTTTAAATGTTATTTTATTTTAATTAATTTAACTTTAAAAACTGATAGTTGGTTCAGTTATTGGAAAATTGTAAGTATGTCTAGAGCAACTTGGCTCCATTAATCTCCTTTTCAACTCTAAACTTTATGAAATCTAAATACAGATCAATTACTTCTGAGGAATATTTAGCGTCTAAATTGAGGTTGCTCTAAGTGTAAAATACACATTAAATTTCAAAGACTTAGCATGAAAAAATGCAACTATTTCATCAATAAGTTTTATGTTGATTGTTGAAATAATATTTTGGATATATGGAATTCAATAAAATTTATTAAAATTAATTTTACCTGTTTATTTGTACTTTGTTTTAATGTGGCTGCTAAAAATTTAATATGCATGTGGCTCACATTAGATTTCTATTGATAGTGCTGCTGTAGAGGATAAAACAAACAAGACTGCAGATATAATTCTTTGATTCTTAGTCTCTTGATCTTCACTGAACTATGCTGCTTCTTTAGAACATTTTCCTATCCCCTCCATTACCTTTGTAAAAGCTAGTATGTGACCTTTCATCAAAAGTTAAAATAAAATTTTTAAAAACCCAGACTTCCTGCTGGAGAAAGCATTCTAGGAAGACGGTGGAGTAGGAAGCACCAGGAATCCATGTCCCCACCTACACAACATTTGCACTAGCAGAATCTGTCTAATATAACTCTTTTGGGACTCCTGAGCCTATAGGAGGTTTGTGACTTCCAGGGGAAGTTTTGAAAGGTAATTCTCAGTTAATTTCCATCAATATCAACTTTTTTTTTAAGGCTTTATTAATTTTTCAGAGAGAGACAGAGACAGAGACAGAGCACAAGCAGGGGAAGAAGCCGGCGAGGAGCCCAATGCTGGGCTCGATCCCAGGACCCTAGGATCATGACCTGAGCCAAAGGCAGACTCTTAACCGGCTGAGCCATCCAAGCATCCCCATCAATATCAACTTTTATCACAGTAGCAGCTAGTCATCTCCCATCTATTAATTTTTCAGAGAGAGAGAGAGACAGAGACAGAGCACAAGCAGGGGAAGAAGCCGGCGAGGAGCCCAATGCTGGGCTCGATCCCAGGACCCTAGGATCATGACCTGAGCCAAAGGCAGACTCTTAACCGGCTGAGCCATCCAAGCATCCCCATCAATATCAACTTTTATCACAGTAGCAGCTAGTCATCTCCCATCCTCACCCCCATGGCAGGCAGCTGGGCATGTGCTTCTGGAGCAGCCTACACACAGCTTTCAGGAGCCAAGGTGAGCAAAAAGGACCCTATTCCACAGATATCAGAGATCTGTGCTCTGATTGCTGATTGCTGCTTCTGATCACAGAGGTACAGGCAAAGAGGTAAGTGGCCTATGTTTTTGCAGGAACATGGCTCTTTCCATTGCTGTGAATCTTTCTCCTTTGGGCTGAAATGACTTTCAGGAGATTTAAAGGGCCAGCACCCTTTCCTTTTTCCCTTTTCCTCTTTTAAAAGCCAGACATTAAAGACTAGGACATTCAAAAGCAAATGAAGGGGTGCCTGGTGTCTCAGTCAGCTAAGCATCTGACTTTTGATTTCATCTTGGGTCATGATCTGGGCTCATGAGATCGAGGCCTGATGGGTGTGGAGCTTGCTTAAGATTCTCTCTCTCTTAAAAAAAAAAAAAAAAAGCAAATGCATATATGGGGAAAATTAGAAAGTGACCACATATGTGCAGGAAAAGGCTCCTGTTCAGAAAAAAACTGAATAGACCTTAAGTTTATACCTCAGGCTGATCCTTGATACTTGGTATAAAAAAATGAAAATGAAAAGATGGAAAAAGATATTCTATGTAAACTGTAACCTAAAGAGAGCAGAAGTGGTTGTACTAATATCAAACCAAATAGACTTTAAATCAAAAAGTTTATAAGAGACAAGGAAGAACATTATACATTAATAAAAGATTGACTATAGCAAAAAGATGTAATAATTACAAACATCTATGTACCTTATAACAGGTCATCAAAATACATAAAACAAAAACTGACAAAATTGAAGGGAGGACCACAGTTCTACAACAGTAGTTGCAGATTTCAAAACCCACTCTCAATAATGGATAGAACAGCCAGACAGAAGATAAGTAAGGAAGTAGAGGACTTATACAACACAATAAGCCAATGAGATCTAACAGACATGTACAGAATAATCTACCCAACAACATCATAAACATTCTTCCTAAGTGAAGGAACATTTTCTAGGATAGAATATACATTAGACCACAAGCTAAATACCAATAATTTAAAAAGATATATACTATACAAAGTATCTTCTCCAACTACAACTGGATGAAGTTAGAAACTGATAACAGAAATAAAACTGGGAAGGTCACAGATTTGTGGAAACTAAACAACACACTCTTCAACAATCTATGGATCAAAGAAGAAATCACAAGGAAATTAGAAATCACTTAGAAATGAATAAAAATTAAAACACAACATACCAAAACTAATGGGATACAGCAAAAGCAACGTTAAGGGGAAAATTCATAGCTATACATGCCTACATTAGAAAACAAGAAAGATCTCACATCAACAACCTAACTCTATAACTTAATGAACTAGAAAAAAAAAAAAACCTAACTAAACCCAAAGCTAGCAGAAGAAAGGAAATAGTAAAGATCCTGTAGAGTAAAATGAAATTGAATTTTGAAAAATGATAGAGAAAATCAGTGAGACCAAAAGTTGGTTCTTAGATATCAACAAAACTGACAAACCTTTAGCTAGATGAATTATAAAAAAAAAAAAAAGAAAGAAAGAAAGAAAGAAACAGAGAAGACTCAAATTACCAAAATCAAATGTTAAAGTGGATATTACTACCAATTCCACATAAACAAAACTGATTATAAAAGCATACTATAAACAATTACATGCCAACAAATTGGATAAACTGGATGAAATGTACAAATTCCTTGAAACACAAGATCTGTCAACATTAAATCATGAAGAAATAGGAAATCTGAATAGACATAACTAGTAAGGAAGATGATTACAGAGTCTCCGAGTTTGGGGACCTCACCTTGTTAAGGGGGAATATGTCCATTCATACTGCTTCAGAAAAAATAACTTAAACACAAACCCCATATACCTTGTGCACTCCTCATGAGAATGTAAAATGGTGCAGCCACTGCAGAAAATAGTAAGGTGTTTCCTCAAAAAATGAAAAGTAGAATTAACATACGACCCAGCCATTCCACTTCCAGGTATATACCCCAAAGAATTTTAAGTGGGATCTCTAAAGGTTTATTTGTGCACCCATGTTCATAGCAGCATTATTTATAATAGCTAAAACATGGAAACAACCCAGTGTGCACTGATGGAATCGATAAGCAAAATGTGGTACAGGTCTTCCTCGACTTATGTTGGGGTTACATCCCAATAAACCCATTGCAAGTCGAAAATATTGTTAAGTCTGAAATACATTTAGTACACTTAACCTACTGAAAATCGTAGCTTACCCTAGCCTACCTTAAATGTGCTTAGAACACTTACATTAGCCTACAGTTGGGCAAAGTCATCTCACACAAAGCCCACTTTACAGTAAAGTGATGAATATCTCAACCAATTTATTGACTTACACTACCGAAAGTGCAAATCACAATGGTTGTATGGGTACAGAAGAGTTGAAAGTACGTCACTTGTTTACTCTTGTGATTGCATGGCTGACTGGGAGCTGCAGCTTGCTGCCATGGCCCAGCACCATGAGAGAAAATCATACTGTGCATTGCTAGCCCAGGAAAAGCCCAAAATTCAAAATTTAAAGTATAGAATTTCCGTTTTACAAGATGAAAAGAATCATGGAGATGGATGATGGTGATGGTTGCACAACGTGTAGTACCACTGAATGGTACACTTAAAATGGCTAAGATGGTAAAATTTATGTTATGTGTATTTTACCACCACCACCACAACAAAAAGAAAGAAGTAGAAAATAGGGGATGAAAAAACCCTTTCTGACTGTCTTAGACTTTCTGTTTTGCTATATTGCCTATTCCCCATTGCTGACTCTTTAAATTATTAACCATATTCACCATCCCTGCCTGCAGGAGAACTATATCTTCGTCTTGAGAACTCAGTCATGACCGTGAGAGTTGTTTTGACCAGTGAAGGCTGAGCAAAGGTAATGTCTATCACTTGTGGATGGAGGCTCTAGAGCTGTGTGAACTTGACATCCTCTCTTTCCTTTCTGCTATGATAACAGATAGAAGCTAAAATGTCCCAGGTAGAGACTGTCTGTCTTCTGGGACCTGGAGTGAAGGTGATTGGAGTAAGCTGTAGCCACCGATGATGGATGTGTAGCATGAGTGAGAACAGATCTTTGAGGCTGGAAGCCACCAAGATTTAGGGGTCATTTGCTCTTGTAGCATAATCTAGTCCCCAGTGTTAACGAATTCTGGGGAAGGCAGGTGGGAGAAAAGGGGAAGAAAAGGAAACTGGGTTGATGGGCAGGGAGGCAATTTCCATAGTTTCCATATAGAGGTTTGTAGACATTTGGCGAAAAAATATCCCATCTAAATGATTTTCACCAGGGCTAGAGGGAGATAAAGAATTTTCAGTGCTAAAGAGGACTTTTTAAGACTACAACGGTTGGGTCAAGTTTGTTTTCATTTCAGAAATAAAAAGACTAGCTCTGCCCATGTGCTGCAGTTACAGAGTTTTCAAAGGCAGACGGTGCAGCGGGTAAGGACCCTGTGGCTATCATGCAAAATTGGTCCTGCCTTGAGGACAGAGGCTGTGCCACGTCGTCCTGATTGTAGATGCCACTGCTTCTTGGGTTTCTGAACTATTAACTATCTCTTTCTGTCTTTCCCAAAATGATATTAGAGGTAAAGGTTGGAAAGGGAAAGTAGACTTAGGGACTCAGAGTTGTTTTTAATTGAATGTTTTTTAATTATGAAAGAAGTAGCGGCACCTGGGTGGCTCAGATGGTTAAGTGTCTGCCTTTGGCTCAGGTCATGATCCCAGGGTTCTGGGATCAAGCCCCGCATCAGGCTCCCAGGTTAGCAGGGAGTCTGCTTCTCCCTCTCCCTCTACCTCTCCCCCTGCTTGTGCTCTCTCTCTCTCTCTCAAATGAATAAATAAAATCTTAAAAAAAAAAAGAAGTAAAAATTCATTTTCAGTTTAAATCACTCAATAAGAAACAGAGGAATAGTAAACGTCTTCTCCTTCTCTGCCCAAAGTGCCCAAGCCTGTTCCTCAGCAGCACTGTGGTTATTGTTTCTTCCGCCTTCCAGACACTGTTGATGTCTGTATTAGACATACACATAGCTCTGGATATGTTTGCTGGAATAGTTGAACATTATTTGTTCAAGGCACAGACGGGACCATACTCAACAAGCTATCCTGTAATTTGCTTTGATCACTTCACAGTGTTGCCTTGGGCATCCTGTCAACAAAAAAGAAATCTATACCATTCTTCCTATTAGCTACATAATATCCCTCTGCTTGACCAAACTATAATTTATTTAACTAATGTCCTTTTCATGAGCATCACTGTTTCTGGTTTTTCCCCCCATTATAAAAGTATTGTAATGAACACCTTTCTCTCCCTTCCATCTGTGACATTTTGTGTAGGTCTTCCGGCATGTGCGTTAATACATCTGTGTGGGAAATCAAAAGAAGGAAGCATAATTAAATAGTACTTTAAAAATTAATAAGTATTACTAAATTGCACCCTAAAATGTAAATGTGAACAAATAACTCTTGACTATCTTGAGAATTATAGTTTCTTTTAAATTTTTGCTAATATGGTTCAATGGTGGTGATATCTTATTTGATATAATTTGCTTTTTACTAGGAATGCGCTTGAACTTCATATCATGCATTTATTGACCATCAAAAAGCAAAAGGGTGGCAACACTTCTGTGATCTCATGAAGGGACTTCAACTCAAAGGTTGGTACCTGAAGTCCTTTGGAGAATGACTCTGGGCCCCTGGGGATAAGGGTCATCACCTATATATCTCTGTATCTCCAGCACCCCAGCACATCTCTTGGTGTATGGGAGACACTCCTTCAGTGTTTGATGAATGAATGAATAAAAGTGGGTACAACAACGTAGCAAAAAGCTGAAGAAGGTGCACAAATTCAGAAGAATTGGAAACATGGTGTTTGGAGTACAAGGAATTGAAAGAAAACTGTAAAAGTTACACGCACAATCTGCTCATGGGTGTGTGACATGTGCCCCATGCTTGGAAGGGCCCCAAAGTTAATTTAGTGCATAGCTGGCACTATTCTGAAATTCTTAATAGTTTTTAACAAGGGGCGCTGCATTTTTATTTTGCACCAGACCTTGCAAATTAGGTAGCTGGTCCTGGGTACAGAAGGTGAAAGTAAATGGTAAGATAAATATTTAGAAAGTGTTTGGGGAGATGAAGTTGCACTTGAGGGTCACATCTGGATGAAAGTGAGAAGTGGGGCCTCTGGAATCTTTTTATCATGTGTTTCTACTTCAACTAAAATAGATCAGCATATGTAGTCCTTTCTAATCCTCATGTTTAGATTAGGAAATAGACTAATGCCTGACCTGTGGCAACAGCAAAATTATGGCTAAGATTCCATCAAAAAAAAAAAAATCAGTGTAAGCAGCTGCCCACTGAGTGGGGAAACAAGAAATAGAAAAAGAAAACTCAACCAATTGTCTGCAATGGCAGATTATAATTTAGGGTGCAATTACAATAATTACAGTGGAAAGAATTGCAGTGTGTGCTGAGTTAAATATTGTACTTGTGCAGAATTTAACACTAAGTCCATTTCTTTGTAATAAGTGATTTTTACTTACCTCAGTACATAAATGAAAATGGTCATTAAGATGCTGAAATTTAGCAAGTGATAAAATGGGATTCATTTCTATATAGTTGACAACTGATAAAAATGCACATACATGTTTATGGGTTGTAGATATCTATGTAACGCATATTAACATGGAAGAGAGAGCATCATATGCCAAGCATCTTGAAAGGTGAATTCTGGCCATTCGCTGACAAAGGAAACACCAGAAAAAGACCAAATCCATGGTGGGAAGATCATAAGTTTGATTTCAGGAGCACACAAAAAGTTGAATCCAGACTGCCTTTGAGATATCTCAAAGGAGCTGTAACGAGTAAGCTTTTGGATACATGCATTTAGAGTCCTACATGTGGGACTGAGAAGGGGGGGCCCAGAGGCGGGAGGGATACCTGCCCTGTGTTGAAAACAGACACCAAGGGAAGAGATTCTTTTAGGAAGAAGAAATGGTCAGTGGTGCCAAAAACTACTAGCAGGTACAATAAAATGATTCTTTGATTCATTAGATTAAGTAACACAGAGGACACCGCTACAGCTAAAAGAGCTGTTCAGGGGCCAGAAACCAGACCCAGGTTGGTGGAGAAGTGGATGGGATAATAGAAGTGAAAATACACACTTGCTCTCACCCTTTCTCTCTCGCTCCTTCTCTGTTCAAAGATACAGAGAATTAAGCCATCTGATCCTCCATTCTGCTCACTCACATTGCTGAGAAAGCTTGAGATGTAGTGAAGGGGTCCAGGAAGAGCCCATTCTCTCCAGGGGGTGAGGGCAAAGGCAGGGCAGTAAAGGTGATGTCCCTGGACTTCTAGCCCTGCTCTGTCTTAGTCTGGGAGTGATGTTTGAAGCTGGGGAAATCACTGAGCCTGAGGCTTCATTCCTACTTTCAGAAGACAAAGACATTCAGGGAGTATTACTGCCTTCCAGAGGAAGACGAACCCTATGTCTAAGCTGAGACTTGGCCAACAGGAAGTATGTAACCAGAGTACACCCTCTGTGAGGCCAGGTGCCTGGTGAGCACTGTGTCAAGGTCCTGGCGTTCGTGCATAGGGTCATCTTGATTACTGCCAATGCCCAGGGTCTCACATTCACAAAGATCTCAGATTTAGACTTACGTCTCTGGCTGTAACTGAGGCAACACACACAGTCTCAAAAGTACACTGATGGGATTGGGAAGAAGACCTTGAAAACTGTAAATCTATTTCTATTCCCTTTCACCTTGGGCAAGCTACGGAACATCCCTGTGCCCCAATTTCTTTGTCTTTGAAATAACAGGATCCACTTCATCAGGTTGTGGGGAAAAAAATTAAAACAACATAAGATATGAAAGATGTATTGAGCCAGGCATAGCATATAGTAAGCACTCGATAAATGTAAGCCAGTATTACTTTTATTACTACCCAGTGTTTGTGAACAACATGATTGCATTACATCATATTTCTGGTAGGAAACATAATTTGTTAAAAGTAAATATTTTCAAAATAGCATCATTTTTGTGACCCTGTTTTGATATTTCATTTTTTTTTTGAATATACTGGAGCCTTAAAATAATCTAAGTGTTTTGGGTTCTTCTCCCCTCTGAGTGGACTTGGCAATGATCGCTCAGGAGGACTTGCATATGGAGGTTGAACATGGGAGAACGTGGCAGTGAGCAGTGGGGGGGGGGGGCTCTACCTCTGTCTTCACAACTGTAAGAGATCTCTTGAAGGCTCAGCCTCCATTGTTCTTTGAAAATATTTAATATGGTGATACTGTTGCTGCGCTTAGGTTGTCAATGTTATGGGAATGGTTAGTTACCCTTGGAAGACTGTCTTCGGGCACCTGAGCACGTAGGCAAGGTGACCTCTGAGCATGTCTGCAGGCAAATGGATTTGCTAAGGGTTGCTTTGTGAATTGTTACATGAAAACTTAGTTTATGGAACTGTAGCTCACCAGGGATATTAATATTTCAGGTGTTTATCAAATAGATTTAGAGCCTTCTAGAGGCTGGAATCTCTGGGGAAAAAAGTAAGAATAAAAAGCTTGTCTGATCTAGCTTGATGGTCAAGCAGGAAACTCTTCCGATAGAAAAACAGAATTGCTAAGAGACAAAATTAATTACTGGACATGGTTATTCAAACCAGACAAATTCATCTTTGGAAATTCAGAGTTCATGAAATATATATTTTATGAGCAACAATAGCTTTGTTCCTTTTTACCATTGTCAAGTAAAGAAAATATTCACATTAAATGGTGGTATTTCTGAACACTAATTAATTTCTTCTAAAAGGCATTCTAAATGACTGAGACATGACAGTCTTGGCATCCACCTTGGACTAATAAGGGAACAAATACAGCAGTTAGCAAAGTTAAAGCTTCAGGCCTAAGGGGGGGGAGACTGGTTCACAATGAATTTCGTGGAAAGATATCTAGACCTGGTGTGGGTAGAGACGTGAAGGAAGGTAAGAATGGCTCACATTTCCAGGCTCTGTGCTAGGGAGCTCCACTTTAGCAGAGAGCATCTTCTTAAGAATAATAACTGCATTAACCTGGTTTGGAAGTTGAGAAGATGTGGGTAGAGGGGAGCAAATGGCAATTCCCTTCTTGGTGCACGGTCTGCTAGTACTCATTTTCTATCATTTTTATTTACTAGAGGATGGGGAGGACATCAGCATTTAACAAATGAGAAAACTGAGGCTCAGAGAGTGTATGTGACTGATCCCACATCACACAGCCGGCAATCTGGCAGGGGTGGGTGGGTGCTGGGATCAAACCCATATTGTTGCTCATTATGCCTGATCTTTTCCTCTCCATCCAAACTGCCTCGTCACACAGTTGGGTCTCCCCAGTTTGGATATCTCTTTTTAACGACACTTGGAGGTGTTTTCCAACCAGTGAATTACAAACACAGATTACATGAAAATGCCTAAATCTGCATCATGGGATAAGAACTATCTGCCATTTACTCTTCAATTAACCTAAATGCAATCATTATATTCCTGC
>NW_024425563.1:44119304-44139633 GCF_017311325.1 Ursus maritimus | reverse complement strand
ATTGTTTGCCATGCCTACTTCATTGTAATGAATTAGTTAATTGGCTGATATCTACCTTGATTATGAAAGGGCACAAACAGTGTAACAAATAAAAACATTCTAGAGGAAAGCAGAGGGAGCAAAAAGAAGAAATGAGAGAAAGCTGCAGAAAGGACAGTAGTTCTCATGAGTACTTGGCTAAGGATGTGACTTTGCTCTGCTCAGTGCTGTGGCCTCTTCTTTCATTTCCTGGATCCCACCAATGCTTCTGCCTGGCCTCCACTCAGGTCTTATGAAGCTAGTGGTACAGGGCTGGCTGCTTCCTGCCTCCTTAAACTGAAAACTTAGAATCGATGATAGAGAGTGGCCAATATCAGCTGATAAAAGAAATCAAAGTTCAAATTTTTCCCTATAATGTCAAAATATTGGTCTATTTCCTTCTAATACTTTGTTGTGTGTGTGCATATAAAAACATTTTTGCAGAGTTGAAATTATACCCTACACGTAATTTTGTATTCTGCTTTCTTTTCACCCAACATTGTATTGCTACAGCATACAAAATTCTATGAAAACAACTTGGGAAACAAATTTAATTAGTGTTTTTTTTTTTCATTGTGGAACGCATATTTTCATATGGTGGACAGCTGGCAGGGTATACAAGGGTGTGGTCTCTCCCTACCCATCCCCAGCCCCATTCTCATCCCCAGCACATGGGGCTGAAATGCCCAGTAGGCCTTTTACTAGGTCTCTGACTCTGGGGCCATCCCTGATGCCAGTGTAGCGGAGCTGAGTTGTGGAAATGGGAGGGGTGTTTACATATGGCATCTCTAGATCCCTAGCCTGGTACCTTTCTTCCTTAATAGCTTTTGTCTAACTCTGTGGCATACTCCCTTCCACCCTGGCTACCAAAGGTAATTTCTATGTTTGGCATTTTATAATGACCATAATATTGTGCACTTGGACGATCTGGCCAGTTTGTTCTGCCCTTGGGCCTGTGGGCAGGAGACTTGTGAGTTTGTTGGGAAGGGGGGAGCTGTATGTGATCCATTCATGTCCATATAGGCTGATCAAAGCAAATTCAAAGCAACAGGACACCCTAGACTGTGCCTAGACCCTCTGACCGCCTGTCCTTTCTCCTGGACTCATGGCTTCAGTTTTTGAACTCTATCCAATTCGGATTCCTGCCTCTGGTATCCTTTGGCAATTTTCCTGCCTCTTTTTACTTTTTGGCCTTTGGCTGTCGCTTTTGGTGTTCTCTTTTATCACGTGGGTTTGCTCTACCTTAACCTCACGGCTATATGGAACTTCAGCTTTGGCCACGGTACACCTATTGTCCATTTCCTTCTGTTGGGATAGAGCAGGTGCTAACATTTTGCCTATGAATATTGTTGGGTTGCTCATTACCTACCCTAGGCAAAGCATGAAGTCCCAGTCACTCTCCTCTGCCCATACCTGGGGAATTCAGTGCAACAGGAGGAAAAAACAGTCATTACCATTGTCGTCCCAAAGAAAGATGAGGAGATAACGGGGCTGACCCTCAGTTTACATTGGCCACCCCTTGCAGCCTCACCACCACCTTGTCCAAATTTCTCTTCTCAAGTAATACTGAGATAGTTCCAGTAAATGTCTAGGTTCCCAAGCTCAAGAGGTAAGGGCAGAGAGGATTAGCAGGCTTGTATCCAGACTGATCTGTTAGAACAAGGCAGAATCAATGGCCCCTCTGGGAAGGCAATCTGCAGCCACGATTCCCTGCCTCCCCAGAACGTAGGATCAGTTAGCTAATTTACTACCCAATTCGGCCAGACTCGTGAAAGGACAAATTGTCAGAAGACTTCTCTTTAGGGAGGTCCCTCTTTCCCTCTCACTCACTGGTGATGTGAGTGAAATGCGCAACCTTTCCAGAGAGCAATAAGAACTACAAACCATAACTATATATCCTTCGTCCCAGACACACTATTTCTAGGAACTTATACTTTAGGAAATCACTGGACAAACCCTAAGAAGATGCCAGTGGGTAACGGTAACAATGCGACAGTAGAGCTGGCCATAAAAGCCAAAGATATTTAAAGAGGGAGTGAGGAAGGGTAGGAAGAAGGAAAAGGAGAGAGAGATAGAGAAGGGCAGAGACAGAGAGACAAAGAGACACAGACAGAAAGAGAAACAGAGAGAGAAAGAAAGAGAGAGGGTGTGGCACGCATGTGAAGAGCTTCAATGCCCCACAACAAATTGAATTGGTTAAATAAACGGTGGTCCATCTATAAATGAAATACCATAATATTATGTAACATGAAAAATGATTTATATGTGGTTACTAGCCTAGAAAATGTTCTTGCTATATTGTGAAGTTACAAAAAGCAAGTTACCAAACAGTATCCTTTTAAGGATATGCACTAAATGTTAACAGTGGTTATCTGTGGGTGGTGTGATTTCAGGTGACTTTTAAACATTTTTTTGCTTGTATATATTTTTTAATAATCTACAAAAGCCTGCATTGCTTCTGTAATTAAAAATAACAGTCAAAGAGGAAAGAGTAACTAAAACCCCCTATCCCAGCCATTCTGGACTCCTTGCTTTGTGTGAGAAGTGGCAAGCACCTTGGGGACCCAGACACATCTTCCTGTCTTTGAAACAGCGCTCTCTCCAGAGAAATCTGGATGAGAACCTCATACTTGCCAGACATCGCCTCATATAAATCCCTGGCACTGGCAATCCTAGCCCACAGCAGAAGCCCCACCTGGGGGCCAGCCCCGAGGAATGAGCTTTCAAGAGCCCAGACAGCCACCTTCTGTTTCGCAGAAGCTTCTGCACAGCGCCACCCAGAGGACAGTCAAGGGAATCTCATGGTTCCTTAGCTCTCCAGACCCTTTTTCTGATCTCAGGGAAAAAGGCTGCAGTTGTCTTTCAGGGCACTAACGTCTGTCTCCACCTGCCCGATCAAGCCAAACCTGGCAGGACCACCTGCCCCATCTCAAAAGGGATCAGAATCTTTACAGATAGTGCTCAAATTCTATGTTTTTAATGTTTTTATTTTTATTTATTTATTTATATTTTACCACTTTTTAAAAAAATTATTATGTTCAGTTAGCCACTGTATAGTAATTCTGTGTCTTTAATAAGCTGTTCTATATACTAAAAGCTGGAAGGCAGTTAGGTTGCCCACACAGCCCCACCCTCTCTGTGCCATTAGAAACGCGTGCCCTCCTGGGCTCATTTGTTCTTTTCTCTCTATAGCAAGGTGGTGGGGTGCGTGGGAATTCAGACATGCTGAACCCTACCACCAACTTGATGAATTCCTTCCTTCCTTCATTTCCACTGATGGCCACCGGTATGGAAAGAGTAGGCCATGGCCACCACTGCCCAGGACATTGCGAACAGAGGGGACACAAGCACCTAAATGCATTCCTATTGTGCAGGTGGTGGGCCAAGTAGTAAAGGTGAGGAGTAGAGAAAACAAATGTGACATCATCCCAGGCCATGAGGGTGTGGAGTACGCAGAACTGGTAAGAAAGCCTACGGGCCCGGGGCCCGGTCTGCGTGAGAAACAAATGGCCGTGGAGTCAGACTGAGCCCATTTTACCGCTGGGAAACAGAAGCATTTGGGGCTATAGTCATTTCCTTGTTGTAATATAGGGAATTAGGATTAGAAATAACTGTTTTCTTCTCTCCATCAATAGAACATGGGCTGGGATTCCTACCTCCCACCCAGATTGCTATGTTTGGCCTTACAACCCCAGGGAAAGGAATATGTTACGGCATTAGCTCTTAATCACTTCGATGTCATCGATTCCCTTCGAGAATCTGATGGGATGTGTCTATGTTTCGATGTCATCGATTCCCTTCGAGAATCTGATGGGATGTGTCTATGTACACACACTTTCGAGAAAATTGCAAGGGGTTTACTGACCCCCAGAAGCACCTCTATGGTTTGTGAGATTAAAAACTCTTAACCCCACACAAAGGACAGAGAGAAGTATGGAAGGGTAAGAACACAAGGAACTGAAATCTAAGAAAAAGATGTTCATCGTTCCTGGGAGAAAATGCCTTCTGAAGGGCAGGAGGAAAACAAGAAAATGAGTAGGCTGTATGATGCGCTGCCAGCAAAACGTCCCAAAGTGATGACAGCTGACGTGCTAGCAGTATTTTAGGATCTCTCTGCCACTTGCACATTTGTTCCTTAGATACGCTGACAAAGGCGCACGTTGGAGATTACTGACTCTCTTTCCATTGAGGCTTTTCTATTGAGGATGACAATAAGAAAGCTACGGGCCTGGCAAAAACATCCAGTTATTGGTGTGATGGAAACGATGCAGTGCGAATTAGTGAAATCATCCCGTGCCTTTCCCATGGGATTCCAGAACATTCTCATTTGGTGACAGGGCTTCCCCTGCAGTGACTCTCTCCCAGAATGTACCTGGGACACCAACCACCCTCTGTGTTTGCCCAGCCTGGCCTCTGCTGTTGGAGCCTTGTTTTGTTAAAATAAACATGCTAAGCCCTCTCTCCGTAAGGTACGATGGCTGTTCATAATGACATGAGTGGCTGTGTTCTGAGGATAGCTGAATTGAAGCATGGGTTTCAATGCCCTAGTTAGGAGAAATGAGGGATGCAAGAAGACAAAAGATGAAGAGAATGTGATTCCGTGGCCCTGAGATGGAGGAGCTTATCTCTGACAGTGCCAGCCTTGACATCCAGTCCGAAGTCAAGTTCAAAAGGACTTAGACCAGCACTAAGAAGCTTTGCTCATTGGAATTTGTCCTTTTCAAGCCTCTCACAGATAGGACCTTAGCTGACAAGTTCCACCACCCCAATTTATAGGAGACCTGGAAGAGAGCTTTAGAGAACCTGTTCACCGACTTCCAATTCACATCTTGCAAGGTATAGACTATGATTATTCCTGCTTAAAAGATGAAGAAAGCAGATCATCTGAAAGGAAAAGAGCATGGAGTTTGACACGTGGAGTTCTGGATTTGGTGGCTCTGAGCCTCAACATTCTCACCTATACAATGGGTACAAAACCTATGCTATCCAACATTATTGTAGCAATGAATCAGACACTTGAACTCAAGTCAGGTAGGCAGGAGGTGCTCAAAATACAGTTTCTTCTCTTAACTAACTGCCCAAAGTTATTCTTCTGGGAAATGGCAGAGACAGGTGTTCTAATGGCAAGTCCAGGGATCATTCCCTGCATCCTATCCTGCCCTGCCTAGGTCTTCTGTCTTCTCAAAGGCACCATGGAAAGAGCTTCAAATTCCCATCTGGCGCCTTGGAGATTCACCTTTCATGACAAAGATTCCCGCAGAATTAATTCTCAGCATTGCTAAGGTGGGTGCTGGTGGATGTGAGTAATTTTTTTATAGTGTTACAATAATTTATCATCCTCTCTCCAGCAGCCGTACTCTGGCTGGCAGTTCTAAAAACCCTACAGTCCACGAGAGAGCAGTGAACAGAAATATTTTCAAGAGCAGATGGGACGTACCTTCAAAACGCAGGATTGTCCCACTGAAACTGGGACATCTGGCAACCCTAAAAAAGCCCAAACTAGATGAAATAAAAATTATGAGATGGAGAAGCAGAAAAATATGTCTTTGCATTGATTAGCAGGGAATGTAATTAATCTCCTTCAACTCCCTTTTCAGTCCTGTGGTGTAAAACAAGGAGAAATCGCAGTCTTGCTGCATTCCCCTGTGACAGTTCTTACGTGATAATTTCAAAGTAGTACGAGTTTGAAAACTTCATAGTAATGCCTCCCCGTCTATTGCTCAGAACTGTTCAGGGAGTGATAAAATTCATGCCCAAACTTCCTTGGTACAATGCTTTTCTTATGAGCCTGGCCAACAGCAGGGCGAGAGCACTCAGCCGACTAGAGTCAGGCCAACTTTTACAGTTTTATTAGGAAATTATACAAACAAATCTTTCTTTGCCTGTTAGATGGTTTTATTCCAATTTCTCTTTTTGTGGAGGTTAGAAGTGAGAGAGGGAGTACAGGAGGGAAGATTTCCAGGTTTCTTCTCATCTGCCCTTTCTTCTCTTTCTGTTTTTACTCCTAGCAACCCATGTTAGGTTGGTCATTTTCTCCTTTTCAAACCTGTGTTCCACTTGACCATTAGACTAGACACCAGTGTTAGTGTGGAGTTGTGTATCTTTGTCCCGTTTCCCTGCCCCACTCAGGTCCAGCACAGTGCCCGAAACATGTAGGTACTTACAAGTAAAATGTTTGTGGATTTGAACAAGCCAGACACCTCCCACAGACCAACAACCCTGCATTTGGTCTGGAAGAGGATTAGATGAGGAGTGAGTACCTGAGTTCCGTTTCTCACCTGCTAGTGGACAGGCCACAAAAATAAGAAGATAAAATCTAAGAAACTAATCTTTTTAAAGCCAAATATCCACTCCTATAAAGGTGAATTAAATATATATAATACATATATATATTAAATCATTATATGTTATATATGCTGTGTTAATATATATGCTATGTTAATATTATATATGCTATAATATGTAAGTATTATATATATATTATATATATCGTTATTGAATTGAACTTTATTTTCCCAAATATCCTATTATGCCCACTTCCTGGATCAGAGAAGCATTATGGACTGAATTATGTTCACTCTACTCCCAAAATCCATATGTTGAAGTCCTACCCTCAATGTGATAGCATTTGGAGAAGGGATCTTTGGGAAATGGTCAGGGTTAGATGAGCTCCTGAGAGTGGAGCCTTCATGATGAGATTTGTGCCCTTATTAGAAGAGGAAGAGAAAAACCTCTCTCTCTCCATGTGCATACTCAGGGGAAGTGCCAGGTGAAGACACAGCAAGATGGCAGCCATCTGCAAGCCAGAAAGAGCGCTCTCATCAGGAGCTGAATCAGTTGATCCCTTCATCTAGGGCTTCTAGCCTCAGAAATGCGTTTCTCTTGTTTAAGCTGTCCAGTCAGTCTATAGTATTTTGTTAAGGCAGTCCCAGCTGACCAACACAAGAAGCAATGCTCAGCATGGTTAAACACCATACCCATGGGCACATGGCCACGAAATGATAAAGCTGAGAAAAGATCCATGTCTCTGATTCCAAGCCCAGGGCAATTTCCACTACAAGACACAGACAGCTCCAAGTTCGTGACCCATCATGCATTACCATGTAACTTGCACGGACGCAAGTAGCTGGTATCACCCAGGGGTTATTTCCTGGAACAAACCCACTGAGGTTGTGCATGGAAGCTGGAAGCCTTGGATCTGCCTCACCCTCTGCCAAGCAGAAGTTGTGAAAGCAGGCCACCTGCTGCTCTCAGCCTCAGTTTCCTTATGTGAATAATGGGGATTGTGAGAATTAAGTTGGATGCTAAACTTACAAGACCCTTGTGAGCTAAGTGCCTTAAAATGACAGATCGCACATAAATTTCACTCAGAAAGTTCCTCAGAGGTGACACTATCACTTTGAAAATAAGGAAATTGATCATAAACAATGATCTTTGAGGACTAACCCTGCCAGAGTCACCTTAAACTCATCCCCTCAGAGAGAACATCCAAGGGCCTTGTTGAGTAAGTCAAGGCTGCTTATTCATTAGGCCCAGAAGGCCTGGTGTCTAGGGCCCCGAAGAGTTTGGGGCCCCATTTGTTAACTTCTTGTAACACCAGAAGGAAGAAAATAAACTTTTAGGTCAGAAAATTATTTTAATATATAATATTAAGATGTTATCTTTATACCAATGCGGTTATAGAATATAATCTTTAATACTGTTTATGCAGGAGGAGACCCACAAAGGCAAAAGTGCCCTAGGCTCGTAAAAGTCACAGTACGGGCCGGCGGAAAGCTCCAAGTAACTAAAATACTTTTTTTTTTTTTAAAGATTTTATTTATTTATTCGACATAGATAGAGACAGCCAGCGAGAGAGGGAACACAAACAGGGGGAGTGGGAGAGGAAGAAGCAGGCTCATAGCGGAGGAGCCTGATGTGGGACTCGATCCCATAACGCCGGGATCACACCCTGAGCCGAAGGCAGACGCTTAACCGCTGTGCCACCCAGGCGCCCCATGAAAATACTTTTAACTTCCAAGGGAGACATTTCATTCACTTGGATTAAATACAGCTCTGTAGTTCTGGAGGCACGTTCCACTCCCTCCGCCTTCTCCTGAAAGTGCAACCATCTTTCCAGAGTCTTCACTGTTTACCCCATCCCCTCCGTCTACACCCTCTTCTCCACTGGGCAGATATTCTAATGTCCCCCACCTCTGGGCCTCTGTTAAAAGGCATCACAGCTCTTGGTCTCTTGGTTTTGACTGTTCTCATCACCCTCATCACCTTTGCCTTGTGTTTTAATCATTCAGTCCGTTGGCCAGTCTTATCCAAAGTTTGCCGAGTGCCCCGTGCACTGCAGTCAAGCTTAGTGGTAAAGACCAAGGATTCTGGCCTGAAGTTCAAAATCCAGTTTTGCCCCGTGCTAGCTATGTGATATTTGCCTAGTCAGTTAATGTACTTTCTTCCATTTCTTCGTCTGTAAAATGGGAAATGTGATAGCATTTACCTCACAGGATTCTCGTGAAGATTGTGAAGATACATTCACAGACACAAACTTACTGCTGGGAACATAGCAAGCGCTATTCAATGATAGATATTATTATCATTTATTGTTATTTTTATTAATATTATGTATCAGTTTCTAGGCCTTAAGCATACACAGAGCTCTTTAAGGCATTCACAGTCTAGTGGGAGAATAGGCATATAAAGGAAACGCATTAAGACATATCTTTCTAAGTGTTTGGAGAACCCAGACTCTCTCTACCTGGGGAAGTCGGGAAGGCATTTTAAACGAAGCCACATGCAGGTGCAATCTCAGTAGAGGGTTGGGTTCTTCAGACTGATGACGGGCAGGGCATCTAGGAAGGGTTTGCAGACTTGAATATCTCAAATGGCAAGTTATGTTTGGAGATTGGTGAGAAGTTTGGTGGGGCCAGAGCATGGGCCACTTCTTGGGAGCAGAGCCGGCGGGGAGGTGGGAGAGAGAGAGCCCAGACACACTTGGGAGCTTGGCCTGTTTCCTACAGGCTTTTGAAAACTGGAGAGCAAACTGCTTAAATGTGTCCTTTGGGGAGACCACCGTGTTGCAGGTGGAGGGAGGACTGGAGGGAAGGGTCATTGCAGGGGGAGTAGTTAGCAAGCTATTGTGAGCATGAGCTCAGATCTTGGGGCTGAATCTAAGGCAGATGGGGTGTGGAGAGAGAGAGAGGAAGAGGCCAGAAATGCAAGACTGGGCAGGGCGTGGTGACAGATTGGTTGTAGGAAGGTGATGAGCAAAAGATGGAGGCTGACTGTTTTCTGGTTCTTAGCTTGGGTGGCAAGACCGATGTTGCCTATGTAAGTGAAGACTGAAAATGGTGAAGAAGGAAGCATCTGCAGTGCTTCTGGAACACACGTGGGGACTTCTGGGAAGCAGCTGAAGGGATGAGTCTGGTGCCCCGAAGGGAGACATAGGCTGGTGAGAAAGGTTGAGAAAATTCATCAAACCTGTAGGTGGTTGTCGAAGGCACGAGAGTAGCTGAGAGCACCCAGCTGAGGGGGTCAGCCATGGCTGGATGTGAGACCCGGGATGCCTGCGGGATTCAAAGCTGAACAGTTGTGGTCAAGTTGGAAGGAGTCAATGACAGAGTCTATTTTATTTCATTGTTCATTGTCCACCTCGTCCACAGGAATGTTAGTTTCATGAGAGTAGCGTCTTTGTGTTCTGCAGCAAAGGCACTGCGAGCCACCAGTGTCATGTGATATAAACTGGCACATATTGGGGAAACATTACAAGCAGAAGGGGAGCTGAATATACAGGATCGGTCAAGGTTCATTTTCCCAGAGAAGGGTGCCTACGTCAGGTGCACCACAGCTCTGGTGGAGAGAAGGCTGCCACTACCTTGTAGTTCTACTTAGTTTTAAGGGTGCAGAGGGGACGACCTGGTAGAGACATGTCCTCTTTAGAAAGTCTGCTTGGTCCCTGTCCCAGTAAGCTAACTCTGCTTGCTAATAAGCCATTAAAGGGAGGAGGTGAACCTCCAGGGCCATCGGATCTATATCTGCTCCCTCGGGTATCCCCAATACCTACAACAGTGCTCAGCACATAGGAAGTGGTCAAAAATAGTCATGGAATCAATAGTGTACCCCAAAGTGTCTAGCACCGTCCTTGGCACATAATGAGTGCTCAAGGAGTGAACTTTTCTTCTGTCTTCCAGACACTTATGGGACTCATGCTAATTCTAACTTATTTCTCCATGCCCTCTTGCCTGTTCATACACCCTAGTGGGGTCTGATCCCCCTTAGGGACCCCAATACCCTGGGATTTTTTCTTTGTTTTTCCTCCAATCACATTTGCTGGAACTTGTGTCCCATCCCTGTGTCCCTCCCCTTCCTGATGGACAGTAACACCTTACAACAAATAGGGACAGCTGCCACCAGTTTTCAGCTAAGGAAACGGAGACCCCCAGGGTTTAATGTCTAGCCCAAGGCTGTAGGGATGGTAAGTTGCCCTGTGGGCGCATCTAAGCCTTTTGACTCCGAGTCCATGGCTCTGCTGCCACTTCCTCCAGGAAGCACTTGGAGTATGGTTCACAACGGTCTTTGAGCACATCTTTGGGAAAAGATGATGAAATGGTTGTCATGCTGCATTCCCAGAAAAGCCACACAACACAGGCTGCTTAGAGTGGAATGGTGGAAAAATACTGTTTGTTAAGACAGCTGGGTTCCTGGGTCAGCTCTGACACTTAGCATATGTGTGACCTTGGGCAAATCTCAGCAGAGCTCTGGGCCTCGGTTTTCCCTTCTGCAAAATGAGAATAATAATGCCTGCCCTTTCTGCCGTATAGGATTTTTAAATCAACAATTGCATAGTGCATATGCACAACAAATGCAAAAATGAATACATACTTGAGTGAAAAAGTTGAGAGGATTGTAAGTTGTCCATAGTAGCAGGGGCCTCATTTTTTCCGTTTTAAAAATGGTCAATAATGAAAAGAGTGCCAGTTCGGGTCTCTAAAGATTGAGTCATAGTATCCATTTATGTATTAATTTCGATTCTAAATCAATTTTTCCTAAACAGCGTTGCGCATGTTTGATCTGTGCTTTATAAACTTTTTTTTTTATCAGACAGACGAAATTTCTTACAGTTCACTCTGGCAGAAATAACTCTTTGTCATTGTCATCACTTTGATAAACAAAGCTTTGAGGGCTTAAAACACCCCGGAGGGTAGAAGTGATATTTACAAAGGGATCCTTTGGTCCATGAGTCTCACCAACTTGTTCCTTGTGCAGTTACATGAATGAGAAAAAGAGCCTGGCTCTTGGATCTGGGACATCTGAACTGTCTCCTGCCAAGTGGCAGGGACAATTTTAGTGCTGCTGAGAATCTGACTGCTGTTTCCGCCTACTCCCGCCTTCCTCCTTCCTCCTGTCCTTGAGCACGCAGATGCTGCCTGCCTTCTGCTCTCTCCTTTACCAGTTTCTTGTATTGCCATGTCTCCTTGCACCCGCTTTCCACACTCCAGATTCTCACTGTTTTCCTCCTTATCCCTCCCTGCTCCCTATGCACAGTTATATATTGCTTGGCTTCTCCAATAGACCTATGCTATGTCTTTCCTTATCCTCGTGAGCACAGCGGCACAGACGGGGGGAAGGGGGGAGCAGGCTGATTTCATTCTTCTCTTGAACCTTAAAATGCCAGTCATAGGAACCCTTTCCAGATCTTCACTTTCTTTGTCGTCTTCCCCCTGGATTGCTGCAAACTTCGTTAACCAGGCACCTGTCTCCAGCTCGGCCCACTCCAGTCTACCAAATCACCCCCTTGCACTCAGCGCGAACTTTCCAAATACTAATTCTGACCATGTCACTTCTAGAATGCCCCAGTAACTCCAGATAAGATCCATATTCCTCAGCTACGTATTAGAGGTTGTCTCTCACCCAGCCTTTTCTCACTGCTCCTAACTGATTCATTCCTAGATACACACATAGTACACACTCAGTGTTGATCTCCGATGGCATTGCTCGTGAATGGAGGAAGGACTGGGGGATGCCCAGCGTGGACAGCAGTGTGGTACAATGGAAAGGACACGGGCTCTGGGGTGGACCCGGTGCAGGGGTCAGTCATTTATTCACCTGCTCTTAGCCTAGTTTTCTGTATATACAACAGTAAGTCTTTCACCCTTCCTCAATGCCAGGACCAGGGAGAGGCTAATAAAGACTTCGTTCTGGACGAAAAAATTCCAAGGGCCATCAAAAACTCAGTAATCAAGAAAATATTATTTTAACATAGTGTTTTTTAAAAACCAAATTTAATGCAAAAGAACCCCATGATGAACACATTTCAAAATTTAATAAAAACAGTTTCTGACCCCGCCCTTACACCTCACTCTCATCCGGCTCTTCTCACAGGGTTACCGGGAGAATCCGTGCAGGGCGGTAACCACCACCTGGCCTTGTGCCTGGTCTTTCGCTCGGACTCGAGTCCCCGTAAGCAGTGATGCTGGAGTGTAGCTCATGGACCGGTATTGATCTAGAAACCAGTGTGGCTCTGCAGTGAGGTAAGCACAGAATTAAAGTGTTTGTATATTTTTATAATAATTGCACAGAGTGATTTTAAGTCTGTTCAACTTATTTACAAGTTTGGGCTTCTTATCTTATACGTCTTCTGTTTCTTTCTTTTTTAGCAATTCATTTTTGTTAGAGTTTATAAAAGTTTTGGTGAGCAATGGTTTGGAAATCATTTTACAAAACCAGCCCTTCACCACAGTCGGTTTAAGCACTGCTCTCCAGTTTGAAACAGCTCAGAAGGTGTGTGGCTTTCTAGAATGGATTTATTTGTTCCTTATTTGGCATGGACTGAACTGTGGGAGGATTATGGTCTAGACCCCCCAATATCCTTGTAGTCTATGCAAATGGCGCCCCCTGGTGTTGTGAGCAAAGCAGCCCTGTATGCGTCCTGAACCGCCCAGCAGGATCCACTGGGAATCCCCCTCTTCTTCTGGATTTCATTCTCCCTTTTTATTCCTTGCTTGCCGCTGCATTCCGCTGGACAGTGTATCCATTCTCCATCATTCATCTCTTCATTCAACAAATATTTATGAGCCTCTACTACGGGTGGGGACATTCACAGATGCTGGGAAGGTAGAGATGAGAGAACCAGACATGGCACCTACCCTTGCTGAGCTTACCGGCTATGAGACAGGCTAGATGAACAGCCGCATGAGCAGATAAATCTATCAACCACAGCCTGGTGAAGTAGCAGAAGAACTTAACGAAGTGCTCTGATAAATTTTAAAGCAAGGCTTACTTAAACAGAGGGTTCAGGGAAGATTTCTCAGAGGACAGGAGCCCTGAAGTATGACAAGGTCTCAACCATGCACGTAGCAAGGGAGAAGCTTTTCTAGGCTGAAGGAATAAAATGCATTAACTGCACAGGAGGGCAAGAGCCTGCTGTGCTCCGGGGCCTGGGAGAAGAGCAGGGTGATTCTACAGAGGGGGGACACCGGGTGAGGTGGGGAGGCAGCAGGCCACCTCAGGCGGCATCTGTAGGCTGTGGTGAGCTCTTTGCACGCCACCTGAAATGCAATGAGAAGCTGTCCCCAACTTTAAAACACGTGTCCCATCTCTGCAATGTATATTATTTGGGATAATAAGCATGGCGAACACAAGCCAACCCAGTGGGTTAAGCCTGTTGTAGCTGCCATGGTGGACACTGTGTTCACCCATGCGGGGCACTGCCCCCACTGTCTCCCATGACTGCCCCTCCTCCCACTGCTACTTAGTTTTTGCATAGACTCTGATCCTAGGGAACCAGGCTGGGCAGCATGATCTGCTTGGATCCAGTGACTGGGCAGGGAGGAATGGGTGACCCAAGCTGAACTCATCAGATGACTTCTCTGGAACCAAGAGGAAAGATGATGTGCCTTTTGTGCTTAGACACCAACTGTGAGCACATTCTCTGCCTTCAGGAAAAAACTTGTGTGCACTATGGAGCCAAAAGCAGGCGAGCTGGTGTAAAGGAGGGACGGATCGGCACTCGGGACAGTGCTGAGTCCCAGGTCCCAGTCCCTGCCCCTTCCACACTGCCCAGGTTCCTTGATCACCCCAGAAACCTAATAATAAATGCTTTTTCCTTATGGTTTTGCTGACACTTGAGTGTGGTTTCCATGATCTGTAACTACGAAGACATCACACCTTCACCCTCCTCGCCTGCCTACCACCTGCAGTCCTGTCCTTTTTCCCACATTCCCACATTGCCCATGACTTCATCTGCCTCCATATATTTTATTGCTTTTTTTAATTTTTAAGCTTTTTAAAGTATTAATTCCAATAGAGGTAACATATAGTGTTAAATTAGTTTCAGGTCAGCCATACAGGGATTCAACAATTCTAGATTTTAAATACCGTGAGGGAAAGTCTACGTTTCCCGAAGTGGATCTGTCAGAAACTTTCTACCCCTGGGAGACTGAGTTTTATCGTTTCTCAATGTTTTGAGATGCCCTTTATCATCCGGGAAGTTAGCAAATTCGAGGCTCGTAAGTCAGTATTCTTCACAGATTCTGTGAGGTTCCTAGGAGAGGATAGATATACATATATATATATATCTATCCTCTCTTCCCAGATACACGAGCACACACACACACGCACACACACACACGCACGCGCACACGCGCGCACACACACGCACACACACACTCACACACACGCACTCCCGAGCACATTCTTGTGGATGTTCAGAGCAGTTTCCGTTGCCGCTTTTATGACCAAATAAAAGGAATACCACTTTCCTCGATGTTCTATAAATAAAAGGCCTTTTCTTGGGCTCTGGGTCAATTTCGAGTTCTTCAAAACCATCTGGAGCATGATTTCCTTTCTTCTTAACAATTTCTTTGTGCTATTTTTCTTTAAGCTCAACTGTAGTAGGGGGGAAAAAACCTCTAGAAACCAAGCCAAAAATCGGTGTGAATCCTGACAGCAGGCTCCAAATGCCAAATGGGAGAGAAAGCAAGGGAAACGCTGACTTTTTCCAAAGCCATATAACAATCCATCCACATAACAATGCATCGATCTCAATGCATGTGAACTTCCAGAGGCTGGCCTGGGCCAGCAGGAGCCGTTTGTCTTGGTGGCTGTGCGTTGTTATATGCCCATCTATCCATCTACTTCTACTGCTCTGAATCTGGTGACCTTTAGGATTCGCTGCAAAATCCAGATGTTCAATCTGGCTTGGAAACCCCCAGAGGACTAACTATGGGGGCATCGCAGAGGTGCATGTAGATATTTTAAGCTGCAAATGATAAGTTAATGAGCAAAGTGGCTTGTGGAAGTCTTGGAAGCAATGATCTACTGCCGGAAATTGGATTTTTCTGTGGTTTACTCCACTTTTAAGAATAAATTGTTAGCCCTAGATTTATGCGAAATCGCTGCATTGTAACTATGACGGTGTGCCCACTTTAGAACCATTTATACGAAATTCTCAACTTCAAAACACATTAGGTATGCACTAGTTATTCGCATATCAAAATAATCTTATTAATACATTTTTCTTATCAAATGATTCTAATAAATATCCAGCTTCTCCAGTTTCTTTAAAATAGATTATTTGTGGCTATTTTTTACATATTTAGGAGAAAGAAATGTTTTGAGTAAGGTGGGGAATGCATACTCTCTGGAACAGAGTTATCAACTTGTAAGCTTTAATTATGTGGCTGTCATTGTGAGACTTGATTGTCCTGGTCACTTCTGATCTTGGGGGGAGTTTTCAGAGTTCTGAAGCTTCAAGTAACTCTAGGATTGAAACAAAGATGCTGGTTGGCAGTTAGTTAAGTGTGACAGACTCTGTGAGCTGTTCCTGAAGTTAGTAAGCTGGTCCTTGAGAAATGCCCCTGGATTCTCCTGATCATTTGCCTGCTAAGGGACAGATGAGGGGTAAAGAAGCCTGAACTTGGAGCCAGAAACCTGCATTGGGGATTAGGTTCTAGGTTTGACCATCCATGTCACCCTTTGGCAAGTCATTTATCTCTCAAAGTTCCAGGTTCCCAGTTTGTAAAATGGGAATAATACCTCTACCCAAATTTTCTGTGTTGTCATGGGACTTAAATGAGATTACACATGTGAACATGCTTCTAATCTATTTTAAAAATCACACGAAGATTAGTATCACCCTCTTCATTTTGTCCGTAACGTAATGATGTTCTCTCTGCCTGGAATGATCTGTCCCTGAATCTTCACAAGGTAGATGGGTTTAGATTCCAGCAAGAAGCAGATTTCACCCCAAGTCTGTTAATGCAAAGACTATAATGAAGGAAAAGATGTGTGGGTAGGCTTAAGGGAACAACCAGGAAAGCCAAGAAACCCAGGGAGGAGCAGAAGCAAGAAGTCATTGCTGCCTCCAAGGCCAGGGGACTGAGGCTAGGGTGGGACGCTCCCTGTTAAGGAGCTGAAGCTACAGAGGGCCACCGCATGGGGCTGCAGTTGTGGAGCTCCACCGTCTCCCCCAGGGTGCAAAGACTCAAGCGCTAAGGAAGGAAAGAACAAAAGACACAATGCTCTGACTCTCCCTCCTCCTGTCCCCTCGTGTCTCCATTGGCCAAATCCCATTGCAAAAAAGTTGGGAAGGGAGTCAGTCAGATAGGGAAGAGCAAGGCGTGGATGGGGATAAGTGGAGAATCACCAGCTCACTGGCTAATTCCTTCTTGTCATTCAGTTCTCATCTCTTCACAATGCCTTTTCCTACCACCCTATCTAAAGGACCTATTGCCAATCCCTTTCAACTCCATCATCTTTTGTATTTTTTCATAACACCTCTATGACTCGAAATCATTTTACCATTCATTTGCTTGGTTATTTATTGTTTGCCTCTCCATCCTAGAAGGTCCATTCCATCAGGTGAGGTTCTTGATGGTTTTGTTCACTGCTCTAACTCTAGAGCCTGGAACATTATAAATGTTCTTATATCAACATCACTGAAAAGAACATCAATGAATAATGATGGTAGAGTAATGGAGGAAGATGATCTGTTAATCAGAAATGCCACCAAATGAACACATGAGCTGTGACTATATTGGCAGAAATCATCTTTGCTCCTAACTCTGGGCTAAATCACCAGATTTTCCTATTAGAGAACCCAGACTGTCCACTCCTGCCAGGGGTTGAGGGATATTCATGAATGACTTACCTCAATGACTAGTTGTTCCTTCATTGTTCTTTGCACACTCCAACAGGAATGGCTTTTTCATGGCCAAGTGTCAGGAAGAACCAAGACTACTGATTTTCTATTTGCATCTAGAAGTGGAGACTCTACCATTCCCTCTACAGATTCCTTATCATTCTGGAAAAAGTGTAGCTCATGTTGCACAGAAGCTTCTGCTCCCAAAGAACTGGATGCATCTTGGCAATGACAGCAATACTTGTATACATATACTTGTATAAAGTGCTTAGCCATCATGCTTTAATCCTGACACTACCTATGGGAGAAGTGTTATTTTCTCATTTCTTAAATAAGAAAATTGAGTCTTAAAGAGGTTAGATAAGTTGCCCTGTAGGCAAAATGGAGCTTGGTCTCAAACCCAATTCCCTTGGGAGTTGGTTTCTATGTCAATATCACTGAAAAGAACATAGAAGAATCATAGAACATTGCATCAAAAACTGGGGATGTACTGTATGGTGACTAATATAACAAAATAAGAATTATAAAAAAACCCACAAAACTCTACCAGCAAAACCTGTCAACTGATGAGGACAATCATGAATGGGAGATCTGGAAGAGTCTTATCTAGCAATTGGCATGAATTCATTCAGCATCTGTCAGTTGATCAGAGAGCTTGGCCAAGTAACAAAGAATGGATTTTAGACTCAGACTTAAGACCTTACCTTGGAACACATTTGCTTTTTGATTTTAGCTAAGTCACTTCTCTTTGAGTCATAGTTTTCTCTTCTCTAAATGGGTTATCAACACATGTCTTCCAGAGTCATTTGAGAATTAACTTGGCCCAAGTCACAGCATTAGCAAAGGGCAAAACCAGAATTTGAACCCAGTCACTGAAGCTAATAATAGCATTGAAATAATAGTGTTGAAAATGAGACTGGACATTCCCCAGTCCTCCCAACATCTCATTTGCCCTCTCAGTCAACCCTGTGATTTGTCCACCCACTGTCCGAAAAGTGAGGCGAAGGCAGGGAAGGAAAAGCAATTTGATGTAATGAGTCCTTGACCTCCAAGTGGGCGTTGAGTCTGAGCACAGGGAAAGCAAAAGGTAGGAGCAGAGGCAGAGCATTCACCCACATTCATCCTGGTAGAAAATTTATCTCAAATAGTCCAGGACTTGAACCTGTCTTCTCCAAATAAAAAAGGAAGAATTTTCCAAGATCCTTAACATGTGTATCGCATCCCCTCTACCTTTGCTTTTCAATGCCTTCGCTGAGGGGAAAATAGAAATCCTGTGGCTCCTTTTGATGCAGGTCATGGGGACCCAGATGAAGCTAAGGACAGGCAGCTCTCGTCCTCCTACTCCTGCTGGACAACAGTAAACAGCCCACCATCCCCCAGGGATGTGGACCTCACTGCTGACTCGAGCATAAACTGCCAAGGCTGCGCCCCGTGATGACAATAGGAAGGGAGTCCTTGCAGCTCAGGAGGGCAAGTGGGCTTTGCAGTTAATCAAGCAGCCAAGTAGACATCGCGTAGTTTATCATGCCAGATGTTGTGGCATCAGCTCTATTCGAAACAAAAGTAGGGCAGAGGTCACTCGTGGTACCAAGCAAAATGTATGGCAGGTAAAGAAGAAGGTTTTAGCTATGAGTTACTGTTTAAAAAAGACAGGGGAAAATGTGCTGGCTATGATATTAACATGGGTCAAGGTTATTTGAAATGTGTGTGGAAGTTATTTTTGTAAAGCAAAATTGGCAGTGTTGGATATCCGCATTCACCCCAAGAGAGGTGATTCGACCATTACAGCTTCCAAAAATGGAATCATCAGTTTCGGAAAATGGAGAGATCTTCGTTGTCATTCACATGTCCAGCAGAGCCTGGATGACCTTTAGGGAAATAGGTGGAGTGGATGTGATCACTAGATGGAAGAACATGGATTAGAGTGGCTTCCAAGGCTTGGATGACCTCATATTACTTAAACAATGCCTGGACTTCTCGGTGAACATGTGCCTGTAAGGAGAGCAAGAACTGTTCCTCCAGTGCCTGGCCCTGAGTAATTGCTCACTTAATGGGTGTCTAATAACAAGAATATGTACATCTTCTTTAAATTAACTCTCTATAATGCATTAGGTTTTGCACTAAGATATCATTCAGTCCTATCCCCAACCAGTGAGCTGTAGAGCAGGGATTCAAAACCTGCCCCCCTAATGTAGGCCCTTACACGCAGTATCTCTCCTTTGGGGCCTTGTTGGTTAGGAGATGTTAATCTGAGAAGCTGACTCACACAGTAGTACTAAGTGCCTTCATGGCTTCCCAAGAGGCTCTGTGTTTTACATGGTCCTCAATGCTCTGGTATAAATATCTGATATATGAAGTGTTTGGGCACTTTGGCAACCTCATGGAGGTTTGGAGGGCCATGGGAGATTTTCTCAGTGACCAGCCACTTGTTGGAGATCTGTGCCTTTTGGGTAGGGTGAACCAAGTTCATTATCACTTTTGAAAATGTTTTATGAGAAGTGAATCTTCAGGGGAAAGGAGACAGGCCTTCTGCTAGGCACTTGAGTGGACTTACCATTTAATCCTCACAATGACCTAGTGAAACACATTATTATTTAAGCTCTTGTGGAAAAGGAAACTAAAGCTCAGAGTGGTTTACCAACGTGACAGAGACCACATAGGGATGAGCAGAATCTGGTTTTAAATATAAGCCTTCAGGACTGCAAAGCCCCCAAATCTGGAAGCTTTGGGGGAAAGTAGGGAAGATGTTTAGTTCATGCTTCTAAAATTTGCTCTGGGTAAACACTCTGACCCCTGTGAAATATTCATGGTTCAATAAGGTGGGACATACCTCTTACTTTATCCTGGTTTTAGAGATTCTCAGTGCACATCAGCCCAGGAAAAATCCTCAGAATTCCTGCTACAAGGACTGTTCGTGCTTAGTCAACACTCTACAAATGTATTCGACCACCAAGCCTTTCCCCATGAGTTTTCACTGTTGTTGTTGCTGTGCAAGGACTGGTCTTGGTTTCCATGTTATATGGATGAACATTCCACATACCTTGGACTATAATTTGTGAAACGCTGATTTAATCTGCTGTCATGAGAGAAACAAGGCCAGGGCAGAAACAGCCAATGATTAATGCTTTGTGTGTATGCACAAGTATATCTGTGTGTGTGTGTGTGTGTGTGTGTGTGTGTGTG
>NW_024425563.1:44027231-44119294 GCF_017311325.1 Ursus maritimus | reverse complement strand
TGTGTGTGTGTGTGTGTGTGTGTGTGTGTGTGTGGTGTGTGTGTGTGTGTGCCTAACAGAAACAGAGAGACAGAGTCTGAGAGTCTAAGCGCTACCACCATGTTTAATTAAGAACAAGAAGTAGGTGAATACAGATAAACAAATACTGTCACTTCACTTGCTTTCCCTACTGGACTCGAAGACTGCCCCAACTTTTCTTCTTACCCTTTAGTATATGAATATTGTAAACGGGAATATAACGGGAAATCATTTTGTTAGGGATTGGCATGTGTTGCTGGAAGTGCTGGGAATTGGGATGGGGGAGGAGGAAGGTAGAAACATGAATCCATTTCCTGGTATGGAAAGATGAGGCTAACGACTGGAATATGACAGAATATACCAGCTTCTCTTAGGAAAGCTGGCAAGGCGATTAGTACCCAATTTCTCTGAGGCATTGCATATATGCCCCTGACCTATAGCCGGGGGTAGGGACAGAGGGTAATAGGAAAATTTTAGGATCTCCTCCAGTAGAATTGCAGATTTTGGAGAGTCTGCTGGGACATAAATTCTTCTACCACAGTTTGGTATCGCAGATAGATGGACCAGATGGTATTTAAGGTTTCTAACAGATTAATGCCCAATGACTCAATGATTTTAACCATCTTTCCTAAAGGGTTACTAAAAATTGATCATTACGGAATTGTTCAGACTGTTGCTTGGTAAGTAACTCCCAATATAGTCTCTCCCACCTTCTTACTAAAATACTCATGAAGAGGCAGAATAAGAGAAAATCCAAAGCATTAGAAACTGAGATTTATAGACAACTTATTATCAAGATTTGGAATGCCTTGTTACTAAATAAAACACAAATGGAATTATTTCAGGGAAAAAAAGACCAGTTTGTGTCATGACCTGGTTTAATGTAATGAAACAGTGTGATTAAAGAAATAATAGATGGTACCTTCCTTCCATATCATCTCCTGCAGGTTTAAGAACTAGGACCTGTACTCACAAGACCAGCAGTGTGTATGCTCCCCAATCCTTCATTTTCCACTTTTTAAACTCTAAGGCAGAGACTAAATATCTTAGAACTCAAGTAGGTGATGCAGAGGGCAGGGCTTGGGCAAAGTGCATTCTGGAAAGTTCCATTCTATGAAGGAAATAGTGAAGGGGGCACCTGGGTGATTCAGTCAATTGAGCACCTGACTCTTGATTTCAGCTCAGGTCTTGATCTCAGAGTCATGAGATCAAGCCCTGTGTTGGGATCCATGCTGAGTGTGGACGTGCTTAAGATTCTCTCTCTCTGCCCCTCTCCCCTCTCTCTCTCTCAAAAAAAATTTAAAAATTTAAAAAAATATATATCTTATAAAGAAATTAGTGAAGCCCAAGGCTGAAGAAGGAAACTTACAAAGCACGGCAAGCTTAGCATGATCAATTTTCACATATTGTTTGGGCTCGTAGCATGAGAGAACAAGGCAGGAGAATAGCAGAAAGGTTATCCACTAGCTAAAAGCTTCTTGGAAGAAACTGAAAGATCTGGAAGATGAGCTCATTGACCTGCCTTTGCACTTTAGGTTGGAGAAGGGAAATCAATGAGTGGAAACACCCTGCGTGAAAATAAATGTGGGGAATGACTAGATCTCACCTTTCTAGAAGGATGGACAATAGCAGTGAGAGAGCAATGTGGGGACTATGAAAGCAAATAACAGCCAGTGACACATTTAGCATATCATTGGAGAAAATAAGGAAAGGAAGATTTTTCTACAAATCATCCATTCATGATCTGAAAGAAAATTTTGGGAAGCAATTAGGTTATATTCAGCATGGAACAAAAAAGACATAGTCTACATGAAACATGAATAGAGAGCCATCAAGGGAGAACAGACTGAGGTTAAAAGGTTGGAGCATGGGATTAAAATAGACTTAAATGAGGTAATATAGAATTTTATCTTCAAAGATGGTAGCAGCATTAAATTTTACATTGGAGAAGAGTAGAACTGATGTGTAAAAAATATTAGCAGTGATATGAATGACAAATTTGTAATTTTTTTCCAGAATGCAAAGGCAATATGAAAAAAAAAAAGGAGGGAAAAAAAAGAGACTATAAACACTAAAGACAAATATAGATGGCCAACTTGTAAATTATTATTATTTCTGAATGAAACCCTGGAAAAAGTAGAAAAGACATAAAATTCTAATAAAAGAGCATTTTCTTCATATTCTACATGAAGTCAAAGAAATGACACACACATCTAGGCATTTGGATAAAGACAAACAACTAGGATAAAGATAAAAATCAATTATGATCCAAATAAGAGACACCGGTTTTCCGCAAGAAAACAAACATTAATTTAGCGCAGTTTCTCATTTGTAAACTTAAATGCCAGTAGACAATAAAGCAGTGCTTTTTTCTCTGTCAATGAACAGTTTTTAGACCCAAGAATTTTAGATTCAGTCAATAATGAGAAGGCAATAGAAATATATCTTCTGATAAACAGAAGCTCACAAAATATACTAATGACACATGTACCCTACTTGATAGAATTATTTGCTGACCCATTCCAATTAAACAAGAAGGTAAACAAAATTAGGAGCTTAGGAGCTGGAGCTCAAGAATGAAGAAGTCATAACATAAAAGGAGTGAATCTGGATACAGCCTGTCCTAGTTAATAATTCTTCATCAGAGCAAGTGCACAATGTGATATACACACACACACACACACACACACACACACACACACATATATATATGAAGTTATAAGCAAGATTATAGGTGATGTGAATAATATAACTAATACAGATAATTTTAAATATATATTTCCGACTTGCATCCTTACAAACTGAGAGTGAGATCCCCATGCCCATAAAACAAGTACACAAGTCAATTACATGTAAATTCATATACAAAGTATCGAAAATTCCAACAAAGCCATACTGTAGACCTCAACGTTCTGACCTTTGCCTGATGCAATGATACTAGAATTTAATAACAAAAGGTTAATGTGTGAAGGAACCAGTAAATGAAAAGCAAATTTTCCAAATAAACCAGGTTGAGTTTTCCAATTTTGTTTTTCAGCTCAAGTGCTAAGTGTTGAAAGACATTGAAGATGACCTCTCTGGTCTCAGAGACGGATAGGTGTTGGAGAGGATGTCACATTGCCGGCTTAAGGAAAGGTCAGTTGTGAAATTTACAGAAGACTGGGTTTGTTTGTTTGTTTTTTCTTAATAGCTCCTATTACCAAGCGCACCTCACCCTTCAGCTCAACTTGCTTTTGTAAGAGATGTAAAATATTTTATAAACCTGAGAGAAATTTGATTTCCAAAGAGCAAAAGCATCCTATAGAGAATGAAAGAAACAGCAAACATTTGCCCAATTGCCACCCATCTTATAAACATTCCTTTCCCACCCCCAAAGGGTGAGGCTTGACTGGTAAGGGAAATATGTGTCACCTCCCCTTGGCCTGCCATCCAAGAACTTACCTGAACCATTTATTGTTCTCTACTTAAGCTGGAAACCCAGTCTGTCCAGGACCGTCAGATCTTCCCAGAAGTTCAGGCCCTGACTTCTGGCACTTCCCCAAGTCTTATGTGGTAGAGACGCCTGTAGTATGGGTCCCAGGCCTGTGGGACCTGACATGCCATGAAGAGCCCCTTGGTTGTGCTTGGGCAGGGTGGTTTGGGGTGACTTTGCTTCCTTTCAGCTCTGTTGTCCATCAGCTTTCCACTGTGGTCTTGATGTGGTGCCCCATAGCTCACAAGCCTCAAGGGAGTTAATTCCACAAGAGTTTTTCAAAGCACAAGAATGGTTTGATTCTTAATCAGCTCTTGACCACAGTGCTGATACATCCTGGCCATTGAAAGTTCTAGAGATATTGCTTTGTTGAACCATAATGTTTAGTGGTTTGTAGAGTGAAAAAAATATATATTGTAAGTTGGCCTTGAATTGCAGTGCAGTTCCTGTTGGTAGGCCCCTTTGCTAGGACTTGGGTGTTGGACATCCTAAAGCAGAAAGTGAAAACTGCAATTTTTGCCATTGACTGGCTCTAATTGCTCATATTTTAAATATATTTATCTCCTAACACAGACTGAGGAATACACTAGACATTTAGTAAATGTTTACTGAAAATATTGGAGCCTAAGAGGAAGGAAGGAGTGGTGACCATACTTACTAAATTCTTCCAGAATCTTCTTCATTTTAAACATTCTGCCTCATTATGCATAGAGGTACAATTTTGTCTTGAGTATCAAGTGAAGAAGTATGGTCCCTTTGGTGTGGGTTTCAGGTCGCTGAAGGAAGAGAAGTTTGGACATGCTGTCAACCTGTGTGCACTGCACACATAAAACACCTCTAGCAAAATGACATCATGGAGGCCTCTCAGCTTTGAAATCAGAAAGGCTTGGGTTTGCACCCCAGCTTCACTAGGTATTACCTCCATGACCCCCCAAAATTGTTATAATCGTGGTGGGGAGAACTGATGTTCACAAGACCACCACCGTGGAAGAGGTACGGGCAGTGGGGAGGGAGAGATACCGTGGGATCATATTTCCTGGGACTGAAAGTCAGCAAGCCCTTGTTCCCCTATATTGCACACATTGTCTTTCTAGTCAGCTCCGGGCCTCCAGCTCTGCTTCTATGAGAAGGGCTTGACTTCCTGAAACAACGGGAGGGGAGAACGGAAATCGGTAACGTCTCGATGCATTTTGCTGGCAAATATTTACTGCTACTCCTGCTCTTTCGACAAACCTGGAGGATATTCGCAGAGTGGCCTATGGTTGTGCAGTTGTAAAGACATAGTTTGCTCAACGTCACTACTCTGTGCAAAGGTTGAGGTTCATTCCAGTTTGATGGGACCAGGGAAGGAGAGAAGGAAAGGTTGTGCATATGGGAAAAACTTTCAAGGGTAAATACTATGAAAATGAAAGCCCCAGGGATAGCCTCTTTATTTAAATGGGCTAACAAATTTTTCTTTTTCTGGAGGAAATATAATGCATTCTGTCATCAGGCAGGGCTGCTCCCTACCTCCCCAAGATGGAATAACAGCATCATAGCTGAATTCCACCTGTGCCATTCTCTCACCACAATGTTTGGCCAGTGGCCTAAAATTCTTGGCTGCAGATGAGGGAAATTAGACTGTGAGTAACTGGTGTGATTAACTCACCTCTAAACTCAGGGTAAACGAAACTCCCTTTGGCAGGGGGGAAGGGGTAGGGGTTGTCATAGTTATAGCATGTGTTTTCAGCCCTGAAGAAGAAATCTGCAAATGAACTTGAGCCCAGCAATCAGGGATTCATCAGTAATTAAAAAGTACCAGATTCAACTATGCAGTCTGAGCATGTTCAGGATTTAGAGATACCCTCCGCTGGTCCATAGCGCACCATGGGTCTCTGTTCCGCAGTAAAATCCTCTAATGCAGGTGCCAACCTATCAATACAAAGCGTTTGGACTGTTTTCAAAGCAAGTGAATTATCTATTGATTCTTTTGCACCTCAAAACCACCCTCGGAGTCAGGCAGGCATGACATTATTATCCCCATTTGGCAGATAAGGAACCTGAGGATCAAAAAAGTTAGACAACTTGCCAAAGCCACAGAGCTAGAAAGTGGCTGGTCCAGTTCTTAAAACCAGAACCATTCAACACAATCCAAATTTATGGAGTCCCTACTATGTTCCAGATCTCTTGTCTCTTTCGTGTCTCTGCCTTCTTGCTCTTTCCACCAAACACAATGTGGTATTGTCAGGTCCAACATCAGTGTCCCTTTGGGTGGCCATCAGGCTCTCTGGTCACAGTCTTGGCCCTGCTTTTCTTCAAGACAGATGCTCATGCCTGTCGGTTGCATCTCTGCTGAATCTAGTAAGAGATATTGGCAAACTCAAAAGATATTAGAAACCCTTTCCTCTCTGAGGCTCCGTGGACCCTCTCTGTTCCAAGTGGGTGCATGCCCCTTCAGCTGTGCACATTGAAATACTTGGTAGTTCGGGTCATGGGCCACAGAGCAAGGCCTATGTGGAATACATCTTGGATTTTTTCATCCAGAATGGAGTCTCAAATGTTGATGAGAATATTTATTATTATGCAAAATTAAAGGTTATTATTAATTATGACAATAATAATAGTCATAAAATAAAACTAGTGGTGGATACCATTTACTGGTGACACATTGTTTTCCAGGTGCTTTTATAGAATTAATTCACTTAATCCTCATAAAATCACTACACAGGATGAAAACTAACATGGCCTGTGACCCCCTTTCTGAGACTGAGCCCTGGAACTACTCCAGAGGATAAAGAAAGACAAAGACAGCCCCAGCCAACCTACATGAAACACGAGGGATGAGCGACCAGGTAGGGAAGAGGATTTCACACATGCTTTTTTTTCCCCTTCCTTTACCCTGGGCAGACTACTGCCCACCCCACTACCTCTGAAAGACAAAACCAGCAACTAGCCCAGTGAGGCGAGGGGACACCTGGTCAGGGTAGGGCTGGAGGCAGGCCACAGGGCCAATAGAAACAGATACATGACAACTGGGCCAATCAGTAATTGAGCTTTTCCTCCTTAATCACAACCTTCCCTGAACCAAGGTGTTGGTTAAATGATGACAAGTGAATGAGAGAGCCGTTGTAAAGGAGCAGAGTCAGCACACAGGTACAATGGTAGCTCAGGTGACTCAACTGACCATGGGGCATTCCTTCATCCCCACCATTTAGACTCTTACGGACATAAGGAAGAATCCAGGCTTTTGCTCTTTCCCATAGGTTCATATCACCAGTCGAAATGTCCTCTACATCCAGAGGACTATGAGCTCAGAGGGAAAAACATAAAGGTAGCTAAAGAGCAAGCAACATTAAAAGGAAGACAGCAGGGGCGCCTCGGTGGCTCAGTCAGTTAAGCATCCAGCTCTTGGTTTCGGCTCAGGTCATGATCTCATGGGTCATGAGATCGAGCCCCTTGTTGAGCTCTGTGCTCAGTGGGGAGTCTGCCCAAAGATTCTCTCTCTCTGCTCCTCCCTTCACTCTTTCTCTCTCTCTAAAATAAATAAATAAATAAATAAACAAACAAACAAACAAATAAATAAACAAACCTTTTTTTAAAAAAATGCATGTCTGTTCACCTAGCATTCCATTTCAACAAAATAAAAAACCCTTACCAAAAAAGAAAAGAAAATAGCAACTTGAGCAGTGTACACTGAATACAGGAATATTAATAGACCACAGAAAAAATTTAAATGTCTCCCTATCTGACAAGACACCGCCTTAAAATCATCAATGTTAACATCACCAGTAATGGAACAAATTGACTTCATTTGACTCTTGACACAGTGCACTGAGAGGAACACAGAACACAGAATCACTTCAGCAGTATTTTTGCAAAACGGTATAACCTAAATCTAATCATGGGGAAACATTAGACAACCCAAGCTGAGGGACATCCTGCAAGTTAATGCTTCAAATTGTTGCTCCCACTATATTTAAAATACTTAGAGATATTCCAGATGAAAACAGAATAAAGAGATATAATAACTAAATAGAACTCATTATCTAAAATTTTCTTTTGTTTTAAAGGACATTTTGGGAGCAACTAGTGAATTCTTGATAAGGTCTGTAGATTAGATAACAGTACTTTGTCAATGTTAATTTCCTGATTTTGATCACTGTATGGTAACACGTAAGAGATTGTTCTTGTTTTTAGACATTTAACACTGAAGTCTTTAGGGATAAGGAGGTATCGTGTCCATAATTTACTCTCAGATGATTTAGACTTATATATTTATAAATCTACCTGTATCTGTAGATTGATAGCTAAATAAAGATATCTAAATTCAAAGAGAGAGAAAGAGAGAGAGAGAACAACAAATGTGGTAAAATGTTAAGAATAAGGAATTTGGGGGGGCTCCTGGTAGCTCAGTCAGTTGGGCAACCAACTCTTGGTTTCAGCTCCAGTCATGATCTCAGGTTCATGTGAGATCAAGCACTACTTCAGGCTCCCCGCTCAGTGGGGAATCTACTTGAGAATTCTCTCCCTTTGCCCCTCCCCCTGCACTCTGTCTCTCTTTCTCTTTGTCTCTCTCTCTCTCTCTCTCAAATAAATAAATAAATCTTTTTAAAAAAAGAATAAGGAATTGGGGTAAATGGCCAGTATATACATTCTTTGTACTATTTTTATAAGTTTTCTTTAAACTGAAATTATGGGGCGCCTGGGTGGCACAGCGGTTAAGCGTCTGCCTTCGGCTCAGGGCGTGATCCCAGTGTTATGGGATCGAGCCCCACATCGGGCTCTTCCACTATGAGCCTGCTTCTTCCTCTCCCACTCCCCCTGCTTGTGTTCCCTCTCTTGCTGGATGTCTCTATCTCTGTCGAATAAATAAAATAAAATCTTAAAAAAAATTATTTAAAAAAATAAATAAAAAAAATAAACTGAAATTATGTTAAAGGTTTAAAAATATGATTTTCACACACATTTCGTATCCCTTTCCTTGCTTTGTATTTCTTTTCTGTGCTTATAACACCTGGCATATGTTTATTTGATTATTTGTTTGTCTCCCTCTAGTATAATATAAGTTCAGTGAGACATGTTTTGTCCCAGCCATATTTCCAGCCTGGAAAATAGTACCTAGCATGTAATAAGTGGCAATATAACAAATGAATGTACCATAGCTATTCAATGAATATTCTCAAAGGAGGATAGAGAAGGATGTTGGGAAAATAAAGCTAGAACAAGTATTCATAAAGAAGAATGTTAGGAGGTAATGGGTATAAACTATGTTACAATTGTGGTAAAATTTAAGAACATGAAAGAAAAGAGAAAGTTCTGAAAGCTTCTGAGCAGAAAAAGATCACCTACAGAAGAAGAATGATCTAAGAGTTAGCAGATTTCTCGATCACAGCATTAGTTGCAAGTATGCAGTGGAATGTAATTTCAAAAGATTTAAGGAGGAGAACATTCAATCTAGAATTTTATATCCAGTTAAATTCTCACTTAACCTTGAACATTAAAAAAGATATTCTCAGCCCCACGTTGGGCTCCCTGCTCAGGGGGCAGCCTACTTTTCCCTCTCCCTCTGCTTCCTACTCCCCCTGCTTGTGCTCTCTCTCTCTCTTTCTCTCTGTCAAATAAATAAGTAAAAATCTTTCAAAGAAAGATATTCTCAGGGGGCGCCTGGGTGGCTCAGTTGTTAAGCATCTGCCTTTGGCTCAGGGCATGACCCCGGCATTCTGGGATCGAGCCCCACATCAGGCTCCTCCGCTGGGAGCCTGCTTCTTCCGCTCCCACTCCCCCTGCTTGTGTTCCCTCTCCCCCTGGCTGCCTCTCTCTCTGTCAAATAAATAAATAAAATCTTCAAAAAAAAAAAAAAGATATTCTCAGGAATGTAAGGAATGTCAGAACTAATAGGTATATAGAGAGCTTGCAAAAGAGAAATTCACATTACTTATAACAATACACAGAAAAGTCACAAAAATTCACCAATTAATTTCAGATCATCAGCATCATGGAAACTAAAAAGTTTATAACTACTTAAAAGAAAGTTTATAATTGAAAATATATGATCAATAAGCCAGATAGGCTCAAAACAAGTGATTCAATATGTAATTCAAGAAGATAGATAAAAAGCAAGAAAGTAAACCCTAGAATGAGGAAAGAGGAAATAATAAAGATTAGAGCAGAAATAAACGGAGTAGAGAATAAAAGAACAATACAGAAAATGAATAAAACCAAAACTTGGGTCTTTTCAAAGATTTATAAACTTGAGGCATTTGGTAAGACTAATCAGAAAATTAAAAATGTTTATTGGCACATTAATTATACTTGAATTTTTAAAAGTTTAATTTAAAAATGTTTATCTGCAAAATATTTCGCAAAGTTGAGAAATAACTGTGGACAACATGGAAAGCTTTTACAGTTTAAAAGAATATCAGTAACAACTACAGGCAGCAATTTGAAAAGCTTGAGCCAAATGCATAAATTTCAAGAAACATATAAAATACCAAAATTAAATAGCCCAAGAATAAATAGAAAATATGAGTAAATCCTATTATCAAAAAAATGATTAAAGACTTCTATCTCCACCCTGCTTTTACCAGCAGAAAGCCCCAGGCCCAGATGACTTTTAAAAAGAGTTCTATCCATTTTTAAATAAAATTTTTTTTTAAAAAAGAAGGAAACGTAATTAACTAATTCATGAGGCTAATATATTTGCAATTTCAAGGCTAGAGAAGAACAAGAAATGGAAATTATATGGACATTTCACTTAAAAACAGATGAAAAGTTCAAATTAGATATTAGCTATTGGAATACTTAATGTATTTTTAAGATAATATACCATAATCAATGAGGATTTATCTTAGGAAAGTAGTTCTTAAAAGGAAGACTAACTCAGACAAATTATTAGAAACTAGAATTAGAAGGTAGTCTTCTAAACTTGATTAAGTCTACATAGACATCCAGGAAACACACACAACAGAGAAATACAGACTTGATCTTTTTAATGTAAGAAATAAGACAAGGATATACCCACTATCATGACTACTGTGTTGTTTAAAATACTGTTAGAAGTTCTGGCCAATGCAATGAGAAAAAAATAAATAATTAAAGAAGGAAGAAAAAGAAAAGCTATGAAGATAGAAAGGGACAACATGGCAATTACTGTAAATTACAGGATCATCTTCCCAGAAAGCGTAACAGAATTTTCAAAATATGGTAACAATAGAGTTCCACAAGATTGTCAGATACAAACTTAGGGACTATATATCAATATCATTCTTTTTTTTTTTTTAAGATTTTATTTATTTATTTGACAGAGAGAGAGACAGCCAGCAAGAGAGGGAACACAGGCAGGGGGAGTGGGAGAGGAAGAAGCAGGCTCCCAGCGGAGAAGCCTGATGTGGGGCTTGATCCCAGGACTCTGGGATTATGCCCTGAGCAGAAGGCAGACACTTAACAACTGAGCCACCCAGGCGCCCCTCAATATCATTCTTCTATACTATTATATTAGTCAAGGTTCTTCAGAGAAACAGAACCAATAGGATGTGTAAGTGTGTGTGTGTGTGTGTGTACCTGGAAATATACCTCTTTCTTTCACTAAACAGGTATTTTATAGAGACAGAGATATGAGATATACAGTATCTATCTATATAGACAGAGACAGGCAGAGAGACAGAGACAGACAAAGGGGGAGGCAGAGAGATAGAGACACACAGAGAGAGATTTGATATATTAAAGAAATGATTCCACAAACAGGAGTACGGGGAAGTGGATTGACTGAAGATTGTTCAGTAGATAATAGTCAGAAAACTGGCTCACCATATGCATAAAAAATAAGTTTGGGTCCACACTTTATACTGCATATTCGAGTGAACTCCAGAGGTATAAAAGACCTATATATTAGAAGTAAAGCTATAAAATGAATGGGGGGGCATGATAATTTATTTAAGCATCAGATGGAGAAGTACTTCTTAAATAAGAACCCCAAAGCACAAACCAGAAGGCAAAAAATTGGATTTGATAACATCAAAATTAAAGACCTCTGCTCAATGAACCACTCTATAGATTATGTTAACATATGGGTGGCAGATTAGGAGAACATATTTGCAACCTCAAAAACCAACAAGGGATTAATCTAGAAAATACAAGGGACTCTTATGAATCAACCAGAAACAAAAATGAATACAGTAGAAAAATAGGCAAAGGTTACGATAATAGTATTCAGAGAAAGGAAAGATGGAAGGACAAAAGCATATGAAGAGATTCTCAACTTTGTTAGTGAAAGTGTAATAAGAGAAGTAAAAATTAAAGTAATGGAGACATACCACTTTCTGCCCATGTTAATGAAAATCAGATACCACCCAGAGTTAGCAAATGCTTAGTATATGAGATCTCTCCTGAACTGCTGGTGGGAGTATAGACAACGCATCTCCATTCTGGAGAGCGATGTGGCAGAACTGGGTGAAATAAGGAATGTATAAACCCTCTATGGTAGGCAATGGTCTGATCTGTAGAGATGAGAAGGAGCAGTGATACCATAAGGAAAAAAAGATGGAAAAGCAACCAGCTCATTCAATTCTCTATGGCATAAAATTCCCTTTGTGGTAATAAGGTGGACCGTGGATGTTGATGTTAGCCACACCCACTCTACATTCCCACTCAAAATAACAAATAAGACAGCCCGAGACTCGGGCCTCTCAGCTATGTTATGGCCTTCACTCTTCAAGGCTAGCGGAGACCTTAAAACTTTGAAGGTATCATCCTGAGTTAAAAAGAGACCCCAGGGAGGTGTGATCATTCAAAACACCACAATCCTTGATCTTAGGTGTATCATTTACACAAAAAACAAAGTAAAAATGTAAGGTCGGCCATATCTGAGTTATAATTCTCACTAATCCGTGACTCTAGACCAGCCTTTATGACTTTGCCTAACTGACTCTGATCCTGAAATCTGACTACAAGGTGTATATCCCAGACAAGCTCATATACAACTTCATGAACGCCTAGTCATGAGAGACATGAACAAGAATGCTCATAATTTCATTGTAGGTGATTGGGTAACATTGGAGCCCAACTGAGGTTCTATCAGTGGTGGAATGGATAAGTAAAATAAATAGAGTTGAGTCTTATATGATGAGTAGGAAATCTACAAGCAAAGAAGTAAGGGGAAGTTCTTCCTGACTGAGGAAGGAAGTAACAACTGCATGGGTGTGATGTGTAAGAAAAACAAAACACAAAAACGACCTTCCGGTTTCTTCAAACAAGTACGATGCTGAGTAAGTGAAGGACATGGTCAGATCATGACTAGCTGTGAGGATAGACTGGAATGAGAGGAAGTAAGGAGGCAAGAAGACCAGCAAGGTGGCTGATAAAATCCAGAAATGTGTAGGCGTAAACAGGGAGTAGTGGTGGAGAGAGAGGAAAGGATAAATTTGAGAGGAGTTAGGGAAGAAGAATTGACAGGGCTTGGTTGTGATGGGAATGAGGAAGAAGGGAAAAATCTAAAATAATCCCCACATTTCTGGCTTGGAATTTGAGTCAATGGTTATGTCATTAACTGAGATCAGCAGACAGGAAATACAGGGGAATATTTTCTGGGCTTAACAAATATAAGCCTATGAACAAAAATAATTAAGTCATTGGCTTTGCTGTCCAGAATCTTCAAGTTCAGTGGGGAAGAAAGCCACAGAGACAAGTGATATTGTAGGAAAATTGCAAGGTACAGTAATGGCATCAGGGAAGGGAAATTAACTGCCTGGGGGGCATACTGGTCGTAGTTAAGAGTACAGACTCTGCAACCAACTACTGGGGTTTGAATCCTGATTCTTCCTTTGAGAGCTTGTGTTCCTTAATCTTTCCAGGTCTCAGGTTCCTCATCTGCAAAACAGGAATAATAATAGCTCCTATAATGCAGGTCTGATGTGAGGTTTTTAATTAGGACAGTGTTGGGAACATAGAGAGCATTTAAACTGGTGAGTAAGGCATGTCCTCGAGGCAGTATGATATTGTGAAAAAGGAATTCAGACTTGCAGGTAGCAGCATCCATTGTAGTTCAGGAGTTCAGGTCACATGACCTTGGACAAAGCAGTCACCTTTCTGAGTCTTAGCTTCTTACATGTTAAATATTAAAGGAAAAAAAAAATCTTTCCTGCCCTGGGTATCCAACAGGTCTTTAAAAACAAGTAAACTAATGGATGCATTTAATGAAGCTGTAAAACCAATACTAATGGAGCAAATTATAATCATTAATGCAATTTCACTGGGGAAAGAAATGCTAACAATAGAACGTACTTGCTGTTTTAAGGGTTTGCCAGACTGTGGGAACAGGGAAATATGAAGGACGGAGATCTGACCTAGGGATAGAATTACCAATTCATTCCACCTTCCTTTCAGGGTTCTTATGACAATTAACTTGCCAAGTTTCAACCGCAAGACCGTATGTTTACAAGATCACGTGGGGAAATGTGGTTTATTCTGATTATTTGTTTGTATTAACATTATTAGTGCAATGCTTCATTTATTACGTTGGCCCAAATTCAATCTGTCAGGAGGCTTCACAGCACATAAAGTGTAAAAATACTCTAAATGCAAGTGGTTTTTAAAATAGGAGAATCCTAAGCTCACCTCCTCCCTAGCAGACCTTGTTGGCAATCACCTTGGACCTGACACAGAGTGGGAGTCATTCTGATTGCAGTCCTGACCCTTTCCAAAGTCTTAAAGATCCTTCTGAAGTGTCAAAGGAGTATTCACATGTACTAATGACCGCTTTAATATTTAATGGACTTTAATTATTCTAATTATTTGGGAGCTGGTATTTAGTGACCTAATTCAAGGTAGGTCGTTTGACCAACCAGACCATCCATTTTCTGAGCACACAGAGTAAATATACATCAGACTCCTCCCTTCAATGTTTCTCTCTTGCAATTACAAATAATATGCTAAGGTCAGCCGGTAAAGTGCAGAATCATTATAGTACCCAAATTCACAATTGTTATTTTCTAAGTCATAAATCAGTCCATGAAATGAAGCTTCCTACTTCTTCGGCCTCTTCTCTCCCCTTTGCTTCCACATACTTGGTTTCTGCCATACAGATGATTTTGCAGTTCCCCAAATGTATCATCCTGCTCAATAATTTAGTACCTTTAGAACCTTTGCTGTTCTCTCTGCTTTCAACATCCTTCCCATCGCCCCAAGCCTAGCTCAGTCCTCATTCATCAGAACTCCTACTCATGCTTCAAAACTCATTGCAGACACTACTTCTTGGCGAAGCCTTCGCAAATTCCCAGTTGATAATATGTCCCCTCTCCGTCTGTGTCAACATTCCTCCGTGAGAGTTACTGAGAGGCTGTAAGATCCTTGGGGAGTGGAGAGTGATTTGTTCTTCACGTCTCCTTTCTCCCCCTGAGTTGGCATGAAGTAGACCTCCCCAAATTTTGCAGTGACCATACATATAGGAAGTCTCCTCTAATTTGATTCATTGGTCTGAAGGAGCCCCACTATCTCAGTCCCCTGTTTTGAATATTTCCTGATACAAAAAGTTCAGGAAAACAGGTTTTTCCTTGGGACAAATGGGCGTGGATTATGAAAATGTTATGTAAGATTAGTCAAATGCTGCACTGTTTCCTTCAGGAACTGTCCAGGAACACAACTGTCGGTCAGTTCAGGAGTGGAGCTTTTGTTGCAGATGGATGGGGGCTGGCTGAAGGGGGTTGTGACGATCGGCTTCTTTAGGGGATGGGCTTTGCTTGTCCCCTGAGCTCTATTCCACCAAGCAGAGGTAAGACTGTTTGTCAAGAACTTCTCTTTGTGCCTTATCAAACTAAATGTTCTTCCTGTTACTACAGAAGGGACACAGAAAGTCTCCTTCCTCTTTCCCTCTTCCTATTTATAAGTACTTTTTCCTGATAAGTATGTGTAAGTCTCTTTCAACTGTGACCAAGCTAACAGGCTTGGGTTGCATGCAGGTGACATCGATGAGACTGCAGTTGTTAGAAACAAGTAGAACGATGAGAAAGGCTGTCAGTGATACGGTGGCTGAGGAGGTTCCTGAGGAGGAGACAGAGGAGGAGAATAAAGTCTGAGTCTCTCTGTGGCCGGAGGCACATCACTGATAATAATCATCTAGCGCTGTGGCTAGGGAGTGACAAATAGATGATGTGGTCATGAGAGCTCGCTGATTCAGGGGAGGGGAGAGAGAGAAAGAGAGAGAAGTAGAGAAGTCCAGAAGATAAGAACAGCTTGTAAGCATGATGCTCCATTTCTGGTTTCCAGATGGTGATACTGCTGCGTGAGGATGTCATTCAGAACAATGTTCGGCACGCCCTAATCAGAATGATGTTTTGGTATCTCATCTTTGACAGATATAAGTTATTAATTAATGAAACATGCTAAAACTAATGAAATTCAGTGTTCAATAGGACAACAGGGCAGACTTATAATATATATTTATATATCAACATATGGGAATATAAGTGCTTTTATTTTATATATGTATGTGTGTCTGTCTGTCTTGCTGTATAATAAAAGTAACTGTATTTTCAGCAGATCTTTTTCTAAAGTCAGCACAAGGCTCCCTCTCACTGATCCTGGTTCTGGCATCGCCATTACTGGGGTACTGTCAGGGAAGTGCTCTAGTAATTGTTTATTCGTGTTTGATAATATGTTGCTAAATAATAATTTTCCTGGGCCACTCCCCCAACTCCTCCAAGGTGAGAGGTCAAGAAGTGAGGGGGTTTGGGGAAAAGGATTTTTTTTTTTAAGGAAATAGCTATGGGGCTGCTTTTTCATTCCTTTTTGGTTATCCTCCACTGAAAAATACATAGAGTGATAAATGCAATGAGACAAACAATCTGCTTTCTGCTGCAACAGTAATGAGAGAAGTAGAGAGAAACAAATTATGAGATGTCCATACAATGAACAACTATGTGGCCACTGAAAAGTAAGTCCGATCTAGGTGCTTGGTCATAGCATGATGTCCAGCGGGTGTTTACAGATGAAAAATCCTGGAGGACAGATTGGCAAAACTTTTTATAATGATTACTTCACAAGATTGAGAAGATGGGAACATTTTCTCACTTCATGTTATATACATTGTGTTGTTCAAAATGCTGGCAATGAGCCAAAGTGCTACATTTCTTATGTAAAGAAAAAATGACTGAAAGAGGGGATGTGAATGAGAGAATGAAAAAAGAGAAAGAAGAAATCAGGGAGGAGATCCCAAGAATGTGGTCGAGGTGTGCTCTTTTGCAGATGGGGCTAATTATTTTCTATTTCATGTTGTAAGATGTCAAAGACACTGTTAAGAAAAAAATAGATAGATAGATAGATAGATAGATAGATAGATAGATAGATGATATATCTATATATATCTCAATCCTTAATAAATTATGTTGCTAATAATATACGAGGCTACCAGTTAAACATTCAACTTTTAATCAATTCAATATAATATTAATAAAAGGGGACATTGGGGAAGGAGAGGAGTACTTTGGGAGCTTAGTTTAATTTTCTTTTCCGAAAAAGGAAAAGGGAGATGGTCTCCCAAAAACATGGGCACACAGAACAACTTGAACAAGTTATAGAGAATCACAGAGACACAGGGTGGGGCAAGGAGAGAAAGGGGCCAGAAGATTAATAGTAAACTCCTTTTTATAAACATCATATTTCATAATGTGCATAATATTTCATCACCTTAGAGTCTTCCTGGAACTTAGGCAGTTTCTCAAAAGTTTTTTGGTACATGTTTATAGGTTCTAGAAAATAAGAATTAAAAATGTTTTCAGAGAAGAGTCTTGAATAAGTCAAACTTTAGACTTCATGGAAAACCCCCACCCAAATTATATGATCTTGTTTGTTTTGTGCTTATTTATTTCTTTTAAGTCTATAAAGTTCAATTATGCCTCTTACTATATAATTTAAGACACCCTGGCTATCCTTCAAATCTCAATAGAGAAATCTCAGGGATGGGGGTGCGTATAAGGATGGCAGGAGTTGTGGTTGAGTCAGAGATGGCAAAGCTCGGAAAAAAGCAAGCCACCCACTCTAAGTGACAGAGATAGTAGAGGGTGGAACCCAGATTTAAGTCTAAGTCTGTCCCACCAAAGCTATACTCTTAAGAGAAAAACAAATTTTGCCTGATACAAAAGTATCATATGCTCACATAGCTATAATTAGAGCCTCACATATCCTTTTACACTTTCTAAAAGGGCAATCTTTATGGAACTGACAAAGCAGTGACTTCTCTGGGACAAGTTGTGACTGGTACCGAAGGTGCCTGACTCAGAGGTTACATGAAAATAGGGTTCCACACAAGGCGTGTCCACTCCACTCACTGGCTAGTAAAAGAAAGATGGATATATGCCAGACAGTATAATGGCCCCCATAGCAAAGATGTCAACATATTGCCTTATGTATCAAAAAGGACTTCAGAGATATGGTGAAGAGTCTTGAGATGGGAAGATTCTCTGGAATCATCTGGGTGGGCCCAGGGTGATCACGGGGTCCTTGTTAGAGAGAGGCAGGAGAGTCGGTGTTAGAGAGGAGATGAGATGACACAGGCAGACGGTCCAGGTCAGAGAGATTCAAAGACGCTGCCCTGCTGGCTTTGAAGCTGGAGGAGGGCAGCCCTGAGCCAAGCAATGCAGGTAGCTTCTAGAAGCTGGGAAAGGCAAGGTAATGGATTCTCCCCCAGAGCCCCCAGAATGATTTGAGCCCAATGACACTGATATTAGACCTCTGACCTCCAGAACTATAAGACAATAAATATGTGTTGTCTTAAAGCTAAATTTGTAGTAACTTGTTACAGCTCAATAGGAAACTAATACCACTGTCACGGGCTTTTCTAGGTGAACTGGATGTTCCAAGCAGTCAGTGTCACTGAGGAACAGGAGTAGGATAGCTGGAGAATATTGCTGATCAAGACAGGGCAGAATCACTGACGCTGGAAAGGCCTCAGAGTGTGACTTTTAGATGTGTAGACAGTGAATCGTGCCTTTCTATCATTCTTCCTTCATCTCGGGTCCAAGGAAAAAGCAGCATAATCCGAGTGACACACATACAGCAATATGCTCACTTCATCACACAGAATCTTTTCTGCATAGTGTAGAAAATTAAAAAAAAATTCATGAAGATCTTACAAAATAATTATTCTTGTATTTAATCCTTTCATATTTTAACCATTCTGGTTTGTTCAGGCATTTGTAAATTTTCAAAGACAAATTTAACTGCAAATATTAAATTATTTAAAACTTAGAGAAAAAAGCTTTCTGAACCCATTCCCACAGAGCCGACATTTCCTGAATCTCAATCTTCCATCACCTCCCAGAAGATGCAAAAGAAGAATTTGGGCAAGTCACATAATCTCCCTAGAGTTCCTGTTTTGTGAAATTATGTCCAATTCATTGAGATGAGAAAAGAATCTTGAATCCTAGATCTGGAAGGAACCCCAGAGATGGCAGGGGCCCACATTTCATTTTACAAATGAGGAAACTCCAGCAGTTACTCGTCTGAGACTGCAGGGCACTGCCCTCTGCCTGTACCCCCGGGGGCACAGCATGTAAGCCAGGCTCTCCACAGGCATAGGAGCGCAGATTTGTTTTCCTTGAGGATTTTGTAATTTCGGAAGGGAGACAGACAAATAACATAAATGTATAAAGCAGTTTCTTGCAAATACAATGGCAGAGGTAAGCGCAGGGTGCTAGCTGAGCTTGGAGGAAGGACACACAGCCCAGACCAGCATCACTCATCACGGATACTCACTGATTTTACAAATAAAAACTTCTTTGAACTTCTGTTTAGTTGACAAAAATAACTGTGTCCTTGGTAAATTGTTTTTTTTTTAAAGATTTTATTTATTTATTTATTTATTTATTTATTTATTTGAGAGAGAGAGAACACAAGCAGGGGGAAGGGCAGAGGGAGAAGCCGACTCCCTGCTGAGCAGGGACCCCCCCCGATGCAGGACTCAAAACCAGGACACTGGGATCATAACCTGAGCTGAAGGCAGGCGCTTAACCGACTGAGCCACCCAAGCACCAGTAAATAGTTTTTAAAATACTGTCACATGAAATGAGGAAAATAAAAATTGTCCATAATCAGAGATAATAGTGCCCAGAGATTATAGTGTATTATATCTCTACATGGATCTATTTATACATGTGTGCATATATATATAGAGAGAGAGATTTCCAGTGTCTCAATACATGAATAATCTCCTGCTACTAGTTGTCACTTAACACACTATCACAAATATCTTATTCAAAGTCACTGAATCTCAGCATTGGAGTGAATATACTAAATGCCATCTAGGCCAATTTCCACATAAATAAAATTTTTTATTCTGTAATAGTTTGAGATTTAGAGAAAAATTGCAAAGGTAGTCCAGAGAGTTTTCCAGATCTACTTTTCCCTATTATTAACATCTGACATCAGTGCAGCACATTTGTTACATTTAATGAACCAATATTGATACATTATTATTTACTAAAGCCCATCCTTTAGTTAAATTCCCTTCGTTTGTACCTAATGCTCTTTTTTCTGTTCCATGATCCCATGCTGGAGACCACATGACATTTTGTTGTCACATCTTCTTGGGCTCCTCTTGACTGACACAGTTTCTCAGACTTTCACTGTTTTTGATGACTTCGACATTTTTTTTAAAGAATATTGACCAGGTATTTTGCAGAATGCCCCTCAGTTGGAATTTGTCTGGTGTTTGTCTCATAATTAGAGTAGGGTTATGAGTGTGGGGGAGAAAGATCCTAGAAGTAAAGTAGCCTTCTCCTCATACTGGATCAAGGGTACCTAACTGTCAACATGACGTCACTGCTGACGCTATCGTTGGTCACCCGCCTCAGATACTATCTGTCAGGTGTCCCAACTGTTAGGATAGCCCCCACGTACACCTTATACTTAACTCTCTGGAAGAAAGTTACTACTCATAGCCCACATCCAAGTAGTGGGAAGTTAGAAGGTGGTGTATCGACCTCAATTATTACCTATTTTCCCACAATGATTTATTTATTCAATCATTCATTTGTATCAGTGAGGACTCATGGCTATTTATTTTAAATTTTTGGTTATGTTTGAATACTGTTTTATTTAGTATGTGCTCAAATTGTACCAGCTTTGGCTATTAAGAGCTTTCTCAGCTGGCTTTTGTATCTCTAACGTACCACATCACTGTGTGTTTGTGTGTGTGTGTGTGTGTGTGTGCGCGCGCGTGTAGCACTTCCGTACCTTCTGGCACTGTCAAGAGCTGTAAGTTCATGTTTTATATTTCCTGCCCTAGACCTAGAATCAGCCATCTCTCAAGGAGCACCCGTTCCTTTTATTAAAGAATAGTATCAGAAACCAAGATCTAGGTACTAGGCATGCTTACTAATGGTGGGGTGTTTTGCTTCTAGGCCCTCTCAGCTGACAGAGGGAGGAAATACATGTGTGTATGCTGACCCATGTGTATAGACATACCTATAAGTATGTCCATATGTAACCATCTGTACCTACAGTAAGCTAATCATGAGTTAATACTGATGTCCCCAAGTCTATTCCCACCTGGGTCACTGCAGCCTCTTCGCCTTGCTTATTTGTAACTTTCCACTCCAACGGTGAGAAATCTGGCTCCTACATGACATTTGTGTCTTTTCCCTTTTATTCTCAGCCTGGCTGGAGATTTATCCCTCTTATTAATCTTTTCAAAGAACTGGCTTTGGTTTCATTAATTTTTCTCTAGTGTTTTCCTGTTTTCAACTTCATTGATTTTCACTCTCATTTTTATTATTTCTTTTCTTTCCTCCTGCTTGCTTTAGGCTTATGTTGCCCTTCTTTCCCCTAGTTTCCCAAGGTAGAAGCTTAGTCTTTTGATTTTAGACCTTTATTTTTTCTAAAATACGTGCTATAAGTTCCCTTCTAAGCACTGCTTTTGTACTTTTGTGTTTGCATTTTCATTGCGTTCAAAATATTTTAAAATTCATCTTGAGAGTTCTTCTTTAACTCGTGTTGTGTTACCTAGAATTGTGTTGTTTAATCTCTATTTTGAAATTTCCCAGGTTTTTTCTGTTCTTAATTTCTAGTGTGATTCCTTTGTGCACGAGAACATGTTCTGTGTGATTTTCAGTCTTGTACATTTATAGTCTTTAAATTTATCTCATCTCGTAAATGTATTTTATAGCCCAGAATGTGGTCAGTCTTGCTGAATGTCCCATGTGAGCTTGAGAAGAATGTATATTCTTCAGTAGTTGGACGCAGTTTTCTATAAATGTCATTTGGATCAAGTTGGTTAATAGTGTTGTTCAGGCTGTCAATACCCTTATTGATTTTCTGCCTATTTTATGTATCAGTGAAAGAGGAGTGTTGGAGTCTCCAACTATAATGGTAAATTTGTCTATTTCTCTTTTAAGCTCTGTCAGTTTTCACATAATATATTTTGATGCTCTTGTGTCAGGTGCATACACAAAATTGTTATGCCTTCTTAGAGAATTTATACCTTTATCATTATATAATGCCCATCTTTATCCCTAATCATCTGCCTTGCTCTGAAGTCAGTTTTGTTTGAAATTAACATAGCTAATTCAGCTTTCTTTTGATTAGTGTGGTATGTCTTTTCCCATCCCTTTTGCTTTGAATTTATCTGAGTCCTTGTATTTAAAGTACATTTCTTGTAGACAGCATATAATTAGGGCTTGTTTTTTAATCCACTCTGACAGTATTTGTTTTTTAACTGGTATATTTAGACTATTCACATTTAAAGAGACTATTGATATAATTGGATTAGTATCTACTGCATTTGTAATTGTTTTCTATTGGTTGCACTTGTTCTTTGTTTTTTCCCCCCTTTTTTCTGCTTTTTTTGGTTTTATTGAACATTTTATATGATTCCATATTTCTTCTCTTAGCTTGTCAGTTATATTTATTCTAAAACATTTTTAGTGATTTCCCTAGAGTTTATAATACACATTTTAAATTAATTCAAATTTACCTCTATTTTTTTAAGATGTATTTATTTATCTTAGAGAGACAGAGCACAGGTGAGAGGGGCAGAGGGAGAGGGAGAGAGAAACTTAGACTCTGCACTGAGCACAGAGCCCATGCAGGGCTCGATCTCACAACCCTGAGATCAAGACCCTGAGATCATGGCCCAAGCCAAAAATAAGAGTCTGACACTTAACTGACTGCACCACTCAGGCTCCTCTAATCTAAATTAACTTTTAAATAACACTATACCACTGCATTTGTAGTACAGATACCTTATAATGGAATATTCCAGATTTCTCTCTCCCATCCCATTTGTGATATTACTGGTATTCATTTCATTTGTTCATATGTTATAATCACCCAATACATTGTTACTATTATTACTTCAAACAGTTATATTTTAGATCAACTAAGAATAAGAAAAAAACAAAACATTTTATTTCACCTTAATTTATTTATTCTTCCATGATCCTCTTTTCTTTTATAGATCCAAATTTTTGACCTATATCATTTTCCTTCTACCTGAAGAAATTCTCTTAACATTTGTTTCAGGACAATTCCACAAGCGATGAATTTCCCCAATTTTTGTGTTTCTGAGAACGTCTTTACTTTTCCTTCACACTTGAAAGATAATTTCACTGGATAGAAAGTTCTAATTTGGTGGGGTTTTTTTCATTCAATACTTGAAATATTTCCCTTCACTCTCATTTTTCTTCCGTGGCTTCTGGCGGGAAGTCTGCTGTGATTCCTATCCTTGTTCTTTTCTAGGTATATTTCCCCTCCTCTGGTTCCTTTCAAAATTTTCTTTTTGTTTTTAGTTCTCTATGGTGTGAAAATGATATATGTAGGTGTGGCTTTCTCATATTTATTCTATCTGGTGCCCTCTGAATTTCTTAAATCTGTGGTTTGGAGTCTATCGTTAATTTTGGAAAGTTCTCAGTTATTATTTAAATATTTTTTCTGCTCTGTTCTCCTTTCTTCTCTTTCTGATATTAAAATTGTATATGGCACATTTTAGAATTGTCCCATAGTACGTGAATGTTCTGTTTTAGATTTCATTCTTTTTCCTCTCTGACTTTCAGGTTTGGAAGTGTCTCCTGACCTATCTTTAAGCTCACTGATTCTTTCCATGGCTGTGCGAGTCTACTAATGATTTCATCAAATGCATTCTTCATTTTTGTTGCAATATATTTTATTTCCAGACTTCCTTTTGATTTTTTCTTAATATTTCCATCCCTCTGCTTACATGACCCATCTTTTTGTGCGTGCTGTCTACTTTTTTCCATTATTCCCTTTCCATTATTCCACATTAATCATAGTAATTTTACACTCATCTGATCATTCCAACATCTGTGTCATATCTGAGTTTGGTTCTAATGATTGTGTTGTCTCTTTAGACTGTGTTTTTTCTTGCCTTTGATATGTTTTGTAAATTTTTGTTGAAAGTCATACATATTGTAACAGGTAATAGGAACTGAGGTAAATAGCTGCTGGTGTGAGAATTTATGTTAATCTAACTAGAGATTGGACTATGTGTAATGTTTGCTATAGCCTTAGGTACCAAAAGTTTCAAATTCCTCTACTGTCCTTGTTTTTGGCTCCTATTTTGACTTTGGTCTTCCCTAAGTAACTCCTCAGAAAAAAAGAAAGATAAAGACAGAGACTTGTAACTCTTTCAGCTGTAATCCACTATTATTATATTGGAACCCTGTTGGTGTGTTGGTTAAATGTTGGGGAGAGGAAGCATTCTATAATCTTCTGATTAGATCTCAGTCTTAAATGGCCTATGTGTTAGGGCTGTGACTTTCACAAGTGTTTCTCTAGTGGGATAAACTTTCCCCTCCTGCCCACGGTTGCCCTACCTGACAGCAGCATTCCCAGTCTATTTCCTTGGAGCCCTGACCACTGTTGACCATAGTTTTATTCTTAGGTGAGACAAGGCTAAAATGGTCTAATGTAGGAGAAATGCTCTTCCACAACTGGGTAAGGGTCTGGCAAAGACTTTTTCCCCTGAAAAGTAGGCCTTTGCTGGGGAGAAGGATCTGAACATATTTCATAATGATTACTTTTCCTCTCCTTCTCCCAGAACCATGAAGGGATCTTGCTTACATCTTCACTGTGAGGACCTGGTGGGTTTCCTGGAGGTAAAGCCCACAAAAATATGAGATTTTCCTGAACTTCACGCATGAGGAATATTAGATGCTCTCAAACTGTGTCATATTCAGTGTGTTCTGTTGTGAAATAGTAACACATACACTACCCCTCATTAGGATTGTGTCAGAAACCTGGGCTTTTTTCTTACTTTGTGAGGTTCGTTGACAGAAATGGTAGTTGTAAGTGTGATGGTTCTTCTTGAACTACTGAAGAACTCTTTAGACTAAAATGGCTTGGAACCACTAGAGTGGACAATCTGAATACATTCATAGAAAGGAATATGACAAGGGACAATGTAGGAAGTATATGTCACTAATGTAACAGCTCTTCAATGATCCTGATATTTTTCAGTTCTCAAGACAATGTGTAGGCAAGATGACTCCACTTACTGTTTCCTATGAAATGTCTCTGAATATTTGGTATTCTCCCTTCCAACCAAACAGGCAGTGATTTAGTAGAGAAGGAGTAAAATTAGTGCCCACTTCCTATATTACTATGTCGCATTGGTTCAGTTTATCAGACATTTGTTGACCAGGTATTTATTTCCTATGAGCACGGTAAATGGGAATATGATCCAACTGCCTGGAGTGTCCTAGTAAACTTTCCCCAAATACCATTCATTTGCATTCTGAAAGCATTTTATACCCCAGTTACAGTATTAGCAGTTCACAGTGTATGCAGCTGTGTTGAGTCATGGCTAGTGGTCCCATTTCAGGAGTAAAGATTAGAGAGCTGCCTCTATCTTGTTACTTTCCTATATGGTCAAATTTAACATATTCATTGTTAAAAAGCAATTTCAGTTTTCTTACCAACTTTCATCTTCTGTAGAGTGAGTAATCTAAGTCATAGGAATGTACATTTTCCCCCATGGGGACCAATAAAGTGAGATAGTAAAGAGAGGGTTTTTGTTGTTGTTGCCAGCAATAATGCAGCTCATAAACTTTTAAAATATATTTTGAATTGCTCTGCTTCCAAAAAACCTTTATTCACCTATCCTCTGTTATCTTAGATTATTTCACATAGTGTTATAACTTTTTGTTTATGACTCTCTGTTTCCATCCTAAAAACAGAGCTCCTTCATTCAGGGAGAATGCCTTATTTTTATAACTGTAGTACCTAGAAGAAAGTTAGCCCAGAGATATTGCTCAATAAATACTTGTTGAGATGAAATTAAAATTAATAAGATTCTATTTAGATTTGAAATCCAGCTCCTTTCGTTACCAAGCTCTACACTTATGTATCCGAACTGCTTGCATGACTATTATTATTATTGTCATCATACATACAAATCACAATGCATCTAACATGACTGTAGTCAGTTTAAAGATTTTTCATACATTATTGCAGTGAATACCTACATTAATTTTGTGAGGAGGCGTCTATGAAATAAATGTTTGCGTTTCACTGTGAGAATACTGAGTCTCAGGGGTTGAGACCTGCACATTGAAACCAGCGCTGGAACTAAGCACTTGGGGCCCTAAGTCCGAAGCAATTTATGCTTCTCTTTTGCACAATATGGAGTTTTTCTATCTCAACACTCTTTTGATATTCAGAACTGAAAAATTCTTTGTTGTTGGGGGAGGGTAGCTGCTCTGTGCATTACAGCATGTTGAACAGTATCCTTGGCCTCTAGTCATTAGATGCTATTTGCCTCCTCCACCCCACTGTGACAACAAAAATGTCTCCAGACATGGCCAAAGGTCCCACTGGCAATATCAGTTCCAGTTGAGACTCAGTGGTCCAATAGCAGGCACAATGTGGCAAGTGCTCTGGGACTAGCATAAATAAAATGAGAGTAAAATGGGGAGGGGGAGTCTCCTTCATAGCGGAGGCAGCTTTTAATTTGGATCTTTACTATAGAAAGATTGAATTGACTTGGCAGGATTTATTGAGATGAGAATGAATACCAAATATTTGTTGAGCAGTCATGATGTGTCAAATTTAGCTCTAAGGGCTGAAATATAATAAGCATTGTTAAATGTCTTCCTAAAATGAAATCCCATCTTAGCATCCATCTAGTGGAATATAGAGCTATTTGGGGTCACTTAATCTCATGATAAGCATTTAGCATCGAGATTTATCATATTATCGGTTAAAGATTACTTAGGAAAGAATTGCCTCCCATTTATTTTTGTAGCTTACTAACTTATAAATCAGTCCCAATCATCATTTAATTGTACTGTACATGGAGATTATGTTTTCTTGTAAGTTTCTGGCTCATTGGGAATGTCCAAAACTATTGAACTGGAGCACCTTTGCATAAATGTGGAAGGAAGGAAAGCCTACCTTTAGCTCTTGTCCCTGCTCAGCCAGGTTCTTGGAACTGCACAGAAACTCTCAGCAAACATGACAACCATTTCTCTGACTCAGCTTGATGAGCCCAGGGCTAAATCCACTTGGAAAACTGACATCTCTGAAAAAATATGCTTTCCTTCCCTGAACTAATAATTTGGAAGGTGTATAGAAACTGTTTGCATACTCTTTTTTGAGCTCTGGAAATGTATGTAATTATTAAGAATATGGATTTAGGGGTCAGATAGACCTAGATGTGTCTGTCCCCTGTCTTTTTCCATATGACCTGTGTGACTGAGGACAGATTGTTTTAATATCTGTGAACCTCAGTTTCCTCACCTACAAGATGAGAATGAGAATGACTTCTACCTTGGGGCACCTGGGTGGTTCAGTGGGTTAATCATCCCACTCAATTTCAGCTTAGGTCATGATCACAGGGTCCTGGGAGCTAGCCCCACGTCAGGCTCCATGCTCAGTGGAGAGTCTCCTTGAGATTCTCTCTCTCCCTCTCCTTCTGCAATAAACCTTAAAAAAAAAAAAATGACTTCCACCTACGTTTCTTGGGAGAATCAAGTAAGAAAATCTTGTCAAGCTTTTAGTGTGGGATTTGGCACAAGTCAATAATAAATAGTGGCCATGATTACCGTCATCTTATCATCTTATTTTTGTCACAACTACTAAATAGAGAATTCCTATATGGGAAGGACTGGCTCGAAATGAGAGTGGGTATACCTTTGAAGTTATGTTGACATAATCTCTTTCATAAAACAGGAAACATTTCAATGGGTCTTAGTAAAGAATGTGGGTCTGATAAAGATTCTAGGGAGGCTGGAGCTTTCTCTCCCTACTCCAGGCTCTGTCTCTGAGCATTAATCCATCACTACCATCATCATTCACACTTCTCTGTGAGAGTTTTCTGAGGGTGAAAGTGGGAATTGTAGCACTCTAGCCTTCAGTGTGTCTTCTTTAATGTTTAATAATAGCAGAGGTGTGTGTGTAGGAGAACAATGACAAGAAGCAAAACTGGTCAGAGTTCAGTCGGGAGGAAGGATGCACTAGCCAGAAACAATGATTCTGAGATGCTGTTGTTGGGATTCACAACATCAGAGTTGTTCTGAAACTTGAGGAAAAAATACAGATTTTCTGATTTCACCCCAGACCTACTGACTGACTAAAAAGTTCTGGGGTTCGGGAACTCCCATGCTCATTCAGGTTTGAGAACCCTTTTACTAAAAATCCCAACTGTCTGTTGTCTCTCCCTATGATAGTTTACTCCCAGTAGACATTTCAACAATACATCTGACTCTATTCTCCACTCCAAGCAACCTGATGATTATAATGGGGCTTCTCATGTAGGTCAAAGGTTTCGGTTCTTTAGAGCTCCCAAGCCTGCTTCTGCTTTTGACATTCTTAACCCTTTTCCTCATCTCCTTGGTCTATATTATCCTCTCACTACCAGACTCCTTCCTTTAGTAAATTCATCTGTCACCTTGGCTTCAACTAGGAGCTATTCTGTGGCTGCATATGTATGTTAGCCCAGATTTCACTGCTGAACTCTGGACTCAGTATCCAGACTGCACACTGACACTTCCCCTCAGTGTTTCCATGGAAACCTCCAACTACATTTGCAAAACAAAACACACTAGATCCCTCCATAAACTTACTCCTCCTTCTGTAATCCCTGTTCAATAAAGAAATGGTATTGACCACTTGCCCAAGTTGGAAACCTGAGAAAAATCTTTAACCACTCTTCCCCCACATAGTGGGCAATTAATAAAACCTACTGATTTTTTTCTCCCACATAGTCCTAAGTTACTCACATTTTTATCTCTAATCTTGGGGCCATGGTTGTAGTCACCATTATATCTCACCCAGCTTCCAGCCTCCCATCTTTAGCTTAGCTCCTTCCACTCATTCCATTCTCCATATTGAAGCAAGAGAACATTTTTAGAATATAAATTTGATCATGTCACTTCCCACTCTCCTCAGAATAAAATTTAAACATCTCGATAGCATATGACATCTTTCATGATCTGGTGACTCCTTCTCTCCCCAGCTGTATCACTTGAAGTAACTCTCCATAGGTTTTGCAGTAGCCTTACCTAGATTCTTGCAATTCTTCAAGTGGACCGTTCTCTCTCTTACCTGAAGGCCTTTGCACGTGCTGTTCCCTCTCCCTTCCTCCCACCCCATTTGGAACCTATGGGCTTACCTTTCTTACTGGCACGTTAAGAAGGCTACCCCAGACAAAGGGGTTTACAGGTGAGCTCACCTGATTGGGGAGACATTAAAACTGTGCTTCTCTTAGCCTGTTTTCCCAAGATGACCCATTAATGGTAGAAGTGTTACGTAGGGGATTCCTGACGCCTTAGTTCTAGTGCCTAATGTACCAAAAATTCATTTTGCAAAACTGTCCAATCACTTAGCTTTTCTGGGTCTCATTTTCCTTTTATCCTTGACATTCCATTACAAGATTATTGTGTAAATCCAAAGAAGTCAAGGCCACGAGAATGACCTCTTTATTGAAAATATGGAAAATGCATGGCATCACTTTTCCAATCTCACTTTTACTCTACCCTCCCTCCCTTCTAACTGGAGAAACTCTACCTTTTAGTTTATGTCCCTTCTCCCTCACCTCCTCCACTAACTTCTGTTCTCCTTTAGGACCAGGCTTAGACTTGGTATTTTCCAGGATGCTTTTTCCAGACCCTCAAAGCTGGTTCAAGAGCTCTACCTATAAGATCCCATAACAGTTTCTCTTTTTCTCTGTTGTCATATTGATCTACTTTATTGCGTCCTCCCTGAGGCAGTGAACCAGTTCACCTTACTTAAGTATCTATTTGTGGCTGAGGGGTGTTCTGTAGGCTGAAGGACAGACCTGGAAGGAAGTGTTCTATCTGGGAGACTGGTCTTAGAATAACAATGCACTGGCTATCAAGTGCCAGTTTCAAAGCTTCACAGACTTTGATATATATTGTATCTTCTTTAATTTTCATGAAGAAATGGGGTTTTTTTGGTTTTTGTTTTTTAAGATTTTATTTATTTACTTGACAGCGAGAGAGACAGCCAGTGAGAGAGGGAACACAAGCAGGGGGAGTGGGAGAGGAAGAAGCAGGCTCCCAGCGGAGGAGCCTGATGTGGGGCTCGATCCCCACGCCCTGAGCTGAAGGCAGACGCTTAACAACTGAGCCGCCCAGGTGCCCCAGGTTTGTTTGTTTTTTTTAATTCAGTGATGTACACATTATTTTTTCTGATTTAACTATGACTCTGAAGAGGAATTGATTTTCCCAAGACCATTCTACTAGGAGCTATGTTTAGATAGGCTCCTATTCTCCTATTTTCAAATGCAGATTTCCATGCATGTGTACTACAACCTCTCAATAAATGAGCTACATGAATAAATACATAGGTAATTAATGGATAATCAAAATAAGGGTAATTGAGGGTTTTTTTTGTGGATGTAATTGCATGCCCATTTTTATTTAAAAAATCACGTTTGAAAAAAATCTTCTGAGATGAAAACTGTTAAAATAGGGATTTCATCTTCTAAGTGTAGCTCTGGACATGATATTTCAATTAAAATATGTTTTGTCAATTAGCTTTTGTCCAAGACCGTCATATTCTCACAAGTGATGTAGAGGTTCTGGTCTTCTTAAGGAGAAGTGGGCAGTGGGTGCCACAGGCAGAAAAGGATGCGGTATTACCTCAGACCTTGAGAGACTCCTGGGCTCCTGAGAGTAAAGGTCTCAGATATTAGTCATAAAGAGGTGAAAGAAATCCTAAGAGACAAGGGACATCTGCCAGGTTAGGCTCAAGGCTGGTTTACAGGGCTATTCACATCTTGCTCACAGACACTAGGAGCTCTGCAGAGGAACTCACAAGCTGTCATGGCAGGTCGGGGGGAGACATAATAAGGCCTTTCCCCTCATTCCCCTTGAAGACAACCTAAGCCCTTCACTTCTATAATTGGGGTTTCTGGTTGTTGTTGTTGTTGTTGTTGTTTTAAAGGCTTCATTAATTTATTTGAGAGAGAGAGAGCAGGAGGGAGAGAGAGAGAATCTGAAGCACATTCTGTGCTGAGCACAGAGCCTGACCCAGGGCTCGATCCCATCACCTTAAGATCATGACCTGAGCTGAAACCAAGAGTCTGTCATTTAAGCAACTGAGCCACCCAGGCATCCCTGGGGTTCCTGGTTTTTTGCAATTAAATATCATTTGAAATGCACATGGTCTTTCCTATCATTCCAAACTCTGATAATGCAGCTTATCAAAATGAAAAGAACTGTTGTCACGCATGACTCAAGAACAGAATAATTTTTAGGTAGTGCTTTGGCATTATGTCCTTTGTAAGAATGCATGGTGAATGTGACTGTGAAATTTATTTTTTTTAAAAGTGAAGTTGCTGTTGTGCTTATTTACCTTTCCTAAGTGGAATTGTCTGATCTTTCAATTAAAATTCTTCATAGATACTGAAATCCCACGTAAAGCAGGACTGACTGTTAGCCCTGACAGTTTGGTCCCTTTCTTTATGGGTTTGGGAATACATGTGTATGTTTATGTTTTGTTTCCTCTGAACTTTCCAATAGAACTTCCTGGGAATTGAGTCTCTCCACCTGGAATATCAAGTTCTCCTGTCCTCATCTCCAGTGATGGTTTGCAATGCAAATCGTTGGGTTGGTAGCACACAGTACCATAACCATGGTAACCAAATGAAGACAAGTTTGCTTTACTTCCTCAGTGAAGTACTTTCCAGCCCTGCATTCAGACCTGAGGTTACTGCCAACAGTCAAGAGCATTAAAGGAACAGCCAGAGGGTTCATAGAAATAAAAACACAACGGGAGCCATCGTACTCCTTCCTCGCACTCCGTCCCTGAGTCCAGGACTTGTTACTAATCACTCCGGCCATTTCCAACTACTTTCTAACTGCTTTCTTGGAGGGTAGGGTAGAGAGAACCACTCTGTATCTTCATCCCCAACCTGACTGTAGATTTTGGCAAGCACACTGCCCTGGCTTTCCATGTCTAACTTCTAAGCAGGAGCAGATAGAAAACCTGGTCGCAGTTCTGTGGTCACAAGGACTTTTTAGTGTTAGCAGCTGTAATGCTCAAGGAGACAGGAAGGCATCCAAGGAGGAAGAGACACTTTCTGAGAACAATCACAGCAAGCTGCAAGGGCCACTTCTCTGCCAAAATTCCTTTCTTCTGGTAGAGTCATTCTTACCATTTGTTTGTTTGTTTCCAGCCTGTGGGGGAAGGGTATCCATCCTCTGCTCTCATTTTCTGTCTGTTGGAATGCGAGGACGGCTGTGGCATGATCTGAAACTTCTTTACCTGCGGCTGTGTGACCGGGTGATGCCCAGGAAGAAAGACTATAAGCAATAAGGTAAGCAATCTAATTGTCATGGATTCTGGCCTGGGTGATTTCAGCACTCCCATGACTGCCTGGGTGGCTGCCATTAACAGGGAAAGGTCAAAAACACAGGGGATGGGAATGCTTTAGGCTCAAAATTCTTAGTTTATTTCCCCTAGGTTGCTAAGACCATTTCAAGCAATGTTTCTGAGGTAAGAGGAAGAAATTATTTTTACATCCTATTGTAACTAGGGGGACCTGTGTGTCATTTTCACTGGTACTTACTACTGCGATTTAGTTCAGAGGATGATTTTCCAACTCTGTATTCCTTCTATCATTATTTGTTGGCATTCCCATCTCCCCACAGGTTTGCATCCTTTAGACATTAGTACATATCATCTGAGCTATCCAGAAGGTTTCACTAATTAATATTTCCACAATGATGAATGTCAATTTCCCACCTTCCAGGTGTTCTCACACTAACGAATTTCTGAGAATCTAATATGGTAACCTATTGTCTTTTTAGTCTTCATTTCCTTGAATATTAATAAGGTTCACTACATTTGCATTTTTTAGCCATTCATAGATCCTCCCCCTTTATAAACTAGGCGCCATGCCCAACAGGGGGCTTGAACTCACAACCCTGAGACCGAGACCTGAGCTGAGATCAAAAGTTGAACACTTAACTGAATGAGCCACCCATGCACCCTGATTTCCTGCTTTTGAATTGCCTCACTACATTGCTTCTACTTCTATGTGTCCTTTTTTTTACTGATTTATAATTACATATCAGACATCAAGGATATAAAAGTCTTTCACGTCACATATACTGTCAGTATTTTTACAGATTTTTTAACATTTTGACATTTTTATTATTTTTGCCATAGGAAATTTTAAACTTTTAACTGGTTAAATCCATTGTGATTTCCCTTCATTGCCTTTGGTGTCATTTCTCCACAAGTTTTCACCACCTCAAGATTAGAAAAACGTTTACCAATATTTTATTCTAGGCCTATTTTTATTTCATTTTTTCACATTAAATCCTCAACACTATTGGAATTTACTTTGATGAATTGTGTAGGGCTCTCTCTCTCTCTCTCTTTTATTTTTGCTTTGTATATTTCCCATTAAATTTTAAATTTAGAAATAACTATAAATTCACATACAGTTCTAAGAAATAATATAAAGTCTACCTGCCTTAATGCAGGAATCCTTCCAACAAAGCATAGATAAACCTATTTCTGCGTATGCAGATTTTTGTCTGGGATAGCATTTGTCTTCTCAACATAATCAATAGGTATAAAGTTGTAAAATCAGGACAGTTTCTCATAATCACTTATAAGGAATAATATCTGTTTCTTTCTCTACATTCCCTGAGATTTTATGGTTATGATCATGGTGGGAAAGCAAGGATGATGACACCTTTGATGTCAGAGGAGTAAAGAATATGCTAGAATGTGCCTTTGTGAATAATGCACGTTGGAAAGAGAATTTAGACCCAGGGGCTGGCTTAAATCTTGATCTCTTCTCCTCACTACCAGCTATTGCTGTGTGATCTTGGATGGAACACATCCTCCTTGTAGTCAAGAACTTAACCATTGTGATAGTTTCATATTAGACTGAAATATGATGCAATTTTTATTATATAACAATATGTTTTTAAACTTGAGATGTGTACACCTGAAAATCTTTTTTAAATTATATTTTAAAGATTTTATTTATTTATTTGAGAGAGAGAGTGAGAGAAAGACAGAGAGCACAAGAGGGGAGAGGATCAGAGGGAGAGGCAGACTCCCTGCTGAGCAGGGAGCCCAATGCAGGGCTCAGTCTCAAGACTGCTGGATCATGACCTGAGCCAAAGGCAGATGCTTAACCCCCTGAGCCACCCAGGCGCCCCCTTCACCTGAAAATCTTAAAGCAAATTGCTTGACCAGTCATTTTTAAACTATATTAGGAAAGGTGTATAGAAGGAAGGTATCATAGAGCCCAACTAAGAGTATTTGTAAGAGAAATAGGCATCTGCATTGGTCAAGAAATGAACCAGTACATATATATGTATATAATATAAAAATAACTCCATATATTTAATTAGAGAGAGAGAGAGGGAGAAATTTCTATCTATCATCTATCAATCTATCTATCCATCTACTATCTATCTGTCTATCTACGTACCTATTACTCACTCAATTGTGGAACCTAGCAGTTCCATGACCTTCCATGAGCAAGCTGGAGACCCAGAAAAGCTGGTGGTGTAGATCCATTCTGAGTCTGAAACTTGAGAGCCAGGAGCATCAATGGTGTAGACTCCAGTTCTACAGCATGGGGATTCTGATGTCCCAGCTCAACAGTCAGGCAGAGAAAAGGAGAAATTTCTTTCCACCTTTTTCTTCTCCTCAGGCCTCAACAGATTGAATAATTCCTGTCCACATTGGGGAGAGCAATATGCTTTACTCAGTCTACAGATTTAAATGCTAATCTGTTCTGGAAACTCCCTCATAGACACACCCAGAAATCATGATTAGCCAGATATCTGGGCACCCCCTGGCTGAGACAAGTAGACACATAAAATTAATCATCACACCATCAGATAAGATGACTTGTGATTTCAGGAAACTAACATTGAGGAACATCTGTTTAATTGTTGCAAATCCACTGCTGAATAGCCCTTTGGTGAAATTTATGCTATAATTGCTCACATGCATTTTAATCCCCCTGTCTGGAATGTTTGCCTATCCATTACCCATCTTCAAGAGCCAGAGCCAATACTTCCCCTTCGAAGAAACCTTTTTTATGTCCCTAAGTGAACATTTGCCTCCTTTAATATTTGAGAACAGTTGTTTTATACTTCTCTTAAAATGCATATTATGTTCTACTTCACAATATATAGTTAATAGGTACTATTTTTTGGAATCAACTGTAAGCTCCTCATAGTTTCTTTGTACGCCACAGACAGTAAAATATTTCATTGAATTGAATTAGTAGATACTATTATTGCATTCTACTTAATAGTTCATGCATACAGTGCACTTTAATGAGGAATGACTAGTGCACAGTACTGTCTCTGATGTCTCCTGAGAGCAAAGACAAGAGTCCAGTATCAGAACAATCATTCATTCATTAAACAGTCATGGCTGATCACCCATTACTACCCACTGTCTAGGCTCAGTGCCACGGATATTTAAAAAATTAGTCGTGGTCCCTGCCTCCAGGGGGTCCATTTCGTTGAGTGGGAAGGGCAGAAGTGTAAATAAACTGCTTGAGTGTGAAAAGTGCTAGCATAAGGAGTTGCACAGCTTGCTATGAGTGCCAGAAGTGGGCTAGGATGGGCGTGGAGAGTAGTAAGGAGAAAGTTCTACAGAATGAGTTCTGGCTGAACTCAGTGAAATGGTGTCCAGCAAAGAGAAAAGCACCAGCAGAGGGATCTGCACCCAGTGGCAGCGGAAAGGAGGGCACATTGAAAACAACAAGTAGTTCTGAGCATCTGGCACACGGGGTACACAGAGGAACGTGGATTGTGAAGGGAGATAGCCCCACATCCTTTCACTCTCCTTCCCCAGGATGAGGCAAGGCAAATGCTGAGAAGACAAAAGTAGAAATAATGAGAAAAGAAAGAATCACTGAGAAAGAAAAATCTCTTTAAAGTTGGAAAGGGAGCGGAACAGGGCTTGCAGTAGGTGAATCAGTTGATTCAATGTTCCCAGCCTCAAAGGCATTTCAAGTTTCTAGGAAGCTGTATATATGGTTCTTGACTATATTCTTAATACTCTTTTGCTTATTTCGCCAGCAAAAGATGAAAACTCCAAGTCTGAGAGAACTGATTCTGGATTCCAACTTGGGCACAACTGCCTTGTCTTTAAATCTAGCTTGCTCCTAAATGGCAGGAGAGAGCACCCTTCACATATTTCACAGTGGGAGGAAGCCACCCACAGAGCAAGTCATCACAGACTGCGCGTTCCTCCTAGCAGAGTGTTGACAGAACACTCTCTTCTCTTCTCTAGGATCTGCCTCTACTTCACTGAATCACTTGGAAATCTTTGCCCATATTTATGGGACTTTGATAGTTGGACAGGGAGGAAGAGCAGAAGGGCATTTCTGGCCTGGCTTTGTTGCTTGAGTTTTTGAGTGGTCTTCCAAGTAATAGGAACAGTGTTTTATTCTTATCCCGTGTATAGTTTTGATGGACATAGCTTTAAAATATTTTTAAAACGTGAGCTCCATTGGTCAACTAATAGGCTATGTGGAGGCTAGAAATAGAATAATTGTCGTATGGAATCATCTCATCTTATCCAATTCTCTCGTATTATGCAAGAGGAAATTACATTCCAAGACAACTTGAAACCACATGCCCAATGTCACACAACCAATGAACTATTTGTTGATTAATTAAAATAAATTACATTTTGTTTCCCTGGTGATGAGTTAAGATCTTTCATCTGCTGTTAGCTGTTAGAAGGCACGTAAGGGAAGATAAAAAGAAGGTATTTACTCAGATAATTTTGGTTGAAATAGTGGAAGTGGGCATCAGGTGATTACCCAGAAAATTTTGCTTCAAAATGGAGGCAGTATGTATATACATAATTGAATATATATTGATATATATGTGCATGTATGTGTGTAAATATATATGTACCTGTATATAATTGGATCCCTTTTATAAATCAGGTTACATTGTTTCCTGATACCATATAGCTATTCCTGGCAAGTTGTAACTTTCTACGTATTTTTTAATTGCTGAATATCAAAGTTTTATCAATGACTTCATAACCAAATTTGCATTGATATTTCTCAATTCCTTTTTGGCATTCATTTAAACAGTAATTTATTCAGCAAACATATATTGAGTACCTTTTTCCTATGATTATGATATGAGAGCTAAGATCTCTGTCCTGAAAAAAATCTCACAGTGGTTAAACAGAATTAGAACTAAACTATTAGATCACAGAGGAGCAATTAAAGCCATATGAGAGGAAACTCATATAGGGAGAGCATGTAGATAGAGGAGATAAGAGGGGGCTGAGATTTGAGGTGCAGAACACTTAAAGTTTAGAAAAGCCAGGGGCACCTGGGTGGCTCAGGGGTTAAGTGTCTAACTCTTGATCTCAAGTCAGTTCATGCTCTGAGGGTGGTGAGATCAAGCCCCGTGTCAGGCTCTGTACTGGGCATGGAGCCTGCTTAAGATTCTCTCTCTCCTTCTCTCTGCCCCTCCCCCACTCTAAAAAAATTTAGAAAAGCCAGCAAAAGATCTTGAGAAAAAAGCCTTGAATGAGATAGGAGGAAATCTGAGAGAGCATGGTATTAAAAAAAACAAATGAAAAGATTGTTTCCATTAAGAGGAAATGGTCAACTACTGAAAATTCTGAAATGATAAGAACTGATAGTTAAGTGTTAGCATACTGATTTGGGTGGGTAATAAGAGAGTGGGAGGTGTAGATGGTGCTGTACCTGGGAGCATTTGCTGTGATCCGAATGAGATTACAAGCTCTCACTCACATCAGGTTGACAGCAGCAGAGGAGGTCAATGTGAGATATATTGTAAGGGCCCCTCTCTCACCCTCTTTTAAGGGACCTGATGTAAGATGGAAAAGGAATAGAGGAATTAAGGAAGACTCATAAGTTCTTGGCCTGAGCAACTGCCTGAATAGTGGTGACATTTATTGAGATGGGGAATACTGGAATAAAGGCAGGTATATAGGGGATCAAGCAGCAGTCAAGGAAAGAGTAAAGAATTTGGGGTGGCACATATTAAGTTAAAAATGTAAGTATCCAAGTGAAGATATCAAGTAACTAGGGATACCCCATTCTGAAGCTCAGGTCCTCTATTCTGAGATTTGGAAATGTGAATTCAGGAATCATCATGAGTTGAATAGAAAACAAGAGTAGGCGTTGGAGAGAGATTGAAGGGTCAAAGGAGGATTATTTTAAGATGAGAGACATTATAGCATGTTGTAAGCTAAAGGGAACAATCCAATAAGGAGGAAAAATGGTGTCCAAGCAAAGTCTGTGAGTAGAATAGAGGTGAGAAGGGATGCTTGAAATTGGGAATTTGGAGATTGTTCATTTATAGTGATGAAGTATGACCATGGGAATTGAGTGGAGGGAAGGAATGTTGAAAGTGGGCAGATTATTGAACTGAGTGGTCAGGTGTTGATGGGTCATCTCGATTGACAATGAAATCTTCCAGGAGGATGACAGAAATACCATTCCATTTTCAGTAAACGAGGGTAAATGTCCTGGATGTTGATGACAACATAGTCTGATAGTTTATGCTTCAAAAGAGAGAGGAAACAAGATCTGAAAGCATCAATGAGGAACATGGAGGAACTTTATACCATCTCCAAGGTTATGGTCCTGACTCAATGGGTGAGAAAGAAAAAGCCACAGCTTGAGAGAGGGGCAAAGGAAGCCACGTTCAGGTTGCAATTAGAAAAAGGAGATGAAGGGACATTCGGTGAAGAGCTTAGGATAAAGGGGATGTGGTAGGTGATAGTCCATGAATTCCAGAGGTCACAGGCATTGGGAGCACCTGGGGAAGGTGGGAGGTTGGGCCAGATGAGGCAATGTCCACCACCACATGAGCATGGTTCAAGGGCATGATGGGATTAGTCCTATGGTCTCTTACAGTAAGAAGTGTGAGTCATTTCTCTTAAAGTGTCAGCCTCCCAGGACTGGTCTCTTAATCTGCGGAGGGAAGTGAATGATATCGAGGCTCATGGTAATCATCTTTTTGAGAGCATGAGGGGCTATCAAGGCTTCCCTTTTAAACCTCTATGAGTGACATCACAGCTGGGAAAGGGACAGGTCTTCCTGGAGCATATGGTTCTATGTAGACTTCTCCTAAATTTTGGGGGGATGTCATTGTATACGGCAGATGGAGGGGAGCAAGGCAAACCTGAATACAATTTGAGATCTTGATGAAAGGCTTGAACAGAGGCGGTGATGATGAGGATCCATTGTAGAGACATGGCAGTGGTGAGGTTCCTGTGGACCCAGAATGCTTGTGGAATTTTTTTCCCATTATGATGTTCTCTTCTTGACCACAGGTCTTCAGAAGTGGAGCCAAGGCTAGAACTACAGTCTACAGTTATCAATCATAACCTTGAAATTAAGACTGTAGTTGAAGGAATTTCCAAACTCTGATATGAGTCTCTAGTCTCAGGTAAATCTGCATTCTCATAGTCACAGAAATTTTTTATTCTCCTATTCTCCAACTACATTTATTCCAATTAAGTAATCTCAAATGACACAGATTATCCACAAACCATGAGAGTCAGAAATTATCTCCTATGGAAAAAGAACCAAACTGTTACATTGATTGGTGATTCTTTTCCTAATCCTGACAGATTTTTTTTTTGAAAGATTTTATTTATTTATTTGACAGAGAGAGACAGCCAGCGAGAGAGGGAACACAAGCAGGGGGAGTGGGAGAGGAAGAAGCAGGCTCCTAGTGGAGGAGCCTGATGTGGGGCTCGATCCCACAACGCTGGGATCACACCCTGAGCCGAAGGCAGACGCCCAACCGCTGTGCCACCCAGGCGCCCCTAATCCTGACAGATCTTGACATGAAAATGACCTAAAGAGGCAACATAAAGAAGGAAAAAAAAAAACTGATCAATATGGATATTGATTGTTTTATATTGACATGAAAATGACCTACAGAGGCAACATAAAGAAGGAAAAAAAAACTGATCAATACGGGTATTGATTGTTTTATATTTTTTTTCATTAATTTTTTCCAACATATGAAGTGGTTATTTCATACTCATTACAGAGATGAAGAAATAGATTAGCAGAGATGTTTGAAAATTTCCCCAAGGAGATGTCAGAAAAGCAGCAGAGCTGAGATTAAAATCTGGAGTTATCTGACCTGAAAGCACGTACTCTTTTAACCACATAAGAACCAACAATGCTGGCTAAACCAGCTGGTGTCCCTTTACCAAATAACCAAGCAATCAATTTACAGCTACAGATTATTTACCCTGGGCAGGGTTCTGTGCTGGGATCTATGGGGAACACAGAGATAAATAATACACAGTCCCTATTCTCCAGTATGAACAAGCTGTTTGGCAAGAGGACCTGTTTGCATAGAGGTGAAAAAAGTTAAATAACCCCAGAGGACAAGAATGTAACCATTGTCGCTGCTTCAAGTATCAAAGTATCAAATTCTGTGATTTCACTGTGGGCTGAAGGCTTCCCATATATAGCTGAATTTGCTCAAGTGAAAGAAAATGTCATGTAAAATTAATATAACAACACCAATTTTTTTCTCGTTTTGAGTATTTTAAAAAATTTGAAAACTTGATAACATTTCAGTACATTTCTCCTTTTCTTTTTTCTTTTCAATACACTTTGCTTTAGTTTTGTTTTTACAAAATTCAGTTCTTAGTGCATCTATTGTTTTTCATCCTCTTTTTAAATTAAACTTGATAATGTAAGAAATTTCCCACAGTAAAGGAAGTTCTTTATACACATAAGGGTTAATGGCATTGTAATTAGAATACAAAGGATCTGAAGAAAGGGAAGGGACCTTCATACACAGATGGCAACATAATCTCGGATGAAGATTCACTTTGGACCAAGTGAGCATTGGCAAGAATTTGATTCCAAATGGTCCTGGGGAGAAAAGGGTTAATTGAAGGATTCAGCAGAGACCACATCCCAAAACTTCTGCCCCATCAGTCCCCTGGGCAATTTAGGGCTGCCACCTGATCCGTGTCCCTTTGCAAAGAACTGCTCTTCGGTTCAAGCCAGTGGGTGCCAAAGGAAGGTGACCCAGGCATCAGAGAATCCAAAGCAGATTTGTTTACTAACCGGAAAGGCATCCGCTAAAACAGACGGGAACAAAAGAGTTTTTCTTTACAAACTGGTCCCTGACCCTCGCCTTTAGCAAGGGTTCCCACTTTTCTTGGCAGGCTTTTTACTGCTCTAAAGCCAACTACAACCGAGCTGGCAGGGCACGTATCCTCGCTAGTTGGGCAAGCCTGGCAGCTGAGGTCAAACATGCCATTTTAGAATGGAAGTTTGGGGACAGACCAATAAAGCAGCACTTTTATCTAAAACTTTGATGATTTTTACAGTGTTCTATTTGAAAAAAGTGGTAGCTCGGTTAAAATTGGACATTGTAGTCCAGAAGCGGCAATTTGAGGATGTCAGCTGCTTGACAGCTCCTGCTTCCACCGCAGAGCAGAATCTTTTGTGCTAAATAGGACAGCACTTTGAGCTGAGGTTGCTGGAGAAGAAGACTCTTTTGGGGTACCTTATTTTTCCATTAATACGTTATTCTTTTCTTGAAACCCCCGAGCACTTATTGAGTCTGATATTTCATGAATCTTGTTGAGCACGATTTTGGAGATTTTCCCTCCTTGTGAAATTTTGCATTGCCAGAGTTGAATACACACGCAAGATGCATGGCATTACCAAAGAGGACCCTTTTTACTCAAAAGATCCAACGCGTGTGTAAAATTAAATAGCCAGAAATCAAATGCAATTCTTAAAATTTATTTTGTCTAGTGTTATGAATTCTATACCAAATAATCCTATAAAGGTTGAACTATAATCTTAACTGTATTATTTTTGTCTTGTGTTAGCATCGAAATTTTTATTTAACATGTATTTGTTCCCAGAGGATATTCTGAAAGTTAACTTTCTTTTTTAAAAATATTTGTTTGTTTATTTGAGAGAGAGAGAGAACCCGTGTGGGTGACGGGGTGGGGGCGGGCAGAGGGAGAAGAAAAGAGAATCTCAAGCAGACTCCCTGCTGGCCCAAAGCAGGGTTTGATCCCACAGCCCTGAGATCAGGACCTGACTTGAGCCGAGATCACAATTTGAGCCGAAATCGAAAGTCAGAATCTCAACAGACTGAGCCATTCAGGCACCCTCCAAAAGTTAACTTGCTAAAGTTGGCTGACTCAACGGCTCGCTGGGAATTTAGATATTAACTGCCCACCCTTTGCCATAATTTTTAAATAATTGACATTTCTTAGTATTTGCTTTTTTAATCATAAAATTAACAGTCATCACAATTGTCATTGATTTTTGCAGTAATTTACTATTGTAACAATAAATGTATATTTATACTTTAGTTGAATTATAGAATTTTAATGTACAAAGCATGTAAGGAAACTCTCACGGCCAAATGCAGCAGGAATGCTCACCTATACTTAAATGAAAATATTCAAATGTTTACAGTAAATCTGAATGGCTTGCCTTGATTAAACACTGATTAGAAATGGTGGTTTAAGTCATGTGACCAGTGATTATGCGTGAGTTTAGGGGTTTAAGACATGCTGCTGAAGTACTCTAAACTTGAAGAATAAACCAATGCAAATTCAAGTAGATACCCTGGAAAGAATTTAGTCAGAAAGTGTAGTTTTAAACCCTAGCTTTGATACTTTAGTTTTATATGTATTCATTTAGCATCTCCTCTGTGCTGGGAATTCAGTCAAATACTGGAGACACATTGATGAATAAGAGGGAGACCCTCGTTTTTAATGTCCTAATAATCTAGGGGGTTTCAACAACTTACTCAGCTGCTCTAAGCTTCTGCCTCCTCCTCTTACTCTGCAAGCCTCATAATGATATTAATAAAGGTTAAATGAGATAACGAGGGTGGTCAATATTTCTTGCGCCATAGGCATAATATATTTATTAACATTCTAACTGTCCCCACCGGTCTACCGGTTAGACGGTCTAGCTTCATAATCACAGGAATGCGCTCGGAGTCCAGTGCCTGGGTTTGAGTGCCGGTTATTGCATAGCTTTAGGTATGCGACCCCTCTGCTCTTCAATTTACTATAAAATTGTGACAATTAGATTGCTTCCTTTGTTGGCAATTAAATGAAATAATGGATGTATAGAATTCAGCATAGAAGCTATCACATCATAAGTACTCCACTGAGGTCAGCAGTCATTAAAACTCAGTATAATTTATACCCAATTAAAAAATAAGAGAATAGAGGAAGATTATGAAATTTGTACAAGGCCACCCAACAAGCACAGACTTGTCAGGCTTGTGAGGCTCGTCCAGCTTGATCTGTTGCCAAAGCCCTAATTTTTTACATTTTGGATTCTTTAAAAATATTTTTATAGATGTTAACTGTTGCATAAATTTGAAAGATACTGATTATGTTAATCAATACTTTCAATCTTTCTTCCTGGCTGGAGTGCCCCCCCCAGTCCACAATTTCTTTGCTCTCCATCCACATAGCAGACCACCTGACTGGATCCACCAGAGGGTGAATGTGGCCTGATGACAGGTGAGGCCACATTAGTCCCCAGTCTCCAGCTGCCTTTCCATTGAGAGGGAGCCACTTCTCCTCACTGAGACAGGGAACTCGGCTCGGGTGCGTGAGCCAGGCTCCGGAAAGACTGTGGTGGCCTCTTAGCACTCTGGCTTCTTCTCACTGAGTCAAGCCTGAAAGTGGACTCATTGGGTCTGATTTGTTTGTCTCTATGTTTTAGTTTGCTGAATTATTCTCTCACAATGGCGGAGAGGTCACATGGATCCGGCAACTCCCAAGGAGGCCAAGAAAAGAGCAAGAGAGAGATCCTGAGGTCCACCAAGAGGGCGTGGGCTCCCCTAGATGAGCAGCTGCCTCCTGGCTCTGGGGAGGAAAGCCAGAGTGTCACCATCCCCATGCTGGGTGAGAACAGACCCTCAGGGCTATTTGAAAACATCTTGCTGAGGGTGGTGAGGGTTGTGGGGGCTTGGCTGGGGGCAAATGATTCTGGAACAAACACTTGGCTTTGAAGACACCAGTGTTCCCGGAAGGATGCCAGAAACTTCTATGTAATGGGCACTTCTGACTTCTCCCCACAGACATACAAAGCACACACCTTCTTGATGGAAATAGACAGACTTCTCCCTTTCTGCTCCAAGATCTTCTCGTCCCAAGTCCCCCAGGACCCTGAAGCTGCATGGGGTCCATGACAGAGACATGAGGCTTCCTTCAGAACCTCAAACATTCTGTTGAAAGCCTCTTATTTTCTGGGTCTTGCATGAAGCCTCTGCAATAATTTTAATAGTTTAAAGAGTCATAAGTAGGAAAACTTTTCCCTCCACTGTGATATAACTGATGGTTTTTCTTCTTTGCCCACCACCAAATTCATTCTACCTCTCTAGAGTCCCTAAATTAAAAAATAAACACCTTGCATGCCTACTTGGCCTTTCTGGTTCACCAGACACCTTGTGAAGGGGTAAGTCAGTTCTTCACTGTTCGGTGGGATAAAGTCAAAGAAAATCAGCCCAGAGTACCCTGTAGCCAACCAGAAAGGAAAGAAATATTTACCAGGAAATGCTGCTTTTCTATCCTCTCCTTTTTGCCTGTCGACTATTTGTTAAGCCAGTGACAAAGATCCACCTTAAAAGACTGGTGCCTTTTTAACACAGGGTGCCTTTGGCAATCCTGGGACTCTAGTGCAATTTGTCCCTGGAATGAATGCAAATTTGGTTTAGAACCTGGCAGAGAACTCCTTGCAAATAAACATCACTGGCTAGCTGCCTTAGGTAAATGTCGTGATTCAATAAGGAGAGGGTCCATGGTGATCTATGTCCGACAAGAGAAAGACAAAAGTCTGGTATGCATTTTCACTCTTCATGTTCACACCAGGTAATTTAAAATTTATTCTAACGTCTCTTGTACTTCAGTGATTTATTTTTCTTCCTTTTCACATTTTCTTTTCTTTCTTTCTTTCTTTCTTTCTTTCTTTCTTTCTTTCTTTCTTTCTTTTCTTCCTTCTGTTCTTTCTTTCTTTCTTTCTTTCTTTCTTTCTTTCTTTCTTTTTGTTTTGTCAGTCATTTGGCAAGTTTATACTTCGTTCTCAAGAAAGACTGATTATGGAAAGCAGGAAGTTTTGCCTTGGGAAAATAAATGAATATGCTTGTAGAAACATGTGACTAACTATGTAGGAAATAGAGCTATGGGTGGTGGCTGGATAATGGCGTAGCATTATTTTAGCTGGTGTGCTTTGATTGACTGGTCTGTTTCTTTCTCTTTTATAGAAGATTCCAAACAAGCAACTATTCAGCAGTGGCTGGACTCTGGATTCTTGTAAGTGTTTCTTCGTGCCTTTGCACATCTGTCTTGCAAAAATCCATGAAAACAATGTGGGTAACTCTTCTGGGGCAAGGTGAGACAGGTAGGGCTTTTCATTTTAACTGAGTGCATGAAGGATCGCTCTATTATTGCGTAAGTTATATATCAGTTTTAAAGTACACAACAGAATACTGTTCCAATCCCTAACTGTTGATTGCTTTTAAAAAGTCCTCCCATAGAAAAGCCTAGCTTTGCATTTACTCTCATCTGTTTAATTAAAATGCAATTTAGTATAATTGAGATGTGCACATTGTTTGACTCGCAATATTTTTGTTTCTTTATAGGGTCTCTGTAAACGAAAACTTTCAGCAAGTCATCGACCACACCGGTAAGACAAGAGAACCAGAAACATTTAGGCTTTGTGGACCTGAGTAAATTTATTAAAATGTCTATGTGAATAAATCTTCTTAAAATGAGAATTATCAGAGCTTGCTAGAAACAGAACGGATCTCAAAAACCATCCAGCTCAATTGCTTTGTTTGATATATAAAACAGAGTCTCAGAAAGGATAGGGGGTCATTCCGCAGCAGGTGGGGGCTGTAAACAGGCCTCCTGCCACATCATTAGCTCAGACTCTACCAGAAAACTCACCGGGTTCTGTGAAGACATTTTGCAAGGATGTAGTTATGGAAATGCAATTGTTTAACTTTTCCTCACACTGTATGGTACTTTTATGTCTAAATCTAGTTTCCTTCTATTCTCCAGTCTCAAAATTATACCCTCCCTTCCTAATGGTGCATTTGTTCTCAAAAAGAACAGATGACTGAATTCTATGGCAAACAGTGCAAGTATGTATTTCTGACGCAGAAAATGTATCACACTTGTTACATTGAGATTTGATAAGAATATTATAAAAAGAAAAAGAAATTAATTGCAGATCTCACAGTACCCACCTTCTTTAAATGAAATACTGTATTTCATAGACATACGATTATAAAATGCACTCACAGGGCCCCCTAACCCCACCCTGGCTGGCTCGGTTGGTGGAGCACGTGACGCTTGATCTAGGGGTCATGAGTTTGAGCCCCACTTTGGGTGTAGAGATTACTAAATTAATTAATTAATTTAAAAATGTGTTCACATTTTAAGTGCTACCCAGGAAAATAAAACAGCAAGCCTTGGCAATTATAAACGAAAGGCAACACTGACAAGACTCTTCCTGATTTCATAGATGTTAAAATGTGGGGAAAAAAGCATGTTTTTAAAACTGATGAAATGCCATAAATAATGTATGTAAAAAAATGACATAAATTTGGAGTTTAATGATAAGAGGGGAAAACTATTAGTCTAATGGTTACTTACTTGGCTAATTTTAATTATTTCACTTCCTCCACTGACATCTTAAATTAAGATTGACCACTAGCTACCCACCAGTTTAAATTTGGGACTTTTTTACTAACAACAAAAACAAAAAACTAGGTATATCACTGAAATCTCCTCCTTCTCCACGCTTCTTTATTTTTTTAAATATTAAAGTTCCACAATCCCAAAGTCTCTGAAGATGTTTGCCAATAAACTGAATGTACGTATCTCTGTTTATAGTGGTGCAGAGTCAAGAAAAGGCAAGAACTTGGGGTGGCTGGGTGGCTCAGTTGGTAGAGCATGTGACTCGATCTTGAGGTTGTGAGTTCTAGGCCCACATCGGGTGTGGAGATAGCTTAAAAATAAAATCTTAAAGGAGGGAGGGAGGGAGGGAAGGAAGGAAGGAAGGAAGGAAGGAAGGAAGGAAGGAAGGAAGGAAGGAAGGAAGGAAGGAAGGAAGGAAGGAAAAGAAAAAGAACTTAAGACATACAGCCAGCCTGAGATGTCAGATCCCCCTGATGTTTCATCTTGCCCGGGGTGTGGTGAGAGGCCTGGCACTAACTCTGGGGTGGTCAGTAACTGTATTATTAAAAGCTTCACTTCCCAGAAATGAGACAACCATGGCCCTTCCACCTCTGAATCAAGTTAATGAAGTGTAAAGGCACAGACAGGAGGTGCAAAGCAGGAGGAAAGGAGGACTAGCAAATCAGAAACGCACAGCTCCCATTTGCCAGGTCCTTTATCTTCAGCAAGGGTTTTAATAATAATGGAATAGCCTCTTACAAGTTTAATTGAGCCTTCACTTTTACAAGGCTCTTTATGATCTATCATATTTTAAACTCAGTAACCTGTGTGGGAGCAAGTCTGGTGTTCATCTGAGCTTCGCAGGTGAAGAATCTGGGCCACAGAGTGATCAAGCACTGGAGTTTGGGGGCACACCTGGTTAGAAGGGGGCAGAGGAACTGGAAGCCAGGCATCCTATCAGCCCTGTGTGTGCTGGTCATAGCCATGATGAGACCAATAAATGCAGGAGTTCAGAGAAGCCAAGAGTCATACTGAAAAAATGTGGAAGCTAGAACAGGACCAGCAACTGGTGACCTGAAGTTCGTGGTGAGGGTGGCAAGGAGAAGAACTGTAGCAAGATGAAAAGAAACTGAAGAGAAGAGAGAAGAGTGGTCACAACTGGAGGGAAAATACCAGAAGTATGACACAGAGTGGTGCATTCGTTCTTAGGGCAGCTGTTCCAAATTACCACACACTCGGTGGCTTCAAACAGAAATTTATTCTCTCATGGTTCTGAGGCTGGAAGTCTGAAATCAAGGTGTGTTGACAAGGTCATTCTCTCTCTGAAGGGTCTAGAGAAGAATCCTCCCTTGCCTCTTCCTAGCTGCAGATGGCTCCCAGAAATTCTCAGCATTCCTTGGCTTGTGGTGACAGCCTTCCATTCTCTGCCTCTGTCTCCACACAGCCACTTTTCACTGTGGGGGGGAAAGCTTTTCTCTTTTGTAAGGACCCACCCTAATCCAGTATGACCTCACCTTTACTAACTGTATCTACAAAAACCCTATTTTCAAATAAAGGACACATTCTTAAATGAGATTTCAGCGGTGGCTGGGTGGCTCATTCGGTTAGGCATCTGCCTTGGGCTCAGGTTATGATCTTGAGGTCCTGGGATCAAGTTCCACATCAGGCTCCCTGCTTGGAGGAGAGTTTGCTTCTCCCTCTGCCCCTCACCCCACTTGTGCTCTCTCTCTCTCAAATAAATAAATAAAATCTTAAAAAAAGAATATTTTAAAAATAAAATGAGATTTCAGATACAGAAATTAAATTCAACCCACTACACGTAGAACTTATTTTAAGGCTGTTTTCCCTCATTGATCACTCCTGAGGCCTTCATACAATGAAGTAGCAATGAGATCCAAGTGCCTGCTCCTCTTGGAGGTGACACAATGCCTCCCACAGAAAGCATTCTAGTGGGCCTCCAGGTCTTGGACTGAGTCCCAAGTAAAATGGGGGGTGGCATAAGGTTTCAGGGGTCCTGTTGCTGAATTCCTTCTGAATTTAGAGATGGCCAAGTTGGGGTGTTGGCCTTTTATGGTGACTCTTTGGTGTTCATGCTGCTCTGTGGCCACCTAAAGTCTCATTCTTATTAAACTGGAATCTGGCTGGCCCACTTTCCGTTGTGCTCTGTACCACTGTGCTAGATAAAACCCTTAACCCTTGGTACTCCAGCCTCTTCATCAGTAGAACTAGGAGGGAAAAGAAATGAATACATATGAAGGGCACGCAGCCTAGGTACTTTACATATGTTATCTCATTTACCAGAACCATGTTCCAAGGTAAATATTACCATTACTAACTTCTGCAAGGAGGAAAATGAGACTCAGAAAGGTTAAGTAACTTGCCCAAGGTAGCCTAGTTAGTAAGTAAGGGGGTCAAGATTTGAATTCGGATCTGTCTGACTCTGGAGCCACGTTGCGTCTCCAGAGGCCCAGGATCATTTGCTCTATGTGTTACACATGGGAGCCCCTAGCAGGAAAGCAAAGCCCTGTGTCAATCCCCCTGCGTGAAAAGTCAAAGTGTGAGCATCGCAGCTGAGTTCACTGGCCTTTACTTCTCTCTCCAGGTGGTCTGGATCTGGGGCCCTGCCTTCGGAGCCACAGCACAGTCCTCCAGAATTTAAATTTTGTAGAGTAGAGCTAATTTTTTACGTCATGAGTAGTGTGGAAATGTAAAATAACCATATCTGGATCCAAAATAAAAAAATAATTCCTCTGAAAAGCCCCATGAAGATTGGCTGGCTGCTCGCATCCCATGTCTCACTAACGTATTTCACAAAGGATGCTCTCTCGCTGCCTGCCCTGTCTTCTGACAAATATTTGGCCGTCTTAGCTGAGTGGTGTGACGGTTATCCTAAGTATCTCCAGAGCACTGTCTACTCAGGGTACATGGGTGACTTACAAGGAAGACCCTTATGGGCATCCTTCAGTTTCTTCGGCTTTTCTTTTCTGAGAACCACCACCACGGGTGCAGATCAGCTCCTTGCAGGGGTCACCAACGGCAGAAGCAAACACAAGTTTGATTCTCAGTTTGTGCTCACTGAGGATCCGTGGACCTTCCTGTAACCAGAAACACAATAGGACAGTCAGAACTCTTTGGGGTCAATTGGGGGTTAAAGAGTACATGGTCATGGATGTGAAGATTTGTCTTCTCAGGCTGCTGATTCTTCTTAATCCCAGATTCCATATTAAAGTCGTGTATAAGAAAGCCTGGGGAGAGGAGCTGGTTTTCGACAAGCCCATTCCCACCACTGAGGAACGAATTAGACTTCGGCACCATTGCCCTGTGAGAGTGCATTGGAGTTACCCTGCAGGGACAGACCCCTACACAAATGCATGTGTCACTGGGAGGCTTTATATAACGTGCACTTGTTTAATAACACAGCCAAACATAACTGTGAGGGAAAAAACCAGATCCAACATCTACAGCAAAAAAAAAAACACAAAACAGTTTTTGTCAAAGATTGGTTTGGAACCATTGATTACTTGATGGGTGGTTAATTCATTTGTCCTTTTAAGATTTAGATATTTCTTCTCCAATCCCGGGAGATCCTTGAAGAATAAAGTTACGTCTTTCCAGTTCTTTATTAAATAAGAACTTACAAAATCAAATTCTAAAATCTGTGGCCTATAAGTTGAGGTCGATATAAGTCCAGTTAAACATAGTAGATGGTCCCTTAATGCTTATCAAACACAAGTTTTCAGAGCCAAGAACTGTGCTAGTGGAGGGGTGCCTGGCTGGCTCAGTTGGTTGAACATCTGATCTTGATTTCAGCTCAGGTCCTGATCTCAGGGTCGTGGGATGGAGCCCCGTGTTGGGCTCCGCACTGGGCATGCAGCCTGCTTGGGATTCTCTCTCCCTCTAACCTCACTCTCTCTTAAAAACAAAAAAGAAAAGAGAAAAGAAAAGAAAGCACTGTGCTAGTGGAGAACATAAAGATGTGGGGTGCGTGGTTCCTGCTCTTACCTAGGTCCCTCTGACTTCCCAGGACCATTGCAATCTGAATACCGTTGTACCAATGTTTCACAAGACCCTCTTGTCTTATCCCCTTTCATTGCCATCCTAATGCTTCATCTTTCTTCCTCTAATGCCTCTTGTCTCAAAGTCTTTCCTGTTCTGTTCTCCTCTTGCCCTTCTTTTGAGCCATGACCTGGGTCATGGCTTATATTCTCTATAAGGCCCCTTCCTGACTCCTGCACTAAGAGCCTCAAGTTTTCTTCTGAACACCAGTCACATCCAGGGTGGCTTCTACCCATATGGCACTCATTCCGTGCTGCCTCAAATTATTAGGGATATGAGCGGCCTCACTAACAAAATTGTAAATCCCACTGAGGTAGGAATTATCTCTAACACATCTGATTTCCCCAAAGCTAGTCAACAAAAGATCTTAGTAAAACTGGTCCATAATGAAGCTGATGTAAGTCAGATTGGGAAATCTTCAAAGAAGAGAGACTTGAGCTAGTCAAAGAGCGATATGGTTTTGATAAAAACAAAGAGGCAAAGGAAGACAATGTCACTTGGTTCAAGGAGCTTGAACAAAGGCACAGAATGAAAAGGAAACCAAATGTGTGCAGGAAAGCATAGAGAAGGTGGTCAGACTAGAGAAATGGTTTCGTGCTGGGGAACAAAGGTGGAAATTTTTCTCGTAAATAGGGTGTTGTCTGGTTATACACGCCTTAAAATCCGGAAAGAGGGAATCACACTTGATGTCTTAAGATCATCTCAGGTACCAGTCAAAGGAGGGGTAGTTGTAACTGGGGTCTGTGTTGAGGAGGATTTCGAGACCCTATCTTTGTTCACCTGAACAGAAGGTCATGAATAGTCAGTGATAGCCGCCACAGGTGCCTCGCTGGGGGATTGAACCAGGCATGTTACACACTTGCCATCTCTACTAGACTGAGTTATGAATGGTTTCTGAGAAGAGAGATGACAGATTCCAGTGTTTATCCTGGTGATAGGAAGAAGGTGCACACTTTGGGAAGATGTTGTGAACTCAGGCTTGAGGTCATGAGGGCTTGGGCTCGGCGCTGGAATAGAGACGAGGAGTCACCTGCATCCGGAAAATAAGCAGATATGGGGGTGGAGAAGAGCAAAGCATTACAGCTGGCTTTATGGTTTTAAGCCTGAGTGTTAAGGACAACGAAGAATCTTTCCTTTTGTAAGAACATAGATTGTAATCATGTGCAAACTGAGACAAACTGTGCCGACTGCCTCTACTCAGCATCTTGGTCATGCAGGAGTTAAATATACAGAAAGCTGCAGAATGCTATTATTTTAGAGCCCTGTGAAAATGTAATTTGATTAGTCTATTGGACGATATTCCAAAGAACCAAATGTCTTCCATGAATCAGTCAGAAATGCTTAGGAAAACCAAAATAAAAAATGCTTTCTAAGCCAATAAAGGTGCTAATTAGTGCCTTCTGCATATCTCACTACATCTTCTCCAGTAATACATTTTGCAGGGTTAAGTGCGGTGTCTGCTGCTTCAGATGGCAGAAGTCCACCTAACAGTAGGGAGGGTGGCTGGAGACTCAAGTGTCTAAATGGGAATCAGAACTGGCATTTTAACCCATGCAATGGGATGTAGTGAGTAGAGCAAAGAACTTTTTTTCTTGCTTTAATTCTCTTCCAGACCAACCCTTATGAGCCTTAGGGATAAGAGGACCTTATTATTATTTTTCTTCCTCGATCCACCATTGCCTTTAAAGAGTAAAATCTGGTTTTAAAAACCTAATAAGGGTATCTTAGAAGGGAAAAAAAAATTGGGGAAAATATCAAGACCAAGCCACTGGAGAAGCGAGAAGGACGTAAGGAGACCCTAGCAGGCAGGGCCTTATGGGATTGATACAGGCCCATTCGGAGGTGTTCCACCTTCTGCCTGGGGCAGCCTGGAGCATGGTGACCACAAAGCTTGAGGAAAAGCAGGGTAACAGGAGCAGTTTGTCTGTCCCATGATGGCATGCCCTAGGTGTCAGATTCTTGTCATGGTCAGAGGTAGCGGACTTAAATGCTCCCGGGAGCCCGGCAGGTAACCACTAATGAACCAAGCGAGCAGGATGGAGACCGCAGAGGTTTGCAGCACACGTGGGCTCCGACAAATTGCTCCCTGAGGAGATCTGGACCCCGATGGGGCTGTATCTTCTGAGTTCTAAGGAAATTCAAGGAATCCCAGGGCTGGCGAGAACTGGGCCGCCAGCTGGTGCCTCTCAGTTCAGGTTCATTATTGAAAACGGGCAAAGGGAACAAGGACCTAACCCTGACAAGCCCAGGAAGTTTATCTTACAAATTAACGAAGTGGAAAAAAACAACAACAACTGAACTAACCAAAACCCAACAAACCCTCCAACAGGCAAGGAATAATAGTTTGAGAACTGTCTTGTGATACTCTCAACAGCTTGGTCCCAGTGCTGGAAAGGCCCATGATGGATTTATATTTTTTACTCCCTATGACTTTTCTGTGACAGAGTTCTATTTGTTTTGTAGGGCAGACATTCATCGTAACCGTGATCTCGCTACCTTTTAAAATTGTCATTGTGCATTCCGGGCTCAGTTAAGATCTCACCTCAGTGATATGCCTCAAGTCTTTATCGTTCTAGACTAGTGTTCCTTTCCCATTCAGCAGGGTCACTGAGCCTTTGAAAAAACAGCTGCAAACTACACGTATTCTTATCTCCACCCCCAAAATTTGGCACCCAGAGACAAGTTCACAGATACCTAGAGATCTGTTCGTAGTCTCCTACCCAGACAGGAACTCTGGCTCCAGACTGAAGAGCTTTTTGTTATTTTCAACCTTTTTTTTTTTTTTGTATGTTTCAATCATTTAGGTTTGTTTTTCCAAAATTTCTCCCCCACCTGCATATATTTCTTGCAGTGAAAAACTTGACTTTCTCATGGGAGTGCTGGGTGGCGACATTTCCAGTTTTATGCATGTCGCACATTCACACCCAGGAAAGCCACCATGGGAGGAAATGAGAAGGCTGGTGAACTTTCGGAGGAACTGGCCCGTGTTCTGAATGCTTCCCTGTGCAGACGTCTGCCGCAGCGTTACATCATGACACAGATCCTGAAGGCTGCCACGGCTCGTTCAGGAGCCGCCCAACAGTTAGCTCCTCCATTCTGTCCTCAGCACCGCTAACCAGGCAAATGGACCTTCGGCGTCATCTCTCTCACATTTATTTGTTTGCTCAAAAGCTATGTCCCTACACATACGTATAAACTCCTCTTTCTGGTTTTCAAATAAGCTACAGGACATTCTGTGGCAATGTGGTGTTTTGAAAAGAAACAACAGCAACAAATAGACATAAGCTGTGGCATCCTGCTGGCCATGGGAAATGTATTTAATCTCTCTGAGCCTCAGTTTGCCTCTCTGTTAAGGGGGATCCGTAATACTTATTTCATAGATTTGTTGTATGAATTAAAAGGGGTGGTGCATGCAACACGCTTAGCACATTGCTTCCTATAAAGTGAATGCTGAATAAATAGTAACTATCATTGCTATAATCAATAAACAAGGTAATGATACATTCCTAGACCTACTACTTTTGACTGCATGATCACTGGCTCATTACTCAACTCCTCAACTGAAAAATCAGGGTAGGTCCTAAATTTAAGACTGTCGTGAAGATTAGGAGATATAAATGCATGGCAGGTGCTCAACAAATGCTGGGTCCTTCATGTATTATTTGCCTGTCCCCACCCTTGCTCCTCTACCTTGTGGACCACGGGTGAGTATTTCAAAATGCCCTACCATCTCAGCAGACTTGCTACAGACACTCTCTGCTCTTGGCCACACCTCTTTTCCATACATCGAATTCTACCCATTCTTAAAAATCCAAGACAAGTACTGGTTTCTCCATGAAACCTTTGCTGACTACTTCATTTGCCACCGACTTCCCTCTCGACTGAACAAGTACATTTCTTCAAGTGGTTGTCACACAATTTAGCCATTAATTACATTCTGTCTTGTTCGCTACAGAGATGCCTTGTACCTCATGCTGATACCATCTCAGATATGGAAATCAATCCCATCCTCATTCATTTGAGGACCAGGTCTTCTATGTGCCTAAAAGAAATTAAGCTCATCTTCTCTTTTCTTTGTTGCAGTTTCTTTGCATGAACAAGGAATGGTGCACATGACTGTGAAGGACTACATGAGGTAGGTGGCAGGACCCACATGGCTCCAGTCCAGTATTTTACAGCCACATCTTTCATAAATGAAATGGAAGTGAGGAGACTTCTTAATAATGCCATGGATCTTGGGATCTTGCCACTGGTTTAGCCACAGCACCTAGAATGCTTTCACTAGCATTGAGAGAAATAGTGGTTCTTTCAATATCATAAAGGAGTGAGCAAATTCAATCAACAAATGCTGGCGTGGGGGTGGGGAAGGAATTTAATTAAAACACGCGCATAAAAGGCATTGACTGTAAGACAACTGTTCAGAAGGACCGGTTCATAGAACAGTTGCATTCGTATTCTTACATTGTCAATGTTATTCATCACCACGCTGTTTGACCTTTGAACAACATGGCTTTGAACTGTGTGGGTCCACCTATATGCAGACTTCTTTTAAATTCAAGTATAATTACCATACAATGTTGGTTTCCGGTGCACAATGTAACGATTTAACCATTTTATACATTTCTCAATGATCATCAAGATAAGTGTACTCTTAATTCTATTTCACCCATCCCAGCACCCGCCTCCCCTTTGGCAACCACCAGTTTCTTCTCTGTATTTAAGAGTCGGGGGTTTTATGTTTATCTCTTTTTTCTTTATTTGTTCACTTGTTTTGTTTCTTCAATTCCGCATATGAGTGAAATCACATGGTATTTGTCCTTCTCTGACTGACTTGTTTCACTCTGCAGATTTTTATAAGTACAATACAGTACTGTAAATGTGTTTTCCTTTTGATTTTCTTAATACCGTTTTCTTTTCTCTAGCTCACTTTATTGTAAGAACAATTTATTGCCTATGACATACAAAATATGGGCTAATCGGCTATCATCAGGAGGGCTTTCAGTCAACAGTAGGTTATTAGTTGTTAAGTATTAGGGGAGTCAAAAGTTATACATAGATTTTTGACGGTGTCGGGGGGTCAGTTCCCTTAGCCCCCATGTTGTTCAAGGGTCAACTGTGCATAAGATTTCCAATGTTTCAGGTAGAAAGCAGCGAGAGGATGGACTAGATCTCAAAGGAGTGCCTAACAGCAGCGGCAACAGCATCACCTCAGAACTTAACAGCATTGCAAATTTTTGAGCCCCATCCCAGACACTCTGAGTCAGGAAATCTGGAGGTGGGGTTCAGAAATCTGTGCTTTTGCAAGCCCTTCAGATGATTCTGAGAAACACTCTGGTTTCTAAACCACTGGCCATAGACTGTGAGCATTCTGAGGTTGGGAACTCTGCACCCATGCCTCAGCTACCCTGGCATTTTCAGGACAATATCGACGTGTTGAAAACCAAATATGCAGCACTGTATCCCTCTGACTCCCACGAAGTCACAAGCAAAATGCCACTCTGTCATAGTTTTTCCCTCTTAGCAGATGAGCTATTTTTGCTGCTCACAGAATCAGAGAGCCCTAAAGGACCCCAAAAATCTCTCAGGCAACTTTCTCCTTTTGTTGAAGAGGAAAATGAAAGCCAAGGTCCGTGACTCACTCCTGCTCTCGTGGCTTGATTAGAAACGTGACTATCCAGGGATTCTCCTGGATCGCAGGCCAGGGCAGTTTCTGGGTGGCTCTGCTGAACATTGCAAAGTATGGCGTGATCCTCAAACCCAGAATGAAACAGAAATATGGCAGGCCTCATACAAACTGAGGGGAGGCAACAAATAAAAGGATATCTTCCGCCTCTCTCCAGGGCTCCCAGCAAACTCAACCATCTGTTAAAACCAGAGTCTTTATTATTCAGAAACATACACTTTCTCTGCCTCAACGCAGAGAAGCAATTGAACAAAGAGACAAGGACCAGCTATTCTGACTGAATGTGGGAAAAGGACTAAGGCAAATTTAAGATAACTTGGTCTCCTAGGCAAACTTGATATCTGCTTTGTGTTCTTTGATTAATTCCAATCTTGTGCCAACTGGCTGCTATGACTGATGAGGCTAGATGTATCGATGCTATATCCGAGCTCTATAAAATTGAACTCTACCACGACAGGGCCTCATTCTGTTGGGAAGTGCTTCCAAATGACTTGCAATGCAGGCCTATTTGGATAGAGTGACACTCTTTTTTGTGGTAGTAGAGGAGTCGGTGACTATTGCACATGGATGGCCGCGGGAGCCCTGGAGACAGCATTTAGAGATTGTTAACCGTGCAATGTGGAATGCTTCACCGTTATGGGAATTAATCCGGAGTCACTTCAGTGCCTGCTCGCCGTGCCTCTTTCATCACACAATTTTAACTTCTTCGGAACGTTGGTGCCTAGCAGAGCTGTGTTCCTGAAAGGTTCCCCAATGATTCGCCATCTGTCAAAAGTGAGACGTTCTGTCACCTTTATAATGAGCACTGGCGGGCACCTAACACTTAAATTCTCATACCTTCTGTAACGCAACACTCTTGAAAAGAGAAGCAGCTTCTCCACTGCATGCTCTCTCTTCTTCAAAGGTGCGGCCATTATGGGATTATTAGAAATGAGGAGGAAATGCAAATGTTTGCTCTGGAAGGGAAAGATTCACAATGATCTCCCAGGCGACTATCTAAATCAACACATCTCATTGTTGGTATTTTCCCCGACTGCAGATCTCTGCATCCGTTTTCAGAAACTCCCACCCTTTCCAGAGGGACCAGTTTCAACTCTGGCTATTCTGCTGCAAGTATACCACAAAGGTATGTGATTTCCAGGCACCTGTCATCCAGAGAAATCATTCGGTGTGACAATGGAGTTCATGAAATTATAAATAGGCACTTGAGAAATAACTTGTTGAATGAATGGATGAGAGAATGAATAAAGGATTTTCAAAAAACTTGCAGGCACAATGTACACGAGTCAGTGGCATCAAACTAAATATCTGTCAATGGGGAGATGGCCAAACTATTGGCCAACCCATTTTTTGGAATTCTATACAGTGATAAAAGGAATAGGCAGAGAGAACTATATACACTGACCTAGAATGATCTCCCAGTCATATTTTTCAGGGGAAAAAGGCAAGATGCAGAAAGATACATAGAGTATGCTACTATTTATAGAGTGATCCGGTAACAACTAGAAAACATATGTAACAGAAAAATATCTGGAAGGATTTGTGGGGGTAATAGCTAAGGGGAAAGAGAGCTTTATGTATAATATAGTAATTTTTTAACAAGATGAATATATTTTAGGTATTTCTTGCATAATTAAATATAAATAAGAGTTAATGATATTAAAAATATGTTTAGTGACAAATCAATCAATGAATACATTCTTAGATATGAGGCTGTGAACCTCTGGAAGGCAGAACTATGTCCCTGTTCTTTTTTGTGCCATGGGTGCCTAGCAGAGAGCCTAGAACATGACAGATGTTCAGTAAATATTTGTATAAACGGGCAGGATAAATATTTGTACAATGAGGTCAATACGATCACAAATCAAATCTTTCATACACAATTTAGATTTCTCGCGGGAATTTTTTTTCTTCCTTGAAATTTTATTATTTTAAGGTATCAAGTGATTGGTACCCCTGTTCTCCAGTTGTTTCCAATGATTAGGCTATCCAAGCTGAGCCATTTAAGCTCTGCAGTAAGAATTTTTGGCTTATCTTTTCTTCCTTGATTGAATCAGGAGGCAAAGCACCAGATCTCTTTGTCACACAAGAAAGTGTGAACGTGATGTTGGGTAATGTGTGGTAAGTGGGCCTGCCCAGTGAGACTACAGGTGGCTGTTGTTAAATGTGTGAATGGCTAAATAAATGAATTGTAATTAATCCAATTTAAACGATGAAGTCATGAAAGTAAATCATCCAAACTATCTCAAATAAGCTACGTAGTGTTGCATGGAAAGTAGAGGCAAACAGAAACTTGCAACAAAAGAGCCGAGCAAACCTAGGAAAACCTTATCGAAAGTTCTGCTTCCCATACCGTCCATGAGTTTTAAAAGGTCAATAGCATAGTCATCAAGGAGAAGGTCAGTAATTGGGAAGTAGTTGGTATACATAAATATAATTTCCAGATAACCAAAGTTTATTATTTTAAGTGCCAAATCTGAGCCGAACAATTTGAAGAAAGCACTTCTTATTTCTCACCCATGTCGAAAAAAAAAAAAGGAAAATACAGAACATATTTTAATCCTACTTAGGGACCAAAAAGCATTACTTGCAAGTATCAGTCCTTGGAGTCTGCATTTAGTGATATCCTCAAAAGATCTGTGTAGCTGACGATGCCCCCAGACTGATTCTCTTTAAAAACGTTCTTTTTTGAGTTCTATTGGGGTTTTTTTTTGAAACTATTTATTTATTTATTATAATAATATTTTTTATTGTATTATGTTAGTCACCATACAGTACATCCCTGGTTTCTGATGTAAAGTTCCATGATTCATTAGTTGCGTATAACACCCAGTGCACCATGCAATACGTGCCCTCCTTACTACCCATCACCAGCCTATCCCATTCCCCCACCCCCTCCCCTCTGAAGCCCTCAGTTTGTTTCTCAGAGTCCATAGTCTCTCATGCTTCATTCCCCCTTTTGATTACCCCCCCTTCTTTATCCCTTTCTTCTCCTACCGATCTTCCTAGTTCTTATGTTCCATAGATGAGAGAAACCATATGATAATTGTCTTTCTCTGCTTGACTTATTTCACTTAGCATTATCTCCTCCAGTGCCATCCATGTTGCAGCAAATGTTGAGAAATCATTCTTTTTGATGGCTGAGTAATATTCCATTGTATATATGGACCACAACTTCTTAATCCAGTCATCTGTTGAAGGGCATCTCGGCTCCTTCCATGATTTAGCTATTGTGGACAATGCTGCTATGAACATTGGGGTGCATATGGCCCTTCTCTTCACTACGTCTGTATCTTTGAGTTCTATTGTTTACAGGGTTTTCTTCCCCCCCCTTCGCTTTCATATTGCCATGAACTACCATTTCCTTGTGGCTATCAGTGTATCACTTCTCACTTCTGACCCAGAATCTCCCTGCCCTATCTAACTTAACATTTGCCTATTATGAAATGGAAAGTCAGATAAATAAACTCATTGGTCTTGCACAGAAAGTACAGATAAGCAGACGCTGAGTGGGAGTGATGGACTATCCTTGAAGTAAGTATGTATGAGCTCTAGTAGATGCAACATCTATTTGTCTACTTAGATTCCTCTTTCACTTAATTTCTGGAAGATTGGAGGGGGTGGCAAGGTGACTAGGAAAGAAAAACAGATTTTGTTAAGTGAACTGTTACTGGATAAAGATATTCATATTTTTCCCACAGCATTCCTGAATGGCTGGAATTTTGGGAAAAAGATCCAGTGGAGATTCTCTTGGATCTGGGATTTGGTGCAGATGAGCCAGACATCTGCACACAAATCCCAGCCAGATTCCTGGGTTGTGGCTCAGCCGCCAGAGGAATCAACATCCGGGTTTTTCTTGAAGCTCAAAAGCAGCGAATGGACCTTGAGAATCCTGACTTGTATGGTAAGTGGGGGCTGCGTGGCTTCCGAATCTCAGTGATGAGTGTGAGTGGCCAGATGAGCCACAGTATCGGAAGTGACTCTCTGGAAGATGTGAGTGGTAGCAGTCACCCCTCTATTGCAGTGGCCTAGAAAAGAAATGTGTACGTCTTGATCACTCTACGTGTCTGCTGCAGGTTCATGTGAGCGTTTGGGGGAAAGGCGATCTGCTCCATGTTGTCCTCCTGTGTGGACATCTGGAATGTCACTGGTTGCAATGACAGAGACAGGATGGAAATGGAGAATCATACTTGACTCTTACCTCTTTCTGCTCAGAATTTACCCATTGATTTCATAGTCCTATTTAATTGGCTAAAATCAGTCACACGGCCACACTTAACTCCAAAGGGGTGAGAATGTGCAATCTTACCATATGTCCAGAAAAAAGAAAATGCAATACCAGTGAACAGCACTAATGTATACCATAACCACATACCTCGGAGGCAGAGGAACCGGGATCTCACAAAGCTTATCACCAGTCACAGGTAGAACCTTAATTTCCTCATATCTGAGGCTTAGAACTCTTCTTAATTGCAAAATGAGGTGTAAGTGGTAGGTAGTGATAGGTATTAAGCTGTCACATCTCCAAATTTTTGGATTAACTATGCCTAAATCTCTTAGTTATCATGCATGCTGCTATTTTTTCCCCAACTGGTGGTCAATGGAATGCTTTTCTCTAGGACATTACTAGGATGTTCTTAGAGAGTGTGTGTACTGTGCTCAAATAATTTGGGGGAAAGATGCCTGAGGTAAAACAGGTTTATTTACTTCAGAATTTGCTTACTATGCCGAAGCGCACTCTCGGTCTCCTCGAGAGGGTGCAGGGCAGCATTTTCAAAAGCATTTAGATACAAAACCCTTCTTGGAGGAGCATTGAAGAACATCTCCATGGGATAGAGTTTGCAGAATTCTGGACTGGAGAAAAATGCCAAAATTGTTTCTTGAAATACGTTCTTTAAATAAATTCATGAATGTCAAGGAGATAAAGTATTTTTCTCAAACAAATATCTTAGATTTTTCATTTTAGTCTCTGTTTCCCCCATTTTCATGTGGGTGAAATGGGTCTCAAAATGTCAGCAATGCAATATCTAAGAGTATGTATCCCCGAAGATGTTGCGATGCCATGTTTCTTTACCTTTTAGGAGAAATTAGTGTCATTCTTTGTTGTCTCCTCCTCCAAGCCATAGGGAGATGCGAGTTCTTTGATCGGTTCTTTCTTTGGAGAAAATAATAACACTTATCATTATTTGGGAAGTGTTTGACCTGAGCTGTGAAGTAAACACAGATGAAATTGACACACAGATTATAGAAGACCTGGGAGATGGCCCCTAGTCCTGTGATTGTACCCCACCCTTACTTCCACCATCAACACTGGGCTAATAATACACAGTAACTTCTCACTCAACACCAGGAAACTTTTGATTCAAGAAAACTGAGAAGGTCAAATGTAAAACAAGCAATAATGAGATTAGTTGGTTGTTCTAAAAACCGAAGGGAAAAGTATGCCTCATTCAAAGTCAATAAAAAAGGTTCAAACTTAAAGGGATGAGAATCAATTGGTTCATTGTTCAATCTTCCCAAAGGCAAAAACAAAACTAACAAACAAACAAACAAACCCAAGTAAAAACCCCACTCATCTAATGCCACAAGACCGTGTTCTCTGAATTGACTTAACCAGTTAAATGGATAGATTTTATATTTAGTCTAAGTATAAAAATCTGCTATAGGACAATCATAAAAGTACAGTTATGACTCATCCGTACCCTTGGGCTCACAAAAATAAAAGATTAGCCTCAACTACAGCTGAATTTAGGGGAAAATGTAATCAGAATGCTTCTGAAAATATCCAGAACCCAAGAGTTCCTCTTTTAAGAATATCACAACCTTCTGTGAAAAGTCCATCACACTTTTTTAAGTTGAAGGATCAGTAGACACAGCCTTCCCCTTTCCAGTGAAGGGAGCAGGTAGACACAAGGATATGCTCATGGGACAGTCAGTAGCATTGCAGGGCTGGTGCAAACAACAGAACAGAGGACACTGTCCTTACCCACCAATGTGGCCTTTGACCACTGCTGATCAATGCAACCCAGCATGCTATCACTGAAGTTGAGAAAAGGCTGTGTAATAAAAACAAAGTGTTCTGTTTTCATCATTTTGGTTTTATTATCTGGAGACACCAAAACTATTTTTCACCATTTTCTTTTGAAGTGGCAATGTCTCCCCAAATTTTCCCAGCTGCACTGGGTCCCTTCCGTATGCCAATGAAGTCAATACTTGTGTATTGCCTAAATGAACCATCCAGAAAGACTTACAAGTTGAGGAACTGGTTCATTTGAAAAAGCAAATGGATTTTCACATTAATGACTGTCTTCTCTTGGATGATTGAGGACCATATAATCCCATCCTGAGTCTTACACATTTATAACTTTAACTACTGATATATGTACAGCATTGTGCTTTTCACAACAGATGTGAGAGATACATAAGATGGGTATTATTACCCTCATTCTCCAAATGAGGAAACTGACCATTTCCTACGTGCTTGGCACAGGCCCTAAGCACCTTATTTCTATTAATTCATTTACTCTGACATCACACTTCCAGGGATTAGTTGACCTGGGATTTGGATCCAGGCCTTCTGACTCCATATTCCATGATCTTTTGCACACTAGTAGGTGACAGTATAAGTGGAGATGGTGGAGATGATTAGGATATCTACCACCTAAAGCCATGGAAGAATACACAAGTTCACCTCATATGAAAGGGCTAGGTTCACTCTTTACCATTTAGTTTAATGTATATGATTAAATTAAGACTCATCCTCGCCTATAGTTTTTATGGATTCACACATAAAAACTACAGGCATATATGAGTGTATACAGTCATGCATATTTAACTAAATATAAAATGTGTTCACTTTTCCCATGACACAATGGCATCTCCTTATGTTGGGGAATCACCTGCATAATAACTGGTGGCACGTACTGAGAAAAACTTGAGTTTCAAGAGCTTGTAGTCCTTCCCATCTTGAAAATCACACGTGTCACCAACCTTTTCAATTTTGACTACATTCATGCAGTTTCATGGAAAAGACCCACTCTAAAAATTCTGCGTTCCTTGTATTGTTCAGGTCGTTTCCGACAGCTGGAGATCCTGGACCACGTAGCCAACGCCTTCTCATCTTTGCTGAATAATGTTAACATCCTGCAGAACAAAGCTGAAGAGGAAGATGGAGGGGAAAATGTGCAAAGAACCTCAGTGAGTGAAGCCAAAGAACATCGAAGAAGAATGGGTGAACTTTTCAAGAAAGCTTCAAAGCAGAGCATTAGGAGAGATTGCAGCCCAGAAGCGTCAGGGTCACTGAAGATGAGGGGCAAATTTTCCATCACCTGTGCAAAATCAGGAGAGTGTGCAGCAGAGTTACCAGTTGTGACAAACAACCATGGCCAAAGTCATTTGTCTCCTTCATCAGAGCACTCGTCTCTCCAAGCCTGTGATGATTTGGAACCTCGTCATTCTCCCCGAGCTCTTCTGAGCAAGCAATGGCCTTGCTCATCCACACTGGCCAAGAGGGCTCCTCTTTCCTGTATGTCTGAGGGGTCAGTCAAGGACAGAACTCAAAAGGTGAACTCTATTCAAACTAACAAGCTCAAGAGCTTGTCTCATCTTGCAAGTGAAGCACCAGACTCCTTTGAAATGGAAGAGGTCAGTATTATACCTACACGCTCAACTTCTAAGAGAACAACCCTCCCCAAGGCATTTTCTGCCACCTACATTCAGTTGACCCCTTACTCTTTCACCCCCGCAGTGTTATATCTTATTGTTCCAAACTTCTGTTTTTAGTTTAGGACATTTCAGGCCATTCTAGCATGCTTCCAGCCACTCTCTAACTTACCTTGTTTCACCGTCTTAGAGGGTCAGTTCAGCTACTTCCCACTCAATGCAACTTGGCCACCACCTCCACTCTGGGTTCTCACAGCCTTGGTAGGGAGAGCTTATATGGCAAAGGCTGTACATGTGTGTCAATGACATCTCCCCCGCTGGTCTGTCAGCTCCTTGGTGACCAGGTTTTGTCCTCAAGGAGATGTGTCTTGGAAATATTTCCCCCATGATGCCTCATGCAGGGCCTTGGGCAAAGAAGTAGGGACTTGGGTTTGGTTTCGACTTTATAGGGCTAGTATTTTATTTGTTTGCTTGCTTTGGAATTTATCAGTATTCACATAACTTGACCTCCATTGTACATACATATATTCACCACTCTGTGCACCAAGAACTTTCCGTGTCAGCCTCATTCCTAGGCCAGTACACCTTTCTGGGACTGGTCCCACCTTCTTCTGGCGCCCAAGCCATTGTCATTGTCTGCCTCACTCTATGCTGCCATGAGTCAATGCTGGAAAAGTGTGAATGCATCTGAGGCTGAGGCGTAGGGGTAGTTCTCCCACTTCTGGTTCTCCCTGGCCTGCACGGCAGCGCAGCACCCCTTGGCATGGGTCCTGTGGGCTGACTGAAGTTCACGCAGTCCATCCTTTTTACCACATCTTATGCAGCCTGATCACCATACATTCTGTTCTTAAAACATGGGCGTGAAACACACGATAGGAAAAAGATTACACTTTCACAGACCCTCTCCCCACTCGTGCCTCTTCACACTGCCTCTCCACACCATTCATTTCCCATCCACCCAGGGTCAGAGCCCAGTAACCCCATACACTTTTCTCTCCTGACTGGGAGAAGGGCTAACGTCAGTCAATTTTATATATATATATATATATTATTGNTTATATATATATATATTATTGATTATATATATATATATTATATAGTCACATATTTTGCAATATGCTCCTTCATCTTTACCTTCGCTCACTCATGCTAATTTTCACCCTCATTTAGTTGACACCCCCACATGCACTCCTCAGTCTTTTATTAAAAACATATATACACATTTTCACACATTTCTCTTTTCTTTAATATAATGACAAGGAAGAACAAAAGAGCAAAATTTTCCCCTTTATCACGTAAATTATCCAGAAGTGGGGCAGGATATTCTTATTCAAATCCCAAGGTGGGCCCACCTTTCCTTTGGGCCCTAGATATGCAAGGCATACTGATGGGCTCTGGGGGGCAGACTCCACCCTCTAAGGGAACCTCTGTACAGTGGCAGGGATGGGTACAGAAACCAGTAACATGCAGGGAGAGTGCCAGCTTTACTGGTGAAATTTATGTCACTCTAGACCTGTTTGGAATATTTGAGGAGCAAGAAGAGAGGTTCTTAACCAGCCAGGGGACTGAGAGGACCAAGGAACTTGGGGGAAGTAAGGCTGACCCATAGCCCTAGAAGAAGAGGAAGTAGGTGAATATGCCTATTGGTAGCCCCTCCCATCCCACAGAGAGGTAAAGTTTGCCTCAAAATACATAGCTGTCAATGATCCTAATATCTATGTATATATGTTTATATGTGTATGTGTCTTCTGTCAGAAATGATTTCAAGAACCTTAAAATATTTTTAAAAAGAACCTTAAAATATTAATCTGAATGTAAACCAATAGCCTACAAATGAATAAAAATTACAAATGGAGAAAAAGCAGACCTTTGGTCTCGCACCCTGATTTGAAGGTAAACTGAGGTGGCACTAAGAAAAATTATTTTCTTTTAATTCAATCTTGCAAAGATTATTTAATTAACAAACTACTCTTTAAAGTACTATAAAGAATATCAAGAAAATCTGCGGTCCAAACAAGAAATGTCACCATCTCCAGCCTGTTGGCATACCCCACGGGCGCTACTGTCCCCTTACAAAGTTTTCTATGCTTCGGGCTAGACTGACTTAGAGGAAAATAATGTCCACTGGATGCCTTCTAGATGTGAGAGTACCGGGAGAGATAAATATCATATTCAGCATAAAAAGGACTGAGAAAAGTGTGTTAATTCTTTCATGGTACACTTCAAATATTCTTAAAAGACCATTATTCAAGGAAAAGCTGTCTAGTAGTATATGTGGGGGTGGGAAGAAACTCAGACACCAAAATAAAAGGAAACAAACTCACCTGTGTTCAGGCACATAGTAGGCACTCAGTAAATATTTATGAATGAATAAGTCAACATGAAAAATATTTGATAAAATTAATTTAGTCTGTGGTGGATCCATAGAGTAACGGAATATTCTGTTGAACTACATAGCCAACTTTGTTATGGTGTTTCTTTAGTATTTGCCCAGATTTGTGTGTGTGAGAGGCTATCTGTGTATCTAAGGCAGAGAGAGCCCCCAAAACAATGTAAAAGAAGCTCACTACTTAAATGTTGTTTTTCTAAAAAATATACTTTAAATATTACATCCTCATCACAGACTGGGAGAAAAATATTTGTTTCACTCGATACCAATGGATGAGTAAATGAAGCTTGGGTAGGTTTCGTCTTAAACAGGAGCCAATGCCAGATTTAATAGTCATTTTTTAATGGCAAATTTAAAAATCCAATTATAAGAAATGAAAAATACGTGTGAAATTGGCAGATTTTCATGGCATTTAAAACATGAGCCAATGTCCTTAAATATCTAGCTATCAGAATTTCAGCTGCGATTGGCCAAAATTTGCCTCCAGATCAATCCATGGTGCTTTCCCTAACCCTACTAAAGGCTAAATTTGGCAATATTGGCTTACTTTTCAAAATTATGATTCCAAGAAAATTGTGCATAATTTTTTAATGCAGAAATCAACATATTTTTGTGTTTAATTTTACTTAGTAAAACTGAGTCTGCTCCTTTCTTTTTTAATTCCCAAACATATTGAGAATTTAATACTAATGAAGCATCTGCAATCGTAAATTGACTTACAGTCAAGGTAGGATGCTTCTTGATATCCACAATCAAGCATTTTAATCTTCCTCTCACTTCCACACAGAGATCCTGCTCTCTAGAATTCATATGTGAGAATATTGCCCGTATTATTAAATAATGCCAATGGGCATCCTGATTAGGTGGCAAATGTTTCCAAAATTAGTAACTGTTTCTTCATTTTTAATTTTTAAAAATGTATTAGTAAGTTTGGCTTAGGTGGACTAACCCAAGAATGCATCTGGTTTTCATTTTAAATTGTTGGGATTTTGTTGTGTGAGGGTTATTTCTTGACAGTTGAATACATAATTTACATCGCACTAACTGGGCTTTTCTCCATGATAATAATCAGAGCAAAAGAATTTCCTTATTGTCCTTAAAAACTTATATGATGAACACTCGTTTGAGTTACAAAACCAATAAAAATAAGGTGTAGAAGTATGTCTAATTAATTACAAGTATAAAGCAATTTCTTTGAAGAAAAGAGATGAAGGATTAAAAAGAAGGAATAAATAGTTGTTCTGACATTGCTGAGCAATATATCCTCGTGGTGTCTATGCCTGAATTAAAAGTCATTTTTGGCCACATGTACCACAATGTTTAAATGTCCTTTGATTCAGCTTTCACTCTTCAAACATCAGTCCAAAGAAATAATATGACATGTAGAAAAAGATTTCTGTACAAGGATACTCATCTCACCATTATTACTTTTACTTGCAAAATTCAGAAAACATTCCAACATTAGGGGAGCCATTAAGTAAATTAATGTACCTTCCAAATATGGTCTCTTGTGAAGTCATTAAAAGTGGTGTTTTCAAAGAAATCTTACAAGTGGGACAAAAGTTCCCCTTCTAAGTTTTGAGTGAAAATTTTTGATTGGGTGAAGAGCTTTAATTACATAACTATATTCAGAAAAAACATATTAAAAAGGAAATCTGCAAAACACACTCCAAAATATTAACCGTAACTGTTTTCTTACCTTCTTTAACTTTATCCAGCTTCTATAGTAATCTATATTATTACTTGTAAAGAAATAGTTATTATTTTGTTTTATTCATAATTATATTCTCAATAGAGTAGTGTTTATTAATTTCTGAAAAGAATTTTAAAAATAAATTCTGCTCTATCAATTTGGAAAACCAATTTACTTTGAGCTGTCTAAGCTCTGTAGAGCAACTGAGTTGTGAATTTTCTGAATTGCTCTCCATAAATTTACCAAGTCATAAATAAATCCCTTAGATAAACTTATATGTGGAAAATAACTTGCTCTTTCCAAATATATTTAAAGCTCTTTAGGATAAAAAAACAATCTTGAATAATAATATTATTATTATTTATGTTTCACTCAGATGCTACATCTTCCAGACAGGGTCTCTATTCCTCCCACCCAGAAGTGATTCCCCATTTCTCCCTCCTGATCTCCTTTAGTTCTTTGACTCTTTATCCTGAGTGCCTTGTACGTGCCACCGGCCTGCAGCAGACTGTAAGCTATTCGAGTTCAGAAGTCATGGTTAATCCTCTTAGCAGTAGCCAGGAGGCACTCATTAAATGTAGATTAAATAAATGAAGTGAATTTATTATGAAAACATTCCTAATGAGATTGATGTATTTTGGTGTCTCAGGTCCAGAGCTTTGAAGAAGAGACTGGTAATCCTCTTGACATGACATCAGGAATTACAGGTAAGATTTATCATGGTTTGCAAAGTCACCAATGGCCTTTCAGAAAGAGCACATAAATAGCTAGTACTCAACTTTCTTAATATGTAGAGTTTAAATTCTCCTCAGAAAATGGCGTAGCTACTACTGCTGCTATTTACTACCACTACTATTTCTATCTACCACTACTAAAAACCTACTCGCAATGGCAATGTACATGTAAATTTCAAATGACTTACTACAGGTATGTCCCATATCCCTGGGGTTGATGCAGTATGTGGTTTGTGTCAGATTAACTCTGTGTGATTTGACCAGGAGAGTGGAAGGGATTCCACATAAGACTGGGACTGAGTGAATACTTTCTAACTCCTACTGACAACTGATTGATGTGACAAAAGTCATATCATTTTACTGGGCCTTAGGTAAATGGAGGTAATTTTTTAAGGTTTCTGCTAGCCCTTACATTCTAAATTAAGTGATGGTAGGACCTTCATATTAACCCTCCATGGAAACAAGTTACCTAGATGTTACTTTCCAAATAATCTCTCAGAATCCTGTTATAGAATCCTAGACAGCAGAGAAGGAGGGCTTTCTCTACTCCTCATTCTTATGCTCCCATTCAGCCATCATTGTGATTCAGCATTTCCATGATCCTATAACAGAGCTAAAAGTAGACAGGGATTAGTGAAGCAAACTAAAGCAGATGAAGCTAGTGCATTTCCTGGAAGAAAATATGCAAATTTTTAATTTAATTTAATGTGGTGTCAAACACATCTTTTTCATTACAAAGTGTATGTATGGGCCTCATTTTGCTAAATGCTGTTTAGAAATTATGCATTAGTAATCATAGGGTCCTGCTGATTACATAAATTGTTATCCTGCTCTTCGAAGTAATTACCACATAACCTGCATTGAGGTTTATAAGACAAAAATAAGCATCTGTTTTCATCTAATTGAATGCCTCTCAATGAAGCTGGAGGTCCCTGTGCCTATAGGAACTGCCTTCCTTGACATTCAATTAAGAGGTCTGCTGATATCATGTAAGTCACCCCAATCACTACAAAAAATGATTTGGGGAGTTAGGCAAAAGCACTAACCTACAATTAATTTCAAATTCACAGGGCAAAGTAAGATGGGTGAAGGTTAGCCTAATGGAGAAAATCTGAACTAAAGTAAAGCAAATATAATTTATTACTTTTAAAAACAGTGTCATTGGGGCGCCTGGGTGGCACAGCGGTTAAGCGTCTGCCTTCGGCTCAGGGCGTGATCCCGGCGTTCTGGGATCGAGCCCCACATCAGGCTCCTCCGCTAGGAGCCTGCTTCTTCCTCTCCCACTCCCCCTGCTTGTGTTCCCTCTCTCGCTGGCTGTCTCTATCTCTGTCAAATAAATAAATAAAATCTTTAAAAAAAAAACAAACAAAAAAAAACAGTGTCATTAACCCAAGAAAAAAATAGGACTGAGAAAAAAAATAAGTAAAACTAGTTCTATTTCTATTAATGGGAGAAAGGGAAAAGGATTACTTTTATTTATATATGAATGAATGAATGAATCATTATATATATAAACAGATTGTATATCTGAATGAATTTATGTATGTATGTGTCTATGAATATAAATGAATTTTGACTCAAAGTTGGAAAGATGACTTCCTTCAAAAATGAAGGTACCTGGACTATTGTGACCAATAGGCTGTGGCAGAAGTGACGCTGTGCTATGTCCAGTGTGTAGCCCTTAACCCACCTGGCTGCTTCCTGGCTCTTGACATACTTGCTCTTGGAACATTCCCTCTAGGAAACTAGCCCTCATGTTGTGAAAATCCCAAGCCACATGAGCATGTCCACTCTGGTGGACAGCCTTGAATGAGCCTTCATGTGAGGCATCGTAGATGTCCAACCCAGTCAAACTTTCAGATGACTCCAGCCCAGATGTCATCTAACTGCCACCACATGAGAGAATCCAGTCAACAACCACATGGCTGAGCTGAGTCAACCCACAGAAACATGATAGATAATAATCAACTGTGGTTCTGGGTCACAGGTATTTAAAGGTTTAGTAATACAATGTGATAGTAAAAATGTGAAAAAAACGTACCCATTGTTGGTTGTGAGTTAAAATCATCATAATTACTTGAAGTATAATCTGTCAATGTCACATAATTTTTAATATATGCAACTCTTCCAGTTCTGCACTTTGACCCAACAGTAGACTCCAGTGTATACACAAGGATTTTGACTGCAAAAATATATTTATAATCACAAACAGCTAGAGGCGGCCTACTTACCCAAAAGTATAAATTAGCTTTAAATAATTATGGTACATTTTTACATTAAAATCTATTCAGACTTTTATTTTGAAAAATGAAGCAGATATTTGTGTGTTGATATGGAAAGGTCTCAAAGATACACAGTTGTTAAATGAGAAAAAAATAGGTGCAAAAGATTTTTTTTTCTTTTTTAAAAAGATTTTTATTTATTTATTTGACAGAGAGAGAGACAGTGAGAGAGGGAACACGAGCAAGGGGCAGAGGGAGAGAGAGAAGCAGGCTTCCCACTGAGCAGGGAGCCTGATGTGGGGCTCAATCCCAGGACCCTGGGATCATGACCTGAGCCGAAGGCAGATGCTTAACGACTGAGCCACCCAGGCACCCCTGTGCAAAAAATTTTATATAGACACCTCTTTTTATTAAAAAAGTTATCTATTTCTACTGAGGGGAGAAAGTATGCACAGAATGCTTCTGGAAGTATATATAAGGAACTGCTGTTAATGGAAGTACCTTAACAGAAGGGAAACTAACATGTTTTAAATTAATTGGCATCATTTAATTTTCTTTTGTTACCATGTGCATATGTTATTTTCATAACACTACTTAGCAAAAAATTCTGGTGATACTATAGGAAATTGACACAATAAAAAATGGGAGATTTTGTTGTTATTAATTCTCTGCTCCCCGTGACAGCCAGTCCAAAATTTTGGACACTTTTAATTTTTTTAATTTTTAAATAAATATTGTGTGTATTTGAGTTATGAAACAGGATGATTTGATATACATATACATATTGAAATGACTACCATAATCAAGCTACTTAGCATATCATCTCTTCACACAGTTTCCATTTTGTGTGGGTGGTTAAGTGCACCTGAAATCTACTCTCTTAGCAAATTTTCAACATTTAATACAGTATTATTGACTATAGTCACCAGATACCTTAGATCTCTAGACTTATCCATCCTACATAATTATAACTTTGTATCCTTTAACCACCATGTCTTCCAAAACTGGGAGATTTTCATATTCCTCTCAGTTTTTTACAGATCAAATATGACATAGTAACAGGTGATAGGTAATATATTAATATTATAATTGGTAACATGAGCATAATAGAAAAATATTGAAGTAAGTATTCTTTCTCAGTGTTGTTGGTATATTTTATTAAAAGAGCTAACAATTTGTAAGTGCAAAGATTATTTCATTGACTTCTTACATATGCACACATTATGCATAGGCCACCTTAACGTGGATAAATGCTGTAATATTTGAATTCAAAAATAAAAATATAAATAACACTTCCTCTTCCTAACAAACAAAACAAAATACTAAATCCAGGACTTGGGGACTGAGGTCTCCATCCTACAAAAAGTGCAGAAGTTGCTCATTTAAAACTATAAATTCAGATCATCTCAATAATGCTGATGAATATTTCATATAAAATTGAAGAACTGGGACAGAAGCAGTAATCTGAGGCAAAGTCATAGCATTAATTGCTTTCATTATCAAACAAGTACAAACTAAAATAAATTATCTGCCTCTAGAAGTCATCATAAAAACAGTAAAATAAACATCATTAGAAGTTAGAGGTTAATAAGCCAGAAATTAATCACATAGAAAGCAGAAAAAAATATTTGATAAGTAAAGTCAAAGCACTAGTTATTTGTCTGAATAAAAACAAAGCTGTCAAACAATAGAAGAGAGAAAGGCATACAAACAAAATTAGATAATCAAAATAAAATTAGAGAAAAGACAGAACCACTGATATAGAAAAGAAGTTAAACCATACACAAAACGCATGTTTAAATTATAAAGGAATACCAATACAGTGGTATAATTAAAACCAGGGATAATTAATATAGATACTATTTTAGAAAAGGTATGTATTTATATTACCAAATTTTATATTGGTATTATGTTGCCAATATTAATATATACATATCTATTTTAAACCAAAAAAAAAAAAAAGTAACATAATAGAACTGTTAAGTAAACTAATACCAGAGAGGGGGAAAACAAACAAAACTTGAGTTTACCAAAAACTATCTCCAAGATCAACAATGAAAAATGACAAAATAAAACCAAAATTGTTACATGAGTAGACTCTCAATTTTTCAAGAGATAATTGCTCTTCCGTATAAATCTTCCAGATAATATAAATATTTGTGAATCTTTCCAGTTGCTTTTAGATTAAAAAACAAACAAACAAACTCTGATTTCAAAGTTAACTGTGATGGCTCACAAAATTGATAAATTTTACTTATGAATACAGAGGTAAACATTTTTCAATAAAGTAATGAGGATTTAAATGCAGTAAAACATTAAAAGTATACTAATCCTTGAAAACTAGCTTTCATTTGAAGATTTCAGTGTTTCAACAATGGAAAAACTAATTTATTAACTTCAATGATAAATTATTAAAGGAAATAAATGATATGATCAACTCGATAGTTTATGAAAAAGATGTGTATGCTTATAAAATATTTCACTGTTTACCAACAAGACTTTAGATAAATGAAATTTGAGATAGACAATTAAATTCAAAAAACACGCCCGTATTATAAGAGGGCAAAAAGTGTAAATGTAGATGAATTTTATATAATTTTGGAATAGAAAACTATTTGTAAAGTGTGGCTTAAAATGCAATCGCTAATTAAATTAATCAGTTTTTCACTACCTAACATTGAACACCTATGTATGAAAAATAATCATTAAAAATTAAAAAGTAAATGACAAGCTGAGAGTGTATTTTCATCATAAACCACAAAGAATTAACAGAAACTCTTTGTAAGTAGAAATAGAAGGAAATTTTCTAAGTGTAAGTGGCATCTATCAAATCTTGATAGCAACTGTCAATCCCAACAACAAAACCCTCAAGGAAATCCTATTCAACCACGAGCAAGACCTGTTGACACTACTTCTATTCAGCATCAAACCAAAGGTCAGAGCAGAATGGCAACACCGTGAAGTAAGATGTATATAAACTTCAAAACTGTCCACATTTGCAGACAAAATAACTGTCTGCCTAGAAATCCCAAGAGAATTAATAGGCATATTCATAGAATAATAAGGTTTAACAAGTTTGTTGAATGCAAGAGCAAAATGCAAAAATCAGTATTCTTTTCAAGCACCACCAATAACCAAATTAGGAAGACATTAAAATACAGCCATTTTGCAAAGCAGTTTGGCAAAACCAAGTAAAGTGGAAGACTCACAGACCCTTTGACTCAGCCATTTCATTGGTGGCGTATGCCCTAGAGAAATTCACACTCATATGCAGGTGAATGACCATATAAAAACATGTTTTGTAATACAGAAATAGTGAAAAACTTAAAATAATCTAAAGGCAATCAAATCAATAAGAATAAGGTTAATGATATCATAGTGTCGTCATAGAGTAGAATGTAATATGCCGCAATGATAATAAACAAACAAGTTAATTTGTCCACATGATAAAATATCACGAATATAAGGTGGGGGTAAATAAATAACGATTAGGTGCATACAATATATAAAATACATTGACCTTAGCAACACTTGGTGTGTATTACTAATGCATATACCAAGTAAAAGCACGGAAATATACAATGGAAATATAAACGCCAAATTCAGGATCCTGGTTAACTCTGGGGAGGAGGGAGGCAATGGGATCAGGAAGGGATAAACCCAGGTAAATAAGACTACTGTATCTGTAATGTTAACCTTTAAAAAAAAATCTGAGGTAACTATGGAAAAATGTTAAATTTTAATAGAACTGGTAGGTGACAACAAGAAATAGATACATGTTGTGTTATTTTCTATACTTTGTACATGTTTGAAATTTCCCAGTACAAGAGAATTGAACAAAAAATAAAGATGTCAGTAGGAATTTTATTAAATAAGCTAATGCAAACAAAGCAGTTTTCAACCTCAGTAGTAACCTAAGAAATAAACACTAAATATACACTAAAATAGGCAAATGAGTTATTAAATTGATAGAGGTTTAAGAACTCATATAATCTAATGTTGGCAAGAATACGCATTGCTTTCTGGAAGGCAATATATAACAATATGTATTAGGAACTTTGCAACTGTGTGTATCTTCCTACCTGAGTATGTCCCCTCAGAAGCTTTCCAAAAGCAATTATAAAAGAGGTGTGAAAAATCAGAACTAGCTTAAATGTCCAATATAAAGGATTGTTTAAGTAAAACATGATACATTATATGGAGTATCATGCAGTCATCAAAAATGAGAACTGGTGTTTCATGCAACAGTGGTTTTTAACAAGTCAAAATAAAATGTGTTTTTACAGAAAAAGATCTCAATTTCACTTATATAAAATTACATATATAATCTATATAGTACACATAAAAATTGCATATGAGAGGTGCCTGGGTGGCTCAATCAGTTAAGCGTGTCTGCCTTTGGCTCAGGTCATGATCCTGGGGTCCTGGGATCCAGCCCCGCATCAGGCTCCCTACTCAGCGGGGAGCCAGCTTCTCCCTCTCCCTCTGCCTGCCATTCCCCCCTGCTTGTGTTCTTTCTCTTGCTCACTCTCTGTCTCTCTCAAATAAATAAAATCTTTTTAAAAATTGCATATGAGTTAAACCACAGTTAATAGTTTGGTGACCATCTCATGATGATGGGTTTCAGGTAATTTTTTTTCCTTTTTTTAATATATTTTATATGGTACAAGTTAAATTTTTTTAATACAAGTTTCTAACTCTCAACTCTCCCACAAAAAAAAACAAAAATAGGGAAAGCGCGAGTGTACATGGTATAGATAATAGCAGTCTAGATGATAAGTGACATCTGGTTTTTCCTTCTTTTGCCTCTCTGTATTTGCTAATTTGTCCACAATAGAATAAATATAATCATTCAACCAAGATAATGCTAAATGTTCATTTTTGCAAATTGAGTATGTTTGGGGATTGAGTGAGAGCTAAATTATTAAGATTTTGCTAGTAGGATTTTTGCTCCAAAGCAGATTTGGAAAAGGTAGCTTTGAAGGGGTACCTTTTATATCCTGTCTCCTAGTTGGCCTTTTGTCTTCTTCCTCATAAGTTACCACTAACCTAGATTCTGTTTATTCTCTTTCAATTTCTCATTCTTTTTCTCTCCCTCTCTCTCTCTCATCTCTCTATTATTTCAAAGGGGCTGGTATATTAATTTAGAAGAACACCAAAAAAAGCCCATTCTCTTTTCTTAAGCAGACAAATTACACAGTCCCTACCATTCTTCCTCCTTTCTCTTCTCTACCTTTATGCTATTGCTAGCCTTGGTAAATAACACCTCTACAGGACTCATCTGGAAAAACAGTAACCATTTGCCTCTCTCCTTTACACTAAATTACGTTCTGCTTGAGAATAGGAATCTTGTCTTATTTACCTGCCATCCCCATGCCTAGCACAGTGCCTGACCCATCAGGGAACCCCATACATGACACCATCTAAGCTTCTCTTACCTTAGCCGGAAGAGTTTCCATTCGAATTCACCAGTGGTGATTTAATGTTGCAACAGTGCACTGTGGGCAGAGTGTAATGATTATCTTAAAATACAGCACATGGTACTTTTAATGATTTTACTGGCATAGATTTCAGTATTTGTAAATTAAGACTGTATCCAATATGTATATTCCTTTCAGATCTATGAATTGGTGCTTTCTTTTTGCATGTTGCATTTAGTCCTAAGTAATATAGACTTAATTTATTTTGGTTTTGCACACATTCCAGCAACATCTCTCAGAAAGCTGTTTTCCCTGAATATACACGGAATCTGTTGCTTAGTTCTATATTCCAATCAATTACAATTATTATTAGGAAGCAGTTCATTGTTAATTAACAATTTATATTTAATAGCCACATTTGCAGTGTCCTGAGCCGTTTCAATTATATTATTTAATGTAATCACCATACTACTCTTTCCTCTTTGGAGATAAGACATCAACAAATTGAGCAACTTGCCTGAGTTTACACAGCTGGCAAAGGAAGGACCAAAATTCAGGTTAAGATCTTTTGAATTCAAATCTAGTTCCTTCCATACTGAATTCATTCATTCAATGAATATTTAATGAGCGCTTATACATGTAAGAACCTGGTCTAGGTGCTGGGGATACAAATGAAAGCAAAACAGAACTTAGTCTCATGGAGCTTGTGAGTATCAGGAAAAACCAATTAATTATTGAATTACAATTGTAATAAGTGTCACGAAGGAAAAGCAAAAGATAAATCGAAAGCTGCCAACATCCGGGAAAGAGCCAAGAACAGATTTGAGTGCCTTGCTAAGGCATCCCTTTAAACACTTGGCAACATTTATCGAGCGCAAACTTCATGCCAGGTGCCGTTCCAAGCACTTTACATGTATTAATTCATTGAATCCTCCCTTGGAGGTGAACTCTTATCATTACTATTCCCATTGCACAGATGAGATCACTGAGGTGGAGAGGTGGTGTAACTGCCTACAGCCACACGCCCCAGAGCCCCTGACTGCCCTGTGTTTCTGGCTGGCTTCTGAACTGACTTTGAGAGAATGCACCTGGTCATAAGCTCTTAGCACCTGCCTCACCTCCCAGGGCAGAAAAGCTATGACGGCAACAAAATTGCTCAAAGATATAGATCACGAGACTCAGAAGATACTGATTTCTGTAGTAATTTACACATGAATCCTCTTTCCCATCTACAGTCTCATACTTGGATTATCACCACTGGCCTCCCTGATGATGTGGGTTGCTAACTTGGAGGTAAAAAAAAAATGAACTCCGCTGGCACTGAGAAGAGGGGCTGGAGTGCCCACCTCTTTTGTTGTTTGTTTGGTTTGGGTGGTGTGACTTATTTTCAGAGAATTAGCACACAGGGGAGAGGGCTAGCCAAAATAAAGGGAACTGACTGATCACCGGTGACTGCCTGTTCACAAAACAGATTAGGACCAGGTCACTGGGGGAGCCCAAGCCTCAGTGGCCCTGTCCCTTGGCTCAGTCGCCTGGCCTCCATTTCAGTCCAATTGCTTAATTTTCTACACGCCCCACGAAAGGCAATTCCCATGCTGCTCTGTGTCTTCTTTATATTTCTCTCCATAATGCCGTCTCTGGCTGTTTAACTGCAGCAGGCTTTATGATAAGGGTTGTTGTTTGTTTTTTCTTCCTTGGCAGTAGGCAAAGACTTCATTTTAAAAGACACACTCAAACTCAAACAGCTCTGAACAACTTACACAGAAAGCAGGGTGTTTTCCAGGCTTGTTTTTGAAATATTACAATTTTTTTATTAGGCAATTTTATCATTGTTATAAATAAGTAATTGTACTGGGGAGAAGGGATAATCCTTATTTAATTAAATTCATCTATACTCCCAGGTTGGCAGCAACAAGACATATGCGAGACTAATACCCACAGCCTGCCTCTTTGCATGTGCAATTAAAAATTCACTCTACAGTAGCACTGGCAGTTTAGTGTTGCTTTTGGCATTTACAAATTCTTTTATTTTGTGACTTTTTTTTTTTACCATACACATATGCTGGAGCAGATGTTGCTTATTTGTTGTTTATTCAAATCTGTAGGCTCTGGCAGCTAACTCCATTGTTCTGTAATGAAGCTTTATTCACTGTCCTGTATTAGGACCCAGCGCCTGCACGAGAGGCTGCGTTGGTTCCCAGTAGGACGCCGCAGTTATTGCCCTTGTAGTTGGCTGTTTATAGTTCGAGGCTTGCACTGGGGGAAGAAAAGCACCACAACAAAGAGCTGGGTGGTTACGTTCAGGGTGAGTGGGAGGGAACCGGCAGGAAGGTCACCCCACGATGCTTCTGCTCTGTAGTTCAGCCCGGTGGCCTCAGCCTGGCATCCCAACTCCGCTGCTGTGGGGATTTGGCGTCTGAAGCTCCTTCTCTTGCTCCTTCTCTTCTTTGATCTTCTTTCTCCCTTTCGAGTTATTTAATTTGTTCACAAGCAACTCCCCACCTGCACCCCACCCCCTTCTTTCCAGTGCCCCCCGTGGATTCCTTAATGGCCACGTTTAGCCAGAGGAGCTCCGTCCAGTGCAAAACCTGTTTCTTGCATGTATCACACCCTCATCACCTCTTTCTTCATCCACGTACTGTTTCTGGCTGCCCGTGTCTTGGGGGTAGCCACACTTCATAAAGTCTAGAATGTCAGGTCCACATTGACCAAAATAAAAACCTGCTGATCCCTAGAGCTCCAATGCCAATTTTGCCTTCTGGAAAACCCCTGTCTTGGCCAGGAGGCAATCAATCAGAGATGTAACCACCTCCATCTGGCACATTATGACATGGAACCTCACTATTAACACATTTGTGATTCATCTTGTCCCAACGAGTGGTGCCAGGGATCAAGCCACATCCTCCCTTCCCGTGGCAGCTGGGAGCACTCTAGCTTCCCAGCATGCAGAGTTAACACATTGGCTCCTGTGACATCACAAGTAACAATTCTTTTAATTATCACACCTTCCCTCCCTCTCCCACCCACTCCACAGACGTTTTGGCACCATGGAGATATTTTGCAGCCGGCAATCAGTACTTCTCTTAATTGACTGAGTATGTTCCAATAGCGTGAAGCCTGGTATTATCCACTATGGAATGAAAGGGGCAGTTGCTTGATGCTAAGTTCTGTAGATACAACACCCTACATGTCTTTGGTAGCTTGTACGGCCATAAGGATGCTGTCGTGTCTACTCATAATTTTTTTTTAACAAATTATTTCTCTCAATTGTCTCTGTATAAATGTGCATCTCCTTAGGATGGAATTCAAGGGCTGTCCCATTCTGGCCTCAGTCCATCCTGGCAGCCTCGCTTCCTCTCCTGTAGCCTGCACTGCATCTATTGGGTTGCTCGGTGTCCTCCAGCACTCCCCATCGTTTCCATCTCTGCAATGCATTGCTTCTTTTTCACGGAATCCACTTCCAGTCTCCTCTTTCACATGCCAAATGTCACCCATCGTCAGTGTCTCGGTTCGGTGATGACTCTTCTGTCACTTCCTCCAAGAATGCTGTTCCCTGGGGATACACCTTCTTCAGTGCTCCCCTAAATTTTGACATATGCCTTTACTCTAGGCCTTAACACAGTTTGCCTTCAACTATAATTAGCTGGTAAGACATATGTCCCTAACAAGACTGTTAACTTCTTTTAAGCATCCTCTCCATGCATCTTCATAGCTAAGGGTTGGCATCACATCTACAGAGGGGTCGCATGGGGAATGGGTTTAAGGAACAAGCGTACGTCTTCACTGAGCATTCTGTGTGCCAGGCACTCTACAAAGCATTTTACATTCTTAATTTGTCCTCAAAACAACCATGGGGGTAAGTGGATTTTACTCCCATTTTATAGATGAGAAAAGCAAGCCTCAGAGAAGATAAGTAATTTGGATCAAGCTACCTCAGCTAGTTAGTGACTGAGCTGGGATTCACAGCTCTGTCTGACCCCAAGCTTTTATTCTTGTTAAAACACTCCTATTTCCCTAGCAAAAATTTTAATGTTGTTATGTTAGAATAGCCAAGATACCACCAGAATATAAAAATGTAGGTAGAACTGGAGTGACGGTTCGGGGCACCTGGGTGGCTCAGTCATTAAGTGTCTGCCTTCAGCTCAGGTCATGATCCCGGGGTCCTGGGATCGAGCCCCGCATCGGGCTCCCTGCTCAGCGGGAAGCCTGCTTCTCCCTCTCCCGCTCCTCCTGCTTGTGTTCCCTCTCTCGCTCTGTCTCTCTGTCAAATAAATAAATAAAATCTTAAAAAAAAAAAACTGAGTGACAGTTCAACAGAGAATTCTAAGGAAATATTAAAATCAAAGTGTATTCACATGGTTGAAATCATCCACACTAACAAAGGTAGCAAAGTGAAGTTTATGACTTAACCAAGGGTTGAGTTAGTATTTAAATTCATATGTAACAAGAGATGTGTTCCAAAGTTTTTTCAGAAGATAGTTTATGCCAGCTATGAAACCAAGACGGCTTTATTTCATTTTAGCCTGAGAGATTGTTTTGGAAGGGAATTTGAAAATCACTCTCTCACCGATGTTTTCAATCCTGCAATGGTGATTACAAGGGGAAAGGGGGGTGTGGCCAAGGCAGTTGATGGAGGCGGCAAAGATGAAGGAAGGACGGTAAGTCGATGTGTTTCAGATGCTTTTTATCTTGTGTTTGGTCCCCTCTTCTTACCCCAGCTCAGCCCTCCCGCTTCTCCTCTACTCCTTTCTGTGTCCCTTTGATCACTGGCCAAGTGCTCCTGTAAAACCTTTCAAGGTGAAACAAGGCCATTAATTAACAAGGCCATTAATCAAGAAACTAGGCCATCAATTAAAAGGGCTTTGTTTGTTTGTTTGTTTGTTTGTTGCCAAAAGTCCCAGGTTATACGAAGTACTCTGAAGATCAGTGGCTTGGGAAAGTACAAGGGGGATATCATAGCTTTCCTGCTCCTTTTCCAGGATCTGTCAGAAGGAAGTTCCAACTCTTGTCTGCTGTAGCAAACACCATCCTGTAAGCACGAGGCTCTAGAAAAGGTTGAGCAAATAGGGTGTCCCAATGAAAAGGAAACCAGTTCCAGAAGACGCTTTGAGTATTAGGATTTTTCCTTCTGTAATTGATCGCATTCTGGTTCTTCTCCTCACCTTGGAAAGAGAGTTGGCATCTCCCCCTCCCAGCCTTCCCTGGGCAAGTTGAAGCCAGAGGTAAGGCTCATTCTTCTTCCTGGGTAGAGAGGTTAGAGAGAGGCACAGAGCCAGAGCAGCTGAGATTTTGATTGGTTTCTTCCACTGCCAACTCTCGTCGGCTTCTGGTGCCCACACAGACATCAACGATCATATCTGACATGGTCGATTTCCTGCAGCATGTGCAGTTTGCCCACCTGCATGGTAATCCCACGGGTTTAACCTTGATCAGGGTCTGACGCTTTAACCCATGGGCTTTGTAATTTATTTTATAAAATGTAACATGGTATGAAGTTGCAAATGCTCTATTTTCATTAAGTGACTTTCTTTTAAAAATGTGTAGAGTTGGCCTCCGGGGACTTTCAAAGCTTGGTTTTTATCATTATTGTTCCTATTATATTAATAAATAATACTGATAGTATAAATTCTTTCATTCTGAGAAGGAAGACTGTTCCAAAAAACATTGTTTGCTCTTTGTTAACTGGAAAGTGAATGAATTATGATTTCCTAGCAGTCGGAAGACCCTGACACACAACCCCTTTTAACCTGGTGGGGGACCTCCTGACTCCTATTAGAAGCTCAAAATGTTTTGTTCAATGGGTGAATAGATCGAGAAAGATTTCCCAGGAGCCGTACTTCTGCCTATGATAAAAAGACAACCAAGCTCATCCCCAAATGTCTGCAGTGATACAAGACAGACAGACAGACAGTAACTCATGATGGCCAATCCACTGAGGCTTAAATGAAACCAAGGTCACGCAGATAAAACTGTAAAGATCATGCAGTCCCCTCTCATAGGTTTCTGTTGATCTGACTTGATATGGAGAAAGAGCTTTGAATTTGGAGAAATAAAAGATTTTTTATGTCCATCAGACACTCATTTTCAAATATTTATATCAACTATTGTATCGACAGAGGAGTTCATCAGGGAAATTGAAGACACTGAAGGTTTACATGGACATACTGAATAAAAGATATGGAGCAAGATATTTCTGGAAAAGCATTTTTTCCTTATTATTTTCCTTTGTGCATATTGCCAACTCTTTCTACACCTTCGAATACCTTCTCGGTACTTTTTTTTTAAAGTAAAATTTTATCTCATGTGGGCTAGCAAATCTAATAATTTCGGTGTACTCTTGGCCTCTACCCTTATGGTAATTTTCATTCTTTTTTCCTCTGGATGCTGTGATTTCTAAGCCTGCTATGAAGCAGTCAACCTTGGGATTTTTTTCCTTTGCCTTTTTCTTGGGTTAGATTCTCTCTTTCCTAGAGCTCAAGTCTTCCCTCTTTTCTCTCTTTGAATTCTCCTTTTTTCCCCCCTTTTTGCTCATAGAACATTCTCCACTGATTTCATTAGATTAAAAGGATGTAGAATCAGAAAACAAAGCCTTGCCCTCAGTGTGCCTTTCCCATCAGATGGTGGCCCTTTACTGCCTGATGCACGGTTGTCATTCTAGGATATCTTGGCAACACCTTGGAAATTCCTTTGGGTTTTATCTTCGTTGGATCTCCAGGTTTCGTTTTTTGTTCTTGTTTGGTACTTCTCTGTCTTGATGGGTGCCTTCACTTTGATGGAAGATTATCTCTAGTTGCTTCCTAAGAAGTATGCAAAAAGGGTAAATTTCGTAAGATGTTGTGTATCTGAATGTCTTTTCCCGCCCTCACACTTGATTGGTAAGTTGGCTCAGCATCAAATTGTACATTCATTTCCTGCAGAATTCTGAAAGCTTTGCTCCACTGTTTTCTTATTTCCAATGTTATTCTGTTGAGAAGTCTAAAGCCAAGGTGAACCCTGTTTTATTTTTCTGTCTTGTTAGAAGTTTCAAGATTTTCTTATTGTCTCTAGTGTTTTGAAATTTTATAATGATATGTGTGAGCCTATTTCTGTCCGCTGGACTCGGTGTCCAGGGTCCATTTCAATCACAAATACATGCCATTCAATGTCAAATTATTTGTTAATAATTTTTAACACATTTTTCTCTTTGTGAAAATTCTATAATTTGCATATTGGCATGAATGAACTAGTCTTCTGCTTTTCTCAAATTTGCTCTCCTGTTTTCCTTTTCTAAAAAAATTGGATTGAATCTTTGTTGGATCCCTATTTTTTGGTACTTCTCTGTCTTGATGGATGCCTTCACTTTAACGGAGGACTATCTCTAGTAGCTTCCGAAGAAGTATGCTGTTCTTAAAATTAGGTGTTTTCATCTCCTTCTATTTCTCACCTCATACATTTTTATCTATTCTTCCATTTATTGTTATAATAACTTTATTGAGATATGATGTATATATGATAAAATTCACTCATAATATGTACCAATTCAAAGGCTTTCAGTGTGTTCACAGTTGTGTAACCATCATCACTAATTTTAGAAGACTTTCATCACCCCAAAGATAAGCCCCATACTCATTAGTCACTTCTTCATTTCCGATGCTCCCTCTCTCCCTATGACAATTGCTAATCTACTTTTTTGTTCAGTGTCAATTCTGGTCATTTCACATCAATGGAACTGTACAATTTGTGCTCTTTTGTGACTGGCTTCTTTCACTTAGCATAACGTTTTTGAGTTTCATCCATGTTGTAGCAGGTATCCATACTTTATTCCTTTTGCTATTGATGAATAATATACTATTATATGGATAAGCCACATTTAAGTTATCCGTTCATCAGTTGATAGATATTTGGGTAGTTTCTACATTTTGGCTATTATGAATAATGCTCCTCTGAACATTTATGTATAAGGCTTTGTGTAGACATACATTTTTATTCCTCCTGGGTATATACCTAGGAGCCATATCATAGCTCTCTGTTTAACATTTTGAACAATTGTCAAATTGTTTCCAAAGCAGCTATGTTATTTCACAGCCCTACCAGAGAGCTGCCACACGGGTCCAATAGTGACAATTCTCCAGGCATGGGGCTTTTCTGGGGCTTTCGCACCCCTTCTGCTTCCTCCAGTAACTGCTAGAGCTGTTGGTTTTCACAGCTCTCATTACTCCAAGGGTACGGGGTTTAGGGCTAATGTAGACAGAACTGGGGAGAGTGTGACAGAATTCAGGTAAGGTAAGATGCCACAAAGTGCACTGTTCTTACTTACATTCAGCTACTTTTTTCTTGAATATATGTTCCTTAGATGGTGGCAGGACTTTGGTTAATTTCTAGAGTTCCGCATGAGTTAATTTTGACAATTCTTGCCAGTGTTCATGTTGCTTTTATGGAGTAATAGGATTTGGAGGTCTAGAAGTACTTCTCTCCCTTTATGTCTTTGTAATACAACACATTTCTTCACTGGAGCTTTAGTAGAATATTTGCAAGAAAAAAATTATGTGTTCATTCTAACATTTTAGTGCAGACCCTACATTTGTGTTATTATTGAGTAACAATGGATTTTAAATTGTCTACTGGTAGAATATTAGGTGGTAAGACGGACCAGAAGGAAAGATGTTCTTCGTTCAGGCCATCTTTCTTTTAAATTCCCATATGATCAGCAGTCTGTTTTGTTTCAGTCCGAAGCCAGATCCAGGGGTTATGTTTATATTTATGTTGTATACCCAATAACACTCTGGACATTGCTGAATTTGAAAAATGGCTCCTCAGAAATACAGGTATCATTTTTTTTTTTTAATTTAAATTGCAGGTATCATTTTGAACTGCTTATTGCTCTTTGTACAGCATTGGCTCCTCGGAAATACAGGTATCATTTTTTTTAAATTTAAATTGCAGGTATCATTTTGAACTGCTTATTGCTCTTTGTACAGCATAAAGACATAAAGACGTTAACATTTGTGCCCTTCTTGTCATTAATAAGAGCTTCGGTATTTTCTAGCTCATATGTTTGTTCCTCACATCACCTCTGTAATAGCTCCAACAGTCAGGCTTATTACCTTTTCTAGATGCCGGACTTTGGCTCAGAGGGGTTAAGTGACTTGCCAGAGAACAACCAGTTAGTGTGCACCCGGGTTAGGAGTTGAATCCAGGTCACCTATATTAACATGTAGAGACCTCTTCACTACACCATCCAGTGTCCTTGATCCCAGGTAGCATGCAGTGTTCTATTGTTTAGTACAAACCAACCAATGCTTAAAGTACCTGTATAACCTCCAAGATCTTCTTAAGCATCTAAGATAAGGGGGCTGGGGAGGTGAGTCCAGGAATATGTCCAATAAATGACACTTTACAAGGGAAGGCTAGAACTAGATACCTTTGCTTTTAGAGGGGAGGAGAGTGTAGAAGGGACTATGAGACTTAACTTGAGCTCAGTAACTTATCTGAAAAATAATTCTGTGTGCAGGTCTGTGGCTTTATACTTCTTCTAATAATTTAACAAATATTTATTAAGCACCCGTTATGTGTCCAGAGCTATAAATAATACTGACAAGTCCTCTAGAAAAAGAAGAGATGACATATAATTAGTAGATATATACGCCTCATGAATACAGTCATTTTCTCTGTGCGGTTCAACACTATGTGCCCAGATCCTTAGAACATATGCAGATCCTGGTACATAATCGGTGTTCAATAAATATTTATGGAATTAATTAACTAACAAGATAATTTCAGATATTTTTAAAGGTTATAAAAAAATAAAATGGGGTAATGTAGTATAGAGTGTCCTGGCCCAGGGAGCTATATTTTATTGGGTAATTAAGGAAGGTTTTCTGGGGAGAGAGTATCAGACACCATTGTCATCTGACTTCAGAGCTGTCATTGCTTATATTTTGAAACCAACTTCAGAAAGAACCACTGAGAGAACTCCTGACTTAGCAGCTATGTTTATGCTTTCGGATCACAAGGAAGCCTGAAATGTCCTTTCTTGTTCCCTGGAGTAGAAAGGCAGGGATGGGCACCGGGCCTCACTGAGAGTCCACTGCTAATAGTTTCCATCACCAACAGCCAAGGAACTAAATGGGTATTTCCTTTTAGCTATAAGCTGTTAGCTTGAAGATGTACCTTAGTTCAGGTTAATTTTATATTAATTTTTGAAAGGAGAATAAGATAGCTTCTAGGACATATATATTGATTAGCAAAATTGTAGAAGTTACCATTGTCCAGAATTAACCCTCAGAAAATAAAGTGATACAGATTCATTAAACACATACTGCCAATAAATTCTCATTTCTTCTTTGGGTGTGGATACAGGACTGACTGGAGAAAATACCAAAGCTTTGATAAGTGCGCTTTATTGGAAAAAGATCAGGTCACATGTATTACTTGTGTGACCTATGGTAAGTTATCTGAGGCCCACAAACGGCAATGCTTCTATTTGCATGACGGGCATGATAAAATTTACCTAACTTGGCAGTTGTAAGATTGAGAGACAACATGTAGGGACCATCACAAGCATCACAGCAAGCAGGGGGTGGCAGCTATGGGTACCACTGTTATCACCGTGGATTCATCCCAGAGATCGTTTGCAAATCCTCTTCTGTTATTTTTATGGGCAAAGATATAAAGACGTGATCAGGGATTATCCATGTATTTTCCTTACTCTTTTAAGGAAAATGAAACATTAACTGATTTAAAAAATGGAAAACCTTTCTCTGGTGCTTATGAGTAAAGTATGTGTAATTGCTTACACTTTAATCTTCAGGTAGGATCAAGACTGTTACTAGTAACACACTAAGTATCAAAGTAAGGACTAATACAAGTAGCATGTTAGAGTGTACTGGGAATTCCAACTCCGTTTTCTGTTAAGAGGCTGCTTTGACAGCGTTACAAGATGCCTGTTATACATACAGGCATGTAAATTGTTGGAATTCTAGCAAATTCCAGGAATTGTGGTTTGTTATCCGTATATTAATAGCATCATCTTTAATTAATCATGGCTTTCAATTGTGGCTTTTCTTGATTTTTTTTAAAATGTAAATCATTGTTAATTTTTTTTATTTATTATATTTATGGTTAGCCCTTCATGGCCCAGTGATGAATATTTACGTATCTGGGCTTTTTGCTTTCAATAATTAGGTTTTTTAACATGCAGATTCTAGAGCTCAGTTATGAATCATTGTTACTATTTGTCTTAGAAACTAACCTTGGGGAAAGGTTTGTGTTAAAGTGTTTTATTAAGAAGTATTCCCAGAAAACAAACAAACAAACAAACAAACAAACAAACAAACACAGGGGACTGAGGAATGGGACCGTGAAGAGAGGGAGGTAGTACACTTTCTAACACACCCTTCCGCACAGCAACAAAGATCTAATTTTTTTCATTATCTCATTGAGTCCACAGGCACTATTGGTTATTTCAGCTTTGAAAATAGCTAGTACCTTAAATCACACAATAGATTCCCCAGATAACCGGAAGAGTATTTTTCAATGGCTTTTCTCTGATTTCCTCTGTGCCCAAAGCAAGAACCAGCCTGAGGATTAGGCAGGAGTGAATGAGACAAAAAACACAAGACCAGGAAGGTTTCTAAAATGCATAAGCTGGCAGCATAAACACATTAGCTTGTCTTTCAAACAACTGTCAGACTCCCAAACCTCCCCTGCCTTCTTTTAGCCTTTCCAAACCTGAGCACTCCACTGATAAACGGAGTGATTTTAGTCTTGGCGGTTTGCATATATGGTGTCATTGGCCTGGTCACGTTCCAATCTAGATAATTATATCTTCTCTTCCTCCAGCCCCCTGTTGCTTATGTTCTGAGTGACATTCTTCTTCCCTTTTAAACCGACTGCTCCTGGGCACCACGGTGAGGTGGGAAACAGCTGCAGGGAGCTACCCCAGAGATGGGTGCGAATCAGTGGTTGGTGTGCCTGTCCCAGTACAATTTGTCTATCGATTTTTTCAATATTTAAAGCATTTGGCATCTTGCAGGAAGAAAAGCCTAGAGAAGAGATGATCTTTTGATTACTCCTATACTCTCAGCAGATGTGAAGCATTGCTCTCACTAGGATGGAGATAACACCAACGATTAAAAAAGAATAGACCTTTGCAGAGAGGGCGAGTCATGTAAAGGAGTTTCTCACTCTGAAGTATTCCCTGAGAACCTATGACAAAATCAGCTTTCCCAGTTAGATTGCCCAAAGTTATCCTACCTCTGTGCAGTATTAAGGATTTCTAAGTTAAGCAAGAGGGGCGTTGAAATAGCGACCAAATATCCCCAACAGTTTAATTAAAAGAAAATGTGTTGTCAACACAAAATCAAAACCATCTTGCTTTTTGTGAAGAAAACTTCATTGTGAGTAGAAATAAGAATTCACACAAAATTATTTCAGAGAAAATGCATTCCAATTGGTCTCCTCCATCAACAGTTGCTCTTTAGGCAAGTTCCTTACCTTCCAAATAATTCAATGTTTCATTTTCTTTCTTTCTTTCTTTCTTTCTTTCTTTCTTTCTTTCTTTCTTTCTTTTTCTTTCTTTCTCTTTCTTTCTTTCCNTTTCTTTCTTTATTTCTTTCTCTTTCTTTCTTTCTTTCTTTCTTTCTTTTTTCCTTTCTTTCTTTCTTTCTTTCGTTTTTTTTTAAGATTTTGTTTATTCATTTGACAGAGAGAAAGTAAGCAAGTACAAGCAGGGGAGTGGCAGAGGGAGAGGTAGAAACAAGCTCCCCGCTGAGCAGGGAGCCCAATGTGGGGCTCGATCCCAGGACCCTGGGCTCATGACCTGAGCTGAAGGCAGATGCTTAAGCAACTGAGCCACCCAGGGGACCCCAGTGTTTCATTTTCTAAGGAAAAAAAATCACCATACTCTTGTGATTTTCTGATTTATAGTTGTGCCCCCTCCAGTTTTTGCAGTAGGGACCCTACTTTATCTAAAATAAGTTCAGTTAATTTGGTTGAGAGAATGGAGATAAAATAATTGGATTTCAGGAAAAAAATACTTCTTCAGAAGAAATGTGCTTAAATTTACTTCTAACACTACAAATCACTGCAGGAGAAGAAAATATAGTCCCTTTTCTATTTTAGCAAGGGAAATGGTGGGAAAAGAATTTCAGAAGCACACTTCTATTTATTGTGGTTACGGAAATTGTACACACTTTTCAGACATTCCCTGGTTGTTGTAGTCTCCCCCTCATCCTAAGGAAGCCTGGAGAAGGCAGAAGCCCATGTTGCTCACAGACTTTTAGGAATGGTTATGCCCTCTTAATGCCTTAGTGTTACAGGAGCAGGGGTCGTGATGTCCCTACCCAGATCAAGAGTGTAACAATTTCTCCAAACTCAAGACCTTTTCTGTTTTGTGTATATCTTTCCAATCACCAGCCAATTTGCCCCTCTTCCCGCACAATATGATCAATAGCCCATAACAAATAATTAGGGCTGCTCATGGGAAAATGCAATGAGGGCAAGTTTATATTATTCCTTGGGGGGTTCCCTCTCATGTCCTTTTCTTCTGAGATACAACCCTGCTGGAGGCATCGGGGTGTTGCCACCTCTGGGTACCTACATTTCACAAAACTTTTGGTCAAGAAAGGGAAGGTGCAGAATGTTTCTTTGCTGATCTGATAGCTCGCTTCCAAGACAAAATGCCTCCAGGAGGCTCTTCTCCTTAGAGAAGATAGAGATGATGTTAAAAAAAAAAAAAAAAAAAAAAAAAAAAAAAAAGGTCTTGAGCCAAGAAAGCCAAAGGGAGCCAAAAAAGGCCAGGAACAGATTTTCAGAAACTTGCCTTCCTTAATTGGGTTATAATGTAGAACACCATAATTTTCGTTGAGGATCGAGACTTACCTACAATTATTTCTAATTTGTGAATGAGGAAATCAGTACTCGTAAAAGTTAAGGAACTTGCTCAAGTTCACCCAGCTGGCAAGTGTTGGCATCAGGACAAAGCCCAGAACTCTCTGACTCCAAATGGCATGCTCTGCCCAGATTCCACGCTGTAAATAACTTTATTATAAAACGTGCTTTGCTGATGCAGATTGCATTCTATTAGAAGCCAAAACGGATAAGATGGTTTATCACATGTATCACGAGGGAGGGGCCGACACAAAGCATTTCAGAATTCGCTCTGGACGATCTGCCTGCCCATCGCCTTATATATAATATATCAGAGAGAGGAAATCCCTCCTCCCACCGCTCCCTCTCTCCATGTTCACCTTTGTCTTCTTCCAATTTCTAAAATATACTCATGTTATCTTTAATTTTTATATACTAACCATAATATTTTATTAGTTTTTAAAAATAGATTTAGTCCCCTCTCCTTTTCTTTGTCTGTAAATATATGCAAAGTATTCTTCCTATCTCTATCAGCTTCGGGGAACCATATCGAGCCAGTATACATACTTATGTTAGATTTTTAGAGGTGGAATTGGGGTCGTACTTATTTTCAGGCAATCGAATTTTTGTTATTATAAAATAAAAGGCTTAATGACCATATTTCTAGGCCAACCCTCATACTTTCATATAGGAGGAAAGAAAGGCCCATGAGGTTAGTGATTTGCTCCAAGTGCCAGTGATAATTAGTGCCAAATCCAGACCCAAGACTCTCAGTTCTGAATCTTCAGTTCTGGTTATTTTATGATTAACAAATTCTCTGTGTAACATGATCCTAATTTATTCTTTGTTTAAACTATATGTGCAATGCAAAGATTAAGCAGGGAAATCCACTCTACCACAGCATTTTGATGTCAAGAATAGTGTCTGACTTCTCTTCAATCCCCAGAATTTACATTAGTGCCTGGCACAGAGCAAACACTCAAAAATATGTATGTTAATGACCAAATAGATTTTTAAATAAAGCATGTTCTTTTTTTTAATGTAATTTTTATTTTGTTATATTAGTCACCATACAGTACATCCCCAGTTTTTGATGCAATGTTCCATCATTCATTATTTGCATATAACACCCAGTGCTCCATGCAATATGTGCCCTCCTTAATCCCCATCACCAGCCTATCCCGATCCCCCACCCCCCTCCCCTCTGAAGCCCTCTGTTTGTTTTCCAGAGTCCACAGTCTCTCATGGTTCATTCCCCCTTCTGTTTACCCCCCCTTCATTCTTCCCTTCCTTCTCCTACCGATCTCCCTATTTCTTATGCTCCATAAATGAGTGAAACCATATGATAATTGTCTTTCTCTGCATGTTCTTTAAACATTTAAAAAATCAGAGTAGGCTTTTCTTAGGACGTCTTTTTAAAAATCTTTTCCTTTATACATTTATGTTATAAATGCTTAATCAAAATAAAATGATCTCACCTTAAATTAAAGCACTGTATTTCAGATTCGGCCACACTAAACGTTAATAAGAAGTTTCTTTGTTTACAGATATTTGGTGATGGTAAAAACCTTCAGAAAACTTTGCTAAGACTTCTTTATCTATGGCTCAATCTGTGATTTTTTTCCAGTGTTAAGAGGAGCCCAAGTTGATTCTAAAATCAAAGAACAGACAGAAGTTCAAGTGGGTTGTAATCTTGGCAAAAACATGTTCTACCAAG